>NC_080087.1:121049643-121671143 GCF_950005125.1 Chionomys nivalis | reverse complement strand
CTGAAGATCCTATAGCAGTAATCAATCCAGGGCCATTCAGCCCAAGAGAGCGAGGGGGTAGAGTGCTGACTTCAGCAGCTGTTCCCACCTGTGATCCCAGCACTTAGAGGTGCAGGGCAGGGTATCGTATGCAAGTTAGAGGTTAGTTTGTGTTTTAGTGAAACTTAAAACATAAAAAATAAAAAAATGGTGATATTCTTGGTGACTGACCTACTTTACCCACTGTGTATGTCTGGAGGTGTACTTGGCCATGTTCGGCAGTTATCTAAGTTACTCCATGTGCCACAAGGGAGTCGGTTCTCTCTGTTTGTCCTATGAGAGGTAGATCCATGTGGACTTCCTGAAGCTTACAAGAACTTTTTAAGTTTATAAAAAGAAAAGTTTAATGTATATTAGCGTTATCGACCACTGATCGTAATCTGTATAGAAATCCACATTGGAGAGAAAGCTATAGATAGACCCACGGCTTTGAGTCAAGTAAAAATTTGGGATACAAAAATGATTTTGTGTTATATTTATCTGTGAGTTTATTCCTTTCAGAGTCTAGGATCAAGGTCATCTTTCTTCCTCAGCTGGAAACCTAGTAACTCTAGGAAAGCCAGGCCTGAGACCTGAGTTCTACTTATGAGGAGAAGGAAGCTGTAGCCTTGGGGGAGGAACTGGTATACTTGTTACTGTTAAAAATAGTCAGTCAGTCAATATCCCAGAGATCTGAGAAGCATAAATTATAGCAGGAAAATAATCCAAATGGCCTACATATCAGTTAAAATGGTAGAAACTTACCCACTACCTAGAAGGTTGCCCTAGATTCCAGTGGCTTCGTTTGGGGCAGTGGTCTGCTTTTGGCTTCCATACAGGACAGCATTAAATCTTCAGCTACAACATAGAGTAGCATCAGCCTTTGGCTACCAGACCTGGGTCTGAGAGATTTTTCTGTAGCGGAACTCGAGGGACTGACGCTACTTTGACTACAGAGTAGAGCAGTCAACCCAGCAGTGTCTATACTCTGGTGGCAAGTGAGGCATGGAGAAGTTGTGCCCAGAGATTAGTGTCGCCACAGATCAAGTGGAGTCATGCCCTGTCTGTCTTCTCTGGATACCTTAGGGTTCCTACTAGTAGCTGGTGTTTATATCTATCTTGGGAAGTTATTTTATTGAAAATTTAAAATGCCATATTCAGCAGATCTCTGAATAGTTTGAGGATCATCTATTAAGTATACCTAATTTAAATAAACTTGTTTTAAGTTATTCGCTTTAAACATATACAGCAGGCTAAATGAATTATATAATCTTTACAAGTTAGTCTTTTATAGTAGACCGTTATAGAATGTCATAGTTTCTTGTATGATTCAGTTTATCCAAGTATTTGAAACTTAACAAAGTTAGCAAAGACAAAGAGGTTAAACATATATTACTGTGAACTTGAGTAGACTGTAGGAATTTTGTAAGCCTTATTTATCAAACATACCTATGTTGTTTCTTAAAAGTTTTTTAGAAGTCAGGTTGAACAGAGTTAGCAGACATAAGTGATTAGACATACATTTCTAAGTTATGTTAACCTGAGTATACTTTTATAACTATAGGAATTTCTAATCGTATAAAAATTCATACTAATCCAAAATATTTTAGAGACTTGCTGTTGCTTCCTTAGTCTAAAAGGAGATACAGTGATAAACCAAAGGTTCAGTAGGACTAAGAGGTTCTATAGGTGTTGCCTTAGTCATCTTAAAATGGTGAAGTCATGTGGCATCTATCCTTTAACCTTAGTAGAGATGGCTGCCAAACATGTAATTACTATTTAAAATACCGTTTTTTTGTTTTGGTAGGTCCATGTTTTTATTTATTTTATTTATTATGTATACAATATTCTGTCTGTGTGTATGTCTGCAGACCAGAAGAGGGCACAAGATCTCATTACAGATGGTTGTGAGCCACCATGTGGTTGCTGGGAATTGAACTCAGGACCTTTGGAAGAGCAGTCACTGCTCTTTACCTCTGAGCCATCTCTCCAGCCCCCTAGGTCCATGTTTTTAAACAAGAGTTGAATCCAAGTTACATGTGTAGTAAGTTGTAGGAAATTAAGATTACCCATGTAAGTTTTTTTTTTTAGCTATAAGCCTTTTGTTATGTTTTAAGTCAAATTTGGATAAAGATTTTTATAGTTTTTTTTTTTAACCATGACCAATAAACTTAAAAATCTTGAGAATTCAACCCGAAACTGGACTCTCATGGCGGACAATGAAGGCTGATGAGAAGCCAAGGACAATGGCACTAGGTTTCGATCCCAATACATGAACTGGCTTTGTGGGAGCTTAGCCTGTTTGGATGCTCACCTTCCTGGACCTAGATAGAAGTGGAAGGACCTTGGTCTTCCTGCAGGGCAGAGAATTTGGACTGCTCTTCAGTATCGAGAGGGAGGGGGAATGGTGTGGGGGGAGAAGAGGAGTGGGGATAGGGGGAGGGAAGAGGGGAGAGGGCAATATGTGGGAGGAGGGAGAGGAAATGGGAAACGGGGAGGAGGCGGAAATTTTAATTAAAAAAGAAAAAAATAAAAAATAAAAAAAATCTTGAGAATTTACAGCAGTCTTAAGAAATTTTTTTGAGAGCAGAACATAGAGAAATCATAGAAATAAAGATTTTTAGCTGGGAAGTAGAAAAACCTTAAAAATAAGAGACTTGGAAGTGTAGAGTAAGTTTAGATATTAGTGATTTGGGGATCATTTGTTTGTACAGTAGCAAAAGTTGTTGCCATATGAAAAGCAAGCGTACAATCTTTGGCCATTGATCTGTATTAATGCCAAGAATGAGTTGGGGGTGGGTGTAAAATGAAATTCCACAGGAGGGGAGTGTAGCAAGTACTCTTTGGACCTCCAGCCTGCAAATAACGACCCAGAGAGAGACTTACTATTACAAGTTTTAAAGCTTGTCCTTTAGTTTAGGCTTATCTCAACGAGGTCTTGTCTTGTTTTGGTTTGGTTTGGTTTTTGGTTTTCGAAACAGGGTTCCTATGTAGCTTTGGAGTCTGTCTTGGAACTAGCTCTTGTAGACCAGGTTGGCCTTGAACTCACAGAGATTCATCTGCCTCTGCCTCCTGAGTGCTGGGATTAAAGGTGTGTGACACCACTACCCAGCCTCAGCTAGGTCTTATAACTTAACACATTTTTAAAATCTTCCATCTTTCACTTCCTGTGTATTCTCCCTGACTCCTCTTTTCTTCTTCCCAGAGTTCTCAATGCCCTGGAAGTCCACCTTACCTCTTCCTGCCTAGCTATTGGACATTCATCTCTGTTTTTGGTTTTTCAAGATAGGCTTTCTGTGTAGCTTTGGGAGCTGTCCTGGAACTAACTCTTATAAACCAGGCTGGTCTCAAACTCAAACAGATCTGCCAGTCACTACCTCTCAAGTGTTGGGATTAAAGGTGTATGCCACCACTGCCTGGCCATTCAGCTCCTTTTTAAACCTTGCCAAAGACACATCTTCACATTTTAAACAAATGTTATAATTTAAATGTTCCACAACATTTCCCCCTTTTTGTCTAAATAAAGAGGAAATGGTTTACCTCTAACACAGTTAATTATATACAGTAAGAACAGTTATCAAGTCTTGTCTAAATAACAAGGGAAGGGTTTAACTATATACAATAGGGATAAGTATCAGGTAAGAATTACATTCACAATGTCCTGTTCATCTGTATTTGGCAAATTCAGAGAAAGTACTGTGTTATGTATCCTACCTTAGTGAGTCCAAAGTCTTATACCTAAACCATTTGCTATCATAACTTGTATTACTATCCTAAAAGTATCTTTTTAGACCTTAAAACCTTTTCTTAGCCAATGTGGTCTACAGAGCTAATTCCAGGACAGCTAGGGCTATTACACAGAGAAGCCTAGTCTTCAAAACAAAACAAAATAACAAAACAACAAAATAAACCCTTTTCTTAGCTAAACAAGTTTTTGTTTCTCAACCTTAATATATACTTTATGCCTCTTTTGTGAGTTTCTATCTAGTCTTTAACTCCATCCGACATTTTAGAAGGATGTATTTATTACCTGAGTAATAGGAAGTACAGAACAAGTAACTTCCAGAATATAGAAGTGAAACAGCTGATTGCCTAGTCACTCAAGGTTCCTTTGCACTGTTGGGGCATCCATCTTTGGCCTATAGATCTAGAATATCTAACAGACTTTTTTTTTAAAGATTTATTTATTTATTATGTGTACAGTGTTCTGTCTGTTTGATGCAACTTCTCATCATAGGTGGTTGTGAGCCACCATGTGGTTGCTGGGAATTGAACTCAGGACCTCTGGAAGAGCAGCCAGTGCTCTTAACCTCTGAGCCATCTACTAGCCCTCTGACAGACTTTTTGTGAAACAAAGTTTTGCAGTACCTTGTCTTGGTAAAGTTTAGCAGTCTCTTCTTTTTTGTCCTGCTTGTCCAATTTGGACAGCATACTGTCAGCAGTCAAGGCAAGGGCATTTTCTTGCCCATTGGCCAACTTTGCCACAATAAAAGCAAACTCTATATGAAGGTTCTTTGACGTCCATCACTTTTTTTTTTTTTTTTTTTTAGTAAATTGATGCTGCCAGGAGCAGATGTGTCATACTATCATGAAAAGCCTTAGGGTTTTAGAACATCTTAAATGCCATATTATGTAAGTCTCTGAAGTGTTTCAAGACCATCTGTCTATATAAAAATAATATTTGTTTGAACTTGAAAATATACTTAACATGATCACAAATTTGATTGTTAGATGACTATTAACCTGTATTTCTTAATTACCCTGAATAGTTTGTTATGATAAATTTCAAGGACTAGAAATTTACATTACATTGTTAAATGACCTGCATAGGTACAATACCTTAAACAAAACAAAAGTAGAAACATGTAGGGGATGGAGAGATGGCTCAGAGGTTAAGAACCTTGGCTGCTCTTTCAGAGGTCCTGAGTTAATTCCCAGCAACCACATGGTAACTCACTACCGTAAGTAATGAGATCTGGTGCCCTCTTCTGACCTACAGGCATACATGTGGGTAGAACACTGTATACATAAAAAAATAATCTTTTTAAAAAAATTGAAACACACACACATAATGAAAATAATCTTAAATTTATATCAATATACAAAATTGTCTTAAACAAAAGTAAAAACATGTATTTTCTTTTTTTAAAAAATACTTATTTATCTATTATGTACACAGTGTTCTGTCTGCATGTATGCCTGCAGGCCAGAAGAGGGCACCAGATCTCATTACAGATGGTTGTGAGCCACCATGTGGTTGCTGGAATTGAACTCAGGACCTTTGGAAGAACAGTCAGTGCTCTTAACCTCTGAACCATCTCTCCAGCCCGAAACATGTATTTTCTAACAGAAATAAGTTTGCATCGATATATAAAAATCCATACTAATGTAAAATATTTGAGATTAATAGTTGCTTTTAGTTTAGATTCAATAATCTACTTTATATCCTAGCATTCCTATATCCCACCCCCTTTTTTTCAGAAAGAAGTTCTTGAATCTAACCTCTCTTGCTTAAGTTTCTTCCCTTACCATGATCAGTAATAATTTACAACTAACTCCCCACCCCCAGGTGATGACAAGCATCTATAACTCACCAAACAACCAAAAACCATCCACCCCACCTCTTGGGAACATGGGAGGTTGTGTTTTCTAGACCGCTTTTTGTTGTCTGGGGGGTCCAGCATCTTTAGGGGACCCTGAGAAAACTGCAATAATGGTCAAGTCCTGGGAGAACTAGCTCTGTTATTTTTAGTTCATTCTCTGTGTGAGTCTTGTCTGGGTAGTCTGTGAGGCTAGACCATCTCAGCTCTCATCTTTGAAATTGTTCTGGATGTAGAATTTTGAGGAAACTGTAACAGGCATTCTGAGAGACTGGATCACCTAGGTACTTGTCTTTATTGCGTCTGGCCCTTTTTTCTGAAAACACAAACTTTTACAGGCACATTTATCTGCATTAATACAAGAATGGAATGTGCAATGTGCACAAGTCAGCTTAACATGATTTTTTTTTCTATGTTTGAGGAGGTTAAAGGCAACTTTATAAGTCCATTTGGACTGCATAATCAAACTGGCATAAGGACTCTGTAGCCAACAAGATTTATTATGTTTCATCCAGTCTCAGAGCTGCTCCCATAGTAGAGGGTTCAGTGTATATGTTGCCTATCCTGTAATTTTTTTTTTGTTTTGTTTTGTTTTTTGAGACAGGGTCTCTCTGTAACTTTGGAGCCAGTCCTGGAACTAGCTCTTATACACCAGGCTGGCCTCAGTCTCACAGAGATCCGCCTGCCTCTGCCTCCCGAGTGCTGGGATTAAAGGCGTGCGCCACCACCGCCCGGCAGTTCTGTTTTGTTTTTGTTTTTCCATGTCTATAGCCAAGATTTTTCAGGTCTCCCCCAATCAATCTGATCTTTATTAATTTTGAATAGAACCATAACTTTTTTGTTTGCTGTGGAAACAAATGTATAACCTCTCCTTCAGTGCAACACATTTCCCAACTTCCATTTTGAAGCCAAGACATTTTCTTGGATATACATAGTCACGTTGGGTGTCATATATAGCATGTTTTCTTGTTGAACTATCTTTGGACTGCCAACCTAGCTATTGGATAGTCAGCTCCTTTCTAAACCAATCAGGGGGTGCCTTGACAAAGATACATCGTCACAGTGTAAACAAATATTCTGCAACGGGAGTATGTAAGCAGGCTGTGCTGACTGCGGGAGGACTCTGCCTGAGGAAGGAACTACCTAAGAGTGCTTAAGGAAGAGATAGAACAGAACAGGCAGTGGGAGCCCAGGCAGAATTGCAGTTCCTAGAGGAAGGTGAGAGAACGCTAGCTGAACTGAGGTGGATAAAGTGTCGTTGTGACAAGAATTTCCATCTGGTGTGTCTCCAGAATGTGAAATCTGTCAAAGAGAAATATTTCAAAACACAGAGGAGATGTGTCCCTTGTCCTTGTGAGTGAGCCCAAGGCGGGGGGTGGGGAGAGCTTCCTGGCACTCTGGTGTGGCTTTTGTAGTAATAGTAAAACAAAGCATGCTGCTCCAGGGTGACATTTAACCCACTAGAGAGACCAAGACAGAATTTGGAATGAGGCCAAATATGGTGGGTGGCAAAAGGCAGTAGAAACAATTAATCTGTACATACCTTAGGAAAGTCAGATCAGCATCTTGGTTCAGGGTAGCCAAGTTCCTTGGAAGGCTGCTCATTTATGCCATTCCTGGGGTTTCAGCACCAGAAGAATGAAAATTGGGCTCAGTAAACAAAACCACTCTGGGTGGAAGGGAAGTTTACTCTGAGCTGCCAAGGCTCTCTCTCAGGGAAAGCCGAGAGAAATGAGGGGGGTTTTCTAGGGTTACATGGAAATGTGAGAAAGGAAGCTTGTGAGCAGGGACAGAGGGAGCTTAGAGGCTGGCATTGACTGCTTTTTTAATCACATAGGAACTTTCTTCAAGCCCCTTTAGGAAAAGGACTATCTAAAAGGTGACCTTAGCCATGTAGTGGCCCATGTCTATAATCCCATAAATAAGGAGGCAGGAGGATTGACATGAATTCAAGGCTAGCTTTGGACTACATAGTGAGTTCCTGGCCATCCTGAGTTCCAGAGTTAGTCTCTGTCTCAAAAAGTTAACAAAGTCATAATGAAACTGAAGTACCAGAGATAAAGTGTTTTCCCCAGGGTTCCCCAGCCAATAGGGCAGAGCTTGATTTGTGGTGAGTGTTAACTAAAGCATCCTGTAGTCAGGCTTACTCCTGGCTGCTTTTTGTCAAATTGGTGTGCCTGCCTCTTTCAGTTATCCCGTGGTACTTGGTTGTGAATGACAAGCTCTTTGAATGGAGTATACTTTAGAGTGATCTATTCAAGGGACAAGCGTCTCCATGTGTCTTCATCTGTGCTTGTGAAGGAGTCTTTCACTGGATCCTTTCTCTGTGTTTTCTCGCACAAGAGGCTGCTGACCTGCCTGTTACTTTTTGTCCACCTGTCTTAGCCTGCCAAGCTCTCCTAGGGACAAATGTCAAATGACTCCAGAGCATTTTACTGCACAGAAGATGAAGAAAGCATATTACCTGACCCAAAAGATTCCTGACCAGGTAAGAGATTTATCTTCCCTACAGTTACCAACAGCCCTCAGTCAAACATCGAAGGCTCTAGGAACATCAGCTTTCCTGTCTAGATCAGAGTCTCTTACCAAGAAGCAGGATCTTGTGATACACAGACTTGTTGGCACCTGTATCTTTCTAGGAAAGTGGATGGTTGTCACCAAGCTCTTAGTGCTGTGCTATCTTAGCTCACATTTATCCTATCGCAAGAGTAAATGTGGGGTCTGGATTTGAGAAAGGCAGGCATAGACTGCCGTATCTGAGTTCTCAGGCACTAGCCTTGACTCAGCAACACACTCTTTCACCTCAGCCCAAATGGTTCCTTGGCCTTAGCCAAGAGTCCCTTCTTCCAGGAGCTCAGTCCGTTGGATTTAGGAAGAGATAAGGCAAAGATCTGGCACACCTCAGATCAGGCAGCTGTGGGAGTTCCGTGGGAGTTCCTAGGGAGCCCTGGAGCCCTAGAGCCCTAAAGCTCTGTTCCTGACCCCAGCTGCTTATTTCAGTGTCTGGCTCACGCTGTCACATTGCCCTTCTTCCTGTTCCTTGGGCCATAGGACTTCTATGCATCTGTGCTGGATGTCTTGACACCAGATGATGTTCGGGTTCTGGTTGAGATGGAAGATGAGTTTTCTCGTCGTGGTCAATTTGAAAGAATTTTTCCTTCTCGAATCTCTTCTCGTTATCTTCGTTTTTTTGAGCAGCCACGATATTTCAACATTCTCACCACCCAGTGGGAACAGAAGTACCATGGAAACAAGATCAAAGGTAATATACCTTTCTGACCCATGGGAGGCCATATTTATTAGGAAATTAAATCTCATTAGGCCAAGAAATAGGTTTCTTTGGAAAGGAGGTAAGCAATAGATTCTTCTCTTTTAGTCCCAACCTCTGCTCATGTTGTCCTAGGAGTAGACCTGCTCCGGACTTGGTGCTACAAAGGCTTCCACACGGGGATCGTCTCTGACTCAGCTCCACTGGTGAGTGTACCAGTGTAGGGTGTAGCTTCTTCTCAAGCTCCTAAATGCATTATGATTGGCTTGTGGATATGTGGGTACCCACCCTCCCACCCTCCCTCTTAGGCCCCGTCTCTTTGTCTCCTTTTAAGGATATAGTTATTTGCAAAATGCACCAGGTGCCTGTCTTTGAAGGATCAAAAAAGTCAGCTATAGCCTTAACTTTCTGTCTCTTTTGGGAGAGAACCAAGAGTTATCCACATGGGCTCATGATGTAGGGTAGGGCAGGTGGAGCCCTGTGTTTACAGAGTGACAGAGCTGAACAAGAACCCTAAGATCTGCCAGGCGGTGGTAGCACATGCCACATGCCTTTAATCCTAGCACTTGGGAGGCAGAGGCAGGTGCAGTTCTTTATGAGTTCAAGGCCAGCCTGGTCTGCAGAGCTAGTTCCAGAACAGGCTCTAAAATGCTATAGAGAAACCCTGTCTTTAACGAAACAAAACAACTCTAAGATCTTGAGCATTCCTTCTTGGACTGAACTCAACTGACTCTCATTGCTGTCTTTGTTCCTAGTGGTCTCTGCCAACATCACTCATGACTGCCTCAAAGGGTGATGGGGCATCAAGTGCCAGCAGCAAATCAGAACGCATCAAGTCAAGGTGAGTGCTACTTCAACAAGGGAAGCCTATTGAATTGGGGGGTTAGAGTTTCTTTCCTCTTTTCCCCAGACCATGGCAGTGAAAGGATTCTCCACCTAGGGGCTAGTAGGAGTGTCAGAATATACTGCCACGCTGTTTTCTTCCTGGTGACTTGTGGGATGCTCAACAGAGACCCAACTGCAGAAGCACACTTTTCAGCTATACCCTTGTAGGAAGTCCTGGTCTCTTACCCTTTCCTCCAATTGGCCCTTGCACTTGAGATCTCACTGCCACAGTAATAAAATGTATTTTATGGCTATTAACATATCCATAACATTATGGGGGCTTGCCTTGGACTTGGGCATAAATTACATGTTAGACAGCGTCAGCAATGTTTTTTCCTTCAGAAAGCAAAGCTGCTCTGACGGAAACATGTCATCCTCTGAAGATGGGACAACATCTAAGCCCAAGAAGAGTCAAGCTGGCCTTTCCCGCATATCTAGGAAGACTTCATCCTCAAAGAACAATGAGGGCACCAGCAAACAGCCCAACCACTCTACCCAGGTGTTACCTGTACTCAAGTACTCTGGGCAGAATTCCAGACTTTCTGCTTCCTCTGCTTCCCAGTCAGCCAGTGACTCCCTCCTGACTGCTGTGAGCCCATGACTGGTCTCCTGGTGGGAGCACTCAGCTACCTCAAGGGAACCGACCTGCTGACCAGCCTGAGCCTCTCTCCCCCTCCACTTTGCCCCTCATCAGAGTATTTTTTGAAGTGGTTCTATTGTAGATATGGGCATCTGGAGGGCTGGAGGGGTAGTGGTGATGGGGAGAAGGTGAAGAAGGTTCATCCTCTGTCACCTCACTTCCTGCCTGGCGCCTCATATCTCAGTAGAGATGCCAGTGATGGCCAAGCAGCCTTATAAAGCAGGGTTTGGTTTCTACTATGAGAGCCATGTGTGATTTATTTGAGATCCTCGTGCAGGGCTTGAGTGTTGCTCACGAGGAGAAAACGTGCTAAACAGAAGTCTCTTGTTCTGTAATTGAGAAGGATCCCTTGAAGGTCTTGATTTCCTTAGATCTTTTGTTCCCTACACATCTTTGTCTTGAAGAGCCATTTTTAGAAACTCCCAGTCT
This sequence comes from Chionomys nivalis, assembly GCF_950005125.1. Classification (NCBI taxonomy): domain Eukaryota; kingdom Metazoa; phylum Chordata; class Mammalia; order Rodentia; family Cricetidae; genus Chionomys; species Chionomys nivalis. Next base: position 121,660,303 of record NC_080087.1, on the reverse strand, counting down.
TCAAAGACAAGCAGGGGAAACCATGACAGGCTGCACCCATTTCTTGGCATTCTGGTCTTGGGGTGACCTCCATAACATATCTTCAGTTAAGGTTCCACCCAGTCAGTAGCCCTCTATCTTCTGCAACTCTCACAGGGCTGCAGAGAAGGATCCTAGATGATTTAGTCGTGATCATGTAGAGCAGGATGGAGCGAGCTGCTTTCTTCTCAGCACAGCAACTCTTCTAGTCAGTATTGCTTTGAGCAGGGTTTGGTGCCTTGGCAGGCAGGTTTTAGCACAATCATTTTTGTGGACAGACTTCTCATCTCTGACAGTTAATATTCAGCTAAATCTACCTCCCTTCTGGACTCAGTAAACACTGAGCATCAAATAAACACTGCCTGAGTGAACTGTGCATACAACTCTCCAAGGACACTGGCCTCTGTTCTCCCCACTGTGGGCAAGTAGAGTCCAGGGAAGCCCAAGGTGGGAAGAGTTTCACTAAACTATGGTCTTCCTTAGCCTAGCACTCCTCCTCCCTGGGACCTACACTCTCTAGTTTTTCTAGCAGTGGAACACATTGGAAGCCCATCAACTCAGTCTCACCCTTTTTGAGTTTTGGAAAGAGGGAAACTTCTTTCTTCATGGGTCCTGGAGTCCTGTAGACAATTGGCACGGAACCTGGAAAGGTAAGAGATACCTGACTGGGTTCAAAGTTACAGAGTAGGTAGAAGTGTGTTGACAGTTGTGAAGAGAGCTGGATAGCAAAGTCCTCAGCAGTACTTTCTGTTCAATGATAAAGACTGCAAAATCAGTCCACAGTGGGAGGGAGAGTTCTGGAAAGTCTGATATCAATAGCCAACACCCTCTTGTTCTCCTGGTTACAGTATTCTAGTGTACACGTGACAAAGAGAAAGCAGAGGACTGTGCCTAATGCATGTCTCTGGGCAGAGGCCTGATTGGACCAGTTTATTCCTTGAAAGTGAACTTTCCTTGGTTCCCATTAACAGTCAGTGTCCAACCCCACAACTGCATGGAAGGACCAGCATTGCAGCCGACTGGGGTCCACCAGGGGGAGGGACTTGGGGACCTCCTGATGAGACAGCAGTACACTGGCAGTTTCTGTTTTGTGTTCTGAGGGATGGCCTCACTTTGTGACCCAGGCTTGCCTCACAAATGCTAGGATAGTCTATGCATTGTTGTGCCCAGCCACACACTGTATTGAATCTTCTTTACATTTGAAGGTCTATGTGTCTGTTTTGCTAGTGGGAGAAAAAGTGGAGTTTATGTATCGCCTTACCTTTCTTTCTCAAGAGAGTAAAATCTTGGTAAATTATTTCACTGCATATTTTAGCACATTCAGTTGAATTGAGGGAGTTTTAAAAAGTAATAGTTTTTGAGAGTTTTAAATTTGGAAGTGTAGTTGAAAACTTCAGAATTATCAGAATGCATCAGTTGTTTTCCCAAGTTAAGAACTTAACCAGCCTCTGGAAGAACAGAAGCAAATGCTCCTGAGTCAAGGAATGAAATAGTCTTTTTCATTGTAGTGTGAATGTGAGACCTACCCTGCAGGGTTGTGAAAAATCTAAGCAAACAAAAGGACCGAGAATTATTCTGTGCAAGAAATGTAAAAATCTCTCCTTGAAATGGCATGGTGGCTCATGCCCTTAATCTCAGCACACTGGAAGCAAAGGCAGACCAGTAAAGCTCTTCCTTGAAGGAAGGGGCACAGCTACAGAGATATCTAGAAGAGACCCTCACTGCTCTTCACCTAGCTCATCAAAGCAGTTTTCATCGTCACTCCCATGGGAGTCTCTTGGCCGGTTTAATCTACAGCATGCAAGTGTCCCAGGGAGGGGAACATTAAGCATCCTGAATATGTGTGTGAATTGGTAATTTGGTTATCCCAAGCACCTTGATTGACAAAGAATAATAAGAGTGACTGAGTACCTAGTGTCTAAGACAAACAGCACAGAAGATTCTGAGTCAAGCAGGAACCAGAGGATTGCTGCGTGGACCTAGCAACGGTGTTGGGATGGTGTCACTTCAGGTCCATTCTCAAGATGAAAGTGACTGACCATCACCACAGCCAAAGAACATTCGGTGGTTTCTACAGCAGCTCAGCACTGCTGTAATCCACACACAGCGGTTTCCATGTCCTGCAGCAGAATTCGTTACCTGGAATGAGGTGATGAGCCCTGCTAGGGAGTGTCCCCTGTTGGCTTCTCGTTAATGCTGAAGGCTCCCTCTGATTACTGCTTGTTTAGTTTGCTTTGGGCCTGGAAACAGTGACTTTCAGAGGGCTGTATTTTGTCACTTGGGATTTTGATCCAGCCTCTCCAGCAACGCTTAGCCTTGAACATTCCTCTAATACCTGGGGACCTGTGTGGACTCATTGGACCTCCCTCCGTCAGCTTCAGATAGGGGGAGCAGCAAACAGTCTTAGGTCGGTCTTAGTGGGTTTCTTATGGAGAGATCACAGCAGGTTGGCAGCAGTGTGGCATTCTAAGACCCATTTGTGCCTTAGCCAACAGATGTGCAGAGATTGGGAATACCACCGAAGTCAACATTTGAAATGTCTATCTTCTGAATTTCAGTTTAGTTACCAGGTATATCAATCTCTTGGATGTAGTTATGGGGATTAAATTGGGTTTAAGACATCTAAAGAAAAAATGCCTCACATTGTAGATTTCAAATAAACCCTAAAATATCAGTGATCATCAAGCCATATCCTTGGAGTTGCAGCAGCAGCACCAGGGGTTTCGGGGCAGAGCTGTGACAGCACAGCAAATGTTCTCAGGCCTGTGTGGCTGTGTCCGACAGTCGGTGCTTCTAGACAGTACACAACTGTTCAACATTGCATTGTATTGAGTATGATAATAATCTAGACACCATTTGAAGTCCACCAGAGATGTGCGCAGGTTAAATGTGGCAAATGGTACTCCATTTTCCTAAGGGATTGAAACATCTGTGTGCTTTGATACTGGGAGGTCCTAGAACCAACCCCCACATGGACTGGAGAACTTGCTTTGATTCTGCCCATGGGAGATGAGAGCTGTGGATTTGACCAAGATAATTAGCTTGAAAGTTTAGAGCCCTATCAGCTGCCAGGGGCACAAGTAAAACTTACACTGATAGGCTCAAATACTGAAATGCCCCTGCCTGGAAATGCAGTCATCGGTAGAAATGCTTGTATTGTTGGCAAGGATGCACAGGTTCATTGATTGCCAGCTTGGTTGTTTAGAAAGAACAGCCCATGTGGTGAGAAAAGAATAGATGAGCACATCTGTTCAATATATAGAGTTTAGACATCAGAGGAGAAACTGGGATCCGTGAGAGAAGTCAGAAACGGAGATGGGCATCATAGACAGCAGGGACTGCCTGGGGACTGCCTATAGATGCCTGGGGTTGGGGGATTGTAAAGAGCTACATTGGAATATTCTTTGTCTTAATTGTGGTTGTCATAACTTTATATAGTTGGCAGACATCAGAACTGTACAGTTGAAATGAGTAAATACATAAGTAAATAAAGTTGAAATTCTTTCCTTTAAATTTTTTTTTTTTTTTTTTTTAGTGCTGCATATCTAACCCAAGGTCTCAGACAGTGCTAGGGAAGTGCTCTACTGCTCAGCCATACTCCTTGGCCCAGAGCTGGTTAAGAGACAGCGCGCATGAGCGTACTCACACACACACTCACACACACTCCCATCTCATGAGGTATAGACATTAAAACCATGGTCACAAGGAAGTAACAGGAATACAGCTAAGATTGAAAGGTAGAGCTGTGACCAGTTGGAATGGGTAAAGCCATTGCAATTTGCATATGTGACATGTATGAGCATAAGATGTATTGATCACAAATCCTTGAAGTAATTTATAAAGACAGTATATCTACCTGTGACCCAAAGCATTGAGGGAAGCCAGACATAGGAAGACATAATATATACAGTTAACTGAAATTTGGATGGGAACTCAGCTGTGGGTGCCGAAAGTAGCAGTGGTTACCTTTATAACAATGATAAAGAAGGAACCTTGTGGGTTGATAACAATGCTACCTACAACATGGGTTTTGGTTTTGTGGATGGCGTGCTTGCTAAAACCTATTGAGTTGTGTATGTAAGACCTGTGCATCTGTAAACAGCATTTTATAAAATGAAATTGATGTGTTAAATTTTAGCATTTTAAGTGTACATTTCATTAGTATTCATAATATTGGACAACTTTCACTTCCCCTGGTTCTAGAATATTTTTCTACTTGAAAGCAAACTGTGCTCCTCCTTCACTCCCCTTTCTCCCTGCCCATAGTAATCACCAATCTTTCTCTTGTTGTAGGTTTACCCATTCTGGATGTTTTACAGAAATAGAATTGTGATCTTTTGTATCTGGCTTATCTGACTTAGCATGAGTTCAACGTTCACTTTGTCAAGCAAGGCAACACTTCATTCCTTTTATTACTAGTTTATTTGTGTTAGGAAATGATGGGTTTTGTTATGACATTTTCATCATATATATTTATCTCCCATGGCCCTCTGTTCCCCTTCTGGTCTCTTTCCTCTTCACTGATAGTTGCTGTATGTATGTGTGTGTGTGCTTTGAATAAAGACTACACTGAGTGAGAAAATGGTGTTTGTGGAAAGGGTTTATTTTTTTAAGAAAAAAAATACATTTATTTAATTTGTGTGTGTATACTTAAAGTGCAGATGCCTTCAGAGGCCCGAGAGATTGGATTCCTTTGGAGCTGGAGTTACAGGCAGTTCTGAGCCACCTGATGTGGGACTCGGGACCAGCTTGGGTTCTCTGCAACAGTTTTTAACCACTGGGCCATCCCTCCCATCTTTGGAGCTCGTTAGCCCAGGCTGGCCTTGAGTTTGAAGCAATCCTCCTGGCTTAATAAGTACTAGAATTACAAGTGTGTGCCACACCCAGCCTTGATTTTGTTTAACATCATGGTCTCCTGGTCCATCCATTTTCCTGCCGATGACGACACAGGTCCATTTTGTGTGGATGAGTAACATGCCACTGCGTGTCTGCTGAGGGGCTAGTCTGGCTGCGGTGACTGGCTCCGCTGTAACCCTCAGGATTCCTGTGGGTGTCTCCCCAGGAGGAGTATAGTTAGGTAGTTCTGCTTCCGCTGAGGAAGCGCCATACTTCTTTCCATAGTGACTGCACTTCATACATCCTACCCACAGCGTGTCATGCTCCTCTTCCCCACGTTTTCAATGGCATTTGTTGTCTTGATAGCCAGTCTGAGTGGGTGAAATGCAGTCTCGTCATAGTTTTTTAATTTGTATTTCTCTGATGGTTAAGAATGTTGAACAGTGTTTTTATGTATTTATTGGCCATTAGTAATTTTTTAAATTAAGTGTTAATGCAACTATTTGTAATTATTTTTGAGAACTGTCTGTTAGGTTTATTTGCCCATTGATTGGCTGACTGGGGATTGTTGGTAGTTAATTTAAAAAGTTCTTTTTGTATTCTAGATATTAATTTCATCACAAGTAAAGTTGGCAAAGACTCCATGCTCAATGTACTTTAGTGTTAGGAATTTTTTCTTCTAAAAAAATTTATTTAAACAATACCAGAAAGTATAAGGAAAATAAAATTTATATGATTTATCACCATTCTATGTATCCTCCTAATCGTGAGAGAGTTGCTGAAAGAGCTTTATGACTTGCTTTCATCTCTTAGTGAAACGTCAACATTTTATTTAATGAAGCTTGCTATTTCCAGTGTCTCTGCATCCATAGGTTCTTGACACTTTGACATGACGGGTAAGTGCGGGATGGACAGACACAGTGACACAAAAAGGCTGGGGTCGTGGTGTGAGCTGTGCTGGCACTAAGAGAGCACCAGGACTTACCACACTAGTGAAACCCAGCTTTTATATCTCTGCAGGGGAGTGGTCTCCAGCTGTAAACACCCAGAAGGAGGAAGCCATAGTTGCCGAAAACACACGATGAGTCATTCCTAAACACTAATTTTAGTGAATTCTTTTGTTTCAAGATAGGTAGCCTACCTGGGCATTGTGGTATACACCTATAATCCTATCAGAGGTAGAGACAGGAAGATCACAGCAAGTTCAAGGCCATTTTGGTCTACTAGAGAGTTTTAGGCTAACTAGGATTATAGGACCCTGACTCAAAAACAAAATACTCCAAGTCAAAAGATGGAAAACCTCATCCTTAAGTTGTAGAAGGTAGTAACTCCCAGTGAAAGACCCCGGTAGGGACCTTCCCTCAGGTGGAGACCCCCGGACCCAAAGACCAGGCCGAGACCACGGGTCGGATGCAAACTGCTAGAGGTTTATTAGGTAGACACAGGTACCTGCGGGCGGCAAAGTCTTTCAGAGGACTTGTGCGCCTGCAGACTGGGAGGAGGTCTTTTTATAGGAAAGAGGGCAGCAAAAGCAAGTTTTACAGAAGCAGAAGCGTGGTTATCGGAATGAGGCGGGGGGCATGAATGGTTTTTCCTCTCCCAGCATGGATGTCTGGCAGCAGACATCCTGTTCTTATAGATATCCTACTTTGTAGTCATCCCTGCTTTGTAGATGTCCTATCTTATAGATATCCTGTTTTCCTCTCACGAGAGCAGGCTAGCTGCTGATCCTGAGAATCTTTCAAGCAAACAGGACGTTCTCCCGGGAGCCTGCTAGCTGCGGGTTCTGAGGGAGGGGGTCTGTAGGGTCTTTCACCAGTGTCCTTTCCATCATGGGCTGAGCCATGGAGGATGCAATGGCTGGAGTATGGCATGTCATTTCTTGGCACTTGACCTGACTGTAGTAAGTGAGGGAAAGAAAGACAGACATGCAGTGACACGTACAGAAAAATTGGGGTCGTATCGACTACTGGCTCTGATAGAGACTACACCACAGCCGGGAAACAGCTTGTTAAGTACAGCACAGGGAGGAGTAAGACTGTAGATCTCTGCAGGGGAGCAGTCTCAGGTTTTAAACATTATTTCTCTTCAGAAATGGGATGCTACAGCAGAGAACAATAATAACAGTTATTTGCTTTCTAAAAATTGAGGCTCAGACATAGAATGAGGTATTTAGAGAGGAATAAGCCCCATAAACCGCTGAATTATTGACAGCCAGCTTTCCTTGCCCTGAAGCAGTGGTTCTCAACCTGTGTGTTGAACCCCCCTTAGAGGTTGCATATAAGATACCCTAAATATCAAATATTTACATTTCGATTCACAATAGTAGCAAAATTACAGCTATGAAGTAGCAGATTGGGGTCTCTACAACATGAAGAACTGTATTAAAGAGTCACAGCATTAGGAAGGTTGAGAACCACTGCACTAAAGAGTGGAAGAATCACCCTGGTAGTAGAGCTGGGGTCTGGAAAGAAAGTGCTCGCTGGGCAGTGGTGGCCCACGACTTTAATCCCAGCACTGGGGAGGCAGAAGCAGGCGGATCTGTGAGTGGGAGGCCAGCCTGGTCTACAGAGTGTGTTACAGGGCAGCGAAGGCTACATTGAGAAACCCTGTCTCAAAACAAACAAAAGTGCTCATAATCACAATAACTCTGTAGTGTGTCTGGCTTGAGTAAATAGTAACAAAAATAGCCTGATACTGACACAAAGAGAAACATGTAGCTCAATGGAACTGAATAGAAGACCTAGATGCTAACCCATGCACCTACTGAAACCCAAGGTTTTTAAAGGATGCCAGAAAGACGATTGGAAAGCAAACAGCCTCTCCAAAGGAAGATCTGTGCAATGAAAACGTTAAGACACTGAAAAAAAAATTGAAGACAGTAGAAGATGGAAATGTTAGGATTCAGGCCTTATGCTGGCCCCTGTCACTTGGGAGGATGCACTCAGGCAGTACCCTGGTCCGCCCAGGTCTTAAGGTCTTAAGGCTGCTACCTCACGTTTCCTAGTCCGTAGACAGATGCAAAAGGTCCCTTTAAGAGACAAGCTCTGCCCATGCCCATTCTCACGCTCTTCCCACTGTTATGAATAAAGAAGTAAGCTGCTCTCTGATCTCTCTCTCTCCTCTCTCTCTCCTCTCCCCCCTCCCTTTATCTCAACGAAACTCCCACTGCATGGCGTATTTGTCCCTCACCTGTCATGGGCTCATCTGCCATGGTTTAGACCCCACCTGCCAAGGTTCTTCTCGTGCAGAATCATATCAGGAAAGACCTTCCTGAAGGAACTCTGGCCAGCTTGATCATGACAAATATGGCTCTGGCAGGTGTTGCCCTTCTCCCCCATTCTCTCGGCCTTCCTAAAAGCCATTAGATTACATTCCTAAAGCTAACCACCAAGGACTATTCCCTTACATGACCACTTCCTCCTCCTGAGGCTGACAACCAAAGTTGTCAAATAATCAGAAGCCCACTTTGGTTCACCTAATTAACATATCCAATTAAAATTAAGCACCTCGTCCTAACATGGTTCCCCCTTTACCTTAATAAACCGCCATTTGCTTATGTGCCATGTCTGTCTCCTCTATCCAGAGGTAGCACTTTGTCTCCTTGGAACAAATATTCCTGTCCCCTTTCCCTTGTCTCCTTCTCCTTCCTCACCTCTATCTCCTTTACCACAGCACCCTAACCCATTCTAACACAGATCTCCCATTATTCTCTTAAAAATTATATCTGTGGGGCTGGAGAGATGGCTCAGAGGGTAAGAGCATTGCCTGCTCTTCCAAAGATCCTGAGTTCAATTCCAAGCAAACACATGGTGGCTCGCAACCATCTATAATGAGGTCTGGTGCCCTCTTCTGGCCTGCAGGCATACACACAGACAGAATATTGTATACACAATAAATAAATAAATATTTTTAAAAAAATTATATCTGTTGGGACTGGAGAGATGGCTCAGTGGTTAAGAACATTGGGTGTTCTTCCAGAGGACCCAGGTTCAATTCCCAGCACCTACATGGCAGCTGACAACTGTCTGTAACTCGAGTTCCAGTATATTCAACTCCCTCACATAGACATGCAGACCTCCCCCTAAAAAAAAATTTATACCTGCAAGGTCATTTGTTCCTGTTTTTCTGCCTGAGTAAGAATTTAACTTCTCCAATTAATAAATGATCTCTGGCCGGGCAGTGGTGGTGCACGCCTTTAATTCCAGCAATCGGGAGGCAGAGGCAGGCGGATCTCTGTGAGTTCGAGGCCTACAAGAGCTAGTTCCTGGACAGGCTCTAAAACTACAGCGAAACTCTGTCTCAAAAAAAAAAAAAAAAAAAAAAAGAAAGAAAAGATCTCTGTGAAAACAAGTGTGTGAGTGTGGTTTGTAAACCAGAGCTCAGGAGGAAGCCCCCCTGCATACCCTTCACTCCCACGCTTAAAGAACCGATAGAATTAACATAATGAAAATGACTATGACCTAAAGTGATCCACAAATTCCAGTGAAAACAAACCAAAAACATGTAAATCAGTGTGATAGACTACACAACCCAGAAGTAAAATCATGTGACATCATTTTCAAGAAAGTAGCCAAAGACATGTTTTGGAGAAAGTCAGTCTCTTCACCCAACAGTAGGGATAACCGAAGAGCTACATGAAGCAATGTGCTCTGCTGTCCAGAAATGGACAGGCTGGAGCGATGGCTGCGCAGGTTAGAAGACTTGCGGCTCTTGCAGGGGACCTATGTTGAAGGAGCTGTGGGCTGTGTTCCTGCCACCCCAGCTCATGGTCGCCTGGCTAGCTAATGCCCCAAAATAACGACACACAAACTGTATTCTTTTAAACACTGCTTGGCCCATTAGCTCTAGCCTTTACTGGCTAATTCTCATATCCCGATCAACCCATCTCTAATAATCTGTGTAGCATCAGTCTTACCAGGAAAGATTCAGCATGTCTGACCTGGCGGCTTGCTTCATCGCTTCTGGCTCTGAGAGGAGCTGCCCTGCATCTGAGCTCACTTCCTCTTCCTCCCAGCATTCTATTCTGTTTACTCCACCCACCTAAAGGCTGACCAATCAAATGGGCCAAGGCAGTTTCTTTATTAGCCAATGACCTTCCTCCATCAGACCTAGGTTCAGCTCCCAGCATCCACGTGGCAGAATAAATTTGGAGATCTGCTTCCTGAGTGCTGGGATTAAAGGCATCTGTCTTAGGGTTTTTACTGCTATGAAGAATACCATGACCAAAAGCAAGCCGGGCGATGGTGGCGCACGCCTTTAATCCCAGCACTCGGGAGGCAGAGGCAGGCGGATCTCTGTGAGTTCGAGACCAGCCTGGTCTACAGAGCTAGTTCCAGGACAGGCTCCAAAGCCACAGAGAAACCCTGTCTCGAAAAACCGAAAAAAAAAAAAAAGTACATGACCAAAAGCAACTTGGGGAAGACAGGGTTTATTTCACTCAAAGTTTCATATAATCGCTCATATCAAGAGCAGTGAGGGCAGGAACTCAGTCAGGACAAGAACCTGGAGGCAGGAGCTGATGCAGAGGCCGTGGACGGGTGCTGCCTACTGGTTTGCTCCCACTGGCTTGCTCAGCCTGCTTTTTCATAGCACCCAGGACTATTAGCTCAGGGGTGGCACTGCCCACAAAATACCTAGACCCTTCTCCTTCAATCACTAATTAAGAAAAGGTCCTACAGGCTTGCCACACCCACTCTTATGAAGGCCTCTTCTCAGTTGAGGCTCCTTCCACTCAGATGACTTTAGCTTGCGTCAGGTTGACATAAAACTAACCAGCACAACGTCTATGTTAACTGCAGCAGTAGTCACCAAGTTATTTACCAGACGGGTAAAGAAAACGTAGAAAATATACACAATGAAGCTCTACTCAGATAGTCTAAAGATGGTTGTAATTATGTCAGTATATGAGTGGAGCTAGAGTTGTGTTAAGCCAAATGCTTCAGATACAGAAAAACTTCACATAGTATCTCTCATTTGTTGAATTTAGAGCTAATAGGGACTAGGGAGATGGCTCAGTTAATAAAATGTTTGTTGCATAGCCTAGTGGTGGTGGTGGCGCGTGCGTGCCTTTAATCCCAACACTTGCGGGGTAGAGGAGGGTAGGCGTATCTCTGTGAGTTCCAGGACAGCCTGGTTTAAAGGGTGAGTTCCAGGACAGCCAGGTCTACACAGTGAAATCCTGTCTCAAAAAACCAAAAGAAAATAAATGCTTGTTGCACAACCATGGGGACCTTGAGTTTGATCCCTCTGCACTTAAACAGAAGGCTGGGCATAGTAGTGTGTGCCCTAGGGAGGCAGAGACAGGAAGATCCCCTGTGCTCGCTGGCCAGCCTGCCTAGCTTAATTGGTGAGTCCCAGGAAGATGTTCTGTCTTAAAAATCAAGGTTTGTGGCATTTGAAGAGAAAAGGCACACCAAGTTGCTGTGGTGGTTTGAATTAGGTTGATCGACCCCCACAGGCTCATACGTTTGAATGCCTGGTCCCCAGTTGGTGAAACTGTTTGAGAAGTATTAAGAGGTGGGGAAGTGTGTCACTGAGGGTGGGCTTTGATGTTTCAAAAGACTCCTATCCCAGTGTGTGCTCTGCCTCCTGTTTGTGGCCCCAGATACAATCTCTCACCTGCTGTTGCAGCTGCCTGTCACCCTGTCTTCACACCACCATCCTGGACTCTAACTCCCTGGAGCTATAAGCCCAACTCAGCTCTTCTATAAGAGTTTATAAAATTTAGCTATGGCTGGGTGGTGATGTCACACACCTTTAATCCCAGCACTTGGAAGGCAGAGGCAGGTGGATCTCTGAGTTCGAGGTCAGCCTGGTCTGCAGAAGTTTCAGGACAGCCAGGTCTACATTGAGAAACCCTGTCTCGAAAAACAAACAAACAAAAACAAACAAACAACAAAAACTTGGTTATGGTGTTTCATCATAGTAATAGAAAAGAACTAATACAGTTCCCTTCTGACCTCTACATACCCATCCATGAATGGGCACGTACACACATGAACACACACACATACAAAGTGTGTATGCACGTGTGTGTGTAATACATAAAAGAAGGGACTATTTGGGAAAAGGGGGACAAGGCAGGAAAGAGCAGGTGAGTGAGGGAAGTGAACTGGGCATGCTCAAGGATGTTCTCCCTTCAACATGTAATGAGCCTTTCCTGTATGAAGATGCATAAAATAATAAATAATAATAAAAAGTCCTTTTATTTCCTTGGAGAGAATACTATCTTGAGGATCATTTCCAGTGTTTTCCTTACTTGCTTTAGGCAATGAACCTCTTTTATTGTCTAGCTGTGCTTACAGCCTTGGCATTTCCTAAGGGTCAGCCTTCTGCAATGAGTTAAAAAGATGGACATTAGAGTAAATAAGAACTCCACATTTAGCCACGTTAGCTGTCAATCCAATTGTCTGAAATCAATATTCTGTTTCCTTCTTCTGGGTGGCTACAAAAAAAAAAAAAAAAAGAGCCTTCACAAGCTGTTAGGATCCACTTCACCATCCTTCTGACTTCTACAGTTGCTGGTAAAATCGTCTCTGATCCTGTGTTTACTTTTTATTTGCTTTGGGACAGGGTCTCATCTAGTTTGTGCTGGTCTCGAACTAGCAATGTAGCTGAGGAGGCCAGGGATAAGTGGAGGACTTCATCATACCAGGCGAGGGCTCTTCCACTGAAGTGTACCCCAGTCCCCATGTTTACTTGGCATTTGCATGTCATGCTTTTCATTAAAAAATGAACTGAGAACTATTAATTTTATTTTATGTGGGCTTCTTGCGCCTGCACATATGTGTGTGTACTATGTTCATGTCTGGCCCCCTTGGAAGTTGGGAGAGGGCAGCTGATCGCTGGAACTGGAGTTATTTAAGGATGGCTGTGAACCTCCACGTGGGTGATGGGAATCGAATCCGAGTTCTCTACAAAAGCTACAAGGGCTCTTAACTGCTGAGCCACAACGATAGCCTTGTGTTTTTAATTTTTTTTTTTGAAAACTACACTTCTAGCCAGTTGTGGTGGCACACGCTTTTAATCTCACCCCTCAGAGACAGAGGCAGGTGAGTCTCTGAGTTTGAGGGCAGCCTGGTCTACAGAGTGAGTTCCGGGACAGCTGGGGCTACACTGAGAAAATACACAGTATTCAGGAAGTACTCCTACTTCTTCTTGTAGCAAGTTTTCTGTCCCGTTTTATTCTTTTCACTCTATTAAAATAATGCTGAAACCAGGCCACATGCTGGGCAGTCTTTTTTAAATAAAAATTTAAGAATTTATTTATTTTTATTATATGTTGAGTGTTTTTTCCTGCGGCGCATGACTTGGATTCCTGGCACCAGCAGAAGGTTTTGGAAGGTTGTGAGCCACCGGAGTCGTCTGAGGAGCAGCCATCTATCCAGCCCCTCCTCCTTTTAAAAATTTCATTATTGCCGGGCAGTGGTGGTGCACGCCTTTAATCCCAGCACTCGGGAGGCAGAGGCAGGCAGATCTCTGTGAGTCCGAGACCAGCCTGGTCTACAAGAGCTAGTTCCAGGACAGGCTCCAAAGCCACAGAGAAACCCTGTCTCGAAAAACCAAAATAAATAAATAAATAAATAAATAAATAAATAAATAAATAAATAAAAAAAAATTTCATTATTATTATTACTATTAGTTTTGGTTTTTTGAGACAGAGTCTCACTATGTAGTTCTGGCTGACTTGGAACTCACTATGTAGACCAGGTTGGCCTGGAACTCACAGAAATCCACCTGCTTCTGCCCTCTGAGTGCTGGGATTAAACGGGTGTTCCACCACACTTGGTTTATAAAAGATCTTTAATCCCAACACTCTGGAGGTTGGGGTAGGAAAGTGGAAATTGAACCCAGCCTGGCCTACACGATAAGATTGTGTCTTAAAAAACAAAAACAAAAAACAAAACAAAAGAAAAAAACGGGGAAATGAAAACTCAGGAAAACGAAAATAAAATCAAATCTCTAAATCTGTTCTCAACCTGACGGTTGGAAAATCCTGCCTTAGCACAGTTGGGGTAAGAAGGTATGTGTGGTGGTAGTGGCGATAGAGGCACTGTGTTTTTAAAACACCACTAATAACCGCAATTTTCTGTTTTCCTCCTCCCTGGGCTCACATGACCTTGGCAGCTGGCCCGCTTTAACTCGCCCAGCTCCACACACAGCCTCAGCCTCCGGGGAACAGCAGTGCGGTACAGGGCCATCTGGAAAAGTGAGGGGCACCAGAGATGGTCCTTTGCGGGCCAAGCAAAGGCGGGTCTTGCTGGGTGGGGCCTGAGGGTCTTGGAAGGTGGCCTCTGTGCTCCAGCTCAGTTAATAGCCAACCAAGTTCCTAGGAATCCGTGGAGGAGGAAGCTGCTAACGCCAGAGAGCTTTGGGCTTCTCGCTGGGTAACACTGCCAACTTCTGGCACTTGTGCGTTCGATAGTTCCTGATTGGAAAGGGTTATGAAAAGAACTGACTGACCTTCTATCGACCGGCTCCCGGGTCGCCTCTGCCTTTAAAGCCTCCCGCACCCAAGAGCCTGGGGTTCTGTTTCTGGTTGGGGTACCACCCAGTCTCTGGATCCAAACTCTTGGCTTCGCAGGCACGATCCATGGCTGCGTTGAGCTGCACAAGGCTGAGGTGGGCGCTCCTGGGCACGCGTGTGGTGGGCCGTGGCCTCTGTCCACAGGGGGCCAGAGCCAAGGCTGCAATCCCGGCAGCTCTCCAGGCAGAGACTGTGGAGGGTCCTGGAGGAGGTCAGGACCCGCGGCGGCTGCGTAGTCTGGAGGAGCTTCCCGGACCCGGACCGCTACGCTTTTTATTTCAGCTATTCCTCCGAGGCTATATCCTGCGTTTGCACGAACTCCAGGTAACCCGGCAGCGTCAGAGCCACCTGGGGCTGGGCACCGGGATAGAGAAACTGGATGTGGGAGAGAAGTGGGAACTTAGGTCGCCAGAGTCTGAGGCTCCTGCCATAAACTGGAAGGGTGTGCAAGGTGCAGACAGACCCTTTGAGTTAAAACAGGCAATGAGAGTCGCTAGCGGTGTGACAGACACAAGTTGGGAGAGGAAGGGGTTGTGTTGGGCGAGAATGGCTCTAAATCGCTATAAATTCAAGGCCTGCCAGTCTACATAGCTAATCCAGGGGAGAGGGGAGGGAAGGAGGCAGGGGGTGATGGTGATGAGAATAAACCATTCCCTGCACACTTCTAAACCAAGAAACAAAAGGGCTGAAAAGTTCTCGATTGATTTCAGCTTCTAGAAATTGAGACGCCTGGGGAATGCCTCTGGGCTGGGGACTGAAGCTTTCTCAGAGGGATTTGCACAGGAAGTAATTCTAGCTGGCTTTACAGAAGACTGAGGGAGCAGCACCTTGAATTAATGGAGTTTTGTTCGTTTTTGTTTTGTTAAGACAGTGTTTCCTTATATAGCCTAGGTTGGCTATAACTCTTCTGCCTCAGCCTCCTGAGAGCTGGAATTATGTATGTGCACCCTCATGCCTGTTTTGGTTAAGGTTTCTATTGCTGCAATGAAACACCATGGCCAAATCACAAGTTGGGGAGGAAAGGGTTTATTTGGCTTACACTTCCACATTGCTGTTCATCACCAAGGGAAGTCAGAACAGGAACTCAACCAGGGCAGGATCCCAGAAGGAGGAGCTGATACTGAGGCCGTGGAAGATGCTGCTTGCTGGCTTGCGTGCCCTGGCTTGCTCAGCCTGCTTTCTTGGGAAGGGCCCCACCTATCATGGGCTGGGTCCTCCCTTCCTCCTAACTGAGAAAATGCCTTACAGCTGGGTCTCATGGAGGCATTTCTTCAACTGAGGCTCCTTGATCTCCGATGACTCTAGCTTGTGTCAAGTTGACACACAAGACCAGCCAGGACAATGCAATATATACATATATATGTTAAATATATATTAAAGATTTACTTTAAGATTTATTTTTATTTCTGGGTATGTGTTTTTGAGTGTGTCTGTCTGTCAGCAGAAGAGGATCCCTTGGAATTGGGGTTACAGGTAGCTAGTTTACAGTTACTGGGGATGAGTCTCAGGTCCTGGAAGAGCAGCAAAGGAACTGACCTGCTGTGCCTTCCCTCTAGCCCTGTGAATGGTCTTTTAAAAGAGTCCAGAGAGCTGCAGTTTTTATTTGTTTGTTTTGTTTTCAAGACAGGATTTCTTTAGAGTTTTGGAGTCTGTCCTGGAACTCACTTGGTAGACCAGGCTGGCCTTGAACTCACAGAGATCCAACTGTCTCTGCTTCCCGAGTGCTGGGATTAAAGGCATGTGCCACCACCGCCCGACTGAGGGCCGCAGTTTTAGGAAAACTCTATACAGTGATCGTTTGGATCTGAGCTGTCCCATGAGAAATATAATCAATCTTTGCTGCATGTGCTTGTGGCTGGTGTGACAAAAGGGGTGTTGTACGTCCGTAAAACCCACTGACAGCAGTACTGAGGAAGGTTGTGTTTCTGCAACTTGCTTTGTGTCTGTTAGAATTGGTTCCTCTTCAAACTGTCTCTGCTGAGATGGAAAACTCCTATAGTTGCATGTCCTTTGGGTGTACTCCCAAATCTTCATCTGTTTTGTTTAACTCTAACACAATGCTGAAGAATGAACAAGTCATAAAGAAAAAAAGTATATTTTGTTCACATCTTTGGAAACTGAAAGTCCAAATAGGTGGCTCTGATTAGCCAGCCTCTGATGAAGGTCTTGTTACTGTATGTATCATGATGAGTGACATCGCATGACAGGCGCTTGCTTGTGATGTTCAAGAGAGAGGTCGTACAGTAAGAAAGGAGGCGAGAGTATGGGAAGAGACCAGCCTTGCTTTTCTTTTTCGTTTTCCTCTGACACCTTCCTTTCATTTTCTTTGTTAAATTGTTTTTATTGAGCTAAACCTTTTTCTCCACTCCTCTCTCTTCCTCCCCTCCCCTTCTACCCTCTCCCATGACCTCCATGCTCACAATTTACTCAGGAGACTTTGTCCTTTTCTCCTTCCTATGTAGATCCATGTAAGTCTCTCTTAGGGTCCTGTAGTAGGAGCTGCGGGCCTGCTTTTCGTCCTGCCCGGCTCCTGCACGGCTAGCTTTACACCAGAAATAATTACACGGAAACTGTATTCTTTTAAACACTGCTTGGCCCATTAGCTCTAGCCCTTACTGGCTAATTCTCATATCCCGATCAACCCATCTCTAATAATCTGTGTAGCATCAGTCTTACCAGGAAAGATTCAGCATGTCTGACCTGGTGGCTTGCTTCATCGCTTCTGGCTCTGAGAGGAGCTGCCCTGCATCTGAGCTCACTTCCTCTTCCTCCCAGCATTCTGTTCTGTCTATCCACCCACCTAAGGGATGGCCTATCAAATGGGCCAAGGCAGTTTGTTTATTGACAAATGACCTTCCTCCATCAGGGTCCTCTTTGTTGTCTAAGTTCTATGGAGTTGTGGATTGTACACTGATTTTTCTCTTTGCTTTATGTCTAAAAGCCACTTATGAGTGAGTACATGTGATATTTGTCGTTCTGGGTCTGGGTTACCTCACTCAATATGATGTTTTCTAGATCCATCCATTTGCTGGCAAATTTCAAGATGTCATTATTTTTTTCTGATGTGTAGTACACCATTGTGTAAATGTACCACATTTTCTTTATCCATTCTTCAGTCGAGGGGCATTTAGGTTGTTTCCAGGTTCTGGCTACAACAAACAAAGCTGCTATGAACATAGCTGAGCACATGCCCTTGTGGCACGATTGAGCATCCTTTGGATATATACCCAAAAGTGGTATTACTGGGTCTTGAGGGAGATTGTTTCCAAGTTTTCTGAGAAATCACCATACTGATTTCCAAAGCCAGCCTTGCTTTTTTATAACAACCTGTTTTTGTAGGAATGAAATCACCCTTGGGAGTCTAGGGTAGTTATAACCCAAACTCCTTCCTTTATGCTGCACCTCTGAGAGGTCCCAGAGCCTTTCAGTGTTGTCACCTTGGGGATCACACCTTCAACACACACACACACACACACACACACACACACACACACACACACACACATATCTTTGAGGAAGACCATATCCAAACCATAGCATTCCACACCACACCACCCCCAATTTCATTATCACAAGGCAAAATGCATTCGTTTGTGCCAGTAGTCCCAAAAGTCTTGTTTGAGCACCAAGTTAAAAGTTTAGGGTCCCACCGGGCAGAGGTGGCGCACACCTTTAATCCCAGCACTGGGGGGGGGGTGAGCAGAGGCAGGCGGATCTCTGTGAGTTCGAGACCAGCCTGGTCTACAAGAGCTAGTACCAAGCCAGGCTCCAAAAGTACAGAAAAATCCTGTCTCGAAAAATCAAAAAAAATAAAAAAATAAAAAAGTTTAGGGTCCGATCTGCTACTCAAGACAAACCCCTTTCTGCTTTTCCCCAGTAAAGTTACAAAGTGACCTATATCCAAGACAATGGGGAGCGTGAGAGAAGGGGAAACTGGCCAGAGAGAGAGGTGTCACGGAGTCCTGTAAAACTGAAACTCGTCAGTGTAGACATGCCCTAAAGCCCCAAACCCTGCATGCTCTGCACGCTGGGTTGGGATGGCCCTCTGGATCTTCAGCAGCCTTGCTTGCTGCACCCTACCCTTCTGGAGTCCTAGGTATGGCTCTCCTTGGCCTTTGAAGGAGGACTCTGTAGCGGCTGTGCCCCTCTGGCAAACCCCTACCTGGCTTCCTAGGCTTGGTTTCTGTTTTTTTTTTTTGTTACAAGTTTTTTTTTTTTAAACATTTATTTGTTTGCTCATTTATTCGTGTGTGTACACATGTCCCCATTAGCATGACATGACACGTGTCTGACTCTGTCCTACTACGTGAGTTCCGGGGATCGAACTCAGGTCACCAGGCTTTGCAGCAAGGGTTCTAACCCACTGGGCCAGGTCCCAGAAGGTGCCTTTCTCCTCCTCTCCCTCCTCCTTTCCATCCTCCTCTCCCTCCTTCTCCTTCCTCCTCCTTTTGTCTTTAATCTCTCTGAACCACTGTGGTCCCATAGCTACTGTGTTCTGTGTGCATTGAACACAGGCTCCTTGCACTCTGCTGGGATTTTGCTTTGCCCTCTGCGCACCAGTGACACCAGCTATACATGAGCCCACAAACAGTGGCTGGGTGGCTGCACAGGGAAAGGACGAGCTGAGGTCTAGGAGGTGGCCATGCAAAGCAGCCTCTAGGGCCACCCTGCAGCGCTCTACCCCAGAACCTCTGGATCTGAAGTGAGTGGGACAGCCTGAATAATTTGTGGGGTGCCTCGGGCCTCTCTCTGGGCGCCTTGGCTCTTGAGTGCTAATCTCAGCAAGTACTATTTCAGGTGCCCGTTGCCACGTCTCCTTTTACTCTTTACATTTAGCTTCTGTTTCCACATTTTCATTGTCTCCCCCCCCCACCAAGTACACACACCCTTAAGAAGTGCTGGGAAATGAAACCTGGACTTTCTGCAGCCCGGGCAAACAGTCTTTTTATTCCTTCTCTCCATTGTTTGAGCTGTATGAACTCTTTAAAAAAAAAAAAAAAAAAAAAAAAGGAAAAACATATTTTTTTTTTTTTTTTTTTTTGGTTTTTCGAGACAGGGTTTCTCTGTAGCTTTGGAGCCTGTCCTGGAACTAGCTCTTGTAGACCAGGCTGGTCTCGAACTCACAGAGATCCGCCTGCCTCTGCCTCCCGAGTGCTGGGATTAAAGGCGTGTGCCACCACCGCCCGGCGGAAAAACATATCTTTTCTCATTTTTCATGCCAAATCCATTTCCCACTCCCTCCCCTCCTCTCCTCCTCCTGCTCCCTCCACCTCCCCCACCCCCTATCCCACCCGCAAACACTGTCTTAATGATAAATTCTACCATTAGGTCATTGCCACTGCTCCTCAATCTTACTGCGTGTGGTTTACCCAAATGACTCCTTCTGTATATTGCTTCGAAATTTCTTTCAAATACCCCAGGTTATCACCTTAAATTTGGCCTTCTCCAAACCCGTGTGCATTCTTTAAAAAATTCTGCTCATGACTGCTTAGCTAGTCTCTAAGAAGACGTAGCTCTTTATCTCCTGAACTTTCACCACAACTACCTAGGACGCTCTGTTTACAGTCATACAGACGTTTTCTAGCCTGCTCCTCTAAACTCTTTCTACACCAAGATTCATAAAAATCATCATTTTGTTTTCCTTCAGGTGTTTTGGTTCTGCTGTATGGCAGGAGTTGGTTGAAAGCCTTAGTGTAACTTAATTGCTCTTTCCTGGGCAGCCACAGGCTGCTTTGCCCCGGGAAGCCTCATCCCTAAAGCCAGACTTGGGGTCTCTCTTACCCAAACCAGGAGATTGTCACACAAAGCTGGCTGGGCATTGGGGGCAGCTGGTTGAGCACAGTTCCTGCTACAATCTTGGATGTCAGAAAACAAGGAACCTCAGAGAAACAGGGCAAGCAATGGCATGTAGCAGCCTCCTGAGAAGCTGAAGATAGCGTGCTCAGGGCCCTGGGTTCTGCCAAAAAGAAAGAAAGAAAAATCACCCGGGGCTGGGAAGATGGCTTAGTGGGTAAGAGTACTTGCTGAACAAGCATGAAGAGCTGAGTTCTAAGCCCAAACACTCATGTAAAAGAGAGAGAGAGAGGCCAGGCGATGGTGGTGCACGCCTTTAATCCCAGCACTCGGGAGGCAGAGGCAGGCGGATCTCTGTGAGTTCGAGACCAGCCTGGTCTACAGAGCCAGTTCCAGGACAGGCTCCAAAGTCACAGAGAAACCCTGTCTTGAAAAACAAAAAAAAAATAAATAAATAAATAAAAAGAGAGAGAAGAAGAAGAAGAAGAAGAAGAAGAAGAAGAAGAAGAAGAAGAAGCAGCAGCTAAGCATTTAATTTAATTTAAGTTACTCCAGAATTGGGTTGGGCAGAGAGAGGTGAATCCAAGGAGCTCACTAGCCAGTCAGCCTAGCTGGAATGGAGAACATCAGACTTGGTGAGAAACCCTGTTTCAGGGAAATAAAGTGGAGAATATAGAACAGGGAACCCTATGGCTTCCTCTAGCCCCCCCCCACATGCCTATACCACATATGGTATACGTAAAATAAAATAAAAATTGGAAGCCTCTTTGTCTTTGTACCACCGAACTATAGCCTTAGGCCTACAATTTTTTCTTTCTAATAAAAAGTAAAACCAAGCATCTTGGAAAAAAATGCAATGTGAACATATGTTAAATTTGCATTTAAATTTCCTTTTAAAAATGTTTATTTTAAGCCGGGCGATGTGGCATATATCTTTAATCCCAGCACTTGGGAGGCAGCAGAGGCAGGCAGATTTCTGATTTCTGTGAGTTCAAGGTCAGCCTGGTCTACAAGAGTTAGTTCTAGGACAGGCTCCAAAGGTACGGAGAAACCCTGTCTTGAACAACCAAAAATTACAATGTGGGTGCTGGGCCTTGAACCCCAGTCTTCTGCTCATGTAATAAGTGCTCTTAACTACTGATTTATATCTCCAGCCCCAAATATACAATATGTTTCTATTAGAATATTTTGAGGATTTATGTAGAAGGAACTGCAGGCCACTTCCTGCCACCCAGTTCCCGGCCGCCTGGCTAGCTTATGCCCCCAAATAACAACACACAAACTGTATTCATATAAACACTGCCTGGCCCATTAGTTTCAGCCTCTTCTTGGCTAACTCTCATATCTTGACTAACCCATTTCTAATAATCTGTGTAGCACCACGAAGTGGTGGCTTACCGGAAAGCATTCTAGTGTACTTCCATCTTGGGCTGGAGCTTCATCGCGTCTGAGCTCATTTCCCTTCTTCCCAGCATTCTGTTCTGTCTACTCCACCCACCTAAGGGCTGGCCTATCAAATGGGCCAAGGCAGTTTCTTTATTAACCAATAAAATCAACAGATTGACATATGACCTTCCCACATCAGATTTATTTTTATTTTATTTAGATAAAATAAAATGTATGAATGTATGTCTGGGCACCATGTGTCCAGGAGGTCAGAGGCTGGCAGTGGATCCCCTGGGACAGGCGTTCCAGATTGTTGTGGGTGCTGGGAATAGAACCCAGTTCCTCTGGAAGAGCAGTCAGAGATGCTCCAGCCCCTCTATTAAATTTTTACCTTTTAAAAATACTGATTCTGGGCATGACGAGATGTCATCTAGTCTGTATCTCTTGTTCAACATTCCCTGGTTTGAGGTACTCCCCACGGCCCCGTCACCCCTGCATGTGTGTTTTATTTTGTGAACTATTTCCATGACTGAAAGACAGGGTTGTAAATTGAAGGGCTGGCCTGTGTCTGTCTACCTCCATCCCCTAAGTTCTGAGCACTGGGGTCTGATGTCCCCAGGTTCAGCCTCTGCCTCGGGTCATTCACTCCTTGTCCTCACTTTTGCTCTAGAATGCTGGGGCTTACCAACAATACTGTCCGTGTTGTTCTGCCAAGCTTCCTATCAGGCTCCAGGCTGGGCTGCTGTGGGAGTTGAGGGCGGGGCTAAGCAGCGCTTGCAGCTCCCTGAGTGCGAGACCTGCAAAGCCTTGAGTCACGCTCAGATCCTCTTCTGCCCTCACGTCTTCGTATCTCATTGTTTCTCGGGGTTGCAAAATCAGGGGAATTTCCTGTCAGGGCGTCTGGCCCAAGTCTCTGGAGTCTGTGACAATTCTGTCTTCTAGCACAAGAATGGACGTTCTTCAGAGAGCGAAGCAATCCCGGCACACTTGCACAAAAATGTCTTTTTGTAGGGCTTGTGGCACAACTCTGTATCGAACTCCTAGCATGTGCTAGGCCCTGGATGCCATCCCCAGCCCTGAAAATTAGTGATGATAAAGAAATAAATATATTAGAAACATGTGAGATAACCATCCACTGGATAATAAATCATACGTAGCCATGCAGTGCAACTATATAACAGTTGTAGTGAATACAGCTGCTGTTGTTTTCTGTCTTGTTTTGTTTTCCAGGCAGGGTATTGGTAGCCCAGTTCGCCTGGCCTCAGATCCACTATGTAACCTGCCTTACTCAGGGCTGAAGTACTGGGATTACCAACGTGCACCGCCATACCCACCTCCAGCTCTCTTTTGGAGATTAGGTCTCATGGTGTTGCCCAGTGCTGCAGCCAGCGCAGCCTGGATAGCCAAGACTGGCGGGGAGGGGGGGGTGTTGGTGCCGGGATTGAGACACGGAGGCTTCTTTTCAGGTGTAAGAACAGCAACCTTTATTTTGCCCAGCAACCTTTTATAACTCTACTTCTTCTGTAGAGACCCACCAGCCAGAAAGAACTCAAACATCCTTGTCAATTACAGACCACAGGAAGTTCCGCTGTCAGTCAGGGGGAGTGAGGGCAGCTGGGTCACAGCACCCAGGCTGATCCTTAACTCCCAAGCTCAGGCGATCCCTGCTTCAGCCTCTGTGCTGGGATTATAGTGGCGCTTGGTCTGCATGTTCCTTGGTTTAGTTTCCAACATGAACATTTTCATAAGTAAACTGCACACCTTGCCTCTTATCCTGTGTCCCGGTAGCACCACCGGCTTGGTTTGATGTGGCGGGAGGCTTATCCAAGCCCAGGTCAGGAACAAGGGGAGACTGGAATGTTGTTAATTGGTTAACACCTCCAGTTACTTGGAGATATGGATTCTGCGGCTGTGAGGGGCTGGGGTTAAGTCCTGGTGGCACTCTGACAGCAATGAGACAGGCTGTCCCATCTGCACTCCCAAGCCTGTGACCCATAGTGAGCCGTCTTTCTGACATTTGCCAATCAAATTAGGCAAAAGAGCAACCTGTGCCTGTTTACTCTTGTTTATCGAGCCGGTAACTATCAGCTCTCAAGGCCTGGCTAGTTGACATGACAAAATAGGCGTTGGCTTGGTGAGTATACTTTGGTTGTTAGGGCTGCTGGCTGGTGTGAGCAGTATGCCTGCTTTGCCGAGCTTCTTAAGGGACCCATCACTAAACCAAACAGGGCCCTAGCTAGGAGATGTTAAAATGCAGCTGTACTTTTTTTATTCTTATTATTTTTTGGAGTTGAGTGATCTTTTTCTATCTCCTTCCCTTCCTTTCTTTTCCCCTCCCTCCTTCCTTCGTGCAGTGATCACGCCCAGAGCCTCACGCATGCTCACCCACTCCACGCTCTCCAGCCCAGAAATCACATACCATGTTGTTTAGTCATTTAACACGCCCTTTTTTTTCTTTTAAGACTCATTGGCTCATGTAGTTGTCACCCTTGAGAGAAACAGTGTTCTTCAGCAGGCACCCCTCGTTTCTTCACAGGAAATCAAATTAGTACCTTCTAGGCACCATACTTATAATTTAGCACTACCTCCGGGGACCCTAGGCTTTCCACTCTGAATATGCAGGCTAGCTGCCCTGCACCTCTGGGATCCACTGCTCCAACAGTCCTCCCTAAGCGACAAGGATGGACATGCTAAGTTCTTCTCTGTAAGTCAGCCAAGCCCTGTCTGATTTAGTCAGTGAAACCACAAAGAGATACTTTTAGGTTTAGATAGTTTGTTATAGTGTAAAAAGAGAATAAGTCCAAGATGCTGACCCCCTACATCCTTGCCCCACCCACTCAACCCCCAAACACAGGCAATCATAGCTTGGTGTGAGTTGCAGGATACCCTCCAGTCTAAGAAGTCCCTTCCTTCCAGGACATTCTGTTCTGCACATGCTTGCTTCCTTTCTTTCCTTTTTCTCCTTCCCTCCCCCTCCTCCTCCTCATTGTTATCATCTGTTGGGGACCAGCCCTGACAAAAAACGTTTCTCGTGCCAGAGTGGAGGTGTAGGAATAAAGGAGGCACATTTTACGCAACAGTATGGGGAGGGAATTTTAGAGGTAATTTACAACCTGAAAAAAAAATCACCCGCACTTATTTTTTAAACAGCTTTTATATTAAGGTAAACTAAGGGGGGGAGGTAACTCAAAGTTTTTTTTAACATTGTTTTTTAGGTAACAAAAAAATAACTTAGGTCACGTTTTGTCCATGCCTGTTTTGTCACATAGATTAAAAAACACCTCTTTTCCAGGCGACCTCCTAATTTACAATAGAAGGAGCAAATCGACATTAGCATATCCTGACCACTTGTTTGGAATGGCGTCAGGTTGTTTTTTACTATCTAAAGCCAGGCAACCTCCTTCTGTGTGGCAGATACAGATTATGCCTTGTAGGTAACTCAAAATTCTCTGACCGCCTGACCATGTAAAAATATGGGCCTGTATAATTTGGCCCCTACAACCATTCTTTTGTTTTCTGAGACAGGGCTTCCCTGTGTAGTCCTAGCTGTCCTGGAACTCACTCTGTAGACCAGGCTGGCCTTGAACTCACAGAGATCCACCTGCTTCTGCTTCCCCAGTGCTGGGACTAAAGGCGTGCACCACTGGGCCTGGCTTTGAACCTGCTTCCTAAGAGGAATAGGGCAAGAAGTCTCAGGACACTTCAGAACCTAGTGAAATAGGACCAATCAAAAAGTTGCCTTGAGGTAGCTCCAGCCAGGCTTCTGATTCTTTCCTCTTCCTGAAGGGTCACAGAGTTCAGTAAAAATTCATAGTCTGAGGTTCAAGGTGTTGTTAGCATAGATATTTACAAAGCTGGCAGGTTTGAGGTCATTCCCTTAAAATCTGCCCATGACCTTTTAACCAGAATGGCTAAAAAAAGTTCTGAAACAGGTCACTCTTCTCAGAGACTTGTGCCAAATCCGCTCTGTTTGTTTAGGCAACATCTGACTACAGTGTACACAACCATGATCCTGTGAAGGTTGGTCAAGCCTGTCTAGAAGATACATTTGAGCACTTTCTTTCTAGAATAAACTAGAGTTGTTGCCAATCCCATGCATCTGCTCAACTGGCCCTAACTGGCTGTCAACCTTCAAAGAAGCTTTGACAAGGCCGTGTATGGTGATGTCTACCTTTAATCCCAGCACTCGGGAGTTAGAGGCAGGTGGATGTCTGTGTGTTTGACACCAGCCTGGAGTACATAGAGAGCTCCAGGACAGCCAGGACTACATAGAGAGACCCTGTCTCAACAACAAACAAGCTGGAACAAAAAAACCCAAATAGCTAAAGAGGTCAACAGGAGAGTGAGATAGAAGAAATCGAATCAAAAAATCGATCATGTCCTGTTGTCTTTCATGGAGGCGAAGCCTTTCTGAAGTCTGGCTGTTGGGGAGTTCCTATGAGTTCTAGAATATAGATTCTTAATTGGCCATTTGTCAAGTTATAAATTGGTGGTTATGTGGTAGTTTGAATGTAATTGGTCCCCATAAATTCACAGCGAGTGGCACTATTAGGAGGTGTGGCTTTGCTGGTGTAGGTATAACCTTGTTGGAGAAAGTGTGTCACTGTAAGGGTGAGGTCTCATATATGCTCAAGATACTGCCCAGTGAGACAGTCTACTTCCTGTTGTCTTCTGATCAAGATACAGCCAGCACCATGTCTGCCTACATGCAGCTATGATCCCCACCATGATGATAATGGGCTGAATCTCTGAACTGTAAGCTGCCACCTCAATTAAATGTTTTCCTTTATAAGGGTTGCTATGGCTATGGTGTCTCTTCACAGCTATAGAAACCCTAACTAAGACATGATAGAAACCCAGATTAGATGCAGTATGGACAGGCATTGAAAGAGAGATCATAGTCTCTTCCATGACCCCTCTCTGATCTACCAGGACTGACTCCCAGCATCCTCTAAAACAGGGGTGTTGCTCTTCTCCCACTGTTCAGTGTTTGGTCTCCACAGTGGCTACATATCCTTTCTTTATCTCTCCACACGTCTACATGTGTCCTGTGTTTGTCTCAAAGTGGCTCAGTGACTTCTTCCCTACATCCCTTCTACCATTTTAAACCATCACATCTGCCGTATGGACTACATGAGGACCATTTTAGTATCTGCCACTTGCCGGGACTTCATCGTCGTCATCTTCTGGGGTTGGTCCCAATCAGCAATCAAAGCTAACCATTCACACTTGTCTTTGCTATTTACAGATTCTCATAGTTTTGGTTCCCAGAGTGTAGGCATGGCGTGTAAAGGAGTTGAGTGTCTATCACAGATTGTTGCTGTGCCTCCTTGCCTTGGGCACTACAATCTCTTGCCTCTGTGGCCTAGGCATGGATTCCTGCGCCCTTGAGCTACAGACAGTGAGTGAACCATCTTGTGGATTCTGGGAATAGAACCTGGGTCCTCTGGAGGAGGAACCGGCGCTTTTAACTGCCGAGCCATCTCTCCAGCCCCTTCATTGGAGAGAACATATGCAGTTGGGTAGTGAGGCCCTACTGGGTTCAGTGCCCACTACTGCATAAAACCAGCCTACACCTCAGCCCCAGAACTTGGGAGGTATAAGCTACATAGCATATTCCAGAACATTCAGAGCTCTCTAGTGAGATTCTATCTAAAGAAAAAAAAGCAGGAATGAAGCCTGTGCCTGGCTTACCAGGCCCTGTGTGGCCTAGGCTTTGTGGTATCCCCATAAGTAAGCATTTTTCTTTTTTCTTTTTCTAGAGAATGAAAAATCAACAATTGTCTCCTCTTTCCTCCCCACCCCTCTCTTCTCTATCCTTCTCTATCTCTTCCCATCCCCCTCTTTCTCTTTCTCCTTCTCCTTTTCCTTCTTCTCTCTCTTTCTCCCCATCTCTCTCTCCTCTTTCTCCTGGCTATAAGAGTATCTTTATATCTCTTTCTTTTTCTTTTATTTTCTTTTTTTATTTTTGAGACAGGGTCTCATGATATAGCCCTGGCTAACTTGGAACCTACTATGCGGACTGGGTTGGCTTCAAACTCACAGAGATTCACCTGCCTCTGCCTCAAGTGCTGGAGACATAGACATGTGCCACCATGTTCACCTCAAGGGTATCTTAAGTAGAAAGAAGAAAACAGTGTCAAGGCTGTGAATATAACCCAGTGACCTGGGCACTTAGCCAGCCAGCATCCCCGAAGCTTTAGGCTCACTCACCAGTACCCTTGTCATCTCAAAATTTAGACAAGATTACTCTTTTCCTTACTGAGAGAATATTTTTCGTACCTTATATTCTAATAAAAATACATCTCAGTTTTATTCTTTGCATATAAAATTATCTATGGTAATTAGCTTGGTGGAGTCTTAGTACCTTTTTAGTGAAAATCCAGGAAGATACCAACCAGGACTAGAATTTTCCGTGTTACCAATTCCCAGAAAAACATGAATCCAAACATATGATCTTTTCTATAAAATTTAAGAAGCCAAAAATACTTGAATCTCTATGATTTTTTTTCAGGGTTTTTTTGTTTTGTTTTGTTTGTCTTATTGTTGCTTTGGAAACATGGTTTCTTTGTGTAGCCTGGCTGTCCTGGCTGTCCTGGAACTCACTCAGTAGAGGAGGCTGGCCTTGAACTCACAGAGATCCACCTGCTTTTGCCTCCCAAGTGTTGGAATTAAAGGTGTGTAGCATCACCACCAATCTTTTTTTTTTCTTCCAGTTTTAAACTTAGAAGTTACTCAGATGTTTTATACCTGTTACCTGCTTCAATGTAATTTTAGGACCTCTTCAGGTGTGTGAGAAGCTTATATGCTTATGTAATTGATTTAAGCTGTTATGTCTAGATTCATTATTGTTGAACCTAGAGTCCAATCACTGAGGAGGAGTCGCCCCAAGAGACCATCTCTCACATCACAGTTGATGTAAAAGCATGAGGATTTTATTAATTCTTTCACAACAGGGTCTTTCAGCATTTGAGAGGCCGGAAAGACCTCGAATAGCTGGTACAGGCTACTTTTAAAGGAAAAAGCCACAGAAACAAGGGAGGTGTCAGGGGGCTTGACTATTATGATTGGCTTATGCAAAAGGACAATTACCAATAATTGGCTGGAGAGCATTTGCCAGATCAGGTGAGGTAAGAGGGAACATCTGAGGGTCACTTTGCCGCTTTCCCAGGGATTGAGTCAAAACACCAGGAACTGAGTCAACACCGAGGGTTATCTTGCCCTTATTCAATAACTGAGTTCTATTTGGAGAACATTCACAAGGACTCAGGGAGATGGAAAGTTCCCAACATTTCAGTATGTGCACGTATAGTTGTTAGGTCCTTGGTTCCCGGGGAGGGGAGGGAGCACTGCTGCTGAGACAGAGAGGGCTCAGAATTGTCCTCAGAATTGTCTTAAAGTTTTACAGTTATGAAAACTGAACTGAGAGATACTATTTCCTTGCCGAAGAAGTTAACTTGCTACTTCCTGGATGCAGGAAACAGAGTATTACGCATTCATTTGCCTATTTACTCTTAGGTCACAGGTAGACTTCTGTGATCTAAAATAACCAGCACAAGAAAGTTGCGTGTCTACCATGTATTTTGTGCTGCCAGCTTTGGTGTGTGCTTTCCTCCTGTCAACAGTATTAGTTTTGTTTATCAAAGAGTTACAGCAGAGATCATCTTGTTCTAGGCTGGAATTATAGTTTTATGACTTTGGGTCGAGCCCTGACACTGTAAAACATCTAGCAGAGATAAACATGACCTTCCAGCTGGGACGCTGAAGTACGCTAATGACACGGAAGACATTTTCATTTTTAGTTTAGCAACCAGTTTAGGCTAACTTGTTTATTGAAAAATTATTTTTTATCTGAACACAAGGCATTTGATTTAATTCAACACTGTTAGTTTATATGTTCTCTCAACTATAAACATAGCTGAAAAGAAATCATTAAGATTTTGTCATGTATGTAGGTACATTTAATATGTACATGAAAGTGACACATGTGAACAAACACATACATATGATCCTTTGCTTCTAGTGGTGATATAGAGTAATACAGTAATAGAAATTTTCAAATTCAGAAGAAGACTGTATGTAGCCTAGGTTGGTCTCAATTTTGCAATCCCCCTGCCATAGCCTCTGGAATGTTGGGATTGCAGGCATCCCTGACTACCATTTTTTAAAAATCTTTTTAAAAAGATTTTATTTATTGTGTATACAATGTTCTTCCTGCATGTACACCTGCAGAAGAGGGACCAGATCTCATAGATGGTTGTGAGCCACCATGTGGTTGCTGGTACTTGAACTCAGGACCTCTGGAAGAGCAGTCAGTGCTCTTAACCTCTGAGCCATCTCTCCAGTCCCTGATCACCATTTTTATGCACTCAGTGTTAGGATAAAAGAGTTCTAATGGGGACGGGGGGGGGGGGGAGGGATGAACCACATGGGACCTTTTGTTTTATATCTGTCTTCTTTTCTTATCATATGTTTTTAAGATTCGTTCAAGTTAAACCAGGAGGTGGTGGTGTACGCCTTTAATCCCAGCACTTGAGGCAGAGGCAGAGGCAGAGGCAGAGGCAGAGGCAGAGGCAGAGGCAGAGGCAGAGGCAGAGGCAGAGAGGCAGAGGCAAAGATCTATCTCTGTGAGTTCTAGTTCAGCCTGGTCTACAGAGCTGGTGCCAGGACAGCCAGATCTACACAGAGAAACCCTGTCTCAAAAAACAAAGCAAAACAAAACAAAAAAAGATTCATCCAAGTTATGGCTTGAGTCAGTACTTTGTTTCATGACTGAACAATACCCTATTGTGTGTCTATAGCTTCGTTATCTGTTTCTCTATCTCTTGGTAGATGTCTAGGCTGGCCTACCATTTGCTGTTAAGTTTCTGTAAACATTGTGGACAAGTTTGTGTAGACATGTTTTCATTTCTTGTCTACACAGGACTGGAATTGCTGGGTCACATATTATTCCATGTCAAACTTTTTCACAGCAAGTATCTCTTTGTTTTGTCTCCTAGCAATATGTGAGGGTTTCAATTTGTCCTTTATCAGTGCTAATTTCCTGTTCATTTCTTTTGTTTGTTGAAGTTTTTAAGCTATCATTCCTACTGGGCATAAAAAGACATAATATTGTAACTTTGATTTGGGGTGTGTGTATATAAGTAAAAGCACATGTGTGACATGGTGCACATGTGTAGATCAGAGGACAGACCCTCCCCCCCTTTTTTTTGGTTTTTCAAGGCAGGTTTCTCTGTGTTAACTGCCCTAGCTCCCCTGTAGACCAGGCTGGCTTCTGCCTTCATAGTGCTGGGATTAAAGGTGTGATCTACCACCCCTGGCTCTATTTTTTTTTAAAAAAACAACAACAACAAAAAACAACAACAATAAAAAGACATCTACAAAATAATTAGGAAGTAATTTTGTAACATATATAATTCACTTCTCAGCTGTCTGTCTGGCACACTGGGATGTGGACTGTGCTCAGTTGTTCTCTGCAGTGTTTACTGCCGTACATCTGTGTCCAGGATGGGATGGGAGCGCCCTATTCCACAGGTGAATGCTGATGAACTCCTCGCTCTCCGTCTCTGGAGTTCCACCAAGTGAGGGCTGGCTCTCTCATTCATCCTAATGACACGTTAGCTCAGCAAAGTGACTCTGAGGCAGCACTCTGTGAGGGCTCTGGAACTGGCCAGCTGGCTCGGGTTACCTCCTAATGTTCAGCCCACGGGGCAGCACACGTCTCTCAGCAAGTATCCTGATGTCTTTCTAAAATAAGTCCTTACATAAGGAGGTCCTTGCTAAGTGCCACCTAGTAAGCTGAAGGAGAGAAGTCTAAAGGAAAAAGGAAGACACTGAAACCCCTGCCCTGATAGCCAGGAAACCTCAGAAGCTATGGGTTACGGCGAAGGCACTTGTGGCCAACTCAGCGGCTATTTGTCTAGTCTTTCTTTTCTTCAAAATAGCTATTATTTTATGTGTATGTGTGTCTTGCCTACATGCATGTCTGTGCAATGTGTGCATGCCTGGTGCCTGTGGAGGATGGAAGAGGGGGTGTTAGCTCCCCTGTAACTGGACTTACAGGCAACTGTGAGTCACCATGTGGGTGCTAAGAATCCATTCTGGGTCCTCTGAAGAGATGGCTCTTCCCATTGAGCCATCTCTTCAGTCCCCATACTAAGTCTTTTTAAAATAGTTTTTTTCCTGACTCCAAGATTGTGGTAGAAAATTTGGAAAATAAGTCACAGTATAAAGAAGAAAATAAATGTCTCTACAAAGCCCCATTTGTCATTGCAGAAGCTTACTACAACTGTTTACATTGTAATAAAAAACGTTACATCAACGTTCTTTTTCTTTTTTGTTATGTGGGCCAGGCTGGTCTTGAACCTGTAATCTTCTTGCCTCTGCCTCCCAAGTGCCACAATCTAACTCCACTTTTAGTAGTCTGTGTCCTTGTCCTCTCCCCTGGCCCCTAGGGACTAGACTCTGGGCCTCTGTGTGCTAGGCAAGGACTCTCCCACTCACTCTGCTTGCTTCAGAGATCCCTTTTGTTCACCTTCCAAGGCCAGAACCAGGTGGGCTGCCACGCCCATCTGGAATTATGTGGTGTGGGGGAACCCAAACTCTGGACCTCTTGCAAGGGCTTTAAGCATTGAGCCATCTCCCCAGCTCCAGCCCTGTTTTCTTAGGCAGAAGCTCTACATTCTGTTTTGACTCCCTACTCTGGGTATCTTTCTGTGTTAGTACAGTAGGACCACTTTGTGCTTTTTTAGTTGATAGCGTATTCCATTCTGTGACTATCCTGTACTCACTCCACTTGTGAAGTTATAGTGATTTTTATAAATATCAATAATCGTCCTCTAAAACAGGGACAAGCCAGCCAGGCATGTACACTCTGACTTTCCTAAGGGGAAATAGGAGTAGTCACTGTGGTTGAACAGTTCAGGATCCTATCACACCCACCGTGGGCGTGTCCCTGGGAGGTGGACGTGTGAACAGATGGATGTGGGGGTCTTGTCAAGACTGGCTTCTGAGCAGTGGGCAGCTTTGTTAACTCAGGGTGGGTTCTGGACAACTGGATTGGGAGCAATTATATTGTAGTGATCCGGAGACAACCAGGAAGGCTGACATTTTTACAGGTCAGGTGGTGTTTCCTTCTGGAACCTCAGAGGTGAATCTCTTCTCTGTAAATCTGAGCTGCAGTGAGTTCTGTAGCAGAGCTAACTCAGCTCTCTTGTCTCCAGCAACAATTGGGAAAAATGAAGTGACTTGGAAACCCCAGGGTTTTATTCTCTTTCAGTATGTGAGTGTAACTCAGCTAGTAAATTCTGCTTCACACCTGTAGGTTCCTTTGAGGAGCCCTCCCCACCCCATCTTCTTTTCTCTCTCATGTCCAGCAACTATCAATACATTGTAGCAGTCAGGACTTTGCGCAAGGTCAACAAGCTTCCTGCTACTGGATGCTCCTAGCCCTTAGCGATGCCAGTTACAGGGGAGCTGACACCCCCTCTTCCAGCCTCCACAGGCACCAGGCATGCACACGTTGCACAGACATGCATGTAGGTAAGACACACATACACATAAAATAATAACCATTTTGAAGAAAAGAAAGACTAGACAAATAGCCGCTGAGTTGGCCACAAGTGCCTTCGCTGTAACCCATAGCTTCTGAGGTTTCCTGGCTATCAGGGCAGGGGTTTCAGTGTCTTCCTTTTTCCTTTAGACTTCTCTCCTTCAGATCCTAAGAGTACCAGTTAGCAAGTGCCTTAGAAAGTCTAAGATGCAGCCATCTGTGTGTTAGGCACCATCCCCACCTTGGAGCTACACCCCTGTCCTTAGAAAAGACTTAGGAATTAGATAAGCACTCGTTACTTTTGTTGTTGTTGTTACAAAAAAAAAAAACAAAAAAAAACAACCAACAAACAAAATACAGCCTACTTCATATTTGACCCTGAATGTCTCAACTCAAGTTATGCTTTTCTTAGAATTTCTAATTGTGTTTTTTTACCTTTCTTTTGGTAATTACATTTGTTTTCAACTCAACGAAACTGAAAGCTACAGTAGATTTATTTCTTTATCTTTAAACATTTTTCTATTTATCTAAATATTTAAAGTTTTTTTTTACCGTATTTATTTGTTGTATATGTGCATATATGTGTGTGCATGGTGTGGTGTATATGTGTGTGTGGTGTGCACATGTTTCAGTGTGTGTGTTTGTGTGTGTGTGTGTGTGTGTATAGGTCAGAGGACAACATGCAGAAATTAGTTCTCTCCTACTATGTGGGTACTGACCTTCAAACTCAGGTCACGGTTTGATGGCGAGCATCCACTGAGCCATTGCCCTGGCCCTATTTCTCTTACTGTCTACATTGCTATGCAGAGTGATTTTATGCCGTTTTCATACATAATATGTCATTGTACTTTTTTTTGCTGTGGTAGAGTTAAATGCTAAGAAGAACTTCAGGCTTATTCAGTTTCCCTAAAACTGCTGTCTGCACATAATGTGCACCAGCCCCCACCCTCAGTTTCTCACACATCCACACTCCTCCCTAGGCCTCAGATCCTCCCACCCCTTACAGGCAACATTGGCATCAATAGTCTTGTTCTTTGTAAGGCCACTTTTTCTGTCTCTGTCTGCAGAGCCACTGGCCACCGCTGTGCCTTTCCTTGTGCGCAGGGCACGTTTGTACTGCCCACTGGTTCTGACGTGGCCGTTAGACCCTCTCCCACTCCATTCCTCCATCCAGAAATGTCATCCCGACTGGATTCCAGTTATTCCACTTTGGTTAACACCCACAGGCGGTGAACACGGTCAAGTATGGTCCGATGTGGACATCCGCCTTTGGGACTCAGACCTTTGTGAATCTGGCCAGCGCCCGGCTCTTGGAACAGGCGATGCGTCAGGAGGACAAGTTCCCCACACGAGACCGTATGGAGCAGTGGAAGGATCACCGAGACCACAAGGGCCTCAAATACGGCATCTTCATCACGTGAGCCGGGGCTTAAAGGGGCCGGGACCTGTCCACAGAAGACCGGGAGGAAAGAGAGTAGGCACAGGTAGCCTGTCAGATGCAGGGCAGAGCAGGGCCTTCCTGCATTCCCTGAGCCTGCCGCTTGCCTAGAAAGCAGTCCTTGGAGCCGGGCGGTGGTGGCGCACGCCTTTAATCCCAGCACTCGGGAGGCAGAGACAGGCGGATCTCTATGAGTTCGAGACCAGCCTGGTCTACAAGAGCTAGTTCCAGGACAGGAACCAAAAGCTACGGAGAAACCCTGTCTCGAAAAAAAAAAAAAAAGAAAGAAAGAAAGCAGTCCTTGGGGTGGGTTGAAATCCAGGGACCAGCCACTGCCTGTTCTCCCAATACATCATGCTAGTTTGGACAAGCAAATAATTTCCTTTTTCTTGTTTTTGTGTTTCAGATCTGTGCTAGAGGGTGTTTGAACTAAAAACACCAGCAAGGTCTTTTCAGATTTGTTTGTGGTAGTAGGGATTAGACCTGAGGCCCCACCTGCTAGACACTTGTTCAACCACTGAGCTACATACACCCAGTCCCCGTGTAATTTTTAAGTTTTGAAGCAGGGTCTCTATCAGGGAATTGTCATGAATATCTTGAGATGACAGGCTGGATCCATTTAGCCACTAGGCCTGGCTTTGGATCCATTTTTCTGCATTATAGTTGAGCATACATCAATATGTAGTTGAGAAAGTATTATTATCATTTAGTTAGGAAAGTTCCATTTAATTTCATGAAATATGTCTCAGAGTGTATTGTATTCCACACAAATCATGGGCTATAACTTCATGGATGCTTTCCACATACATGAAGATAGACAGAGATTTCAGTTCTGCCTAGAAAGGTTATGATTATTCTAGCAGAGACACTTGAAGGATGGAGTGTTATTTACTTAGGGGCTCATAGAGGTAGGCGATGGAATTGTCGGTTGATACACCTATTATTGGTTGTAATTAGGTATGTTCAGATGTCTCTTAGCTGTGTTAGTGGAACTCCAAAAATAGTAAGTGGCTTTTCCCATCATGCTTTAGTATAGCTCCCACATTGGCTGTACCCATGTATTTCGACAATGCCAGACACCAGGCTCGCCTCTGTACAGCCAGGATCTTGGTTTGCTATTTCAACAAGCCCAGGAGCGGATAGTATTAATTTACACTTTACAGACAAAGGAACAAAGTCCAAAGAGGTTTTACATCACATGTCAGAGGTGATACCCCTAGCCAATAGTGAACTAGATTCTGGATTATATATGCCTCGATACTTCAGAAAGAAAATGACCTGGTCATAGGCTCGCTGTAGCTACCTCTGATATCTACAGGTTTAGTCTCTGGGGTTTCCTCTCTTGTTTCTATCTCCTTCCCAGGTGAACAGTTTCCTAACTAAGATAATAATTCTTGGGATCAGGGGCTGGAGAGATGGCTCAGTGGTTAAGAGCACTGTCTGCTCTTCCAGAGGTCCTAAGTTCAATTCCCAGCAACCACATGGTGGCTCCAAACCATCTGTAAAGAGATCTGGCGCCCTCCTCTGGCATGTGGGTATAAATGGAGGCAGAAAGTTGTATACATAATAAATAATAAATCTTAAAAAAAATAATAATTCTTGGGATCTTTTTTCCAAATCCTGAAGCTAGAGAATGATGTTTAAGATCTCTTTAGCCTCCCTGGCCCTGTGGACTAGAGAGAGGCCACCTGGCTCTGCCCTGACAACTCAGTTGAACATGATGTAGGACACAGTTTTCTATGTGTGTCACTGGTGGTCACTTAACGGCGACTTTGTGCTAGGTGTGTAGCTCATGTCTCCAATCCAGTACTGAGGAAGTGGAGGCAGGAGGGTCATGAATTCAAGGGCAGCCTGGGCTACATGAGACCTTGTCTCAAGTAAACAAACACCAAATAATCAATAAATAAAAGTTATTTTTCAAAGCTATGCTACTTGTTTCTCCTGCCTTGGTTTAGCACATCTGTCTTTAGAATCTTATTTTACAAAGCAGCGCTCCCCGCAGGGAATTGCTTCTGACTGGGCCTTTGTTAAGGGTCTGCGTGTCGAGCTTGAAAGAGCCTCAGCTACCCCATGGGTCTGCTTTGATTGTCATTTCTTTTTCACCAACACTCTTAGTTTATTTTAGGGACGGCCTTCCTCAAACACAAAGTTCTTGGGAGGTGGGGTTGAGGCTTATTTATAATTTTTAAATTTCTTTTTATTTTTAAGATTTTTTAAAATTCTGTGTGTATGGGTATTTTGCCTTCATGTGCATCTGTGTACCGTGGTCGTGCATTGCTCACAGATGCCAGTGGACCCCCTGGAACTGGAGTTACTGGTGGTTGTGAGCCAACATGGGAGTGCTGGGAAGTAAACCTCTGCAAGAACAGTCAGTGCTCGGAACCTCTGAGCCATCTCTCCAAACCATTTTTTTTTTCCTTTTTAAAACCTAATTGTTTAAAATTTTGATAGTAATATTGTTTTTGGTTTGTTTGCTTCTTTGTTTGAGACAAGATCTCATGTAGTCCGCGCTAGTTTTAAACTCATTATTCAGCTGACCTCAGACATTTTGATTCTCCTGCCTCAGCCACTTGAGTGCTGGGATTACAAGTATGTACTAGTATGCCTGGCTAACTAATAGTAATTGTTGTTATAAAATGCAATTTCCAGTTCTCAGTAGTGAAGTGCTAAGTGTCCCCCTCCGTTCCATTCTGCTCTCCTAAGCCGACAGTGCTGTTAACTCAGTCTTCACGCTCACTTTGCCAGAAGTGTGCAAGCATGCACAGCTGGGAGTCTTCACTCTCACTTTGCCGGAAGTGTGCAAACACGCACAGCTGGGGGTCTTCACTTTTGCTGGAAGTGTGCAAGCACGCACAGCTGGGGTGGAGGGCTCCTCTCTTCCTCACAGCACGGGGTCACGTTGTGCTTTAAGGAAATGGAGTTGATCTGGCTTGTGTAGGGAAAAGTATGTGTTTGGGAGTCAGCTGTCTGTGGAACTACCCTTAAACTTGTCTTTGGAGCGTGTCTTCTACCCAGTTGGGCATGCCTGAAAACCAGGGTAGACATCTAAGTATCTACTGTGTATAGAACAAAGACTTGGATTCTGTGGGTCTCCTGTCCTCATGACCTGAACCAAGAAGAGCATGGATGTTTAGAACCCTAGTAGCAGAGGAACCCCAACTTGCTCCCATTTTATTCCTCAACCTCCTCACAGAAGGCCTGGGTGTAGCTCTTATCATTTCGCATACAGAAGATTCCAGAGTTACATAGTTCAAAGATACTTACTAAACACCATGTAGCAAGCACTCATCTGGGTACTCGAACAACCCTGGTATGGCAGGCTTTGGGTCATCTTTCACATACAGAAGTTGAACCCAAGCACACAGCTGTTAAGCCTCTTTCCTGAGGTCACCCAGTCAGTCCTCAGTAAACCTGTGATTTTTGTTCGTTTGTTTTTGTTTGGAGATAGGATATTATTCTGTAGTCCAGGTTAGTCTCCAACTTAGGATAGCTCAGCCAATATAGGGAATTCGGGTATGTACCACCAGCCTTGGCTAGCCCTATGATTTGACCCTAGGCCGTCTGGTTCCAGGTCACCTTACCCATTCACATAGTGCTGTGGTGGGGCTCTGAGGTTTTGTGGTCCATGCTGTCTTCCTTCTTAAAAATCCACTTACCCTGGACAGGGTCTCATGAAGTCCAGGCAGCACTCAAAAATAGCTTTTTCAGTAAAGGGTTCTCTCAAACTCCTGATCCTCCCAACTTCATCTTCCAAATGCTGGGATCACAGGAGTATGCAGTAATGCTTGACAGTTCTGTGGTTCTGAGATCATGTCAATTATAGTCGGTGATGGCCTCATTCTAAATTCCAGGAGTCTGAGATTTCCACAACTCTCTGAGGACCTTGGGGGCAGGTGGGAGATAGCATTTATTCAAATCCCATGCTCACCTGTGCTGTTCTCGGCACTCCCCAGACAAGGAGAGCAGTGGTACCATCTTCGTCAGGCTTTGAACCAGCGGCTGCTGAAGCCCGCCGAGGCTGCACTGTACACAGATGCTTTCAATGAGGTGATTGGTGACTTTATAACCCGACTGGACCAGGTGCGGGCAGAGAGCGCATCTGGCGACCAGGTGCCAGACATTGCTCACCTCCTCTACAACTTTGCCTTGGAAGGTACCCTTGCTGGGAGAGGCTGGGGGCAGGAATGGGCGTTAATGAGAACCTTGGATTCTCAGGACCCTAGCTCTGCCTGCTGTGACAGACTCTGTACTTCTCAGCCATCTGCTACGTCCTGTTTGAGAAAAGGATCGGCTGCCTGGAGCCTATCATCCCCGAGGACACTACCACCTTCATCAGATCTGTTGGGCTCATGCTCCAGAACTCACTCTATGTCACTTTCCTTCCCAAGTGGACTCGTCCTTTTTTGCCCTTTTGGAAGCGATACGTGAATGGCTGGGATAACATTTTTTCCTTTGGTGAGCTGTCCCAATCTGGGGCCAGGGAAGGAAGCTGGCTTCTCCCATAACTTCCTTCACACTCCCTGCCTTTAGGGTGGTTTTAACTCACTCTTTGTTCTCCACGGGCCCTGAAGGGAAGAAGCTGATTGATCAGAAAGTTAAGGAGGTAGAAGCCCAGCTACAGGCAGCTGGGCCAGATGGCATCCAGGTATCCGGCTACCTGCACTTCCTGCTGACCAATGAATTGCTCAGTCCTCAGGAGGCTATCGGCACCTTTCCTGAGCTGCTCCTGGCTGGCGTGGACACGGTACTTAGGAAGGCTGACAGGGAAGCCAGGGACTCCCTGATTTTATCCTGTACTGGTCCCACCCCACCTCCCGACACTCACTCTGGCCTTTTCGTAAGGGGGATTCCATCAGTGTCTGGTCCCCTGGGTCTTTTTCTTTGTGTCTATCTCTGTGTCTTTGTGTCCGTGTCTGTCTGTCTGTCTGTCATCTGTCTATGACAGCTGGGAGATTCCATCCCACAGGATTCCAATTCTCTTGCTTCAGTTTAGATGGGGAATTGGAGAATTGTCCACAAGCACCCTCTGTACCCAGGGCGCTCATTTCTAGCACTTTTGGTTGCATGATCTCTCCTTGTTATCATCCCATCTGTAACTGAAGTACAACCTTCCTCCATATTGGTCCTTATTCAACCTGTGGATTCATGCTTAGCACAGAGATCCCCAGGAACCCTCATCTCTTTTTCTTGCCATCTTGGTGGCAAGGCAGCTTTCTTGTAGCCACTCACAGACCCTCCCCCTGCTTAGCTAGCCTCTCCCCTAGAAATTGCTCCCTTCCTTCATCTTTCTCTCCCATTCTATCTCCTAGACATCCAACACACTGACATGGGCCCTGTATCACCTTTCCAAGAACCCAGAGATCCAGGAGGCCTTGCACAAGGAAGTGGTGGGCGTGGTGCCCTTTGGGACGGTGCCCAAGCACAAGGACTTTGTCCACATGCCCCTGCTCAAAGCTGTCATTAAGGAGACCCTGCGGTAGGACATGATTCCATGTGCATAGGGTCTATACGGGGATTATAATCACGCAGTAATGGGAAGTGACTAGGGACAAGAGTGATATGGGAAGAGTCTTAGCACCAGAAAGCCAGGGATAAGTGGGACACCCTTTACCCAATCTAGAAGCAGAGCCTAGACTTTCTTTTCTCTACAGCCTCTACCCTGTGGTCCCCTCAAACTCTCGTATCATCACGGAAAAGGACATTGAAATCGATGGCTTCCTTTTCCCCAAGAATGTGAGTTGGCCTGGAGTGCCCTGTTGCCCAGGAGTGCCTGTTACCCTTGCTGATGGTCACACTGCCATTCTTCCTCCATAGACCCAGTTTGTGTTTTGCCACTATGTGGCATCCCGGGATCCCAGTGTCTTTTCTGAGCCTGAGAGCTTCCAGCCTGACCGATGGCTGAGGAATAAAGGGACCGGAAACTCCAAGATCCAACACCCATTTGGCTCCGTGCCCTTTGGCTATGGGGTTCGGTCCTGCCTGGGCCGAAGGATTGCAGAACTGGAAATGAAATTGCTGCTCTCAAGGGTGAGCAGGGGATGTGGAGAGGGTTGTGTGGCTCAGGTAAAATGTAGGGATTGAGGGAGAGGAGGGGCAGGGAGGTCCAGGATAGAAGCCCACA
The DNA here is from genome assembly GCF_950005125.1 of Chionomys nivalis. Taxonomy (NCBI): domain Eukaryota; kingdom Metazoa; phylum Chordata; class Mammalia; order Rodentia; family Cricetidae; genus Chionomys; species Chionomys nivalis. The sequence goes on along the minus strand of NC_080087.1, from coordinate 121,619,631 downwards.
GAGGGAACAGGAATTGGAGATCAAGATTCCAGTGGCCCTGCTCTCTCTTCCTGCCAGCTGATACAACAGTATGAGGTGGCTCTGGCTCCTGAGATGACAGAAGTGAAGTCTGTGTCCCGTATTGTCCTGGTTCCCAGCAAGAAGGTGAACCTGCACTTTCTGCGGAGACAATGCTGAGCTGGGCTCCTGCCTCCATGCAGCTTGGCCAGAAGCCCTGGTGCAGCAGTTCCTGGCCAGTCTCATGTCACATGTAAGGATGCCTGATTGACAGGGGAGCTCTATGCCTTTCCTATAGACCCCAAACGTCTGGCATGATCTCTGCTGAGCAGCACGTACTCGAGACAGTAAAGTATCTTGTACCACACAGCAATCAGCATCTGACCCTCATTTGGGGGGGGGTGCACCTTAGAATCATGGTGGTTGCCCTGCTTGACCTACTTCTTAGATCTGAGAGTAGCACATGCTTCCGTAGACCTTAATGGTAGACCTGTTATGGACACCCCGAGAGGGCACCGTGACAGTGCCACTTTAGCTGTAAAAGCCACCACCGGATGCCATGATGAATGCTTATAGCCCCAGCTGCCCTGGAGGCTGAAGCAAGAGAGTCAGTTGAGCCCAGGAGCTTAACACCTGAGCAACAGAGTGGAGTGTCTGTGTAACGTGACTGGGGATCGGGGTTTGGAGGTCATGTTCATAGTCTGCATTTGAGGTACTAAAGGCAAGGCAACAGTATGAAGATTCCCCACTCATTCAAGAAAAATAAAATGTGGGACTCTCCAGCTGAGCATGGTGGCACATGACTTGAATCCCACCACTTGGGAGGCAGAGGCAGGCGGAGCTCTATGAGTTTAACGTCATTTTTACCCACACGGTGAGTTCTGGGCCAGCCAGGGATATATAGTGAAACCCTTTCTCGAAAGAGGAGAAGAGGGAGGGAGAGGAGGAGGAGGAAAGAAAAGCAAGCAAGCTGGGGAGATAGCTCAGTGGCTCAGTGGGTAAAACACTGGCACACAAGTTTGAAGACCCGAGTTCAAGTTCCCAGAACTTACGTAAAGCTTGACATGGCAGGAATAGTGGAGTCTGGACTCTGGGATCCCTGTGCTACAGTCCGAGGAGATGGGAGGTAGAACAGGAGATCCCCAGGAGCATGACAAAGAAGCCCTGTCTCAAACAACCTCATGCCTGAGGGGGTTGTCCACCGATCTGCACCGTGGGACACTCACCCCCGTGCACACACACAGCTGCACTCCACTGTGGGACTCAGGCCTGCATGCACACACAACAAAATAAGTAAAGGAGAAAGAATCTTGAAAGACTGCAGAAATACGAATCCACTCTTTCTGTGTTGGACTCCTGGGTCTGAGAGTCCATGCAGACAACGAGACCCAGAATTGACTGAGATTAATTTCTTTCTACTTGGTGAACTGAGATCATTGTAGAAATGGCATCCAGTATTACAGGATCAGCTATGTTTCCTGCAGAGTCCCCTTTGTAGACTGGGTTCCGCCTACTATGTGAATAGTTAATAAATGTTTTCCTTATGATTTTGTCACAAATCAAAGATTAAAAGGTATCAGAATAGCATTCAGTGCGCAAACTTTCTTTCAAGTCTTTGAACTCAGGAGACAAGGAGTTTGCACAAGTTCATTTCAATGGCTGTAGTGATTGAGTAAACCTGTGACATCCAGGGCTGTGGCTTGCTCTTTCGTTTCTTTTTTCTTGATAGCTCATCCTCAAGGATCTGAATCTATCAGGGCATAGGGGACGCTGAGGGGAGCAGACATTGTTTAGCAGGGAGAGCTGAGGAGCCCACGGTACAACCATGCCAGGGGCACTGACAAGGCCACATGCTTCTGTAGACCCCAATGGTAGACCCGTTGTGGGCACCCAGAAAGGGCACCATGACAGTCCCACTGCTGCAGCAGCTGTAGGTAGGAATAGCTACCCGCTGGGTACCACGATGAATGCCTACAGCCCCGGCAGGCAGTTCTAGAATCAAGGGCTACTCAGCGTTGGCTGCCAGCAGCTTGGAAGTGCCAGGAGAGTAGCATGGTGGTGGTACAATGGTGACTTCCATGGGGAAAGATCAACCACGGCTCCTAGGAGCTGGGATGTGTATCCAACAACCAAACATTCCAGGCTCCCAGCTAAATTCACAGGCTGCATGCTCACTGCCACATTGAGCTCAGCCCTGATCCTAATGGAACGAAAGGCATAAGAAGGGACAGGGTGCACAGATTGTCCTAGGCTGATCGCAGTGCCTCTCGTTCGGGACTTTCAGGCTTGACTCGATTGTTCTTATTTTCATCATCCTGGTGCACTGGGCATGCTCAAAGGCTTCTGGGAGTATAGGTATAGCAAGGACAATTAGGGAAGGCTGGAGAGCCTGTGAGAAAAAGAGGAGATGGTGACCAAATCGGCAAGAGGAGGTGCCCTCCCAACAGGATCTCACCCTACTGCCAACTGGGTGGAATTTCTGCCCCATCCTTTGACAATGTCCCCCCCCCACAACCAAGCATGGTGCCAGGACAGTCTGCAATCTGACAAATTCACTGAGATGAGTAACAGTTGGAAACTTCCTCCCATGTTAGTCCATGCCGATGATAGAAATGCATTCAACAAAAGTTTGTTAGCTTGCTTTATTCTCAAGAAATTCTCATAGGGAACAGACTAGGGAGCAGGCAGCTATGCCTTCCCAGAGCTCAGAATGCCCCACCTCCATCCATCCTTTCCATCAGGACCTCCAAGACCTCAGCTGGAAATGGGACAAAGTAGTTGTCTGTAAAGCCTTCATTGACAGTTTCTGTGGGGGCTGCTCTATTATGACTGGCACCTCTGCCATCCTCAAGGTACCCTAACTTGATATCTAGGAGTTCTAAAAGACTGAGAGACTAGCTCTAAAGCTCATGGCAGAGCCTACCTGTACCAGAGCAGAACCAGCAAATGGGTGGGAGAAGATGAAGGCCAAGTTCCCCTAGATCCTTTCATTGACTTTCAGGTGAGGAAGATAGCTTGGGAATCAGGACTCCGGTACTCTCAGGCACTGAGGGCATCAATGCCAGCAGGGCTAAGCACCAGCGCTTGAAGTATGTCAGAGAGGGAGACCACTCCCAGAAGATGCTGGGTCTCATCCACCAACACCAGCCTGTGCACCTGCAGGTCCACAGTATTCAGGGAGGGGCAGAGCCTTTGGCTACAGCAGCTAATAAGGGGAAAGCTTAACACAGCTCAAGGAGCAAAGGACATCTCCTGGGAACAGCTGGCCATGGCTCTGACCACTCAGCTGGCTGTGGATCTTGGCATAAGGGCCCTATGAACACGACCAGACACCTACCAATGCAGATGCCAGAAGTTGGTCATGAAAGGGAAGACAGGCCAAGTGCCCAGGATACGGGGATGCCGAGAGCTATGCAAAGAAGAGCTAGGCCATCTGTGCGGAGGGCATGCCAGGAGGGGTGCAAGGTACCTGTTCCCGTGCAATCCTGTCAATGACTTCACCCAGGCTCTCGTGGGGCTGGCAGGAGAGAACCCCCTCCAGACACAGCGTCCTCTGCCTCAAAGCTTCGCCCACACTCATGTCCAGGTGGTTGTAGGTTTGCTGGGCAGCCAGGTGCTGGGGCAGGGGGAGAGGGTAATAGATGATCTCATTAGCTAGGCTGCAGCCCGTCGATTGCACTCCGACACACTTGCGAGCAGTAGCCACACATACTTCCCACTGACGCTCACACTACAGCCTCCCTGTAACACCCCCAGTCTCCTCAGACACTTACGATGACATCAAAGCGGGAGTAGAGGCCCACAACCTGACCTGCAGCAGGGGATGGAGAAGAAAGACAGGGAAAAGCACAGCTCAGAACCTGGGTGCTCTTCAGGGGACATTTTTGAGACAGGGTTTCTCTGTAGCTTTTTGGTTCCTGTCCTGGAACTACCTCTTGTAGACTAGACTGGCCTCGAACTCACAGAGATCCACCTGCCTCTGCCTCCCGAGTGCTGGGATTAAAGGCGTGCGCCACCACCGCCCGGCTGCGCCACCCCCCCACCCCCGGCGGGGACGACTTTTGAAATTAGTTCCTTGATAGTCCTCCAGGCTGCTGGCTTAGTCATGGGGCATCATACTGCCCCTACCTACAGATAGACTTAGCATCACCGAGACATCTGACTTTAGGCTCCCGTGAGCTGCAGGGAGAACAAGGCATCCCCTGTGAAATATACCAGCCTCATAGTGTACCAGCATTAGTCATTTAGGTTCAATTTCTGGTTCACAGGAAAAAGGTACGGGGGCACAGCCACCTCCAGGAGGCAAGTGGACAAATCTGGACACGGGATTTTTTTTTTTAACCTTTTAAACTACATCTGTTTGTGTGTGTGTGTGTGTGTGCACGCACATGTGTGTGTGTTTGTGTGTACTTTGGAGTGCCACATCACACATGTGTGGAGGTCAGAGGACAATCTTCAAGTGTCCGTTCTCTTCTGCTATGTGGGTCCTGGGGATTGAACTCAGGTCGCCAGGCTTGGCTGCAAGTGTCTTTACCTGTGGAACCATTTCTATAACCTTGGCATACAGAAAAACCAATTCAGACTTTTCAAGTGATTTGTGCCATAAAAATAAGAGGAAAGGGAACAGTATTAGATTCAAACAAACTCCAGGGACAATGAAGAAACACGAACTATAAACTTCAGTTGGACTTGGCTTGAACAAGTTAACTTTTTCTTTTTCTTTTTAAGTCATTCTTGGGAGAAATGAGAAAATGAGGATAAGTATTGGAAATTAGGTCGCAATAAGTTATTCATTGTTTTAAAAATAACTTTGGTCAAGCTGGGCAGTGGTGGCGCATGCCTTTACTCCCAGCACTTGGGAGGCAGAGGAAGGTGGATCTCTGTGAGTTCGAGGCCATCCTAATCTATAAGAGCTAGTTCTAGGACAGGTTCCAAAACTACAGAGAAATCCTATCTTGGAAAAACAAAAAACAAAAACAAAAAACCCTTTTGTCTTTAAAAAAAAATACTTTAAGGGCCAGTGAGATAGCTCAGTGGATAGAGGAACTGGTTGCAATCCTGACGACCTGAATTCGGCCCCCGGAGCTCACACACTGGGAGGAAAGGACTGATTCCTGAAAGTTGTTCCCATGTCCTCATATGCACAGTGGCACACGGGCACCCACATGCACAAATAAACAGAATGAAGACCTTTACACGCTATCTATTATGATCGCATGTGCATGAGCCACAGCATGAATGTGCCGGTCAGAGAAGAATTTTCAGGAGCTCGTTCTCACCTTCCCCCTTGGTGTGTGTTCTGGGGACTGAACGCGGATCACCAGGCTTGACTGGTAAGTGCTTTTACTGGCTGAGCCATCTCAGCCGCCCAGTTATTCATGGCTGGGTAGCATTAAATACACTTCTTGTAAGAGACAGACTGGAGAGCCGGGCGGTGGTGGCGCACGCCTTTAATCCCAGCACTTGGGAGGCAGAGGCAGGCGGATCTCTGTGAGTTCGAGACCAGCCTGGTCTACAAGAGCTAGTTCCAGGACAGGCACCAAAACCCTGTCTCGAAAAAACAAAAAACAAAACAAAAAAACAAAACAAAACAAAAAAAAGAGACAGACTGGAGTGCATAGGGGTGACATGACCCAATGTCTGTAATTTACTTCCTTACTTCAGAAAAATGAGCTGATCTTGGCAATATGTTGTTCTTTATCAACTTATTTCCTTTGAAAATTTTTCATATTTGAGACTAAGTTAAAAGCCCTTCACAAAATTCAACTTCATTCTTTGAATATAACTTTGAATTACCTCTTTTTTTGTATGTCGTGTCTGTGTGTGTGTGTTGTCACATGTGTAGGGATATGTGTGTGTATGTGCACTCACGTGTGTGTTCTCACATTGTGGGAATGTGTGTGTTATGTGTGCTCATACGGGTGCGTGTCTGTGTGTGTGTTCTCATAAATGTGGGCATGTGTATGTGTGCTCATGTGTGTGAGTGTTCTCATATGTGTGTGCATGTGTGTTCTCACATGTATGGGCATGTGTATGTATGTGTGCTTATGTGGGTATGTGTCTGTGTGTGTGTTCTCATAAATGTGGGCATGTGTATGTGTGCTCATATGTGTGAGTGGGTATTTTCACATGTGTGGGCATGTGTGTGTGTATGATAGTGCATGTGCAGAGGCCAGTGATCTTCCTTTATTGTCTTCCACTTTGTTTATTCAGGCAAGCTCTCTCACTGAACCTGATACTCAAGAACTCAGCTAGCTAGCTAGCCAGCTTTTTGTCCCAGGAGTCCCCCTGCTGCCACCTCCTGTGATCGGGGTTTGCAAGCAGGCTTCCAACCATCCCCACTTTTATGAGTGCCAAGGAGCTTGAATTCTGGTCTTTATGCTTATTCATGAAGCACTTTATCCACTGAACCATTTCCCAGGCCCCAACTTTGAAATACCCGTAGCTATAGTCTAACTAAAGAGACACTCTTGAAATACCTGTGGCCATAGTCTAACTAAGGAGATACGCTAGACATACCTGTGGTCATAGTCTAACTAAAGAGATACTCTTGACATACCTGAGGCCATAGTCTAACTAAGGAGATACGCTAGACATACCTGTGGTCATAGTCTAACTAAAGAGATACTCTTGACATACCTGAGGCCATAGTCTAACTAAAGAGATACTCTTGATATACCTGTGGTCATAGTCTAACTAAAGAGATACTCTTGACATACCTGTGGTCATAGTCTAACTAAAGAGATACTCTTGACATACCCGTGGTCATAGTCTAACTAAAGAGATGTTCTTGCTATTCCTCTGACCTTTCTAGAACAGGACATTGGGGTCTGGCTGGGGGAACAAGATCTCACGGTCAGTTTTAGGGTGAACTAATACAAAACACAGAAGGATCTGCTGCTGTTTTCTAAACCATAGTCATCTTATTGCAGATAATCTTACCAATCCTCCTTCAAAGGCAAAAAGCATCAGAGTCCCCTCACACACGGGGCACAGTGGTGCATCCCCAAGTTCCCAGCAGATGCAGAGGAACTGCCAAGAGTTTGAAGCTAATGTGGGCTACATAGTAAGTTTCTGGGCTACAGGGTGAGACCTTATCTCAAAACAACATCCCTGCCCAGAAAAATACTCCCATTCACAGTTGGGGAAACTGAGGCTCGGAAAGTTCAAAGCAAGCAGAGACTTCTAATCCTACTCCATCTTGGGCCCTACAGCAGATGACCTGCAGATTCTGGCTCCATCCTGGTCAGGCCCTTCCTTGCCCACCCTAGCTAGAGCCTTTGCCCTGGCTGTAGTACCAGATTCGTTGACTACAGGCAGTGCAGAAACACGCCGGTCCACAAAGATGTCCAGCGCGGTCAGAATCGGAGCTGTTTCCAGAACTACAGCCAAATCTCGGAATGTGCCAATGCCCAGATCTTGGATGGTGCGGCAGAGGAAGGTGGGCCGTGGCAACAGGGCGCCCTGTTGGGATGAGACACCACGGTGGTGATCTCATCAGATCAAGCAGCCCCCAGGGGCTCCAGCTCCTCCCTCCCTTTGCCTGGGCTAGGGCACTTGACCTTCAGTGTCTCCCGTGGCTCCCCGCTTGCTCCCACCATCCCAGGCTCACAAATATGTGCAGGAATTTGAGTAGCCGCTTGTGCGTGAGGATGCACAGTACAGCGCCGGAGGCCGGGTCCAGGACGGGCAGGCGGTGGATTCGGTTCTTGATGAGGGTATAGACAGCTTCAAACAGACTTTAAAGAACGGAAGCAGTGAGACTAGGAGCATCTGAGCCGCCAAACAGAGTACCAGGGTCCCCTCATCCCTCTGCTTCCCGGAAGAAGTATGAACGAATACAGAACTGAGTGGGCTAGCACACGGGCAGGATTTAGGAGGCTGAGACAACCCATAAAGCCTGATGACCCGAGCTCAATCCCTGCATCCCAGACAGTGGAAGAAGAGAACCAACTCCTATGAAATGTCCCCTCACCTCCACATGTGAACCATGATCACACACACACGCACACACACACACACACACACACTCAAGCAAGCAATAAATGTCACAACAAGAATCTTTGAGACAGACAGAGAAGGGGTGGTGCTCTGGTGAGCAGATGAGATGTTTACCTGTCGTTGGGAGAGATGGAGACAAGAGGCTTGAAGCAGCCTTGTAGGTAGATCTCTGAAGAAAAACCCAAGTTAGGCCACGGGAGTTCCCAGTTACCTCACCCTGTCTCCTAGCAGCTTCCCTTGCTGCAGGCACTTGAGGTTTTCCCGGGTGAACTGTGCCCTCCAGGAAATCCCACCACTGTTCCAGGCCTTGAGCCCTAACTTTAACCCCCACAGTCTTCTCCAACTTACCCCTCCAGGTCTCAATCTTATGTTCTTCAATCTCGTAGATCTGGACCTAAAGGCATGGGTGGGACTTTAGGGTCAGGCATGAGCCCCGGAGCATCAGGCCTCCTGAAGATGACACCCCAGAACTCACCAGGGGGGATCGGTAGTAGCGGTGCAACACCAGGATGAAGTCTGTGATGGTGAGCATGCCTGCAGGGTTGACAGGTGACAAGTTGGGCAAGGTCAGGCCTAGGTGCAAGGCTCATTGAGGACACCACCCTGCTGGTGTTCTTCCACCAGGGGAGGTCCCGCCCGCCATTCCCCAACCACCTCTCCTCACCTACAAAGCTCTGCTTCTTGCTGTCCCACAGAGGGGCTGCCCTCACACCGTTGGCCACCATGGCAAAGAAAGCCTTCTTGATCTGGGGGGCCGGAACGAACAAAGGCGGGGTGAGGACTGACAGTCCCTCATCCTCCCCACCTGCTGTCTCTACCTGGGTCCTCCCCTGGGGTCTTCATTCTGGTTCTTCTCCACTTGAGTCTGCCTCTTTCTCATGACCAGACCACTGCCATCATGATCACCACACAGATAAGGCTGCTTGTGCCCAGAGGCACTGAGGGATCATCACTAGACACAGCGGGGTTTCCACATGGAGTCGTATGCATACAGGCATGGCATCGTTTTTGCTCATCTAAGCACTAGGTATTCACATAACATATGCAGAGCTACAACAATTTCCTCATTAAATTGGATGCTTATTTTGACCCTGTTCTAAGCAAAACTACCTCTATGTGCTGAGTATACTTAGTTCTCATCCCGTTCCTTCCGCCCAGTCCCCTCCGTTTCCTTAACTCTTTCCCCTCTTCTCTCTTGTCCCTTTGTTCTATGTCTCTGTGATGATGCTGTTTGGTTTCCAGGCTGGCCAGGAACCTGATAACCTCCTGCCTCCGTCTCCTCAGTACTGGGCTTACAAATGTGTGGCCCACTGCATCTCACTCTTTAGCACACATCGAGATGAAGCAAAGCTATTAAAATAAAATATATTCTTCCGTGAAGCACCGGAACCAGACTGGGCTCTGCGGACGACATATATTCCCCACCTGGAGCGTGTACGCATCATTTACTCTGCAGTAACAGCGATAACAATGGAGTCAGTTTAGAACAGCTACCAGAACACTAGCTGTTGTTTCCTGTCGCCAGAGTACCCTCCGCTTGGTCCCGAGTGACACTGTGATGTCTCACACATACTTCACAGTTAACAGAGTGTTCTTTCTTTGTCCCGGTTGTCCTAAGACTTCTTTGAAACAGGGAGGAGCCAGCCTCTGGTCCCCAATTTTAGAGACGACGGAGGTAAAGCAACCAACCCCAGGTTTGGTAGATTCAAGGTGACAGAGTGTGGTGGCAGTTAGGGGAGTCCTCACAGAACATGCTCTCTCCCTACTCTTTCTATGACTTGAAGGGACTATGGCTTGATCCATCCAGGAGGTTATGAATGGCAGCCACAGAGGCCCCGGACTGAGCCCCGAGTTTAACTAGGGCCAAGTCAGGGTCTTACCTCCAGCGTGGTGTCAAAGATGACCAGTTTGGAGCTGGTGGCCATGGCATCGTAGCAGGTGTGTTCCTGCATGAAATGCATGTAGACTTGGGCCCCGGGCTTCTGCAGCTCATCATCCCAACTCAAGCTGAGAAGCGGGGCCTGTGGAGATGGGCAGGACCGCAGCCTGTCCTCCCCCAGACCTTCCAGCTCACAGTCCCAGGCCTCTGGGTCACTCATGTTGGAACCCACGGCAGAGGCTGCACCGTCGTCGGGCAAGAGGTCCCACCCTGCTGGGGAGGTCTCCACTTCGGCCAAGGGAACAGCTTGAGCCAAGGGTGTGGCCTTGGGGAATGTGGCTTCCTGCCTGGTGGACTCAGCAGCTGGTCCCGACTGGGCACCTGTTGGGGAAGAAGGCAGGGTGGATAGCAACTAGCAACTGCATCTTCCAAAGCACGTTCCCTGTACTTTCAGTGATCGGCAGAACTGGGGCACCCGGAGGTTGTGGAGTCTCCGCGTCCTAGCAGACAACTCTCTCCCATCTTTCCAAGGTGGCTGCACTGGGGCCCTGCCTTGGCAGCAGTTACTGCCTCTCATATAGGGAGGCCGAGGGCACAAGATGAGATCTGTCTAGCTCCGTGTGATGGAGAGATCTCAGGTCAGGCCCCACTCTGGAATTCCCGCTGTCCCTGTCCCTGTAACTGACCTTGGCCTCACCTTCTCCCAAACCTGGTGGCTCTGCTTCCTGCACAGCCTCCTGCCTGGTCCAACTGGAAGCCTTGACGCCCCGTGGTGCACGGGTTCTTTCTGGGCTGGTGGCCACAGCTGGTGATAACCATGAGTTTTCTCTTTGTTCTAAGAAGCTCATCTCTGGGAGGATGTAAGGACCTGTTTGATTAGTAGAGCGTGCTACAACAAAACAAACACAATGTCATTAGTGAGGGTATCGGGAGCTTTCAAATACCCCTGCCCGGACACACTTTTCATTTTCTATTCATAGGAATCTTGCGAGGCAGATACTGTAAATCGGAATAGTATTTCTATTTAGCAACAAGGGACCAGAAACTCAGAGAGGTTAAGCAATCTGTCAAAAATCACACGGCTGGAAAGTGGTAAGGTTAGCACTAGGGTTCAGATCTTCATCACAGAGAAAAGGGAAGGTGGGAGGACACAGGCTGGGGAAAGGAGGAGAGAGAAGGAAGGAGAAGGGAAGGGTCCTCTCTTGACAAAAACCAAGCTAGGTGTTAGGGGTTGGAGTTCAGAAATGTGGTAGACAAGGGAGCTATTGAGAAGAGGCTGGTCCCACAGGCAGCAATGCTCCACCCACCTTGACTCTCTGGACCCCCACTGTGGCTCCAGGTCAGGGTCTATGGAATAAAGTGTCTGCGTTGTTGTGAAAAAGCTTCCTGTTCTAAAGTCCCTGGCTTGTCCCCTTTAAGAAGCACCCCCACCCTCAAACCACGTGTACACAGATATGAACAACATACACACTTGCACACTCCTGACAGCCATAGAATCCCACACAGGCACGTACAACGCAAAATACATACATACACGGATCCGGCCCGCTCACGCCCACAGAGTACAGTGCACGGGTCAAACACACGCAGACACGGCCACATGCTTGTTGTCTTTCTACATCCCAGCGCCGGCCCCCTGGGACCCCGGTACCCCAGGCAGTGTGTGTTTCAGCTCAGGCTCCATGCGGCCAGCTCTAGTCCGCTAGCGAGTGCGCGACAGGCGGCGGCGGGGTGGCACTATTCTGGGCTGGCCCCTGGCAGCGGGCCCTCAGGGATCAGGTTCTCTCTGATTGTCAGGTCTTGGGAGGGAGCGCTCAACCGCAGTTGTTTTCCTCACCGTGGCTTGGGGGCGCTGCGGAGGCGGAACTCTTATCTTCGAACTGAGAGTTCAAAGGAGGAAAGTTGACTGTCTTCACTTTCTCCGCCATGCAAACTTCCTTAGCCGAGGGTGGGATGAGTTAGGAAGGATACCCTGGAGGCTGGAAGTAGGTGAGGAGGCTGTGGGTGGTCCTGATAGAGCAGCCAGGGGATGTCTAGATATTCCCCCTTGGAGTCCCGCCGGCCAGTTCCTTTCTGGGGTGAAAGATGAAAGTGAGGGAGAGGGCGGGCCAGGCATGGCGGCACTCTTCTGGTCATCTCAAAGGTGCGAAATGGGATCGAGAGCAAGGGTTCATATCTGTGTGCAGAGGGAACAACACCTGAGTCGACCTGTGGTTGGGAGATAAGAGAGTGTGCGGGAGCCCAGCCCCTAACCCACCATAAATACTGGCTGTGCATTTCCCTGCGCCAGAGGGGAACCCAGCCTGTCTCCGGTGGCGGTGGCGGGCTCACCCCCTTCCTGGGCATTCCTAGGGCCTGAGTCAGAGTTCCAAATGGGGACCGCTGACCCAGCTGCTCTGGCTTCCCTTTCCGTGTCCCTCCCCTCCCCTTGTCATTCCAGTCTCTTCCATCCGGACCCCCTGGTCCTAGAATGAACACTCAGGAATAGACTATTGGATTTCCTGCTGGATTTATTGAACGTGTGTCCTTTCCTCCTTCAAAGCACCTGCAGCTGCCTCTGAGAGGGGGGCAGAACTGTGCAGAGATGAGTCTTTGATGGTGCATGAGGGATTCTGGAGCCTGGGTCTGTTGCTAGATAGTGGAACTTCTGAGGCACAGCAAGTGGGGCCAGCTCAAAGAACAGGGGGCCATCAGCACGTGCCTAGGTATTGCAGATGACAGACACTCCCTGCCATGTGTTGTGGAAATGTGACAATGGTCCACAGCTTGCCAGGGTGTGGTATTTCCCTTGCTAGCTGCTAGTCAGTCTCTAAACTGGCATTTGCTTTAGGATTTTAAGGAGCATCACCTCCAAACACAAAATTCGGATAGATAGTTGGTTGTCATAACAAAGACCCGATTTAAGAATGCCTCAGAAAAGCAGAGAAGGCAGAGGCAGGTGGATCTCTGTGAGTTCCAGGACAGCCAGGGCTACCTAGTGAGACCCTGTCTCCAAAACAAACAAACAAACAAACAAACAAACAAGCAAACAATGAATGCCTCAGGAGATTGAGAGGTGGCTCAATGAGTAAGAACTTTGCCTTGAAAGCATGAGGACCTTAGTTCAAATCCCCTGAGCCCACATAGAAAGTTAGATGTGGTCACTTTCTGTGAAGGTGTGGAAATAGAAGGATCACTGGGGCTTTCTAGTCTCCAGATTAGTTTCAGGTTTCGTGAGAGACCCTGTCCCGGGAAGGATTAAGGCAGTGGGCAGCGACTGATAAAACAGAACAACCAACATCTTCCTCTGGCTTCTGAAAATGCATGCGTACACGACCCCCCCCACACACACAGACACACACACACATACACACAAGAGTGAGAGAGAAAGAAAGAGAGAGTACTTCAAACAGTAATAGTCTCTAGGCAGTCTAGATCTGAGAGGGTGGCTTTGAACTCATTTAGAGCATCTTCCATCTTGAATACAAGATGGCCATTCCAGCTTCTACCTTACCCTTGCACTGGCATTCCAGCCATAAGAAGGGAAAAGGGGAAAAGAAAAGAATTCACGCATCTTCTAAGCCCTAAAGTGGAAATTACTCCCTTGCTTTCACTTATGGCTAAATGACCAAATTTAGCCACAAGGTCATGTTTGGCTTCAAGGGGCAGGGAGCTGAGGATCTCAGTCGTCATTATAGGCAGCCATTCCAGTTAAAACTCAATTGTACCTCGAAAAGACAAGAAAACTAGACAGTAGGCCCATCTGGCCGTCTCTATTACGGGATGTTTTCGTTCCATCATCCAGGCACGGAAACGAACTCTGAGGAAACAGGCAATGCTTTCCAAGGCCATTTGGCAAGCAAACAGCCAGCATAGCCCTTAATTGGGTCTGGCTGATCCCCAGAGGGACTTTTCATCACATCCAGCCAACATATTTTGGCCACCCAGGGGCCAGCAATCAAATGAGCTGAAAGATATTTGCACAAGGAAGGGCAGCTCCGCACCAAGGAGGACGCAAAGGACACCTGCCGCGGTGCACGGTGCTCCAGATCGCTGCACGTCACGCAGTGAGGGAAGACTTTCCAGAGGAGGGGGTCCTGTGTGGAACACGGAGACTGGAGCCTCATAGGAGAAAGGAGCGGTGTGATTTGAACCTGCTCTGAATCTGTGCAGGGGACATGAGGTTGTGCTGGGGGAGTTGCGGGTGGCTTTTCCAGCTCCACTGTGTCACGTGCCATTGGGGATGATCCACAGAGCGGTGTCTCACACAACCAGTGTGAGCACAACAGTGCCAACTACTGCTGTTACTATCAAAGCCCTACAAGAGAGAGACACTCGGGTTATCAGTGGAGGGCACTGGAAGAGGCAACAAGGGTGGGGCGGGGACGCCAGTCCTTGCCCAAGTGGTTCCAAGGCAGTGGGATTGGTCAGAGGGAACACACGGAACAGGAGATTTCTGAACTAGAAATGGAGTTCAATGATAGACAGCATTGATCTCAAATGTGAGAACGCGAATTCCATGCTTACAGCATACAAAGAAAGGAAACGGAAAGAAAATGAAGAGGAATGAGAAGAGATATGGGAATGAATAGAAGATGATGACTGGGAATGTACCTCAGAGTGCTTGCCCAGCCTGCCTGAAGCCGTGGTTTGATCCCCAGCTCCTCATAAAATCAGCATTGTGGTGCATACCGGTAATCTCAGCACTCAGGAAGTGGAGGCAGGGGGTCAGAAATGTAAGGGCATCCTTAGCCACATAGGGAGTTCAAGACAGCCTGGGATATATGAGACCCTGTCAAACACATACACACGTGCGCGCACACACACATACACACACACACACACACACAAACAAAAAAACCAGCTGGGTGGTGGTGGTGCACACCTTCAATCCCAGCACGTGGAAGGCAGAGGCAGGAAGATCTCTGAGTTCAAGGTCAGCCAGGTCTACAAAGCGAGTTCCAGAACAGTGAGCTGCACAGAGAAATCCTGTCTTGAAAAAAACAAACAAACCCGCAAACAAATGTGCCAAGGGAAGGTGAATTCCTTTCAGAGCTGAACAAGTTTTCTCAGAGAGCCATACCAGTTTGAGAGAGAGCAGGCAAGAACTCCAAGTCTAGAGAATCCTGGCGTGTGAACAATGCTTACTCGGTAACACTGGCTGTGGTTTCTCAAATTTGGAGCCAAATAAGCCTTCCAGGAGTTTTGAGGGTGTCAGTTTGGCAAAGAATCCACAGACCTGACCATCAAGGCCTCTCTTGACCCTTCTTTCCAGTTATCATCTACCCTGCATGTCTCCAATAGCTGTAAGACAAGGTATGCCACCCCCACACAGCTGCAGTGGATACTGGGTAAGGGCTAGCTTCTCATGGGTAAAGCTGCCCCATATGGGAAGCTGAGGTCCAGAGAAGAGACAGCAGTCAGTAGTCAGGCGTGTTGCCGGGACTTAGGGGTTGTTGATATCCAGTGGCCTTTGTATATTGGTCATCCTTTCTTATTCTGGGATGCTTTAATTACATTTATCCTAAAAAAAATTTACATTTATCCGTATCTCTTCCGCTGTCATTAATGGGCATTATGAAGGACAGGTTATGCTATGGGATATACGAACAGAGTCACCTGGTAATGGGATTCTCATGCCTCAGAGAACTGGTGTCCAGTTGGATCGGACTCACTGCTCTCAGACGATAGGAATGTTTTCTTCCTGTGGGGTAGGCAAGCCCATGGATTCTTCTCTCTTTTTTCCTCTGTCAGGAAGACCCCACAATTACATTTCCCAGCTTCCTTCACAGATTTTGTGGCCATGTGACTAAATCTGACCAATGAGTTTTCAGCAACATTATCTCATGCAAGTTTATAAGAGTGCCCTTGGAAAGTGGAAACACCCCATAGGCTCCTAATGGGGTTTATTATATGATAGCACCGGCTTATCCATTAGATCACCATGGTGGAAGATGCAGGTTGAAAATGGCAGAACCAGCCGGGCGGTGGTGGCGCACGCCTTTAATCCCAGCACTCGGGAGGCAGAGGCAGGCGGATCTCTGTGAGTTCGAGACCAGCCTGGTCTACAAGAGCTAGTTCTAGGACAGGCTCCAAAACCACAGAGAAACCCTGTCTCGAAAAAACCAAAAAAAAAAAAAAAAAAAAAAAAAAAGAAAATGGCAGAACCTCCTCTACCCTCATCTAGATCTACTTACCTGTCTTCATCTAATTTGTGTTGCCCTTGCAGGACATTCCAGACAGGGTAATTTACAATGAAATTTATTTAGCATGGATCTGGAAGTAGAAGGAATCCAAGATCAAGAATCTTCAGCCATCAGGGACTTCATGGCAGAAGGCAGAAAGGCAAGGGAACAATGCTTTAGTATAAGAGAAAGCTGAACTAGCTCAAATGGAAAACCCTCTCTCAAGATAACAAGCCAACACGCCTGAATGCAGCATTGATCCATTCCCAAAGTGTAGGGATATAGCCCCACCCATTGGGGGCGTGTTCGCCTTGGGCTAATGTTTACTGATAAATCTGCCGGGCGTGATCCCAGCAGCCCTTTTTTGCTCTGCTTCTCCTGTTCTCCGCGGGAACCTGTGGTCCTGTAAGTCTATTTCCTTATTAAAGCTGTATATATTTTTATAATCTTTCTGCATTCATTTACGCCACCACACCAAAGGAAGACTCTGCCCTCATCACCTCTCAAAGACCCTGTCTCAGTATAGTCATATAGGGGAGACCTTTCCAACATATGAACTCTGGGGATGCAGTCAGATCATAGCGTATCTCCAACCCCATCTGTATCAGGCTTTCTTAGTTCTGGACAGTTATGTTGGAAACAAATTGCCTTGCTGGAGCCACCGAGAAGTCGAACCTTTGTTCAAACTGCCAAGCCTTTCTCTGGCCAGCATGTGTACACCGTTGAAGTGGGCTAGGCTTAGCAGTTCCCGTGTGCTGACACAATACTATGCAATGCTCAGTATCTCCCAGACACTGCAAAATGCCTTACAGGCAGCTGAACATGTGGTCCCTTGCGGCCCCGTGAGGTGAACCGTTTTATTACTTCTGTTTTGTAAATAAGGAAACAGAGGCAAAAACAGGTTAAGTAACTTGATAAAAATATCAAATGATGGAGACAAGACTAACATTTCCCGTTTCTGGGTTCCAGCAGCCATCACTGACATGCGAGGAGACTTGTGCAAACTTCAGGCCTGGCAGCTACTGGGTGCTCAGTAAGTGGCTACTATTGCGCGGCACCACGCCATCTGCTCCCCACATCCCCAGACTTCCAGTTCCAAGAAGGCAGAGCATGTGGGCTAGCTCGGATTCCCACCTCCACAACCATCAAAGCTGAGCTGACCTCTAGCGGGGACAGAGCTGCGCGACTCTGAAACGCCTGTGGTTTTCCATTTAACAGGGTTCTACCCTTCCCTGCCCTGCCTCGACCCTGTCCGGGCCCTGCCCCCTTCTCTGCACCTGCTTCGTGACCACTGCTCCCACACCTGCTCTCGCTGCCAGCCCCACCCCACCCATCCCCTTGGGCAAGGCGAATCAGCAGAAGTCTCGGCTATAGACTTCCTTGGTGATTGGTTTTCATCTCTGGCTGTGGGGTTATGTTTCCTGTAACCCTACTTCTTGGCTCACTTGCACACTGGATATATAATAAGGGCTGTGTACCTTGACCCTTGGGTGAATTTGGCCGCCGTCACTGCAGAGCAGATTTGTCTGGCACATGAGGTCGGAGATCCTGTTTAAAGTGTTACTTTTTTTATGTCAAAGGGATGAAAGCACCTTGAGGAGGTTGAGGGGAGTGCCCTAGGTAAAATCTACCACCGATGAGTTGCAAATGGGGCAACCTGGGCCTAAGTGGTCCAGACACTGAGAAAGTGGCCTCTGTGATGTCATCAGACACAGAGCCCAAAAGTTCTGTCCACCCTGTTTATGGCTGGAGAACAGCACCAGTGGGTGCTAGAGTCCCACGGACCTGGACAGAACCAGTGTCTTGTTAGTACAATCCCGGGGACCACACGGGCTTCCCCTGGGCCTTTTTCTGGAGGGATACTGCGGACAATGTCTTTGCCTCTCTTTGGGCAAACCTTCAGGTCTCCCTTCAGGGCTTCTGAGAATGTTTTTCGTCTCTGTCTCTCTGAGAAGATACATGCACAGCCAGGTTGACAGCAACCTCTTTCTCAACAGTTCTCCATCTCTTTTTGAAATTTTATCTCCTGAATTTCTAACATTTTAAATATTCATTTTTGTTTGTTTTAGTCATATGTAACTGAGTGACTCACGTGGGCGTGTGAAAGTAAGTGCGGATGCCCGTGGAAGTCGGAAGAGGACATCAGAGCCCCCCTAAAGTTGGAGTTACCGGACTGGTGTGAGCTATCCAACATGGGTGCTGAAACAGAACTCCAGGCCTCTGGAAAATCACCTAGTGCTTGTTAACCACTGAGCCATCTCTCTAGCCCTTCACCTTACTTTTGGGGACAGGGTGTCTCACCAAACGTGGAGCTCACCAATTTGGCTAAACTGCTGGCCTGTGAGTGTCAGGGATTTGCCTTTCCCCATCCCTTCCTACCCCAGTGCTGGTAGTTGGGTGTGGGGATCTGAACTCAGGCCCCCATGCTTGCTTGACAGGCACATTACTGACTGAACCATCTCCTGTCCCCTGAGAGTGTATCCAAGTCCTCGAGTACTTACATAATACTGAGATCCAGCATAGGATGGCGTTTGGTCCTCAGTCATCATCTGAGTGTTCAGGCATCCACAGCTGCACCCATCACCCAGCCGGTCCTCAGTTTTGTAAGCCACACAGGTTGATGCTCATTTCTGTCGGTTTCTTTTCCTCTCTCCATAGCTGGCTTCCTCTTGAGCACATTTGACATTTTTGATGCCTCTTTGTTATGCTAAGTCGCAGGAAATTTCTCAATATTTTCAAATTTGGTATCTTTCCTGCATTGCTGCTGGTACTAGAACCATTCTGCTGTTCACCTAGCAGGTTGAGCCTGGAACATTCTGGAAGGCTCCTAAAGATCTATGTCCCCAGACCACCTCTGCTCTCAGATCCCACAAAGCCTGGTGAGGAGCTCTCCTTTTAGGGACTCCCCAGTTTTCCCATTGGCTCTCATTTTCTAGTCTCTTGTCGTGTGTGTGCCTATGCGTGCATGTGTGCATGCATGCTTGTGTGTGTGCATGCATGCATGTATGCCTGTGTGTGTGTGTGTGTAGTGCACCACGGCACCACCATGTTCTCAGGGTCTGGCACTAAGCCCGTTGCCGCCATTTGCTAGTTGTCTCTAGTTGGCAAACAACTTCTGTGCACGCTCGCCTCTGGCCCAAGAGTGATTTGATTCCCACCTATCACTTGCTCACATGTCTTGCTCACACGATTGCCTCAGTGTGGTCTGAGCCAATCGAGCAATGACACGTCATAGGCGGACCAGGCACTGTATATATTCCCCGCGCGGTCAGGCTCAGGGTCTTTTCGCCTCCATCTAAACTTCAGTCTTCTGCGCTCCAATAAAGTACGTTCCAAGAAGAATCCTGTTGTGGTCGTCTTCTCTGCTGGCAGAGTTGAGCGCCACATGTGTGCATGCATGCATGTATGCCTGTGTGTGTGCATGTGTGTGTGCCTGTGTGTGTGCATATGTGTGTGCCTGTGTGCACGTGTGAGTGCATGCATGTGTGTATGCCTGTGTGTGTGCGCGCGCGTGTGTGCATGTGTGCATGCATGCATGTATGCCTCTATGTGTGTGCATGTGTGTGTGTGTACACATGTGCATGTGCAGGCCAGAGGACAACCTTGGGTGCTCTACCTCAGGACCCATACAGCTTGGCTTTTAAGGCAGGGTATTTCCTTGAGCAGAGGCTCACTGACACAGCTAGGCTGGGCCACCAGAGAGCCCCAGGGATCTGCCTGTCTCTACCTCTGGGTTTATGAGAGAGCACTAACTATATCCAGAGAGAAAACAGATGATGGTGAGAATGATGGGCTCTGAAGCAAAGTCGCTGTGCATAAGAGAAACAGGGAAGGGGCGAGCTATGCTGGACAGCCCAGCTGAGCCTGGTTATTGGAGGATGTTATTGGCGAATCCAGGTCGGACAGTAAAATTGAACTTGACAATCATTTTAACTAGGTATTCCCCCCCACACACACACCCTGAGACTCTAGGCTAGATAAGGATTTTCCAGGGACCAACAGCTGGGCTGTGGGCTGTTTCCTTGTGGAATAAATAGCAGGCAATGTTGGTCTCTTCCTCTGTGGCGGTTGCAGGACGTGGGACAAGGACCCCAAAACTCCATTGCCACCTCTGTATTTGGGAAAATGGCTAAGATAAAAGGAAAACATACCAGAGTTCCTGGTTTAAATTAAAGCCGGCCCTCCTCCCAGTGCCCCAGGGATCCAACCAATTTCCAAATTAGTTAAAGCAAATTCAATTGAGTTCACCATGGCATGTGGCTGAAATTATTCTAATGTAGCCTGTCTTCTGAGAATTAATTCGGGGTCTCTCCACCTTCCCTGAGAGTGCCCCCAAGGCTCAGCCCTCAGTTCTGCAAAAGAGAAATAAAATCAGGTTATAAAAATAAACGTCACCTCGAGGCCAGGTTCAAGTTCTCACCTACAGAGCTGCTGTGTGGCTGTCCTCAACAGTTCTAGTTCACCCCGAACAACAGCAAACTCTGTGGTAAAGCTGAAGTCACCGCTCAGCGGTTCCTCTCTTACGCATCAGGCTCAGAGTTCAGCTCCTAGCACCAGAAGCAAGCAAACAAACAAACAAAAAACCCCAAAAACCGAAACAAAAAAATACTCACAGATTTTGGGTAGAGTGTAGCTTCCTTGTTTTAGGGTCTCAACAGAGTGCTTGCTCTGCCTGGCCGAAGCCTGCACTGGTCACGTGACTCGCAGCAGCCATTCACTGAGCCTTGATCCCCACATTCCTTTAACGGAAGTAGTAATATCCCCCTCAAAAGTTCAACATTTTTAACACTAGCGAGGGTGGTGTTAAAACAGAATGTTACTCCTAAAGTTTGAGGGTAGACTCTAATGGTAATCTAGAGCAATGTTTCTCAACCTGTGGGTCACGACCCCATGGAAAACCCTACATCTCCAAAAATATTTACATTATGATTTTTGTCGTTGTTGTTTTATCTTGGTTTTTTGGAGATAGACTTTCTCTGTGTGACAGCCCTAACTGTCCCGAAAGCTCTGTAGACCAGGCTGGCCTCGAACTCACAGAGATCCACTGTCCCAAATGCTGGGATTAAAGGTGCGCGCCCACCACCACCCAGCACATTACGATTCTTAACAGTAGCAAAATTACAGTTATGAAGTAGCAACAAAAGTAACTTTATGGTTGGGAGTTAGCACGGTATGAGGAACTGTATTAAAGGGTCACAGCGTTAGGAAGGTTGAGAACCTCTAATCTAGAGAAAGAGAGAAACAACTTTCCCCAGAACAGTCCTGGACCCCTGGCTCACTCTGTCCCTTTCCAGGACTTTGACCACAGCCCCTGGGGTCTAGTCAGCCCCTCCACGGACCCGCAAGGAGCTTTCGTGTCTCTAGTGCTGAAGTGGTGAGGGCGAGTGCTTCGAATTTGTTTAGGATATGGCGCCCTCTGCTGGCCTCTGGGATCCACCACACAAGGATTGTGGGATTTACACTGGATTAGGACTCAGCCAGGTTCATTCTTCCCTGTTCTGTGGGGAAAGGGCCAGACTTGGAATATAAAATTAGCACTCAGCTCTCAAGACCAGAACTTTGGCTTTCCTGGAGCGCACCGTTGTTGGGATAAAAAAAAAAAAAGAGAGAGAGAGAGAGACAAAGACAGACAAGTTGCCAGATTGGGTCCTCCAGCCTCTCAGGTGTATCAGTCCTATAGAGACCCCTAGTTAAGGGTAAGAGTCCTGCTTGGGTTGTCCTTTGTTGTGCTCAGGGACACCGGGTCCTGCTGATGCCCCTGGAGCGCCGCCCTTCCCCCTCAAAGCAGGCGTGAGTTTAACCTCTGGGCACAGGTCCTGTTCACAGGTGCCATCACCACTTGACTCTCAGTGTATCTGTGTTCCATGTACACTGTTATGACTTAGCACTTATCCTTTAGAGTGCCTCATTTTAACTTAAAGTTCCAAGGTGATGGAGCCATAAATACCCCTGATTCTTTGGGAATTATCCTCACTTAGTGCAGGAATAGTTGATCCTCACCCTAAATTCTTCACTTAAAAAATTATGGGCCGTAGAGAGATGCTCTGTAGTTAGAAGAGAGAGAGAGAGAGCTTGATGCTCTTCCAGAGGAACTAGGTTTATTTCTCGGCACTCACATCAGGCAGCTCACCACGACCACCTGCAGCTCCAGCTCCTGGGGATCCAATGCCTTCCTTTGGCCTCTGCAGGCAACTGCGCTCATGTGACATATGCACATAGGCATAAATAGAAATAAACTTTAAATAATAATAACAACTTTTTTTTTTTTTTTGGTTTTTCGAGACAGGGTTTCTCTGTGGTTTTGGAGCCTGTCCTGGAACTAGCTCTTGTAGACCAGGCTGGTCTCGAACTCACAGAGATCCGCCTGCCTCTGCCTCCCGAGTGCTGGGATTAAAGGCGTGCACCACCACCGCCCAGCTCAACCATTTTTTCTTCTGAGTGTGGAGTGCAAACCTGTCATCCTGGCACTTGGGAAGTGGAGGAAGGAGGATGGAGGATCAGGAATTTAAGACCAGCCTCAGCTGCATAGGAACTTTGAGACCAGGCCGGGGTTTTAGGAGATCCTGTCTCGTAAAATAAAATAATAAAACAAACAAAATAAATAATTTTGGAGAAGATACCTAGTACTTTTTTTTTTTTGAGACAGGGTCTTTCTACATAGCTCTGATTATCCTGGAACTCACTATGTAGACAAGGCTGGCCTTGAACTCACAGAAATTCACCCGGGTCTGCCTTTTGAAAGCTGGAGTTAAAGGCATGTGCCACCATGCCTGACCCTAGTATCTTTTGGTACTGGCCTTTCTCTGTGCCTTCAGGATGCTATCTAATCCTTACACAGCTTGGGGGAGTTGACCCTGAATGTTAAGATCCTCAAGGAAGGCACCAGCCAGCTAGTTCTCTGCCTAAATTTTCAGAACTAATAAGTGATTTTTCTGAATTTCATCATACTCTGGTGTCTTAGTTAGGGGTTTCTATTGCTGTGAAGAGAAGCCATGACCACAGCAACTCTTATAAAGAAAACCATTTACTTGTGATGGTTCACTTACACTTTAGAGGTTCAGTTCATCATCATCACGGTGGGACATGGGGACATGCGGCAGACATGGTGCTGAAGAGGTAGCTGAGTGCCCTACATCTTGGTTTGCAGGCAACAGGAAGTGGTCTGAGACACTGGGTGATAACTTGAGCATATATGAGACCTCGAAGCCCACCTCTTCAGTGACACACTTCCTCTAACAGAGCCACACCCACTCCAACAAAGTCACACCCCCTAATAGTGCCACTCCCTTTGGGGAGCCACCACAGCTGGCTATCTGTAAATTCAACCGAAAAGATCTGGCTTGCCTTCTGAAACTTAAAGCAAAAGTACCCAAAGTGGTAGGTAAGCTGTAATAGTGGAGGCTGGGTCTGAGCAGTGAAAATACTCACTGTGCTGGGGAAACAGTGGGCATGTGAGTGCAGCAACTGGGACTTGTGACAAAGGCAGGGGCAAACATGGGACACGGGCACACAGGAAGCTCGGGAAGGGACAGTCAGGAAGAGGGCATTCTTGAGCATGCTGGGCATCTTGTGGTTCACTCTGGGCAGGCCATCAGCAGTGGTGTCTCGTGGGAATCTGATTTGGATTGGGTGGCTTGTCCAGGACATGCCAGTGTGGGGTAGACAGACTGGGGAGTGGGCGGGTATTGGGGAGGGGGTTGGCGTAGTTTCACAAGCGGGAATGAGCATCGCACTCCTGATGGTGATCATGGCTCTACTGATCCGTGTAAACCCAGAGCTGAGCTGCCCAGGTTCCCCTTCAGGAAGGGCTTTCCCACCAGCTCCCAGGAGTGCCCTTGGCAGGTGTAGGTCTCCAGTCATCTGGTCCTCCAGAATCAAAGCCTGGGTGGCAGAAAATGTAGCTACCCTTGCTGGGGCTACCCACACAGCCAATGACAAAGACGGCAAAGCCATGACCATTTCAGCTT
The DNA here is from genome assembly GCF_950005125.1 of Chionomys nivalis. NCBI lineage: Eukaryota > Metazoa > Chordata > Mammalia > Rodentia > Cricetidae > Chionomys > Chionomys nivalis. Next base: position 121,595,623 of record NC_080087.1, on the reverse strand, counting down.
GGCAAGGGATACTACAAACTCCCTCAGGTACTCTGGGCTCCTGGGTTGGGGACTGGTTGAGGCTTCGTGCACCCAGCCCTAGTCCTTCCTATCTTTTACAGAAGTAACTCGGAGCAAACCGCTTGCATTCCAAAGTCACCTCAACATTGGAGTCGACAGAAACCATCCTGTTACTGATCCCTTTTACACCCTCAAGGTGGAGTCGCTTCCCACTCGGTGAGTCTCCATATGAATCCGAAATGTGACACCTGGCTCACGGGGAACCAGCCTCTGGCCATGCGGTGCTGACTTGGAATGGAGGCTGTGGGGCTCAGTGATAGCCTTCCTGCGTGGGCTGCGCCCTCATACAGTCAGAACGAACAACTGGAGGCCACGGGCTGAGGGGCAGAGAGGAACGGCAAAGAGTGGCATGTGGCAGGTATATGTTCCAGTGCCATGTTCCCCTAGGGGCTCCACAGGCATTTATGCAGCACACACTCTGGGCCAGGCCTGTGCTAAGGGAGAAATGCTTAGAGAAATTCCACAAGTCTGACCATGACTGTCCCTGAAGGACACTTCGCTTGACGAGTTTGAAACATTTTCCTAATTAATTTCCCACTTATTTGTTTTTTCCCCAATTAAATAGCTGATGTTTTAATAACAAAATTAGCAAGGCTGGGATGTGCCTCCATTGGTAGAGTCCTTGCCTAGCATGTAGAAGGGCCTGGGTTCAATCCCCATCACTGTAGAAACCTGGAATGGAGGATTACACCTAGAATTCCAGCACTGAGGAGGTGGAGGGGGTGCGCTAGAAGCTCAAGGCCATCCTTGACTACGCAGTCTGGGCCAACTGAGACTTTGGAAAAAGGCATTACATGTGGGGTTCTTTTCATCACTTGGCACAATCTTATAGTGGACGTTTCTGGTTCCAATACAATAAGCATACTTCACATTTTAAAGCCTGTGTAATTTTTTTGAGGGGGTGGGTTTGTGAGGCTTGAGACAGGATTTCTCTGTGGCTGGCGCCTGTGTCTATCAAGTGGTCAAGCCATACTTGCTTGTAAACATGGCTACTTGTGGCTATTCAAACACTCAAAAATGTATTTAGAGTTTTACATACAGACAGGGTTTGCCCCCCTTTTGAATAACTTCTTTTGATTGCAATTCAGAAGTCCTATGAGGTGTCTGATCGCTGTTGGCACGGTCTCCAGAAAGCAAGACCAGATGTACAGCTCCGCCGCAATGCACAAGGGCTTTCTCCACGCCTCCTCGAGGCTTTAGTTGTGGAACCCCTAAACTGTACTGCCAACCTTACAAGCTGGAGTTCATTCTGGTTCACCTTTTTTCCGTCCTGTGGACAGCAGTGCGCTGTTGGCCAGGAGATGGCGCTGTGGCCCTGTCCTTGGACTTTGTGAGGTGGCTCTTGGAGTTAACCAGGGTGTGGAGTTAACCACCAGGGCCTGGAGAGGGCCCAGCCTAGGAATCCGATGGACTCTCCAATTTCTGGTCTAAGCTCAGAGACCTGGTTGGGTAAGGAAACGCTACTATATCCAATAAGCTTCCCTGGTTGTCCTCCACTGAAGGATACCGTCCCCTTTCTGGTAATCCGACAGCAGTCCAAAGTTGGGAAGTGCCACCCGCGGGTGAGAGAGTCAGCTCAAATCCTCTAACACAAACGGGAGACAAGAGAGGAGAAACGTACACAGACCCAACCTAAATGCTTTATTTCTTACAGAGCAGATTTAAAGTGCTGGGAAATGGAGGTATCAAAGATCTTGGGGGAAGTTGGAGTTGAACGGGGCTGCCGGAGACTTGAGGTCAGAGAATACAGAAGGGAGTGGGTGGTCCGGAGCTTAGGGTTTGACCAAGAGCTACTTGGACAGCCAGGACTTTTCCTGGAGACAAAATGCAAAAAGGCTGAGAGACAAGCAAGAGTCAAACTGGGCTGGGACAGGAGGATGCAGGTTGTATTTGGCCGGCCAACCAGGGCCAGTGAAAGTTCCACGGCAAGGAAGTGGTGGGATGATGCTTGAGCATCAGCAAAACTGACCTGGGGTTTAGCTCACTTGGTGTTTTTCTTCCTGCTTTCTAGAAGACATTTCTATTATTGATCTCCTAGAGGGGCTGATAAGTATGCCACTCTCTGCCTCCTGGGGTGGCCCTTACCTTGACTTCAGTGAAGCTGCCAGGCTCTTTACCTCTGTCTGCAGCCCCTCCTCTGTCTCCTCTGCATCCTTATCCCTCATTTAGCTATGATTGACCATTCTTCCTCAAGGCTACTCTCAGCCCCATCCTGTCCCCTGGGAAATCCAGGGTAATTGTACCCTACATCACAATGACTCAGCCCATAGATCTAACTAATTGCACCTTACATCCCTCTGCTACAGGCCAGTATATCTAAATGCCTGCCTGACAGATCTCCATGAATGTTTACTTTGGAAGTATCTCGAATTCACAACCCAAACTCCCTGACACAGCCTTACCCAATGTTGATTCCCCCTAAGTTAACACTCTTAGCAGGATAAATGACACTTTACTGTTAGGGGTTAAAACTCTGAGGCATCCTGATGTTTCTCTACAGCATATAGACAGGCCTTCCTAAAGGTCAACCCTGTTTTCTGCAGTTCCACGAGGCTTTTATATACTTGGTTCAAGGACCATGTAGAACTCGAAGGTTGCCCATACTGAAGATCGAAGGATATTTCTAGGCCGGACATGTGGTGTACCATGGGGCCCTGCATTCAAATCTCAACACTGCAAGGAAAGTAAGACAATGCATTTCTTTCTACCTTTGTGGCTTTCCTATCTGTAAAAATAAAATCTGACCATGTGTCTATATAAACACACACACACCCTTGTTCTCCAATGAAAATAGCAAATACAGAAAAGAGCATAAAACAAGTGTACAATTAATTGCACACCAATGAAACAAACTTGTATGAAAAGACACAGACTTTTGCTAGCGGGCTCCTAGAGACACAACTGCCTCTTTCTCTCAGCCTCAGAGCAACTACCCCAAACTTTTACAAACTGCTTTTGGCTCACCCCACTTGCCAATGTTTGCCCTCATGAGTGCATGAAAGTTCTCCGCATCCACTAGGACACCACTCTTTGGATTTCACTTCTCGGACTAGTCATAGGCAGTAGGATGCTCTCCTGAGCTCCTGGGCAGCCCAACCAGGAGGAAACATGACACGATCCTTCCTGTATTCTCTACTGCTTGTGTGTTTCGCATGTTGTGTTTTTCAAGGTTATTTTTCAGCCCTTCGTGTCTATGAAGTGCCATCTGTGTGGGCTGTCCCCCATTCACCCCTTCCACTCTTCATTTCAGTACAGTATATATTATATGAGATAGTGACTAACGTAAGGGTTCTGAGCATGCTCGCGAGGGGCCAGGCTCAGTGGGTTAGATAGACCGAATACATTGTCCACGAGGGATAGACTCAGTTGATAGAGGGTTTATCTACAGCCTCATGGTAAGTTGAGCATTTGTAAGTTGCCTGTTATCTAGACACTGGAGCACAACTTTGCATCTTTTGGTTTTTATATGTGTTAGGTCTCTTGTACTACGAAGCTCTCCTTCCACCTCTCTTTCTTCCTGTTGGCAATGAATTTGGCCTGTAGCACTTCCTGGCTTTTGAAACAATAATTAAAAAAAAATTCTGGGTCAGGTGGTAGGGATGTACGCTTGTAATCCCAGCACTTGGGAGGCAGAGGCAGGTGGATCTCTGTGAGTTTGAGGCCAGCCTGGTCTACAGAGTGAGTTCCAGGACAGGCTCCAAAGCTACAGAGACCCCCCCCCCCGGTCTCAAAAACAAAACAACCCCCATGAAAACCAAATAAACAAAAAATCACTCTCATGACTAGAGAGCTTTTCTTCATCGGATCACCCCAAATACCTGAGCCTAATCGCTTCCCAGACTTATTTTGTCACATGCTCGCTGACCCCACCTGTCCGCCCCCATGCTCACTGACCCCACCTGTGCACCCCCATGCTCACTGACCCCACCTGTCCGCCCCCATGCTCACTGACCCCACCTGTCCGCCCCCATGCTCACTGACCCCACCTGTCCACCCCCATGCTCACTGACCTCACCTGTCCACTCCCCATGCTCACTGACCCCACCTGTGCACCCCCATGCTCACTGACCTCACCTGTCCACTCCCCATGCTCACTGACCTCACCTGTCCACTCCCCATGCTCACTGACCTCACCTGTCCACTCCCCATGCTCACTGACCTCACCTGTCCACTCCCCATGCTCGCTGACCCCACCTGTCCGCCCCCATGCTCACTGACCCCACCTGTCCGCCCCCATGCTCACTGACCCCACCTGTCCACCCCCATGCTCACTGACCTCACCTGTCCACTCCCCATGCTCACTGACCTCACCTGTCCACTCCCCATGCTCACTGACCTCACCTGTCCACTCCCCATGCTCACTGACCCCACCTGTCTGCCCCCATGCTCACTGACCCCACCTGTCCGCCCCCATGCTCACTGACCCCACCTGTGCACCCCCATGCTCACTAACCCCACTTGTGCACCCCATGCTCACTGACCGCACCTGTGCACCCCCATGCTCACTGACCCCACCTGTGCACCCCCCTATAGCCCTAGCAGGACTTTCACAATGGCTGTTCCCTCTGTTTAAAACGCCCTTCCCTCCTTGTGTCTCCTGATTATCTTCTTAGATCTTAGAGTGTTCCTCTTTAGAGAAACTGCTTCGTTTTCTGAGTGGTTCAATGCTCCCCCAAAACGTTCCTAGGTCCTTCCATCCTCCCAGGTGCTGTCAAGGTTCTTCCTTTCCTTCCTTCCTTCCTTCCTTCCTTCCTTCCTTCCTTCCTTCCTTCCTTCCATTAGTCAGAATGATTGACTCCCTACTTTTTAGTTGGTTGCCCAGCACATGGTGCTTCCTGCTGCTGGAGTGAGAGACCCAGCAGTCAGTAGTTCAGAGGACAGAGGCCGACTCTGAGGGCCTGGCCTCTGGAGCTCTGACTAGGCTGCCACCCACCCCACCCCAGTCCAAACCACAGGAGTTAGACTGTGGGATGAAAGCAAAGATAATATGCTTTCCTGGAATGGTTGAGGCCCTGAGTTCGAGAATCAGATCCACTATCATAAAAACAAAGACAAAACAACGAAGGACAACCCATGCAGGCAACAGCCTGGGGCAAGATGGCTGCAGAGGCTCCTGAGCTAACTCCTGTTGGTCTGCTGGGGTCGAGTTAAGTGGAAGCTGATGTTCTCTGGGTCCTCCCAACACAGCCTCGGTGGGAAGCAGCCCCTCTGTGCTCAGCCCCTGCCCCCTGTTTCAGGATTCTTCCGGGCAGGTTATTTCTCGCTCCAATTGGACTGGGCTTGAAAGAAAGGGTAGAGATGGGAAGAGGCCAGGCAGGTGGGCTCTGAGGTGGGGTCAGTATCTGTGGAGACAATGGCTCAGATGGAATCTCCTTGGGATCTGGGCCTGTGAGGCAGGTATGATAAGGCAAAGGATGGGCACACTCTCGGGATATATTGCCCAGGTATGGAAGTTGAATAGAGCTGCCTGGGATACCAAGAGGAGAGGAAATGATTCTCTTCCTTCTCTTTCTTTTTTCTCCCCTCCATCTCTCTAAAGGTTGGGCTTTCCTGCCTCTGTTCTTCTGGGTCCCAGAGACCCAGGGCTTGTGGGAATTCTCAGGGTCCTTCCTGAAACTGAGAGATAGACCCCGCTGCTAGACACGTAGAGGAGGAGGAGGGAATGAGGAAAGAATGAAGGTTATTCAGAGGGGAAAGTTCACAGGCCTAAATTCCTGGGCTCCTGCCGCTTCAGTCATCCCGAGAAAAGAAAAAAAAAATCACAGCGGAATGATTTAGAGACCAAATTCTGTACATGGCGGAGACATGAAGACACTAAAGGCAAGAGAGAGAATCCAGTGGAGACAGAGGGCTCTGCTTTTGCCTGCAGCGGTGCGATGCGATGCTATCTGTCTCCAGCTGCCTCTCCCCCCCCTCCACAGTTCCCACCTCTGCCCCTCCTTCCTCTCAACCCCACAGTGTCTTCCCTGCAGGGTCTTTGCACCAGAACCTAGAATTGGAATTTACAGGTTCACAGCGCTAAGGCGGAGTGATGGAGGGGGAGCTGAAGGCTCCCGACGCTCAGACTATCTTCTCCAAACTCAAGCTGCCATTGCTACACTCCTGCCCTTTCCGTTGTGACCTCCTGCGATGTTTCTCTATACAGGCATATATGCAGAGGCATGTGCGTGTGTGTGTGATCGTGTGTACACGGGTGTGATTGTCAGGGAGGCTGGCGTGACTCTCAGCCCCAGCCAGCCCATCAGCTCTCTCCATTTGTACCTGCCCATGAGAATTACCTAGAACTGTGGAAGGGGTGTGGTTTCTGTAGGGTGTCCGTTTACCTGTGTCCCTCTGACGTATGTGTGAGTGTGCACACATGCATACAGGTTTATAACTGTTTGTGTCTCAGTCTTCAGCTCTGCTCTTTGGAAAGTCTCCTAAGGTGAAAGCGGCTTGAAACCTCCCGAACCTGTCCAGACTCAGGTCTCTGAAGGTTTGAGGGGGCACAAAGACAAAAATGATTTGAGTCTGTCCAGACTCCAACCAAAGGACAAAGGGAGCCATAAGGCAGGGTGCTCCCCAGAGCCCTGGTTCCCCCTTGGGACCAAAGCTCTGGCGTAGGGTCTCTAGAAGGACTGTCTCATCACGGCCCCAGGCCTCAGCATTCTTCCACTCTGATGCTTCCGCAAGCAACACTTGCCAACCGATTCTGGAGTGGGGCTGGGGGTGGGGGAGTGGGAGGATGGACGAAGGCTTGGAGAGTCCAGGGATGGCTAAAGAGTCTGCTGCAAGATCTGGCTGGAGCACATTGCAGGAGGGGTGGGGCCAACTGTGTGTGTTTAGAGGAAAGGTGGGGGGTGGGGGCAGAAGGGCCGCCTGCGGGGGAGCAGGCTTCTTGGCAAACGCCCCAGTTTCCTGAGCTGATCCCTGTTCCCTGCCACTGCTCCCAATTCTGTTGTTTCAATAACATCATTTTTATCCACCCCACAGAGAGACAGTGTCTTAGGAGGGGGAGGCAAGGAGCAGGGCTAGGGCATGGGGGGGGGGTGGGATAACTGAGAGAGCCTGGGGTCTGGAATCAGCAAAGACTAGATTTGGGGCGCTCCCTCCTCAGGGCGATCCCAGAGCTCAGGTCCCCTGATGACAAAGACAAATACATTAAAATTCTTGCCTCGGAGAAGAATGCAGGACAGGGAGAGTATTTCATAATCTGCAATAACAGTAGCAGGGTGGGGATAAGGGGCTTGGAACAGAGGCGCTGGCTCCCAGGGAGCTGGTCATTGGCCACCTGCAGCCTCCAGGGACACCCCCCCCCAACCTCTTAGATGCGAGGTTGGCACCAGCTAGCTTCAGTATTCATCCAGGCTGGTATATCCTTGAATGTGCTATGCTCAGCCTTGGTACTGCCTAATACAAGGGATGAGCAAAACTGCTACGTGCTGGAGCTGCACAAGCGTGCACTAGAAGGGGAGGAACGCAGCTGGTCCATTATCTGAGCACTGCTGTCTCCCTCCTCCCCACTTCTTCCTTCCTCAGAGTGCTCCCACACTCTTCAAACCTCAGTACCCAGGACAAGGACTTCACTGGTACATCTTTGACACCAGGACCCTGCCTTGGGGGTCTCCAGACAATCCAAGGCCTTATTTTTGTGTCTAGGATAAGGTTTCTCCTCTGCTCTCTTCTTCTGTCTGTCATTCACCTTCCTTCCGCAATCCGCTCCCCCTCCTGATGGAGTCATCTGTGGTCTTCTCATGCCTCCTCTCTGGCCCCAAGTCTCATCTTCACTCATTTGCCCTGCTCTCTGGACGACTCAGGACCTTGCCTTCTCTTCTCTCACCAGTGGTGTTTGTCTATATTGGCAGTGTTCTCAGTTTCCACTTCTAAATTCCTCTCCACCCCAAACGACAAGGAACGTTTCCCTCTGGTGTGAAATGTCTGCCACGTGGGCTTAAGGTCCCTGTTTAAGGTTGATGGGCCCTTAGATAGTGGTGGCAGAGAAATTGGCTCCTGCTTCGGAATGTCCGCACCACCTGTCCCTCGGCACTCCTGGGGCACGTCGGGGGGCCTCTGCCCCAGGCCAGAGGAGCAGAGGCTGCCGCCACGCTGCCAGCCGCTTGGCTTGATGAATGGAGCTGTCCCTCCTCCCCACGAGGCCTTTGATCTCTTCCGCGTGGGGAGGGGGTCAGGGGCATCAAAGACATTTTTGTGGCATTAGAGAATCAGATAAACCACCTCACCTGCAGCTGGCTCTCCCACCCCTTCTGCCCTGGCCAAGTTGGGGGAGAAACTCGAGGCAGGGCCCGAGGACAAGCAGACCCCACTACAGCAAGCGCTGACCCCTCTTCTCTAGGAAGTCTGCAAGCTCGGCCCTCCATCTCACTTATGAGTAGCGAATGCTGGAGCGCAGGCCCTGGAGAGGCTCCACTTGCAGTCTTATCTCCCCCACAGTGTCCGCCCCCGGCCGGACGCATGGCTGGGGAACTAGAACCCAGGCCTCGGACTGGCTCCCTTGCTGGGACAGCGGCTGCAGAAGGGGCAAGTAACACGGAGTTAGCTCTCCGCAAGAAAGTAATGCCTCCAAAGTGTGTCGGGTCGGCAGTCGAGTTGGACAGTCTCTACGGAGCATCCCGCGTCCCGGGCCGACTTCCTCACTGGCCCCCATCTGTATCTCCCTGCACACTGTTCCCTCCCCCCCCAAACTCCCTCATTCCTGGGAAGTTTTCTCTCTTTACAGTCAACAAACCTGTCAAACTTCTCCCAGCCAGTCCCCGTTTCCCAGTTCCTCTCCCCCCCCCCTTCCCCCATTACCCTTCTCTACTATTCCTCCCGCCACTCAGCGCAGCGGGCCCGGGGATGGCAGGGGACAACCTCGGAGGGGCGAGAAGAGGGGCAGGCGGGCGGGTCCCGCACCCAGGAGCGCGCGCGGGCCCCGCCCCAGCACCCGGCTCCCGCCCTTCGCTGCGCTCTGCGCCCGCCGCCCCGGGGCGCACAGCTCCTTCCCAGGAGTCCCGCCGCCTGACTGTCGCAACTGCCACCCCCGTGGCCCCCCTGTCCCCCTCCCCCGCCCACGCTTCGGCCCCGCTCCCCTCCCACCCCCGCCCCCGGCTCTGATTTCTCCTCTCCAGCGAGCTCTGCAGGAGACACAGGCTGCTCGGTCCGCTCTCCGCCTCCGCCGCGCCCTCCTCGCCGGGGATGGCCCCCCCTGCCGCCACGGCCGCCGCCGGCGGAGTCCTTGTCTCCCGGCAGCCGCCTCGGTCGCCGCGCTTGCCCTAAAGTCCGGCGGCCGCGAGCCCCGGCTCACCCCGCAGTCTCGCCCCCCTCACCCGTGCCAGACTGCGGTAGAGCGCTCACGATGCTGCCGCCGGTGCCCTCCCGCCTCGGGCTGCTGCTGCTGCTGCTCCTGTGCCCCGCGCACGTCGGTGGACTGTGGTGGTGAGTGCTGAGTGGGACTGTCCCCCGCGCAATTCCAAACGCCAGAGGGTGGGGACCCAGAGCCAGTCTTGGGACTCAGTGCCGCGATCCTGCTGCCTTCAGACTCTACCCGCTCAAAGATCCCAGCCACCGGGCGGTTGCACCAGGACCCTCGCAGACAGTTCCCTTCTGGTCTTCTGAAGTGCTACTTTGACACTCCCTATCCCTGGATATTCTATTGTGTTTCTTCCCCCTGTGTTCTCCTTCCCCCAGAGAAATGTGTTCAATTCATATCACAAGGAATGGGCAGGTAGGTCAGGGAAAGCTGCTGGATGTCATGAGATCCATAGTGAGAGATTAGGTGATGACGGGAGAAAAAGCGAGGAGAGCTCTGCAGCTGGATTTGAGGGGAAAGATGGGAACAAGGTGGGAAACTGTAAGGCAGAGGGCCAAACAGCTGCCTCTTTCCGTCCGTTACCTATAGCCTCACCTTTGCTGGCGCTTTCAGCATGGGCGGTGTGGAGGAAAAGGGAATGTAAATGGGGAAACTGAGTCAGGACTCTGACTTTCTTACTGCTTCCCCCCCAGCAAGTAAGAAAGACAGGAAGGAGATTCTGGAAGCCGGCCCTTCCAGACGTGGGAAGTAACGATTTTTTTAAAAAATGTGTAGCGGAGATGTGGGAACCGGGGAGTGTCCTAGTGAAGCGAGTAAGAGCCAGGCCAGTCGAGAGATGGGGCAAATTTTCAGACTGGACTCTGGGGATTAGATTTAGCCAGAGCAGACACCTAGAATGCGAAGGTTTCCAGAGGTTTGAGCCTTGAGGGGTAGGATAGAGAAGGAGAGGCGGGGGGCCCCGCTGGGACAACTGAGATCCAAATCCTCAAGACTTTTTTTCCTCTTAGTTTTTAGAGCCACAAACACCCGCCCGGAATAGCTCTGTGTTCAGTGAGGAGGGATTTGGGCAGGAGTGCTGATAGATTAGCCAATCCTAAGAAAGCAAGGACTTCTATATTTGCATATCGCCGCCTCATTGGCTGAACTCCTACCCTCTCACCCTCTCTCACCCGCCTTCGCGGCTTTGGACCCAGGGGTGGGGCAGGCCCATCCCTCTCTCCGACTGAGATTGAGTAGTATGCCCACACAGGAAGCTGTTGGCCGCTATCCTTCCGCGATGCGGGAGATACATCCTCGTGGGTGTCAGTGAGACGGCAAATACAAGACCCAGGTTCGGGTTAGGGAACATGCGTCTTTAGTTTAGTTGCAATGCAGTCCTTAGCAGTTTTGACAGCCGGATCTAATCTCAGCCATTAAATCTGTGGTTTTAAACGAATCACTTCCCCACCCTACCCTACAAACTCAGTTTTTAAAGAACAGTCTCCCTACCTGCTAGGATTGCCGAGAAGACAGGGTAGGGAGATCTATAGAATGATCTGACATTAGGAGCCTTCTTCCCAATTCCATAGGCCCCCTGGGGAGTGAAAAGTGGGATTCCCTTAAATTCAGAAAAAGAGTCAAAGGTAAAGAGCTCCCTCTTTCCTCTTAGACACCTTTCCTAATTTTACTCTTTCTCAAGATGTAGGGCAGGGCTGTCCCTGCCATCTCATTCTTCCTTCCCCATTGGTCTAATTTGTCCTTTCTAACAATTAAAATACCACTTCCTCCACAAAGCTGTCATTCTGAGGGGCCAGTGGCCTCCACCCCACTGCAATGCGGTGCTCCTACCATGCTCTGAGCACTGGGCAACTGTGAAGTTACTGCACTTTACTGGTAATTGTCTTTTCTTTTTGTCCTGTTCCTTTGTCTTGAGAGTTCTAGAAGCCCAAGATAGCATAGGTGCCGGACACAGGTTTAAGGAGTGTTTTCTGGGTTTGTATCTGTGAAGGTTCCTTTGTTTAGGAAGGACTGCTGGGTGGGAGCCAAGCTGAGGGAGAGGGGCCTGGGCCCTCTGGAGATTGACCCTGAAGCTGGGAAGCAGGGAGTGGGGGAGGAGGTGAGGAGGGCAGGTGTGGGAGAACACAGGGGCCTTCATGGCCACAGCTGCAGTGGGGAGCTGAATGAAGAGTGAGGGCCAGCGTGATAAGGTGGCCAGCACATGCTTCTCTCTCAGCTGTGTCTCAGCGAGAACCTGTGCCTCCCACCTGCCTTGGCCCCTTCCCTTTCTATTCCTTTGGTCTGAGCCCAGGTTGGCTTCCATGGTCTTTGACTCCTGCTCATGCTCCTCCCCCCGTCATAGTCTTCCCAGGCCAGGCCTGAGCCTGTGGGTAGGTCTTGTTTGGTGTTAGCCTGGGGTTCTTGGCCACTTTCCACCCTAGCTCCCCAGTCTCACTATAGCTAGGTACTTCAGAACTGGTGTCTAGGACCTTCTGTGCTGCCTCTTCCTTCTCAGAGGATGATAGCTAGAAACTCCGTGGGTGACCAGAAAAGCAGTGTGGCCTACAGTAGCCATTTCCAGAATCGAGCTGTGGTCAGGATAGAGGCTGGGAAAACTGACTGCCTAGACCACTAAAAGAGAGTCCCGAGCTGGGTGGTAGTGGTGGCACATGCCTTCAATCCCAGCACTCGGGAGGCAGAGGTAGGTGGTCTACAGAGCTACAGAGCGAGTTCCAGGACAGCTAGGGCTATTACATAGAGAAACTCTGTCTCAAAAAACAAAACAAAACAAACAGAACAACCAAACCCCACCCCCCAAAAAGAGGGTCCTGGAGGAGAGTGACCCAGGCCCTGGATCAGTCAGTTCAGGGACCAGGCTGTCTGGCTCCAAAGACCTCTATCTTCCACCTTTCTCTTCCCTCCACCTCCTCCCAAGGCAATGCAAGATTTCTATTTTTAATTTTTCTTGTTTAGTTTTGAGACAGGGTCTTGCTATGTGGCCGCGCATGCCTTCCAAACTCTGCCGCCAGCCTCTGTGTATCTCTCCAGTGTAACCATATCTTTGTGAGTCCCAGAATCCCAGATTCCAGGACACTGGCCAGGCCCTCCTGAGGTCATCTTGCTCAGTTCCTGCCTCCAGGCCATCCAACCTGTGTTCTGCCCTCCCTCCCGCCAAGAACTCTGTCCTGAGAGTAAGGGCAGGAAAGAGACTCTGGCTCCTGGATCACCAGGTCCCCTCTCCTCCTCTGCTCCCCTCTCCACAATGTCTGAGCCATCTTTGTTTCTACCCTCAATCAGTGGATGTAGAAAATAGCACACTCTCATAGAAGAGCCAAGTCAATCTCCCGTCTTCGCTCTTCCTCTTTCCTCCCTGTTTTCTATTTTCTGTGAGCAAAACCAATTCTCCCCTGTTTCACCAGGAAAGAGTCTACACCCAGTCATCCACTTAGCTAAAGCTCAGGGGCAGGCTTGCTGCTGACCCCACAGGGAGGCAGGGAAAGGACCAGACCACTTCCTGGTACTCAGGCCTTCTGGATGCTCTCTGCTATTCCTTTGTGTGCCCATACTAGTCCTGGTCACTAGACCATCCCGTCTTTATCTGGAGCCCTTGACCCCTCCTGGCCAACGCTGAGGCTTACTCACATCCAAGTTCCAGAGTAGGGATGGCTTGGGGGTGGGGTAACCATCCAGTCCCTTTTCCAGGCCTCAGCCTTGGCAGCTTCCCTTGTGGGGAGACAATGAGGCTAAGAGCAGAAAAGGGCAGGGGCTAAAGGACGCAGGCTTGATCCCGGCCAGAGCATGCCCTGGGTCCACCAGAGTCCTGGCACTGTGACATTTCCTGGGGTGTAGTGGGGGCTGGGGGTGTGAGGCTCCCTCCTGCCCCGTTCGCATCTGAAGCCAGGAGTTGGTGGCTGGAGGTCAGTGGGAGGCCCCATCACCAGGGCCCTGCAAGGGGGATTCCAGAATGTGTACTTTGATGGGGAAGTGCAGCTGCGGAGGGAACGGGGGCCGGGCAGCAGCCAGCCCAGGCCAGGCAGCAGGAGGCCTCAGGGAACCGGACGCCTAGCCTCTGCAGACTGGTGAGAGCGCCCCCTAGCCTGGCATTTTGAGAAATGTGGCCAGGAGACTTTGGCTGGTTATACCCGCCCGGAGCCCTCTGTTTTAATCTCGAATGTGATCTAGAAAGGACCGAGAAGTAACCTGTCTGTTACGGTCAGTGGTGAGGGTAGAAGGTCCAGGGACAGGAGGGGACTTGCCCAGTGCTAAGCCTGCATGTTGGTAGCTAAGATTGGGGCTCTGAGCCCTGCCTCTTTCTTAGTGTCCTCTTCTTGTGTGTGATGGGGGTGGGAATCAAGATGAGGGACAAGGCTTTCACGGGCCCCTTTGCTCCCTCCCCCATCCCACCCTCAGACGAGTGCTCGCCATTCTACACGTTAGAGCAGAAGGTATGACAACTGTCCAGCAGGCATCCAGTGGAGGGCACTGCCTCCGGAGCTTTGGCAAGCAGGAAGTTCTTTTGCACAGTGAACTCTGTCTGGGAAGGGAAAGCCCCTGCCTCTCAAAAAAAAAAAAAAAAAAAAGGAGACAAAAAGACAAAAGTGTGAGGAAAGACACAGGGAACCAAATGTGTCTGCGTGGGGAAGGGAGAGTGGCAAGTGGGGGCCACAGGTGGGCAGTGGGGAGGCAGGGGTTAATGGAGCTGGGGCATCACTGGCTTTGATGTGGTGGTTGGGATGGGGGTAGGGACTGGGGGAGGGGAGCAGTAATTACCGAGTTAGGAGTTAGACAGAGCAGGACAGGACAGGCGGGCGGGCACAGGCCCGGCAGCCTCAGCAGCCGTCAGGCAACATTTTTCTGCCCCCTTTCCACCACCCACCTCCCCCACCTCCACACACCCCCACCCACAGCCCCAGGGCTCAGAGCTCCCTCTGCTGGCTCCTAGGAGGTGGGGTCGGATGTAGGATCTTGGGGGTAAGGAGTTGGGGGCGGGTAGAGAGACTGGCATGCTTGCTGTGAGATTTTCCTAGGGGGTTAGGCACGCCTAGGAAGTCTGTGGTCCCTTGGCCTCAGTGAGCCATTTGGTGAAGAGGATGGATCCTGAGAGCCCCGGTCCCTGGGTAGGCTGAATACAGAAGGAAACCTAGATCCACATTGGACAGGAAAGATAGAATGTTGCAGAAAGGACATTCTTGGGACTCCACACCTACCACCTACATCCCTACCGCTTGCCCTGCATTGAGCAGGCCTGAGAATTTGATGGGATCCACTCTCTGTCCAGGCCAGGATACATGGGGGGAGGGATTACAATTTCCATTTTCCAGTCGAGGAACTGGTGTTTAACTTTACCATCCAACAAATATTAAGTGTGTTTCGCATGCCAGGGACTCACACCACATCACACAAGCAAGTGACAGAGCTTAGATCCAGCTCATGCCTGGACCCCCAAAGCCCTGAGTGTGTCCCACTGAGGTGAGGACACCATGCCCACTTGTGAGATTCCTGTCTTTAATGAGACTGAGGAAACAAGACAAGCAATCACAAGCAAGACACACTCAAATGTGTACAGCCAGGACGCAGGCTGCTGCTCCTGAGGGTCGGACCTCTGAGGTGAGATTGGAGAGATGCTGGCTAAGAACATCCTGATGGCTTACAATTGTCGAGGAAGTGGCCTTGAGACCAGAAATGTGGCCTGGGTTGGAGTCAGGCCCTGAGAGCAGCAATGAATTGTGTGGTACCACCGTGAGAGGCCACCTGGGGTCTTCTCATGGCTCAGGCGGCCATCTCCATACCGGCTTTGGGTGGTCTCATTCTGTTCTCACAGCACTGGAGGTTGAGCCCACAGCCTCAAGCATGCCAGGCAAGGGTTCTACGACCGAACTTTTTATTTTGAGATAGGGTCTTACTGAGTTTTCCAGACGGCCCTTGAGCTTACAATCCTCCTACCCCAACTTCCTGAGGAGCTGCCACCGGACCAACTCCTGTTGGTGGATGTTTGTTGTTGGGGAGATTTTATAGCCCAAGCTCTTGACCAAAAACTTGCTATGTAGATCAGGCTGGCTTTTGACTCACAGAGACCCACCTGCCTCTGCCGCCCAGCTGCTGGGATTAAAGGCCTATGCCACAATGCCTGGCTCTGATTTGATTTTTTTCTTGTTTTTTGAGACAGGGTTTCCCTGTGTAATAGTCCTAGCTGTCCTAGAACTAACTCTTGTAGACCAGGCTGGCCTCAAACTCACAGGGATCCGCCTGCCTCTGCCTCCTGAGTGCTGGGATTAAAGGCGTGCGCCATGACCACCTGGCCTCTGTTTTGATTTTTAAATAACCTATTTTGTATTGAGGAGTCCCCTCCAGGAAGTGGCCAGCAACCATCACCTCTGCTCATCTTGCTCACCTGTGTGATGGTGAAGTAGCTGAAGTGAGCAAGCTAGTCTTCACCGTCTCCTTGTATTCTTCGAATCCAGAGGCAGAAGAGTAAGATAATAAAATGAACCAGAATATCGAGGTCTCTGGGTCACACAGGTCTACAGATACCTCTGGTAGGAATTGTCTGGGCTCTGCCGCCATCTTAAGTGGACCACTGACCCATCAACTGTAGTCCTGGAGGGAGAATTCTCAGTGCAGGCCAGGACAGTTACGGTGGCCTGGTAGGCTTGTCCCTTCTTGTCTGTATATGAGTTTTTTTAGGGCAAGCCATGTTCTCTGCGCCCACATGTGGCAATACGATTATATCCCAGAGAGTATGTAGTGTGTCTATTCTTTACCACCATGCATTTCAGGATTTAAAATATACAAATTGCTCTAAACATGTGTGTACCTTCTCTGGGCTGACCCCAGGTCACCACTGATCCAGAGTCCCCCAAAACAGAGTTCATTATGTAAGGAAACAAAAGGACTGGAAACAAAGTTAATGAGCGGACCAGAGAGGAGGTGGGGGCCTGCTCTAAGGTGGAGTCAGACATTACCACTGAGACTGGAGGGCTTCTAGCATCAGCAACCCACCATTTCTTCTGAAGCTCACAGAGGAAACTGTTCTGAAATGGCTCAGCCCACCCAGAACTGACTAAAACCAGGGTCAGAGGTAGGGCTGGGTAGTTTGTTCACTACCCTGTGTCTTTTCTGGAGTTTCACTTCCTATGCTTTTAGGACGGGAGTGAGGACAGGAGGGCAGGGAACAAGCTGGTCCCTTGGGATTCTAGTGTTATCACTGCCCATCCCTCCTCCTGACCAGCTGGTAAATAAGTTCCCAGGAAGCCAGCCAGTCCCTCAACCCTGTGAAGGGCCAGTCCCACCTCCTGGGGGCCCTGCCTGCATAGCCCCATGATTCCTTTCCTATCTCCAGCCCCTGGGAAGCGGACAAGGCCAAGAGGGTTTAGCAGTTCTTCCTTGCTACCCCCAAACTCTTTCCTGCACCGCTAAGGAAGGAGGCGGGAGCAGGGGGAGGGACGGGGCAGAGTGACCTTGGGAAGATAAGTCCATCCAACCTTGGGAAAGTAGGAAGTGTGCCGATGGCAGGGGTGGTGTGGGGGTGTGGCTGGGCGGAACTTAGCAGTAGGGGTTCTGTGGAGATGGAGACGGGAACTGTGAGTTTTCAGAGCCTCATGCAGTCAGGAGGAGAAGAGTGTGCAGGTGGCAGAGGGGAGCTGAACAGCTGCAGGGAGGCTTGCTCCTCTCATGTTTGAGGCTACACTAGGAGTCATGAAATGACACCACATCAATGGGACCTGGACTCGAGGGGGGGCTTATGGCTCATTCATTCCGGAACATATGGTAAGCATTCATGGTCAGTATATAGCTGTATCTATTCGTCTATAATGTAGAGTTCAAGACATGCAAATCTTCTGGATAAACATCGCAGGGATATAGATCAGGTACCCAAAAAGCTTCCACAAGAAGATAAATAAAAAAGAAGAAAGAAAAAAAAAGACTGTCCCAACAACGAGGAAGCTCATAACCTTATCTCCCTACCTGAACAACCTTGCTGGAAGCCACTCAAATCCAAATCCTTTTTTAATGAGGTGGATAAGTGGACAGATTTATTAATGAAGATGTATACAAAAAGATAAGACCGGATTCTTTTTGTAGTGCAATTTTCAGTCTAGACATTAGTAAAGAGGGGATACAAACAAGGAATAGACAAAGTACCAATGGGACAATAACAGTCTCAGTTGGGGGTAGGGTGTTTAGGCAGGTGGATGAGCAGATAGAGACTGATCAATTCTCCAAGGTCAGTGGGCCACGGGGAGGCTCAATATAAGGGAATCTTTGCTGCATGTTTCTGCCCAGGAGAGATGCTTGATCTTGAAGTATTTGGATAGGGATAACAGCATTCCTAATCCCCTCTCCCAAGTGTGTGTGTGTGTGTGTGTGTGTGTGTGTGTGTGTGTGTGTGTGTGAGAGAGAGAGAGAGAGAGAGAGAGAGAGAGAGAGAGAGAGAGAGAGATGGGGCTTTCACATCTTTCTGCAAACATCTCTTTGAGCACCTCATCTCCAGTGCTGAGAGTTTTACCTTAAGACCTACATTCCTCTGGCTGCTATTTAAGACCATCACATCTCAGGACATGCCTGGGCAGCCTGCACTTGTGGAGTAACCAGGGGACAGCGGGGCAGATGTGCACGGAAGCAAAGCTGAGAAGTTGGCCACCCCGACCTGTCACCCTCTATTGCTAAGGTTTACACCCCACTGCCTCCAGTGTGCACCCCACTCCCCAGTCTTTCTTTCCCTGCCCTCTGCAGAAGGGTTTTAAATGGTCTCCAGTTAACCTCCCTAGCTCTGCCCACATATCCCTTCAAGCCCCAGCTCTTAGCTGTGTTCAAATAGAAGCTATCTGATTCAAGCGGTTTCCCCCAGGTGTGAATTCCTGGCTGACAACCTATGGACAGCGAGTGGCAGCTCTCTCCTCAGGTGGAATGAAGGTGGGCAGGGCAAAGAGGCTGCTGACGGTGTGCAGAACTCCCCATCAGGTCTCTACCCACCAAACCAAACATCACCCCCCCACGCTAGCACACGGGGCTTGGCTTGGCGCCACCTCTCTCTGGGAAAGCCAGCTACCCTGGAGCAAGAGAAGGGTCATCATCACCTATCCGCCAACAATGCTGAGCAGCTCCCAGCTCCTTCCTCCAGCTGTCTAGCTTAGGAAAACGGGCGGGGGAGGGGAGCAGGATAGGAGGGTCCACCTCAGCCATCTAAGCAACAATTTTCTCATTTTACAGAAAAAGTCGAACTCAGAGGCTCTGTTCCCGAGACACTCTAGTACCTCATGGCTGTTTTGTCCTTCAGATGGCCCCTGCTTTGTACTGGGGCTGTCCGGGTTGCAGCCCACTAAGGCCACATCCTTCCTTGATAGGATCTCCTTTTATCATTTTTATTTACAATACTTTCTTTTATTAAACGTGTGGTTTTTGTTTTTTTTAAACAGCTTTCTTGATCTTTTTTTCCTACTAATTTATCCCTAGTTTCCCCTTTGGGCTAGGTCTATTGAATTTTAACCTTGGCCTCCTTGGTGACAGCTACCTTCACCTTGAGCGAAGTTCCTTTAAGGGTTTATTAATGAAGATGCAGGGGCTGGAGAGATGGCTCAGAGGTTAAGAGCATTGCCTGCCCTTCCAAAGGTCCTGAGTTCAATTCCCAGCAACCACATGGTGGCTCATAGCCATCTGTAATGGGGTCTGGTGCCCTCTTCGGACCTGCAGGTGCATACACAGACAGAATATTGTATACATAATAAATGAATAAATATTAAAAAAAGAAGATGCACACAGAGGGATACGACTGAATCCTTGCTGTGATGCAATTCTTAATCTATACTTTAGTAGAGAGGGGACGCAGACTTGGAAAGGGAAGGGGGGCAATATCAATCTCTGGGGTAGGACTGAGAGACTGCAGCACCTGGCTGTGGGCTGAGTGGGGCTGGTTCCCACTTCTTCAGCCTCCCAACTCTATCCCAGGTCTTGTGTTTGGGGTGTATCCTCCTGACCTGCTCTTCTGCTCCCCAGGGCTGTGGGGAGCCCCCTGGTCATGGATCCTACCAGCATCTGCAGGAAGGCCAGGCGGCTGGCAGGACGGCAAGCTGAGCTGTGCCAGGCAGAGCCGGAAGTGGTGGCAGAGCTTGCCCGGGGCGCAAGGCTGGGGGTCCGAGAATGTCAGTTCCAGTTCCGTTTCCGACGCTGGAATTGTTCCAGTCACAGCAAGGCCTTTGGGCGCGTCTTGCAGCAGGGTTAGTGTGGGAGAGGCCCCTGAGGGAGGCTCTTTCACCTTGGGGGGGGGGAGGGCCAGCTTTGGGGAAACTGCTTGAACCCTATCTCCGTTTTACCCATAGGCATTCGGCCCATCTTGCCCCTCCACACCTGTCTCCCAGATGGCCCAGAACAGGCTGAGGAGGGGGTTCCTATTCCCATCTATGATACTGGGCACTCACTGACCTCGGCTCCGTCCTCCCTCCGCAGACATTCGAGAGACAGCCTTCGTGTTTGCCATTACTGCAGCCGGCGCCAGCCACGCGGTCACGCAGGCCTGTTCCATGGGAGAGCTCCTGCAGTGTGGTTGCCAGGCACCCCGTGGGCGAGCACCACCTAGGCCCACTGGCCTTCTGGGCACCCCTGGGCCTCCAGGACCAGCAGGTTCCCCAGAAGCCAGCGCAGCCTGGGAGTGGGGAGGCTGTGGAGATGATGTGGACTTCGGGGATGAGAAGTCAAGACTCTTTATGGATGCTCAGCACAAGCGGGGACGTGGAGACATCCGCGCACTGGTGCAACTACACAACAATGAGGCAGGCAGGCTGGTGCGTAAGGGCAGGAGCTGTGGGTATCGTGCCTGAGTGTGGAAGTGTGGGTGTGCAAGAGAGCGCCAGTGGGTGTGGCAGAGTGTGGGTGGCAGCATATTTGTGGTAGCATGGGCACGAGTAAAGGTGTGAATTGTAGCAGGGTGTCGATGGTGTATGGGTGTGTGCAAGACAGGGAGAGCTGGGAAGACTGGGACTTGGGCAGGGACACGGACACACATGGCAGGTGAGATGTCCAGTCTAGAGGGCTGGGGCTGGGGGTGCTGAGAGGAACAGTGAGCAGAGTTGGGGGGATAGTATGTCTAGAATAGTACTGAGGGCCAGTAGAGACCCAAGGTGGGGTGCGCATCCCTCTGAAACATGACGTGGACGTCAGGGCAGGAGAGAGGCTAGGAATGAAATTAAGGCTAGAAGCCATGGAAAGGTCTGGGGTCTGGTGATAGAGGTACCAGAGAAAGTGAGGGTTAGAATGGAGCCTAGAACTGAGTTGGAACGGGCTGAAGGATTATGAGTCCAGTGGGAAATCAGCAGAGGCCAGGATGGCCCAGACCCAGCTTCAGACCAGCAAGCAAGGGAGGAGAGAGAGTACGGAGCCCTGTTCTCCTTAGGGCATTCAGGTGGAGCCTCCTACATCCTACATCTCAGTTCCTGAGTAGCTGAGGAACACCCCTTCACACATTCTGTGTCCTTTAGGGCTCAGCCCAAGGCATCAGGCAAACCGGGAGGAGGGGGCCTAGGAGAGAAATGTCCGGACAGGCCCACATACCTGTTGAGAGGGTTGGGGAGGGGTGACAGAGACAGACGCCCAGGCGCTGGCTGTGTCTGCTCAGCTCTGCCTGGGGCCGCGAGGGGCAGGAATGAGGAGGCTGGGCTGGCGGGAGGGTTAGGCTGCGACAGCTGCCACTTCTCCCCACTCCAGGAAGAATGGAGAATCTCACCACTGCGTCCATTCTATTCTCTCCCGCTCCCTGGCTTCGGATCCTGGAACTTCTGCTCTACTATTTCCACTTCCCACTCTCTTACTCCTTTACCTTCGTCATTCTTCCTCCTCCCTAAGCGGTCGTTTTCTCAATTTTCTCCTTCTAACCTTGTGCTTACCTGCACGTCTTTCTTCTCCCTCCCCTCCCTCCCTCCCTCCCTTTCTTCCTCTTCCTTCCTCCCTTTCCTTCCTTGACCCCTCCTTCGCCACCCTCTGCTTCCTTTGCTTTCGGTTGGTCCCCTGCCTGCCTGCCTGCCCCCCCCCCCGTCTCTGTCTCTCTGTCTCTCTGTCTCTCTCTCTGTCTCTCTCTCTGTCTCTCTCTCTGTCTCTCTCTCTGTCTCTCTCTCTGTCTCTGTCTCTCTCTCTCTCTCTCTCTCTCTCTCTCTCTCTCTCTCTCTCTCTCTCTCTCTGCCCCGCCTGTCGCCCCGCCCCTCTGCTCCCGCAGGCGGTGCGGAGCCACACGCGCACCGAGTGCAAGTGCCACGGGCTGTCGGGTTCGTGCGCTCTGCGCACCTGCTGGCAGAAGCTGCCTCCGTTCCGCGAGGTGGGCGCAAGGTTGCTGGAACGCTTCCACGGAGCTTCACGCGTCATGGGCACCAACGACGGCAAAGCCCTGCTGCCCGCAGTCCGCACGCTCAAGCCTCCAGGCCGAGCCGACCTCCTCTACGCCGCCGACTCGCCCGACTTCTGTGCCCCCAATCGGCGTACCGGCTCTCCAGGCACGCGCGGCCGCGCCTGCAACAGCAGTGCCCCGGACCTCAGCGGCTGCGACCTGTTGTGCTGCGGTCGCGGACACCGCCAGGAGAGCGTACAGCTCGAGGAGAACTGCCTGTGCCGCTTCCACTGGTGCTGCGTGGTGCAGTGCCACCGCTGCCGCGTGCGCAAGGAGCTCAGCCTGTGCCTCTGACGAGCCGCCTGCCTCGCAACTGCGCGCAGCCCTCTTGGCAATCTGCGGGACCACTGGATTCCAGCAGGTGGCGCTGTCTGGACCCAGCTGTTCCCTAGGGAAAATACATATCTAAGCCTTGAGACACTTGCAGGGGCTGGGAATTTGAGGTTTACACGTACCTACGAAGGCTTGAGGACCCTGCCCCTCCAGCATTCACCAGAAGGGTCCTGTGCTTTTTTTCTTTTTCTTTTTCTTTTTTTTTGCCGGAGACTATGCAAACTCTCCCTCCCTTTGGCCTCCCAGATGGAAATAAAAAAAACAAAAAACAAAAACAAAAAACAGACTCTGGCCTCTGGAGATGGTACTCCTCAGAATTACTGGGTTGGCTGGGCAAGTTTAGTATCAATAAAGACATTTAAACCAATGGACAGGACCCACAGTTTGAGGGAAGGTAGCCCTAGAGTGCCAGGATATGGAAGGGAGGTGGTCCAGATAAACTAGCATTTTGGCCTGAATCTATAAACCCATCACCAAGGCAGGGGAGGGTGAGGGAGGGCTCCTGGAAACCCTTTCTCTCTCCTTTGGCACCCCTTTGTTAATTTTTATCCACACCAAGCACCTGAATCTTGAGGACAAGTGATTCCATTTTAAAGGGACATAAAGGGCCCAGAAGCTTCTAGCAGTGTGCTCAGTTGTCAGGCCTTTGTGTTAATTTTTAGGGCATTATGCCTATTTCTGTGACTCCTGAGGAAATCAAGGGTAGACTTTTGGGGTCATGAGATTAAAGGTCTTTATAAACTAAAATACAGTGGAACTGTGGTCAGGGGTGCCTGCTTTTGTTACCGACAAAACCAGCTGTCCCAGCAGCTCCAAACAGACATCCAGGCTGGTCTGGGGAGATCACTCAGTCAGGTAAAGTGCTTTGCAAGCACAAGGGCTGACCCTGAGTTCCATACCCAGAACTCACATTAAAAAGCCCAACATGGCCAGGAGCTGGTGGCATATGCCCTAAATCCCACCCCTCCAGAGGCAAGTGGAGCTCTGAGTTGGAGGCTAGTTTGGTCTACAGAGTGACTTCCAGGATGGTCAGGGCTACACAGAGAAACTCTGTCTCAAAAAAACAAAACAACAACAACAACAAAAATAAACCCAACATTGTGGTGTACTTTTAATCCCAGCCCCGGGGAGGGAGAGACAGGAAGCTCACTGGGGCTAGATGGCTAGCCTGGCCTACTTGGTGATTTCCCAAGTGAAAGTGTCTCAAAAAGGGAGGGGGCTATCAGAAGACACAATAGATAAAAGTGCATGCTCCCCTAATGACCTGAATTTGGTTCCCAGAGCAACACAATAGATGGAGAAAACAGACTCTCTCTCTCTCTCTCTCTCTCTCTCTCTGTATATATATATATATATATATATATATATATATATATATATATATATATATAATTTCAAAAGACATTTGTCTCTTGGCACTCATGTGTACACCACACACACATACACACACATACACACACAATACACACACATACACACACATACACACAATACACACACATACACACATACACACATACACACATACACATACACACACATACACACATACACACACACACATACACACACATACACACACACACACATACACACACACACACATACACACACACATACACACCTTGTACAGACTGCTTGCCCAGTGTAGTGTTTCTGATCACACTCAGAGGAAACAAGTTTGTCCCAGGGGCTTGTCTGGCACCCAACCATATGATTTTTTCAAGCTGGTTCTCCTCAGGATGCTGATTGTGAGGAGTTAAAAAGGTCACATGACTAGTTCTGGGTTCTCTAGAGTTTAGTCTTGCGCCCTCATCTGCAGCCCAAGAGAACAGGGTGAACACCCCAATTGTGGAATAGTCCCCCATTGCAAAGACTGCAGTTGGGGTATGACTCCTACCCTTCCTGGCTCAGATGATTGAGTTTGAAGCCAGTGTAGCACAGCCAGCGTGGCCTGTTTCTCTACCTGTGTGGCCTCACTCTCATTCTCTTATCCCTTGCTAAATAACAACAGCCTCAAAGTATTCTTTTTGGACAGCTATGTGCCAGAACTCAACTCCCTGGTTTGGTTCAGAGGGCAGACCACATGCAGAGTGCCTGGGGTCATTCTTCTGGAAGATGTACTGGCCTAGGGCGCTCTTGAGGGTTTGCTGGCCTAGGGAGCTCTTGAGGGTTTGTTTCCATGCCTAAGGACTCTGGTTCTCCAGGGATCTCCTCTCCGTGGCTGGTGTGGGCTTTCTTCCAGCGTGGTGGCCTGAAGATAGGAAGACTTCAAGAAAAGAGAACGTGTCAAACCCCCAGGCAGATTTTGTCTTCTGAGAGTCCAGCCATGGGAGTTATATAATATTACCGTTGCTCTCTCTTGGCTGGAACAGATCACAGAGTCAGATCAAATTTACAGAGGGGAAATGGACTGCCGAGCAGTGGGAGGAAAGACAAGGAATTTGTAGCCATCTTGGCCCATCTCACACCCTCAGAGAACTTCGGGAGGATTTCTTTTCCTTGAGATATGAAGAACACTTAGCACGGCATTTGGCGAATTATGTGACATGGATGTTTCACGAAGGGCAGTTGTTGTGAGGGTGGGGGTAGAGAGCTGTTGCTTTGGGCAGCTCTGACTGCAAATGAAGACATCCAGTTTTCAGACTAGGCCCAAAGGAATTGCAGAATTTAGTCTGACTTCAGCCACAGCTGAACTGAGTGCACAGACTTCAGTGCTATCATTACAGGCCTCTCTGTCTCTCCTCCACCCCCGTGTCTCTCTATTCCTCAGGCCCTGCCCCTATTCTGTCGTTTCAGCTCAGCACCTCTGTCTCCCACCTGCAGTCTCTCCCCTATGCATTTCCTCTCTCTGACAGCTTTAAGCCTCCATGCGTAGGAATGATGACTTTTCTTTTAAAGGGAGGGGAATCCTGGAGCTGGAGAAACTGCTCGGTGTTTAAGAGCATTTGTTCTATCAGAGGACCCAGGTTCAGTTCCCAGCATCTTCCTGGAGACTCACAATCATCCTAAACTCCAGCTTCAAAGGACCAAACCTCATCTTTGGCTTTGCAGACACTAGACATCCACATGGTGCTAAAACATACATACAGGCAAAGCATGCATGCACACACAAAATAAATCTATTTCTAAAAGCCTCCTCAGTTGCAGTCCCGCAAAAGACACTGACTAGTTCAGCTTGAACCAGTAACACTTCCCGGGGAAACATACACTACTTTGACAAATTTGCAGACTCCTAAGACCACAGGGGATGAGGGCACAGAGTTCTTCAAATGAAACAGAGGAAGGGAACTTCAGGACAGACACTAATGGTGTGGCTTCCAGAACATCCATCTACTCCCAGAATGCTCCTGCAATCAGGGCTTCAGGGCAATCTCACGGAGAATTTGAACTCAGAACTTCCTGACCAAAGAATACTCTAATTTTTCAAGAGGGGGTGTAGAAATGGCATTAAGGGGCACAGGGGAGAGGAAAGCTCCAAGGGGTGGAGTTTATAGTCCCAGAGCTTTGGGAGGGTACCACTCTCTCCTCCCCTTCTTTCTCCGGTCTTCCTTTTCCTTCCCTCTCCCTCCCTCCCCCACCCCTTTCCTTTCCTTTCCCTACAGCTAAGCAGGTCACCCAGGCGCTAACAATGCCCAGCGTTCAGCCCAGAGGTTTTTTCAGTGTACTTCTCAAATAGACCACCAGAGGGCCTCAGAGTTCAACTTCTCTATTGACTGAGAGCTGCAGGAGAAGGACGTCTGGGGATTTCAAGAGCAGGAAGCCCCCGTGACAATGCTAAAATGAAGCCAAGAGACCCACGGACAGTTTGGGTCACGCTGTCTGGGACCTCTAGGTTGACCAGACCTAGGACTGGGACTCCAGTCTATGTCTCTATGACTGCCTGGTTCTCGTAGGGTGTTCTGAGACGATAGATAATGTAGATGTTGAGTATTTTCCGCTGTGATACCAAAAAAGCAGACTGAGGCAAATGACATTGAGCCAACGCTACTCCAAGCAGGTTGAAAAGAAGGTAAGACGTAGTTTTTTTTTTTTTTTTTTTTTTTTGTTGCTTGTTTGTTTTTTGTATTTTTAAGAACCCTGGTCCAGCCAGCCAAGCAACTAAGAGGCTACCCAATCCATGTCTCAGTGATTCCGTCACAAAATTGGGCTCTCTGGGACTTCTTGGCACCTGGTGAGAATACAGAGTAGACCGCAGTCTGTTTTTGCGGGGAGGGGTATTTCTAGACAGCGTTTCTCTGTGTAGCCCTGGCTGTCCTGAAACTAGCTCTGTCGACCAGGCTAGCCTCAAACTCAGAGATCTGCCTGCCTCTGCCTCCCAAGTGTTGGGATTAAAGGCGTGCGCCACCATACCCAGTTCTACTGCAGTCTTGGAGTGGCTAGTCACATAACAGCAACCCATCTTCTAAGACCAAGTTTCGCAAGGGTCTGGGAGATCCCTAACTTATGGGAGTGGCAGTGCCCAGCAGGAGGCATGACTGAAGGTCAGGAGCCTAGTTCTCTGCGAGCACAGAGATGGCACTATGCTCTTGCACCGCTACCCGAGGACCCCTGCGAGACAGACCTCAAAAGTGCCCCCCTGATATCTGCTCCCCTAGCTCACCCAGCTGCTCAGCCCCAGGCACAGGCAAGGTCCCCTGCTGACTTTGTGTGTGGGGGAACATGTGGGACTTGGGCAAAGGGAAAGAGCAGTGAAGCACCCCAGATGTGTGTGTGACCGCATCAGGAAAAGGCAGAACATAGGCAGATGGGTTAAAAGGCTGAGTGGAAGGCCTAGGGTGCTGCTGAGGCTAAGAACTCCCAACTCATCTCTCTTTCCCTTTGAGAGCCACACAGGAGGAATTTGGAGCCCTGGATTAAGAGTAAGCCACTTCCCCTTACCTTGCTGAAGGCAGGGACAACAGGATGGAGGGCCCTTATCCATCTAGAGATCCTCCTTCTCTTCTTCACCAAGACCAACTTCTCCAGCTGAGCGTCAAGAAGGAACAGGACTAGACTGGGCTAGGCTGGGGTTGTGAGGGTCCCACCTGTTCTCACCCCGTGCCTCCCCCAGCCCTTCCTCCAGGAGACCTCCCCCAGAGCTGCCACAGCTGGAACCATTCTCCAGCGCCTTTCATCCTCCAAACTCCCCACCCCCACCCCCAGTGGCCCCTGTAATTGTGGTCTCTGGCAGGCGGCTGCGGGGGCTGGGACTGGGCTGAGGGCCAGGTGGCAGGGCAGGTCTGGGGTAGAGACCAGGGGCTGCTGGTGCTGGTAGACGCTTGGCCATGGCATGGGTCATCCAGGTTGGGACCCCAGATGTACACTTTCCCTGGGCTTCATCTGCACATAGGCCAAAGTCTGTCACTTATACACGTGGGCATCGCTAAACCTCATGACCTCAGGTCAGACCCATGGTGGGGGCATAGGCTACAAGCGTCAGTATTTACCTTCTAGAGTTTCTAAATGGGGGGGGTCTTTCTCCCCTTGCACTTCTGTGTTTCTTGGGTTCTGCAGCAGAGACTCTTCTCCCTCCTCAGACAGAGGCCAAGAGGAGAAACCGCCAGCTACTCTGCCAGGCCCATAGTATTGTCCCAAGGTAGTTTCCTCTAAACACTGGGAGATGGTTCTGAATGCAGATCACCAGGCCTTGTGCCTGGGAAGAGCTGATTCAGTACCTTGGGGCCTAGAATCAATATTCCCACAATAGCCTACCCTCAGGGGGTACACACGCTGCTTCAAGTGTGGGAAACACTAAGGTGAGCACTGGGCAGGGAGCAAGGAGGTGTGCACCTTGACTACAGCCTCATTGCCTGGGTCGGGTGGGGTCTATTCCAAATCTATCCTGGGCCTCAGTTTCCCCAACAGCCAACGGGAACTTGATTCTCCAGCCTCAGATGCCCACCCTGGGGTTGTGCCTCCATCCTGTGTTGAGTCAGACCTGATTGCGGTGCAGGTGATTGGGATTTGTTCCCGAAGCACCACGATGGAGGAAAGTTGGCGGGGGGGGGGGGGGGGGGGCGGGGAGGGGCTAGGGTCAGACAAGGCTCTGGTGACACAGGCTGCTTCCTGCCCCTAGCTGTTTTTCCGCTGTCCAGCCAGACTGCTCCTTCATTGTCCTACCCCAACCCCCAGCAGACCCAAGCTCTTAATTCCTGACAGCTGTGATGGCTGCCGGCAGAGATGGGGGGGAGTGTGTCATCAGCTGCTGCTGTTCAGGCCACCCCCACCACCTGACAGTCTGGGGGGCAAGAAAGGCACCTCCCCTCCAATTCTCCAAGGATGGTCAATTCCTGGAATGGGCCCCCTTTGTCCCTGAGCCCAGAGGCAATGACAGTTCTCTTCTTCTTAAGAGAGGGAGTGGGAGAGTAGGGGGGTGGGGTGGGAGTGGGCTCTCTTCCGAGAGAGAGAGAGAGAGAGAGAGAGAGAGAGAGAGAGAGAGAGAGAGAGAGAGAAAGGGGGGGGCACCGGATGTGAGGGATGTGATTGTGTAGAATAGGAGACTTGTGCCCATTTCACAGAGGACCATGCCAAAGAAGCAGCAAGAGATGCACTGTCCAGACCCAGGTTAGAGTCAGAACCAGAAGCTAGGGACCCTGGTTTTCCAGCCCTTTCCCTGGTCACAGACACTTGACCAATATGCCCAATATACACGACCAGTTTTCTACGAGCGGTGTGAGAGAAGGAAGGGACCCTGGAGGACCAGGACCAGGCACGTCTGAAACATCCCTGGGCAAGCTAGCATTTTCAGTGGAGGTCCACGCTGGTGCGGTGGGAGTCAGAAGAACTAAATCCACTTTAGCACTTTGACTAATTTGCTGTTTGACCTTACATAAGTCATGGCCCTCTCTGGGCCTCCGTATTTTCTTGTGAAATTAAGAAGGGGGGGTGGATAAAATGTTCTCACTGCCCACTTTTGAATTAGAGGGTTCTCTAGTCCCTGCTCCCAGCTAGAGCCATCCCAAGGCACCTGGGTCTCAACAAGCATTTACTAGAGTCTGGACCATTTTGCCTTCGGTAGCTCACCGGTAGCTCACCGACTAGATGAAGTGGGCGCCCTATTACTCATTTCATAAAGGGACAGAGGGTCACTCCAGGAGTGACTTTGGAGAGTCACAGGGCAAAGTAGGGGGAAACCCAGGGTCAGACCCCTTCCCGGGACCTCCACACGCACACCTGTCTCTCTAGGCAAGCTGGGGGAAGTCCCTCTCGAAGTAGAGAAGGCAAAACGGAGGGGCCGGCCTCTCCCCTCCAGTCCCGCAGGTGTGTGCTGGGGTGGGGTGGGACACTCCCCTGCAGCTGTGTTTCAGCTTCAGTGAGGCACATACACTTCAGGTTAACACACAGACCGGCACCCGGGTGCAGGGTGCCAAGAACCAAGACGCCAGTACCTCTCCTTCCTTCACCCTCTGCACGCGCTCCCCCCCCTCCACCCCACACACACCGCGGACTCAGTGGCCTCGGGGACGGGGACACGAGCACTCCATTCCCTGTCGTGACATCACTTGGGGTAGAACCCTTAGACACTACATGGAGGGGGGAGCAGAGCTCCCCAGCCAGGACAGTCACTCACTCTCCAGGCGGTGGGGCTGGGCCAGACAGTACCGCCCCCACCGCGCCCGCCTTGCACACCCTCAGAAGCGCAGACTCGCAGCGCGGCGCTGGTGGGGGGGCTCCCCAGTACCTCGGCCTCGAGTCCCCAGCCCGCTGCACCTCCGCCCCCCCTTACCCTCTAGAGGCACCAGGAGTTGTCGCAAGGGGGCCTCGGGAAATTCCCTGGACCCCAGTGCCAGGAGGTGCCCGGTTCGCCCGCTCCCCATCCACCCCCCCGAGGGCGGTGCCCGGGGGCGCTGCCCCATGGAGCGGGGAGGCGGGCGCCGTCTGCTGCGGGAGCCGTGACCTGAGTAGGAGCTGTGTGTCGCAGCCACCCCACCCCTGCCGATCATGCGCAGGCGACCCTGGTTCGCCAGTCCCACCGGGCTGTGAGCCCCCCACTCCCGGCCTGTCAAGGCCCGCGCGCCATGGGCAGCGCCCACCCTCGCCCCTGGCTGCGGCTCCCACCCCGGCCTCAGCCGCGGCCTGAGCTGTGTGCGCTCCTGTTCTTCCTACTGCTGCTGGCTGCTGCTGTGCCCAGGTGAGCTCTCACCTCATGCTCCGCCCTCTTGGAGAGCTAGGACCCCCAGGGCCGTTCCCAGTGCTCTAGCTGGGGAAGGGACCCTGGAGTGTGCTGAGCGGGGAGACAGGGTCACGGAAAAGTGCTAGTGTCCAATCAAAGTTAGTGAGCTACCTCAGAGCAAAAGGTTGGACTGGTGACAGGATATGGGCAGTCCAGGGAGATAGGGCAGTGCCCAGGTGGGTGATGGTAGCTAGGTCAGGAAGTGGGTATTTGGGAATAAGTGCCAGCTAGGAGTTCTTTCCACCCTGGGGGCAATGCACCCCCACTCCAAGAGTAAGTTCAAATTGCCTCCTTCCACCTTGCGAATCATCCCAGACAGGAGCAGGAAAGGAGTTGAAGGGGGTTTCCCCTATCTCAGGTGGGGGTCAAGTGAGAGACTGACGCTGAAAGGCAGTGGTGTGTGTGTGTGTGTTCCAGTAAGCTGGGTTGGGTAACCAGCAGTTTGCATAAATATATGTGTGTCTATGAGAGTTTATGGGCCAATGTACAAGCATATATGTGAATGTGTGTGTGTGTGTGTAACTGTCTGATTAAGTGTGTAAGTGGTAAATGCCCTGGTTTTCTGCTTCTTCCATATGTGTGCAGAAGCATGTCTGAAACATGCCAGTTGCTGAAGCATGGCTTTGGGGTAGGCTCCTGGGGCATCCTTTGAGGCATCTGTGCCTGGGGATGAACTTCTAAAATACTGAGTGCACATATTTACCTTCGTGGGTGTGCAGCTGGGTGGGTCATGTTGGAGTGGATGGGGAGAGGCATGTATTCCTGGGCCCAAACTTAAGAACCAGGAGTTGGGGTAGAGTGATTATGGCCTATGGGACAGAATGTGTGTTATTAAACAGGCCCTCACAGTCTCCCACAAAATGCTTATCCACCCCACCCCATATGCCTGCAGGTCAGCACCCAACGACATCCTGGGCCTCCGCCTACCCCCAGAGCCTGTGCTCAACGCCAACACAGTGTGCTTGACACTGCCCGGTCTGAGCCGGCGGCAGATGGAGGTGTGTGTGCGTCACCCTGATGTGGCTGCTTCAGCGATCCAGGGCATCCAGATCGCCATCCACGAGTGCCAGCATCAGTTCCGGGACCAGCGCTGGAACTGCTCCAGCCTAGAGACTAGGAACAAAGTCCCCTACGAGAGCCCCATCTTCAGTAGAGGTAGCTGCTCCTCATTCCAAACTCTTGCTCTTCCCCCTCAGGACCTGTACCCCAGAACCTGCTAGCTATCACTAATGAACTCTCAAGGTGGCACCTCCTTAGACCCCTGTATCTACAAGCCATGTTTGCTTTCTGGTCTTAGAAAAGTATCCGGAGCAGTGGGGATGAGGGTGGGCAGAAATAGGGGTCAGAAGCCTCTCTAACTGAGGGAGGCAGGTTCCATACCTGACTGCTAGATAAATAGAGGTTTATCCCCCTCTGTTACATGCCTCAAGCTTCAGACTCAGAAAATATCCGTACCCCTTCCTCAATTTATGCTCGACTGGGTAAGCTTTGGTCAGGGTAAGGCTGGAGAGCCTGTGAGGGGAGAAGTGGAGAGAAAGAGAGAGAACTTCCCGTAACACAAAACAAGTAGGGAAGCCCGGCCTGGTGAGTGGCCAGCACTCCTGCAGAAGCTCAGCCTGCTATGGATGACACAGACCAGTCTGGGTGTCATTCTCATCCCCCCCACCAAAAAGCCCTCTCCGAATCAGTGCATTGGTGTGTGCCAGCTTGTCAACAGTGGCCCCTGCCACTTCTCTGTTCCCAATTCTGGATGACCCAGGCCCACGTAGACACTCCCTTGGAGAGCTAAACTGTGGGAGGCTGGTAGTTTGGTCACTTCCTTCATCTCCCACTGACGTAGCTGAGGCCTTGAATCAGGTTTCTGCGGCCAGATGGCAGCTTGGGTTTGTCTAACTAGATACAGTTTCTTCTCTCAGCTACTTGTCAGGGCAATGAGGGGACCTGGTAGCCCTGGCTCCTTAGGGTTTGAGCGATTCTAGTTGGTTGTGGAGGAGGAGGGGCGTAACCTTAGTGCCTCGGGCTTCTGCGAGACCCAGGCTTTAATGTGCCCCAACTGCAGAAAGAACCTAATCCGGATCCCCCCTCTTTTAGTAGAACCCATGTTTACACCCCTTGGGCCCCCAAGTTAGGGGCCACCTCGTTCTCTCCCCTGCTCAGCCCCAGGCCGCTGCCCCGCCCCTGCGCGCTCCCTCCTGCCTCCCCCGCGCGCCTCGGGCGCTGTTTCTACCCAGCCGAGCCCAGCCCGACGCGTGTGGCGGCATGCAGCCGCGAACTAATCCCCGCGGGCCGCAGCAGACTGCTCTGCGTTGTTCTCTGTAAGCACCCCCCCCCACACACACACACACCTTGCCCCGCGCTCTCCCTCTAGCCCCGCACAGTCAGATTATCCCTTCCTGCCAGCTGGGGGCTGCTGCAAGTGATCCCCTGTCCACAGGCCTGCTCCACTCCCACTGCACGACGTCACCCACCCCACCACCCACTCCTCACCGCCCGCGCTCGCTGACACCAAGTGGCTGACAGGCCTCAGCATCTTCCAGGCTCCGGCTGGGCCAGGCCGGTACTCACTGCTTTCGAACTACCTTCTGCCACCCGAGGGTTGCTGGGTCACCTACCCTCCCCACAGATGCATTTCTTACTGGGCTCCTGCTTCAACTTCTGCACAGTGGTGGCTCCTGCAGGCTTTGAGGGTCTTTCCCCTGCCACCAGCAGAGAGACGAGCCAGGGCTAGCTCTTCAGTCCTCTCCTCGGCCTCAGTGTCCCCCATTAGTCCTGTTGATCTCGCTAGCCTGAATCCAGGTGTCTCAATCAGGCTGCTGACACCTAGTGAAGGACCTGGGGTCTTTGAAGGTTAGGGGAGAGTTTGGAGCCGCGCGGGTTTGGCGCAAGGCCAGGTGCTCTGGGTTCACCTGCAGTTTAATAAGCAGGAGGTGAGCTGGGGGGACGGTGGGGAGAGAGGTTAGGGGTGGAGGGGGAGACTTGCCAGGGCTAGCCAGGGCGGGGCGGCACCTAGTGCTGAGAGGGGGCGGGACTGCGGCTCCAGGACTCAGCCAACGGGGCAGGGCTCCTTTCCTTGGCCTAGGAACCCCGCCCTACCTCAGTGGATCCTGCCCCCCCCATCCATTGCAACACCTCATTTCTACCTTTCCCTCCTTAGTGGGGACGGCTCTGGGCTTTTGGAAAGACAGTTGCCATCCTCCCAACCCCATTTGCCTCATCACCGCCACCGAGCCTGCCCTCCTATCTGGCTAGGTCCACCCTCCTTTGGGCTCATTTCATAGTCCATTTCTAGGTCCTCTTCTCCAGGACTCGCTGAATTTGAATCCCACCAGGCAAAACTCTTGGTGGAGGCTAGCCCCTGGCTATCTAGTTTCTCCCTCTATCTCATCGTGATCATTGTGGAGCCTGACGACCTGGCTTGGGCTCTATACACACACACACACACACACACACACCCCACATGCACGCAGGCACACCACCGCTTTAATAAAAGGGGTGACCCCTCTGATCTAGGCTGCTAAGGAGGTTCTTTTAAAACATATTCCGCTATACTTCATTTCAAGGACTGCTGAGGGTGAGTGTGTGTGTGTGTGTGTGTGGCGGGGGGGGGGCGAGGTCCTTAGGTTTTCTATGGCAATGTCACACTATGAGCAGATGGGTCTGAGGAAGGGAGGAGGGTAAAAGGTAGGAAGGGACAAACCCAGGAATATAAACAGGCTTTACATAGCCTTCAGACCAGGAGGGGGGATGGGGACAGGAACAGGAGTCTCCAAGGGGCTTGATAGAGTCAGGGGGAAAAAATGTTGTGAGAGGGCCTTAAAATCATGCTAACTTCTTTGCCCAGCCCTAAGGGCAACAATGATGTAAGTGACCAGGGCACTGGTACCCTCAGCATCTTGTACTATGAACGCAGACAGGTTGATGACTGTCTGGGTGCTGGACATCACATCTGTTAGGGGATGGACAGAGGACTCCTCCATCAGTCCCTCAGGAGGTGAGGACCAGGAGATTTGATTGTAGGAGGTTCAGGGGGCCTAGGCTTAAGTCCTAGCATGCCATAAGTGGGAGGGACTAAAGGAGAGTGTGGTAGATTCGCAAAGCTGTCCCCGGAGCTGCCATGGTTAGGTGCTCCTGGGCCTAAGACCCAGCCACATTTAAATGAATGGAAAGAAGGGGCCTGACATCCTGTAGCAAGCCAGGGTCCCAGCCCAGGAAAAACCAGCAGTATAAGTAGCCAGAGCCTGCAGTGCAACATTCTGTAGTGGAACATCCTAAAACATTGTTTCAGAGAGTATAGTTTTAAGAGCAAGCATCTAGGGTCTGGGGAATGTAGTGGCACTTAGGGAAACTGAAGCACAGATAATCATATCTCAGGGTCATCTAAAGTCCTAGTATTTTGATGACATTCTAATAAATTAGCAAACATGTATTAAGCACTTAGTATATTTTGGGCATTGTACTAAAATATGGTATCCATGGTTTAGGGTCCTCAAATGGTCCCCACTTGGTAGGTTCTATTATTATCTTTACAAATGAAGCGAAGAGAGGTTCGGTAATTTGCTGTTCGTCATACAGTTTATAAGTGAGCAAGAGAGCCAGGACTCCGCGCAGTCCACCTGACTTTAGAGCTCCTACCCAACCCTCTCCCATATGCATTTGAACTACAAGATCAATGCCCACCAAACCCAGAGGTGAGCTGTACTCCAAGTACTCCAAGAAGTAAACACACACACACCTATGTTTGAGTAAACACACCCACTCTGTATCATGCCTAAGTGTTCCCACCTGCACAACGGCACAGGACTCGCCCCCCCCCCAACTCCCGCCACCCCAGGCTTGGGAGCACACATAAATGGTTTGCAAGGAGCAAATGGGGACCAGACCTCTATTCTTTCTCCCTCCCTCTTTGACTTGAATGGGAAGAGCTTAAGCTTTTCTGGCCCTTCCTTGTTCCCACTGGCCCCTAAATCATCTTCCCTTCATACTCCCCTGTCCTCCAAGCCTCCCCCGGCCCCCTTTCTGGCCGTTGGCTGTGGCCTATGGTAGCAGCTGACTCCACTTAGATGCTGGCAGTCTCTGTCCCAGATCAAAGGCAGGGCGGCTAATTATGCATCTTAACAAGCCCCCCCCCCTGCTCCGGGCAGCCCAGCTGGCCATGGCCCCACCCTTTTTCCCCCTCCAGCTGGCCAGATGGCACAGTGCCTGTATCTGCCCAGACAGTTGGGGCCAAGACCGAAACTGGGGCCCTGAATGGGAGCTGGGGCAGACCCAGTGGGCAGGACTTCTCTGAGCATGGATGCTTAGAGCATAGAGTGGCCACGCATGCCCTGGTCACCTCCACACGTGGCTGTAATAGCTGTCAAAGACATGTAGTGGGGAGTCATCTTAAGTTGCATGGGGTTTAGAGTTCCCTAAGGTTGTGGGTTGTATTTTTCTGGATTCTTTCATGCCTGTCTTCACCAAAACCTTAAAGATGTAGTTGCCCCTGAATACCCTTCTGGACTCGATGCCAAGTCTGTACAGAGTCATAGGCCTGGAAATTGGGATAGCTGGGTTTCTTTCTCAGCAGGAAGACTCAGCTGGAGCCCATGTCCTTAAATAGATAATTGGTGGCCCAGGAAGGTGAAAAGAGCTAAGTGGGGGCTTGCTCGCCTCCATAACCTCTGTAGCCTTGGGATGTCCCAGTTTGCATAGTGTGTGTGTGTGTGTGTGTGTGTGTTTGGTGGTGTGTGTTTTAGGGGTCGATGTTGAGGTCTAGACTGCCTCTGGAGGTCTGAGTATTGCCATGTGTCCTAGAGTAGACAGGTTGATGACTCTCCCAGCAATAAGACATGCTTAGAGCTCTGAAGATAAAAGGCAGGGGATAAATGCAGGGTGCATGTCCCGGAGTTTTGGGTCTACCCTTAGGCTCCACCACCGGGCGCACAGCAGTTTCTGCTCCCCTGAAGCCGGTGCCAAGTTCCAGGCAGCCCTTTGAAGGCTGCAGATCAATCTTCATCCCTTCCTGTTTGGTCCTAGCTGTACTCCTTACAAAACAGAAAAATGTGACCAGGATGTCATGAGCTAGAGAGAGAAGATGAAGAGGGAGAATCTGCTTCATAGACTTCCACTAATCCAAATGATTTGCTCTAGATATGGGTCAAAGGCTCTGTCTTTGATCAGGGGGAAACAAAAAACAATGATGTAAAAAAATTTAGCAGAACTGAATGAGATCAGACAGCAAGAAGACTCATAACTCAATAACGGCAATGTTTCTGTAGTATTTGTTATGAGTGTGACATCATTCCACGTACTTCAAATTTAATAAGTTATTCAATTCTTGGAGAAGCAACTAGCGAGGTAATGATAACACTTGCTTGCAGAGAGGGAAACTGAGGCACAAAGAGATTAAGTCTTTTGGCCCAGGACATACATTTATTAATAACTAGTCAGTAGAAGATCCAAGATTGGAAATCTCAGCACTAATCAGAAATCAGATCTTAGCTGCTCAAAACCCATGAAATCTTTATTAACATTTGTCTGTGCACAAAGGGCTTTGGATGCAAAGAGTGAGGCTTAGGGCAGGAATGGGCTAGGGGTTATATATAGTCCACATGGCTCTCTCTGGGAGACCTGAGACTTTGTCCTCCCAGTCTTTGATGATGGAGTGGGAGCTTCCTGTCTGTTTCTTCTGAACTTCTGTTATCCTTCAAGGCCATCACCCTCCCGCCACATTCTGGGTTTCCTCTACAGGGATCTATGGCACAGATGGATCCTTCACCTTGTGAAGACAGTTCTGGCTTCTCGCATTGCCTGCTCTCTTCAGGGTCCAGAGACTAGTCACAGGCTTGCATTAAAGCTGCATCTAGCTAGTGCTTTCTCAATGGAGAATAGGCAAGAAGTAGCCTGCAGGTCTGAGAGCTGGACCTACCTCTTGGATTAGACCTCGCCTCGTAAGGTCCAGGGCTCTCTCAGGAGGTGGCTCAGGCTGGGGCACCCACAAGGAAAACAGTACAAACAGGCACCAGGCCAGGTTAGCACATTCCAGGGCCCTGTGAGTGTCTCAATCAGAGACACTTTTGCCTATTAAGCCTCTAATGAGAAGCAGAATCCATCTTTCCACTCCGTTTGCAACCCTGCCTGTTACATGCCAGATGCCACTTAGGACACTGGGGTCACCTGCACCAGCTTCAGAAGTTACCAGTAGACCCAAGACAGAAGGAAGGCAGGGTGGCCGGGATATGAGAGGGTACTCACTTCTTTTAGTCAGGTCTTGTGTACCAGGATAAAAACCATCAGGAGGGAGAGGGTTCCAGGCTGAACCTAAAGGGAGCACACCGCAGTCCACACAGTTTGGGGTAGGGCAGATGACCTTAGCCTGCTGCCCACTGGCCTCTGCTGGGGGCTGGAATTCCATCACTTGTAATTTATTATTGGTTAAACTTTGCCTTCTTTCTCCAGGCTATTTTAAAATTGCAGATATCACCGTGAAAGGCAATAGATTAAGTGCCTGATCTGAAAAAGAATGTGTTTGCAAGGCACTTTCTGCCCTTGAGAAAAGATCTGGACATACAAATCCCAAGCTTGCTAAGGGGGTGTCAATGACAACGACAACGAGAAGGGAGTGCAATTCCTGCCCCCCCATTCCTCTTACACCCCCTTTGAATCTCATGGTGTGCTAGCAAGTCATCCACACCCAACTATATCCCCAGTAGTTTCTACCTTGTTTGCTTGGTCTCTTGCCTCAGGTTTTCCTTTTCCTTAATGATTTATTTTTATCTTAGGTTTATTGGTATATTGCTTGCGTGTATGTCTGTGTGAAGGGTGTCAGATCCCTGAGGAACTGTGGCGAACTGCACACAGGTGCCGGGAAATGAACAGGGTTCTTTAGAAGAGCAGCCAGTGCTTTTAACCGCTGAGACATCTCTCCAAACCCTTGCCACAGGTTTTCGAGAGAGTGCTTTCGCCTACGCCATAGCAGCTGCTGGAGTGGTGCACGCTGTGTCCAACGCGTGCGCCCTGGGTAAACTACAGGCTTGTGGTTGCGACGCCTCCAGGCGTGGGGACGAAGAAGCCTTCCGTCGGAAGCTGCACCGCCTGCAGCTGGACGCGCTGCAGCGCGGTAAGGGCCTGAGCCACGGGGTCCCAGAACACCCTGCTCTGCCTCCTGCCAGCCCTGGCCTGCAGGACTCCTGGGAGTGGGGTGGCTGCAGTCCGGATGTGGGCTTCGGAGAACGCTTTTCCAAGGACTTTCTGGACTCCCGGGAGCCTCACAGAGATATCCATGCACGCATGAGACTCCACAACAACCGTGTCGGCAGGCAGGTGAGATTCACAGTCATGTTCCCACTGCTAAGCAGGCTCCGCCTACGCTGGGGTAGTTCCCCCTTCCAGGAATCACACTACTTCCCCAGTTCAGTAACCACACAGCCCTCTCTTAATTCAGCCAGCAAAATGCCATGGGGACCCCTTCTACTGTGCGCTGGAGCATCGCAGGGGGCCTAGCGGTGCAGAACAACTTGCTCCTCCCATTTTCTCTGCTGACCAACAGAGGCGGGAGTAGGCAGGCATTCAGGACCGGGACTGCCACAGCCTCCTCCCCTGTAGAAGCAAAACGTTGAAGATCACCAATCATGTACCCCAGCTCTAAATGTCTCACAGCTCTTGAGCTGTGTCTTGAGCTTTCTGTTCAGTCTGCCAGCAGGGGACTCTTGCCGACTGAGGACTTCTATGACGGGCTTCCACCTTCTTTCTCCTTTTTCTGGAGTGCTCACACTACCTTACAGTTCCTTCGTGTAAAAGTGACACCACCGATAATAACACACACACAGAAGGGAGGAAAAGCATAATAGATTGAATTGATCAAACCTTATTTATGCGTTAGGAATTTGTCCTGAGCTATCAGCCTGCCTACTACTTATCCATGAAGTCAACATTCTTAATGACTGTGTGCTCAGGTATGGAAACCGAGGCACAGAATGACTGAGAGACTTGCCTGAGGTGGGACGTGGTAGTGTTGTGGGCTCCATCCCCAGTCAATCTCCTATCTCCATAGTACTTTTCCCTTCCTGGCAGTTCCATCCCCTTCCTCCTCTCTACCCTTCTGCTCAGCCCTGGCTTCCTCTCCCTATACTCTTTTTCCCTTGGCCTCTGAGCCCCTTCCAGTTCCTTTCACTCCCTCCAGTTGATTCAGCCATTTCCATCTTGGCTTCGGGTGAAGGTGAACTGAGACATGCTTACCCTCAGGTCCCGTGCAGCTCCCACCCAGCCTTACCCTGTGCGTGGGGCCCCTTTCCCAAGCTCCTGACACCACCCCAGCCCAGACCAACAGAGCCTCCTCCTTGTCCTTGTTAAAGTGGTTAATTAATGGCTGCAGCCTGTGGGAAGCAGATGTTCTGGAGCTGTTGGCCTAGGGAAGCTTGGGGGTGGGGTGGGGTGTGTGTGTGTGGGGGGGGGTTCCCACGTGGTGCTGACACCACAGGCTACACTTGTGGGCTATGCAGCCTTCAATACCCAAAGCAATAGGCTCCCTCACTTATGGCCTTCATGAGCAGTTGTGAAGACCTCAGATCCTTCATTGCATTGTTTAAAAGTCCTTGCAATGGGGGTTGTGGGGAATATGGGCAACTTCCAGTGGGGGGTGTCTATAAGGGTTACACTAAGGGGTACTTTGGGAGGAGATGGTAGAACAAGTTGAACCCTGAGTGAGTGGCAAGTGGGCTTCCCTTCGAGACCTGGGAATTAGTCTGCTCCCACAGGGCTGACAACTTGACAATTGCCAGTTGTCTGGGATCTGTTCTGCGGTCAGGGAATGCTTTGGCACCTGCTGTCTCTCAGTGTGAAGAGAGTTGGAAGTTGGAATAATGGCAGGAGAATGTCTCCTTAGCTGCCTCTCCTCCCCTCACCTGGTTCTCTGCAAAGAGCTGCGGGGTACAGCTGGGGGCTGGGTGGCAGTGGGAGGGGGCCTTTCCTGGAGCGAGGCCAAAGGCTTTGGGGTTGGGAGGTAGGTGAGCAGGGAAAGGAGAGGGGATTTCCCTGAAGATTTAGGATCCCCAGGGCTCAGGAAGCAAGAACCCCCAGGCCCAAAGGCCCCCTTTCAGTTGCTAGAAAGGCTGGCGAGGAAGGAAGGAGCTCGAAGAAGGGAATTCCCCCAGAGCCTAGCCAGATGGGAGGTGGGTGGGAGGGGTGCAGGAGAGCCTGAGGAAGTTCTGAGCTCCAGATTCAGACCTCAGTATTTGCTTCTGTAAAATGGGAGCCGGTTTCCAGCCCCTGTGGCCGGGGGAGGGTTGGGACACTGGAAGCCAGCTAGTCTTTTTTTTTTTTTTTTTTGGTTTTTCGAGACAGGGTTTCTCTGTGGTTTTGGAGCCTGTCCTGGAACTAGCTCTTGTAGACCAGGCTGGTCTCGAACTCACAGAGATCTGCCTGCCTCTGCCTCCCAAGTGCTGGGATTAAAGGCCACCACCGCCCGGCAAGCCAGCTAGTCTTATCCCTCTCGGTGCCTCTCTCTGTAGGCGGTGATGGAGAATATGCGGCGAAAGTGCAAGTGCCATGGCACCTCAGGCAGCTGCCAGCTAAAGACGTGCTGGCAGGTGACGCCTGAGTTTCGAGCAGTGGGGGCGCTGCTGCGCAATCGCTTCCACCGCGCCACGCTCATCCGGCCGCACAACCGCAACGGTGGCCAGCTGGAGGCCGGCCCCGCGGGGGCACCCTCGCCAGCTCCCGGCACTTCAGGGCTGCGCCGAAGAGCCAGCCATTCCGACCTGGTCTACTTTGAGAAATCGCCCGACTTCTGCGAGCGCGAGCCGCGTCTGGACTCGGCGGGCACTGTGGGCCGCCTGTGCAATAAGAGCAGTTCGGGGCCGGACGGCTGCGGCAGCATGTGCTGTGGCCGCGGCCACAACATCCTGCGCCAGACGCGCAGTGAGCGCTGCCACTGCCGTTTCCACTGGTGCTGTTTCGTGGTCTGCGAAGAATGCCGAATCACCGAATGGGTCAGCGTCTGCAAGTGAGCCGACGCAGGCTCCTCTGGGTCTCAGGAAAAGTTCTCCACCTGGTGCCTGGATTCTGTTGCTAGCGATCTGGGCCAGGCAGCAGCATCCTTGGCTCCTGAGAGAGGTGGTTGGCTCTTTCTGCTCTCAGGATCTGCAATCACCAAACGGTCCGGACCTGACTGACACCCACTCTGTGGGTTCCCCTCTTTTGGCTCCTAGCTCTGACAGCTGGGGGTGATGTTGGAGACTGCTCCACACCCTAGGATTTGTCACCAAAGCAGCCCAGCCTGACAGACCCATCTCCTGTCATCTTTTCTCCCCTTCTCCACTGAAGCTGATGCGCACCGGGCAGGGGGAGAAAACTAAAATGAAGAAACACGCAAAATCAGGCTGAAGTGATTCTATAAAGGCCCCAGACACCCTCCTGTGAAGGCTTCTGCCCCTATCATTCATTTAACAGATATTTATTTTGCACTCTTTGTGGCACTCTCTGGGGAAAGAGAAGCCTTCTGGAGTTTACAGGCTTACTAAGGGAGGTGGACAATAAACCAGTAAACACACAAACAAGGTTATTTCAAGCAGTGTTATGGGCTATGGGGGAAATTAAGCATGGCACTGGGTATACGCTGATTTGTGGGGAATGGGGCCCTTTCCGCCAAAACTAGGGAGATTTCTGAGTTGTGATATATACAAGCTGAGACCTGCAAGGTGAGAAAGAGTCAGTCGTACAGAGACTGGGAAGGGTTTTGCAGATGGGGACAGGGACCCAAAGCTCTGAGGGGAGAGAGACCTCCACCTGTTGGAGGAGCGGTGGAGCAGCCTCTGTTTGGAGAATAGAAATCAGGAGTAATGGGAGAGACTGGAGATTGGGGCAGCTGGGCAGGAACTGGGCTTTATTTAAGAAGAATCTGCAGAGAAGAAGCAAGAAGTCTTAAGCAGTTGTACTTTGATTCTCTTATGAGGATCTGGCTGAAATGGAGACAATCTGATAGCCAGAAAGCTGGTTATGGGTTACGGGGGACTAATACCTAGCTGGAGCCTGGACTGGATGACAGCAGTCAGGGTGTAGAAGGAATGGGATCCAGGAATCCAGAGCCCTCCGTGCCAGAACTCTAACCGCCCACTTTGTACCCAAGCCCTTTGCCACAAGCCAGGACGAGTGGCTGTGCCCAGCAGCACCCGGCAGCAGAGACAGGCGGCACTCTGGGAAGAGTAATCCTGGGCAAGACCCAGCTCAGCCCAGCCTAGTGCCCCAGGGTGCAGGTGGGGCCAGGAGGTGCGGCTGGGAATAGGGTGGTGGGGGAGGGTGACAAACTCGTCGTCTAGGACCGGGCTCTGTAGTCCAGGCAGGAAAGCTGGGGGAGGGTAGGCAGCCTTCCTGAGCCCCCCATAGTGCCACAGCTCAAGGGGTCATGTAACGGAGGTTAAAACTCCTCCTTGATTTTATGCTTCCGCCAAGACACTCCTGAGCTGGAATTTGGGTTCATGCTTGTATTCACTTAGGCTCAAGTCTGAAGACTTTCTGGAACAGACCCTAAGGAAAAGGCAGAGCACAGTTTATCTACCGTATCTAGGCCCACTATTAAATTAGTGACCTTGCTGGGTACCCCCATTTATCATCCAATGGCGTCCATATTGACAAACCAAGCGGGGGGAGGGGGGAAAGTCCTGTTCAAAAGGCCAGTTTACACAGACCCCCCCCCCAATTTTCCTTGTCCTTATCCCTTGAGGGGGGTGACTCTGGAACATTCTTCTTTTGGCCCTCCAGTTGGGAGACTGGACCCACTAGGTAGCCCCTGGCTCCCTGACCTCTAACTGCAGCATTTCAGCAGTTCCTAGGCATGCCTACGGACATCAGGACCTCCCAAGTGCCCAGTTCTGCTGCCTCGGTGAAGAAGGGGGGGATTATCAACCCATCCCCCCAAAAAACAGCCCCACAGGCTGGTGGGTGAGAGTGTCTCTGGGGGAGGAGGGGTAGGCAGGAGCAGGCAGACAGACACACCTGCCTCATTCCTTTCCTCTTGTTCATCCTGGAGAACTGTAGGGGCTGGGTTCCCCCTTCTTCCCTCCCAGCCTGAAGAAGAGACGTGTGCAGGGGAAATTGGAGGATGGAG
Source organism: Chionomys nivalis (assembly GCF_950005125.1). Lineage (NCBI taxonomy): Eukaryota > Metazoa > Chordata > Mammalia > Rodentia > Cricetidae > Chionomys > Chionomys nivalis. The sequence goes on along the minus strand of NC_080087.1, from coordinate 121,552,359 downwards.
GGATAGTCTCAGGTCCAGTAGCATCCACTACAGCATTAGTCTTGACCTCTGCCTTTCAGAGGTTGCGGAAGGAGACTGGGAGTGATCGTTACAGGATGGAGTTTGGGAATAAGGTGGAACAGCAGCATGCTGCCCGGACTAAGAGGAGGGCTGAACGGGGCAGGGGCGGGACACTGAGTTATGAGGGAGCTCCAGTGGCAGAGTCTGATGTATGCTAGTGTGACCTGTGAAGTTGGGAAGGGGACAAGGCTATTTTCTGCTAAGTTACCACTCAGTCTCACTGGTCTGGATCAGAAGCTGAGTCCTGGAACCAAGGCTGGGTCCCATAACAGCAGAGTGCCCCAAGGGACTCCATAAGGGCCCTATAGAGGTGTGTGTGTGTGTGGGTAAAGGTGATGGAGGTGGGAAGATGGGTGCTGGGCTTACATACACTGGCTGAAGGTGCTGTGGGAATGATAGCTGGTGGAAAATAAGTGGAAATGGGCTGAAATGAAGGTAAGTTTAGGCAGAAGGTGGGCTGGAGAACTTGGGACTCACCGGAGGTGACCAGGGATCATTCCAAGGAAGAAAAAACCTCCCTTGTGCCCCTACACCTTTGACCTTTGATCTGAGGAAACAATAGATCATTTCAAGGGCAGTACTAGTGGGGTCTATCATCCCCCAAAGAGGGAGGTAGGGACCTAACAGCAAATGAGTCTGGTGGACTGAAGGGGACAGTGCTGGGGTTAACGGTCAGGAAGAAACAGCTCGCTGGAGTGTGATGAGAACCCAAGCGTCTGGCTTTTCAGTTGCCCTAGGGGACCTAAAGGGGTAGGGCATTCAAAGACCAGCTTGCCAGCTGCAGAGTACCTGGGTGAGAAGCGAGGTCAAGGCCATTGTCATTCTGGAGCTCCTCCCTCTCCATTTTTTGAATTAACGCGGCCCCAGCTAGCCTCTGGCAGGGGGCCTTCCACTCTGGAGAGTGGCCAGGCCCCAGCCTCAGCACCCCCTCCTCCCTCCCCACCCCCCTCTCATGTGGTTGCCGGCAGCTGCTTGCGGTCGCCCCATCCCTTGCGCTCAAGGCACGGGGACTTTCCAACAAGGGAAAAAATGAGTTAATGAGAGTGGGAGCCGGGGGCGGGAGGGACAGGTCCCTGTAATCACAGCTCTACTGTGGGGCCTGCGTACCTCCCGGTCCTTCCCCAGCTTCCGGCTGCCAGCACCCGCCTTGGCTTTCTGTTGGGGGAGGGGGACAGGTTGGCGACACGGAGATCCCTTTTCAGGTGCCAAGCTCTCTAGGACCCTTGGGTCGCCTTTTTTTTTTTTTTTTTTTTTTGCATCCGAGGACGGAACCTGGGACACCCCAGGATCCCTCTTTGATACAACCCAGAGTCCTTTGCTGGTGAATTAGAAGAGTAAGGGGTACCGAAGAGAACCCTTTGCTGTTTCGAGACTGCGCACTTCGCAACGTCTCCGGTTGCTGGGGCAACCAGGGCAGCCGAGGTGTGTCCCCGGGCCTCGGAGGTACCCCCCCTTTCTCGCCGCCTGCGGGGCCAGGCCCCGCTGCTGTGGTGCGCGGGGGTGGGGGTGTGCCGTTACCATGGCAAGGGTGAGCTAGGAGGGCACATTCTTCCCCAGGGTGGGAGCGCCCTGGGGACACGAGAAGGGGGGTGACGGGGGCGGCAGAAAGGGGAGCAGAGGATGGTCAGAACAAGGGAGGAGTCTCGGACAAGATGAACTAGGATTTCTGAGGTTGGGGCGGGAGAGTTTGGAATCTGTCCTCTCCCCTACTCCAGCTCCTCTGAGGTGTCCCTCTCTTTCTCTTGCACACTTCTTGGGGTTCACAGCCTCTATTTCTAAGAAAGGGACTTCCAATAACCAACCAAAACCCCTTTTGGCTATTCCATGCCGGATCCGTGGAACTAAGAGTCCTGTTCCACTCCATTCCCAGTAGCGTTGAAGCCCATACTCCTAGCCACTGCCCTGAAATTAAGCCCCTCGCCCGTCCCTGTGCCACCCGCCTAGGCTTCTGCCTGACCCTGTCCGCTGCCAATAGCAGCTTTGCCCAGCAAGATGACCTAGGAGACCCAGGAGAGGCCAGGGATTTGGAACAGCAGGCAAATAAAGTCCTTGACCCCTCAGGATCCACAGTCTCTCTCTCTCTCTCTCTCTCTCTCTCTCTCTCTCTCTCTCTCTCTCTCTCTCTCTCTCTCTCTCTCTCTCTCTCTCTCTCTTCTCCACCTCCCCTCTCCCCTCCCCTCCTCTCTCTCCCTGTGTTGCAACGTCTGGGGTCCAAGGCTGTGTGTACTTAAAAAGTTCAAGGCCCTTAAGGCCTATTCTTTTTTCCACCGCAGGCTGCCGCGTGGGTCTCCTCTGGCTCCACGCCCTGACCGATGGACTCAGCTTGGTCTTGCTGAGGCAACCACAGGGCAGCCTCCAGCAAGTAACTGATGTTCTGTGGAAGTCACAAAACGGCGCCCCCTTTGGGCAAGAAGGTTCCCCTTTTCTGTCAGGGAAGAAAAGCAATCAGGGAATCTGCAGAGGATCGACATTGGAGCGTGTTGCCACCACCCTGTCCCCTGCCGTTCCTTCCTGATCTTCCCTGCGGGTCAGTCTGCAAGGGCTCGAGTAAAGCTTCGCGCCTCCCGCAGACCAGCTACTCACATCTGGCGGGCAGCTGGGAACCGCCCACCACAAACTACTGAGGACACGGCGCCCTCTGTTGGTGCTGAGTGGCGACGCACCAGGGCCTGTGCCGTGTGCCTCTGCGGCAGAGATCCAGGGTTTCGCTCCTGATCTGTGGGTCTCGGGTTCCACTCATTCCACGTCCTTTGCTTGCGTTAAAACCCTACCCTCTGGCTCGCGTAACTCCAAAGTCGTACTCTACGGGCCTTTAGCTTCCTGCTCGTCACGACTGGTTTTGCTGATCCTCTGTTCTGCGCGCACGTGTGCCTAAAACCCAGTCTAGTGACCTAGCTTCTCGGGCCTTCACAAGGTCACAAGCTCTGACTTCAGGTTCTGAGATCCATGTCCCACGATCACTCCGGGCTTAACGTAAAAGTCCTAAATCAGGAACATAGTTACATAATTAATATACATTTACTCAATGGAATTTCTTGTTGTGTCCTTTAAAATGGGGTGGTTGAAGAATATTTAGTGTCTGTCATTTAGTGATCTAGTGTTTGCTCTATGCTGGGAAAGGATACATTAACAAAAAATAGCACGGGACAAGGTTGCTCTTGTAAGAAAATCCGACAGGCATCCAAGAGCCAAATTATTTTGGATGAGGAATTATAAGTGTTTTAAAATTTGTTCACGTTTATGTGCATTTTTCATTTGTGTTAAATAAGTCTATTTTATTTGATCATATGATCATAGTAATGATTCCGTATGTTGAATGTTTTGATCCAAAAGTCAGAATCGCATTATAGTTTTCAAAAGGTGGTAAAATACTCTAGAGGTAGAGGCAGGTAGATATCTATGAGTTCGAGGCTGGCTGGTTTACATAGCTATACAGCCTAGGTCAGCCAATGCTACATAGAGAAATCTTATTTAAAAAATAAGGGAGGGGTTAAAACTTTAAAAAATGAATTATCTGTGTGTGCAGTGGCCCACAGAGTCAGAAGGGCATCAGTTCCTAGAAGCTGGAGTTACAGGCAGTTGCAACCTGCCCAGCAGGATGCTGGGACCCAAACCCAGATCCTCTGGAAGAGAAGAACTTGCTCCTAACAACTGAGATCTCCAGTCTCACATCATGTTATCAAAATATACCAGATTTTGAAAAGAGTCCTTGTAAAACTAGTAATTGGGAGACCAGGACTTCTAATAAGAACTAGTATGTCCAACTTGGTGGCGGTTGTGACACACGCCTTTCAACCCAGCAGAAGTTCAAGGCCACCCTGGTCTACAGGGTGAGTTCCAGGACAGCCAGGGCTGCTTCACAGAGAAACCCTACCTTGAAAAACAACAACCAACCAACCAACACACACACACAAACAAAAAACTATTATGATTATGTTATTGGGATTTTCTTTTAAAACTCAAAAGTTTGTGGGCCTGGAAAGGTGACTCAGTAGTTTAGAGAACACTGGCTGCTCTTGCAGAGAATCTGGGTTCAGTTCCTAGAACCCACACAACCATCTGTAACTCCCATTCCAGGGGATCTGACACTCTTTTTCAGTCTCTGTGGGTCCCAGACATGCACATGGTAAACATACACACATGCAATCAAAGTATTTGCACACATAAATTTAAAAAAAAAATCTAATTTTTGTGTGTGTTTTAGATAGGGTTTCTCTGTGTATCCCTGGCTATCCTGAGCCTCAATCTGTAGACCAGGCTGGCCTTGAACTCAAAGACCCACCTCCTCTGCCTTCCTATTTCTGGGATTAAAGGTGTGTGTCATCATCCCCAGTGAAAAAATTAAAAAGAAAAAAATTAATCCTAAGAGTGTGTAATTGGAATAGGTGTCTGATCTCAGAGAAACTGAAACCACCAAATTGTCAGAGGGGCCCTTGTGGTGATTTGAATGAAATGCTCCCCCTAGGCATAGGGAGGGGCATTATTGGAGGTGTGGCCTTGTTAGAGGAAGTGTGCCACTGAGGGTGGGCTTCGAGGTTTGGAAGTTCAAGCCAGTTCTAGTGCCTCTCTGAAGGTAGAACTCTAGCACCATGTCTGCCAGCCATGACGATAGCGGACTAAACCTCTGAACTGTAAGTCAGCCCCAATTAAATGTTTTCCATTAAGAGTTGCCGTGATCGGAGTCGGAGAGCCGGCTCAGGGATTAAGTGTACTGACTGCTCTTCCAGAGGATTTGGGTTCAATTCCCAGCATTCATATGGCAACTCACAAGTGATTGTAACTGCAGTTTTAGGGGACCTGACATCGTCACACAGACATACATGCAGGCAAAACACCAAGTAAATAATAATAAATTTAAAAAAAAAAAGAGTTGTCGTGGTCATGTTGTCTTTTTTTTAAATATTTATTTATTATGTATACAATATTCTGTCAGTGTGCATGTCTGCAGGCCAGAAGAGGGCACCAGACCTCATTCCAGATGGTTGTGAGCCACCATGTGGTTGCCGGGAATTGAACTCAGGACCTTTGGAAGAGCAGGCAATGCTCTTAACCACTGAGCCATCTCTCCAGCCCCATGTTGTCTTTTCATAGCAATCAAACCCTAGTAGTCTTTGTGTCTGTATGCACCCGGTGACATCTGTGTGCGGGATGATGGAATTGCCATTTTCCATCGCAAGACATGTATGAAGATGCTGCCACAATGACCAGTACAGACAACTGGCCAAAAGTCTAATACTTTCTTCCTGTTCTTCATCCTCCTCGGTCTCTGCGCTGATGAGCGTCAACTGTCCTCTCTTGTGACCCCAAACAATGTGTTTCGACATCATCCTACCTGGCTTTTCTCTCATTCTTCTTTCCTTCGGTGACTGCTCCTTTTTGCCTGCCTACGCTGGCCATAAACTGGGGATCGAATGCAGAACGTCTCAGATGCTGGGCGGGTGCTCTACTACTGAACTACGTGGAACCATTGGAAAGATACAGAAGCGTTAGAACGGTTGTGGAGAATGCTCTCCTCTGCTGAACCATGTGGAGAAGTTGCCCACATGCAATCCTATTATCGCTAGGGCTGTAAATATGTATATGTTATACAAACACGCCTTCTCCTTCTAACCCAATGTGATGCTCCCAATCAGGAAATTAGCATTGCTGCATCAATGCTGCCCAGCCCCCAGCCCTTATTAGACATTAAGGCCAATGCTATCTCTTTACAACAAAAGGATCTAGTCCAGAATTTTCATCACACTGACTTTTGTCTTTCTGGTGTCCTTCCACCTGACACAATTACAAAATTTTACTTTCATGACCCGGACAATTTAGAAGATTACAGACCTGTTGCATTGTAGAACATTCCTCTATGTGGATTTCTCTGTTGTTTCTTCGTGATTAGATGTGGGTTATGTGTCTTTGGCAACAATACGGCAGATGTCAAATCTTTCCCTCACTGCCCCATTATTTATTCTGATGTTTAAAATTCCCTAGATTTATTTGGTCCAGCTGCCAAGTTAATTTCTGTCTCAGTAAAATCATTGAGCACTTCCTTATTTTATGGCCTGGTATTTCCTCTGCCCCAGCCCTGACACCAGTCATCTTGATAAAATCTTTTATTTCTCTCGATAGAAGATAAAGTGTAGAAACTGATATTTGCATTCTAGATAAGCTCATTATTCTCAGGGTATCATTGCCTCCAGACATATCTGTGGACAGTGTTAGGAAAATATGTTTTAGTATACAATCAACCAGCTCTTGCCTGTTAACCTATCATCTATCCACCAACACAATGTATCAGTTATCATGGACCGACATATCAATGTAGAAAAAAATGACTTCACCTTAAATCCACTCACAAAACACAATTTGTCTTCATTTTCTCTTTTTCCCCTTTTGTGTTCCTTTCTCTCTTCTTGCCATCGCCACTTCACTCGCCTTGCAGACATTATCTTCTTCCATGCTGGACTCCAAGAGCCTCTACCATCCCATGGTCCCCGTTGCCCACAGTGCAGATACTGCACATCTCCTGGTCCCACCTCCATCATGACCAATGAATGAAATGATTCAAAAAGAAAGGGGGCCAAGGCTGAAAACAATTCCACTCCCTTTGGAGCTTTAGGGAAATTCCTTAATCCGTTTCCTTTCGTAAGTGGCGTCCATTCCTGCAGATCTTTGTATTGAAAAATCCCTGGATTCATAGAGGCCTTTGTTTTGATGACATTTCACATCAAGTTCACCACAGTTTACTGTTTCCTGGCCTGCCTCTTCTCTCTATGTCAAAAACTCCACAGAAGTCCACCCAGACTCCTTTTTGTGCTCTCTGTCTCTCTCTCTGTGTCTCTGTCTCTCTGTCTCTCTCTCTGTGTCTCTGTCTCTGTCTCTCTTTGTTTCTCTCTCTCTCTGTGTAGGTTCTGTGTTTCTAATCTGAGGAATGGAATTGAGTACATAATAGATGCTCAATAAGTATGTTTGGATAAGTGAATGAATAAATCAGCATCTGTGGAAATGACTGCTTATCTCTGTCTTTGGCCCAGCTTTCCTTCTTAACATTTCTTTCTTTCTTTCTTTCTTTCTTTCTTTCTTTCTTTCTTTCTTTCTTTCTTTCTTTCTTTCTTCCTTTCTTCTTGAAATTCTACCTCTAGCCAAATGTTTTGTGGTGGGTGTATAGCACTCCAAAGCAAACTTAATTAATGCAGATCCATTATTTAGGTATTTGTTCATCAAAGAACTGAGTCATTTCCCCCCCACTGCCCCTGGTATACAACAGACCCTTCATAACTGATGAATAAATGAACGCCCATCTCCTTCAAGCCAGTTCTCTGTCAATGGCTTATTTCTCCTTGTAACATCACCTTCCTACCCATGCAGCCTCAGCACTGCTGTCCGCCTGTACTCTCCTCCTTTTTCCTTTCCATATTTATATCAGTGGCGTCCTGCTCCCAGGGTCAAAGCTCCCCATACTCTCACACGTCACGACTGCCTCCATCTTTTCTCCCTCTTCGGGCCATGCCCATTAGAACTTTCTATTTTCCTCTTCTATAAAGTGCACGTCACTTCCTCTCATCGATGTTTTCTATAGATGTTTGTAGTAATTAGGCCTCTTTATTGCAGACAACAGAAATGGACTCTGATCACTGACAAGGAAGCAGGGTTTCCTGAATGGTATTGAGTAACTCCCCGAATTGACGGGAAGCCTCGAATCAAGTTTGGGGACTAGAGTTGTAATCCAGTTGGAAGAGTGCTTGCCCAGCACAGCTGAAGCCCCTGGCTTGATCCTTAGCACCACATAAAGCTGTGTACCGTGGTGCATGTCTGTAATGCCAGGCAGGATTTGGAAGGCAGAGGTAGGAAGATCAGAAGCTAGCCTGAGACTCCATCTTAAAAAACAAAAACAAAAACAAAAACATCAATCTTGAGAAGTAGGTAGGAGTTGGAAAATATCAGGCATCTGAAAGTTCAACCAAATCTGGTCTCAGGGGGAAAGATAGGATGGGGGCTGTAGTTGCTTTGCTCTGAGGGCTGCCCCTCATCAGCGACCACAGGGTAGGGGGCTGCAGCCACTGCACTCTGAGGGCTGCACCTCCAACAGCTCCCTCAGCCCTGACACAGGCTACTGCTACTTCTGAGGAGAATTTATGAAGTTTGATGGCTCAGTGAGTCACGTTGTGAAGACCCAGGGTGAGTGAGCTTCAAGCCAACGTATTGTCCACTGTTTGCACCTGGGCTGATTCTAGGATTTGTCCTATCTATGAGGTGGTGGGGTTAGATTCTTTTTATTTCTCACTACCCTCATGATCTGGGTAACTTTTCTGGACCTCTCTATGTGCAATAAAATCACCCATCTCCCAGAATTTTTAATAGTAATTTTTATTTTTTTTCTCTCTCTCTCTGTGTAGATCAGAAAAAAACCTCTGTGGAATTGATTTTTCCAATATTTATTTATTTATTATTTATATGCATATACAGCTTTATACCAGAAGAGGGCATCAGATCCTACCATAGATTGTTGTGAGTTTGACCATGTGGTTGCTGAGAATTGAACTCTGGACCTCTAGGAAGAACAGCCATCTCTCCAGCCCTCTTCTCTGGGCATCAAACGCAGGTGTCAGGCTTGTATTGGGCAGCAAACACATTTACCCACCGTTACATCTCACCAGTCCCTCTCCTGGAATTTTTTTTTAACTTTGACACTTTATGCAGATGGATGTTTTGCCTGCCTATGTATATGCACCACTTGAGTGCCTGATGCCAGTGTAGGCCAGAAGAGGGCACAAGATCCCCGGGGAACTGCAATTACAGACATTGTAAGCCATAGTGTGGGTGCTGGGAATTGAACCTGGGTCCTCTGCATGAGCGGTTAATGCTCTTAACTTATAAGCCACCATTCATCCTGAATCATTTCTTCCAGAATTCTTTTTATTATTTTTTTTTTATTTTTTTTCCAGAATTCTTTTTAAAAGCAAGGTCAGTATGTAGTCCAGGATGGCCACAAACTCAATCTTCCTGCCTCAGTGTTTTGAGAACTAGAATTACAGGCAGATGCTACCATATTCAGATTAAGACCGCTTTGAGGATCGGTTCTCCTGAAAGACCTTTGCTAGTCTCCTGTGGTTACATTCGAACATCCAGGTCTGTATTATGTTGGACTCCTAAAGTCTCAACGTTTATGAAGAACATGATTTAGATAAATGTTTTCATTTATGGGAGCCCTGTTTCTATCAGAGTCACATGGCTTTAATGGCATCTGTGTAATGGGAACTTCCTGACAAAGCTTTTTTGGGGGAAGGTGCGGGGTGTGTGTGTCAGGCAACATTGCCTCCTCCTGGTGGAACTTCCAGATTCTTGAGTCAAGTCCTTCAAGTGCATGGCACCAGGAATCTTTTGGATGTCCATATTTAGGGACTTGGTTAATACTAAGCAGTCTTGTACTTTGGGCTGGGAGATGTGGCAAACATCAGACTCTAGGCAGGAACTGCAGCCCCCACTGCCACTCGAGAGCTCATCAACAGGAGAATGAGACCTTGCTGGGGATGGGATGGGGCACCAAGCACCAGACAAAGCAGATGGAAGAACCTTACTTGGAATCGCATGAGACTGGGCATGGCCATGCTATCCTTAGTACATCCCCAGGGGATGAGGTGAGAAAAAGTTCTTTATAGGTTTTCTCACCTCCAGTGGAGAAAAGGACTCCGGGTAGGAGGAGGGGAGCATAGAACACAGGCCAGTCTCAGAGAGGCAGATATTGAAATGGGAAGGACCTGGCAGGACGCACAGGGAGATCTGGGCAGTTACAGGAGAGTGCACGCTAAAGGATTTCAGTTAAATCCTATCAAGGCAGGCAGAACAAATTTCTATTAGAAGGCAAGATGGTGGTGACCCTTGCAGGGGGGCGCATGACTAGAAGGGGGGCGTGACCAGGCTCTGGAAACTGGTATTGCTATCCATACTGTGTTCATTTTGAGAAAACTTAGACACCCTTAAGATTTGCATACTTTTCTGTACGTTATTATATTATGTATAATATAATATATAATTATATTATATTAATAATTAATATATATTATATATTAGTGTACGTTAGTGACTCTAATATATAATTGTTTGGGGAAAAGAAGATAGACAGCCATGTCCTTATTCAAGGCCTTTGAAGTGACACCATTTCTGAGAAGAGCTGAGTGGGTTGGAGGTGACGACCAGCTGGTGTCTGGCCTGATTTTTTTTTTTTTTTAATTTCTTCTTCCATTCATTCTCTTGTGGTTTTAGCACTTCCCACACCAAATACAACACGTTAAGGGGAGGGAAATGAGTTAGTAGCTTTAGTTGCCGTTTATTGAAAGCTTACTATGAAATAAACATGGAGTGTTCATCGAACCCAATAGTTCTATGATAAATTATTATTATTATTGCACGAATCAGCAGAAGAACACATCTCAGAAAGGTTGAGCAAAAAGCTTCTGGATTTTCATGAGTTCCTGAGGCTGTGGGGATGCAAATCTGGTCAACGGCATTCCCTAGAAATCTAAGAGGTGGAGAGACCTGTTGACCATGCCGCCATACTATAGAAATGAGGTCTTAGAGATGCCGTGGGACAGAGTTTAAATTTCGGCAGCCGTCTGCGGGCCTCGGCAGATTCCTTCACTCTTGGGAGCCTTTTAATTTGCCCAGCTGCGTAACAAGAGTAGTAAAAATAAGTAAGTAAATAAATAAATACATAAAATAAGTACATAATGTATTTCTCTAGGGGTTACTGTGGGGTCTGAATTACACCAGTATGGTGCACATAACCTCAGATCTCAGGTCACCACCTCGTCCCTCGCCTCCGAATGCGACTCTTTAGTTGCTCTCTGAAATGGACCAACGGCTCTAGTAACCTTGTTCCTGCTAATACAAAACGGCAAGGAGAGAAGCTGCGACCCCAGGATCCAGCCCAAGCAGCACAGCGGGTCGGTGACCCGGGTTGACTCCGGCGGACGAGTCGACTTGCTCTCGCGAGATCTAGCGAGAGTCCCGGCTCCCAGTGCGGAAGTGGGAGGCGGGCCCTGCGGGGCTCGCTCCTCTTGAAAGCTGGCGGGATCCGGCCGAGCACTGGGTCGCTTGGCTGGAGTGGAGGTGGGCCTGCGAAGACCTGGCGGCGTGGGGTTGGGCTCCTGCAGCTCCTGTGGGCCTCCCACCAGCGCCTTTTGCCTTGTGTAGAGCCAGGGTGGAGGAGTGGGGGGAGAGGGCAGGTGGCTGGCCTTCTGCACCCTCTGTCTCCCAGGCCGCTTCAGGGGCCGTGGAAGGAGCCTTAACTACGCTCAAACGGTCATATTTGTAGACAATAAAATGTAAGTAGTTCAGATCTATTGTGACCGCTGAATTCGGGATATGGGGACCTTGGAGTGTTCTATGGGCGATTCGGAGGAGTTTAGTGGGGTGTATTTATGTAGCTAGTATGCATGCCTGGAGGGATAGCCTCTAATCCACTCTGCTGGGAATTATAAACCCGACTTGAATATGCCTGAAGTCATTTGGACCTAGGATGCCTGGCATCTGAAGAATTGCATAATATAAAAGATTAGTTATTACACAAAGTAGTATGAATTTCTTGATATCATAACTCTTAGAGATAAGAAGCCTGAAAAAGATTTTCCACAAATCAACAACTATCCTGAAATAATAATCCAAGCTAGCAAGTTTGTAAGTCCCCACCTTTTCTTTAGTGTTCTGGTTATTATAGGAGTTGTCTGCAATTTAGGCAATTGCAGAAATAATTTGTTTAAAAATTTTTTAAAAATTCTTTGACAGCCTTATACATGTACTGGCTGGTTTTTATGTTAACTTGACACAAGCTGGAATTTTGGAGGCGGGAACCTCAAATGAGAAAATGCCTCCACCAGATTGGCTATGGTGGTGCATTTTCTTGATTGTTGATTGATGTGAGAGGGGCCAGCTCACTGTGGGCTTGGTGGCCCTCCATGCTGTGAGAAGGGCTGAACAAGCCACAGAACAAATCTAAGCAGCATCCTCTATGGCCTCTGCTTCAGTTCCTACCTCCTCGACGGTCCCTGACGATGGACTACCCCAGTGGTTCTCAGTCTTCCTAATGCTGCGACCTTTTATCACAGTTTCTCATGCTGTGGTGACTCCCAACCATAAAATTATTTTTGTTGCTACTCCATAACTGATTTTGCTACTGTTATAAATCATTAATGTAAATGCCTGCTATGCAGGGACATTTGATATCCAACCTCTATTGAATTGAAAGGGTTGTTTGACCCAAAGGTGTCACGACCCCACAGGCTGAGAGCCACTGGGCTACAAGCTGTACGAGGAAATAAACCCTTCCCCAAGATGCTTTTGTCTTGTTTTGTTTTCAATCGCAGCAATAAAAATGCTAAGACTCCTGTATCTAATGTATTCTTATCATGCACACCCCATTCCCCCCACGTATCCCCCTTCTGAAACTTTCACAAATTTCTCTCCCATTTCATATATTAAAGAAAAAGTAACCTAATAAGTTTAATTAGGGTGACCTTCATGTGCATGGCATGGGCTTTGTACTGGTTCGCGGTCAACTTGCCAGTGGCTACTACTAATCCCAAATATGCAGGGTGAAAAACCACCAACCCAAATCATATTGGCCAAATTAATTAAAGCAAGCTCCTTTTAAATTTGTATACATGGGCTGCCTTCCCCTAAGGTGGCATTCATGAGGTCAGCATTGGACATGGGGAAGATAAAGGTTTTGGGGGTTTGTTTTTAAATTTTTTATTTATTTTTTTCACATGCATTGGTGTTTTGTCTGCATGTATGTTTGTATGAGGGTGATGGCTCCCTAGAACTGGAGTCACAGGTAGCTGTGATCTGCTATGTGAGTGATGGGAATTGAACCTGGGTCCTCTGGAAGAGCAGCCAGCGTTCTTAACTACAGAACTGCCTCTCCAGCTCCAAAAATAAGGGGCTCAGGGGTAGGGGGTTCCCAAATGAGAGATTTGACAAGCAAACAGGCAGGGTTACAGGAGCAGAACATAACAAGGTAGACATAGACACCTTGAAACAAAGGCACGGTTGCTAGGTGGTCATAACAGCTTTTTGAAACAAAGACTTGATTGCCATTTCCTGGAGCAGGCGATACAGAACCATTTGTAGTTAAGGTTACAGGTGGTACAGAGCCCAGTCCTTGAGAAACAGATGTAGTCATAAGCAGGAATAGGTTCAGTTTGTCTTTACTGTGAGATGGCTTTCAAGTCTAAGATGGAGGCAGGCTGGTTCATCACAGCACTCCTCCCATGCTTTGGGTGTGACCTCCTCCCATCCCTCTCCTCCGTAGTGTGCCCTAAGCTTTGCAGGTGGAGGTGGGGCGTATGTAGCGGTCTCCTTTAGGACTGAGCACTCCACAGCCTAATCTTAGTCTCAGCTGTTTGACCAGTTACAAATCTCGGCATTAACTGCACCATGTAGAAAGAAGCTTTGTGACCAAGGCTGTAAGCAGTACTAACCTATGGTGTGCTCAACAGTTTTGGTTCAACCTGACACAAGCTAGAGCCGTCAGAGAGGAGAAACAGCCTCCAGAAGATCAGGCTACAGGCAAGCCTGTAAGGCATTTTCTTAATTACTGATTGATGGGGGAGGGCCCATCCATTGTGGGAGGACACACGTCCTAGCTGGTGGTCCTGTGTCTATAATAAAGCAGACTTAGCAAGTCATGAGGAACAAGCCAGTAAGCAGCACCCCTCCATGGCCTCTGCATCGCTCCTGCCTCTACGTTCCCGCCTTGTCCTGACTTCCGTCATGGTGTTTTATCACAAAAATGATAACCCTAACTAAGACATATGGCTATAGACAAATATTTAGAAGGTAGTTTGACAGCATGTCTATTTCACAGAACAACAACAGTAGTCCCTCCTTGGGTCTATGACTCCCTAGCCGTAGGTCGAACTAGATTTATAGTACCAAGCATAAATATCCCCCTGTGGAAGAAGCCTCACATCCAACTGAACAGTAGTTGATTATCCCATAATGTTCATGCCAGTATTTCACTAGAGGGAAATCTATAGTTATACGTAACTTTTATTAGTTTTATTATAAGTTGTTTGTATCTTGTTGATGCAGAACACATCAAATGGGGGGAACGCGAGTCAAATAATCCCAAGCTAACTCCAAATAGAGTATACTAAGGTTTTTCTTTATTAAAAAAGGAAACTCACGGAACAAGAACCGGGGGGGGGGGGTATACCCAAAGCCACGCCTCAACCTGGTTCAGCCTCTCCCCATCATCTTGTTGATGTTACTAACTGTTGGTCCTTTCACTCCACTGAGATAGACATTGTAGTTAGAAATGTGTGAGGTGCATATTTATAATGGACTTGGGAGAGAGAAGCAGGAAGTTAAAGGCCGGATACATAGTGAATTTAAGGCCACCATGGGCTACATGAAACCTGCCTTAGAAGAGGAGGAGGAGGAGGAAAGAAACACATGAATAACTTGTGGGCCGGTAGGCAAACATTATTCCAGTGCTGACGATCCCTGGTCTTTAAGCACTCAAGGTCCAGGGGCTGGACTCCAAAAAGCTCTAAGCCCTGAGAGCTAAAGGTTCTATGCTACAGAATTAGAAATTTATGGCTCCGGGCACATCCTGAGGGCTGAATGTTCTGGCTTTTAAGCCCTGACGCTTGGCAGCCATTGTAAACTGGTGACATCGGTAGCAATGAGAGTCAGTGATCGGGAGCAGCGAGCAGTCAAAGGCAGTGGCCGCTGTTCTTGAACAGGGCTCAGACGCTGCCACCCTTGGGCTCTACAGTGACAAGTGTTGGAGATCCTTGACCCTTAAAACTTGGCAGCTCCCTGGTGACCAGGGCCTGTGACTTCTTGTCCTTAAGCTCTTTGCAGCCCTCCGTACCTCTCCAACACCTGTTTCCCTCAGTTTCTGGCCTGACCACTATCTATCACTCTGACCACCTTCTCACAGCTACTGCCGCTGTTGCTGCTGTGACTGCTGGACCACTAACACCTCTCCACTTCTGTCGTCCTCTCCCTGGTACAAGCTCAGCTTATTTTGTTAACTATAGAGATCAAAGACAAGCAAGGAAAGGACACCAAAGAGAAGCTTTAGTGGGCCTCATGTTAGCATGGTGTAGAGGGGCAGCGCAGGGAGATGTCTACCTAGTGACTCACAGAGTTAGTCTAAGGGCCTGCTTATGCAGCTAGAGGTCTGGTAGGTACTTTCCTCATTGTGACTAGTATCTGATAGAAACAGAGGAGGGAGATTTGGCTCATGATTTCCAAAGGAAATCCCTTGTGTATGCACTTGTACCAGCTGTCATTCTTTCCTTACACCCCCAGGGAAATGCTCTCTTTTTGCCTGAGTGGAAATGGCTGTAGGTCACTCAGAGTTTACTAAGGCTTGGGATCGTAAAAAGTTTGGTGCAAGCTGAGGTAGTCACAGAAAGGATAGTGTCTTCTAGCGCTGAAGCTGTCCGCCTGCAGTAAGCAACACTGATTGCCATGCAGCTTCCTCAAGGTACCAGTGGAGTGTTCAACATTGCTAGCTCTGGCTTGAAGTCAGTCTGCCTGGCGGCTTGGACAGCAGTCCTTCGCCCAAGAGAGCAGAAATACCAGGAAAGGGCGTAAAACTATCAACTAGAACCTCGTATTGTCCCAATCTCCATCTTAGCTTTTTAAAAGGAAAAGTAGAATGCTTATAATAAAAGCTCATTGCCAATATTTTTAGCAGCAATTTAACATTGTCTCACCAGGGCCCTAACTGCTTAGCAGCTACCCCAGTATCCCAGCGAGAGGTGGTCCTTTCTAACCTGCCTCATTGTGATTGGTTTAAAAAATAGTGTTTATAAAGGTATCTATATATAGAAAAAACATAGCATATATAGGAATTGGCATTATGTGCAGTTTCAGGAACCATTGGGGTTGCAGAATATCCCCTGGGGCGATAACCACAAGATCTTGTGAAAGCTACAGGATAACCCATTGGGTTCTGGGTGAAGACCCAGTGAGGATGGTGGACCAGAAACCAGAGGCCTTGAACCAGACCAGAGACTCACTGCAGTAGACATTTGAGAAAAACTGATAAGAAAAGAAGCGTGTTCTACAGCACACTGAAGCCTCCATCACCACCAGGACTACAAAGAGGTGTTAGGTATGGCACACTGAAGCCTCCATCACCACCAGGACTACAGAGAGGTGTTAGGTATGGCACACTGAAGCCTCCATCACCACCAGGACTACAGAGAGGTGTTAGGTATGGCACACTGAAGCCTCCATCACCACCAGGACTACAGAGAGGTGTTAGGTATGGCACACTGAAGCCTCCATCACCACCAGGACTACAGAGAGGTGTTAGGTATGGCACACTGAAGCCTCCATCACCACCAGGACTACAGAGAGGTGTTAGGTATGGCACACTGAAGCCTCCATCACCACCAGGACTACAGAGAGGTGTTAGGTATGGCACACTGAAGCCTCCATCACCACCAGGACTACAGAGAGGTGTTAGGTATGGCACACTGAAGCCTCCATCACCACCAGGACTACAGAGAGGTGTTAGGTATGGCACACTGAAGCCTCCATCACCACCAGGACTACAGAGAGGTGTTAGGTATGGCACACTGAAGCCTCCATCACCACCAGGACTACAGAGAGGTGTTAGGTATGGCACACTGAAGCCTCCATCACCACCAGGACTACAGAGAGGTGTTAGGTATGGCACACTGAAGCCTCCATCACCACCAGGACTACAGAGAGGTGTTAGGTATGGCACACTGAAGCCTCCATCACCACCAGGACTACAGAGAGGTGTTAGGTATGGCACACTGAAGCTTCCATCACCACCAGGACTACAAAGAGGTGTTAGGTGTGGCACACTGAAGCCTCCACTGCCATCAGGACTAACCAAGGCCTGCTAGGTATGGCACATTGAAACCTCCACTACCACCAGGACTACAGAGAGGTGTTAGGTGTGGCACATTGAAGCCTCCATCACCACCAGGACTAACCAAGAGCTATTAGGGAAGCAGGAAGGAAGGAAAAGCAAAGAGATTTTGTTGTTGTTGTGTGTTTTGTTTTTGTTTTGTTTTGTATTTTGTTTTCGCTTGCTTGCTTTGATTTGTTTCCTTATGGGGGTGTGTGGCAGGGATGAGGGGAGGATGGGGACCAGGAGGTGAACTGAATTGGGGTCCATGATGTGAAACTCCCAAAGAGTCAATAAAGAATATATATATATATATATATATATATATATATATATATCACATATATTATGTGATATATTGATATATTGCTGCAGGAGCTTTCCTCTCCTTCAGCCAATAGTCGCTGAGATACCAGCCCACTGGGGCGTGGTCTTTTTCCTCTCTAAAAAGCAGCGGCAGCCCTCTGCTCCAGCGACTAGAGTCCTTTCCTGGCTGTCATGTAGGACGGTGTTCTGTAAGTTTTTTCCCCTCAAATAAATAACCCTTTGAATCCAAGCTGGTGTGGGATTGTTTCACGCTTTATCTGGCACCCATGGGCACGAACCCATGACCCTGAGATTAAGAGTCTCATGCTCTACCGACTGAGCTAGCCGGGTGGCTGGGAGCTGGGCAGGACACAGCCCGCTCCCCCTCTTACAACAATATATATCATATATGTCACTATATATATGAATATCCCCTGAGGATATTGCACTGCAGCAATAACACATTTTGATCAGTCGTGCAAGAGGAAAGATTGAATGAGCTTTCTATTTTCTCCATAGGAAACAATGTAAAATTGTGGTTGTTAAAGAGTCATTAAAGATGGGGCCTAGAAAGAGGACTCGGAGGCTAAGAGCTCTTCTTGCTCCTCTGAAGGAACTGAGTTTGGTTTCCAGCATCCACACTGGGCAACTCACATCTGCCTGCAACTTCCAGCTTCAGGGAATTCAGTGCCCTCTTCTGGCTTCCATGGGTATCTGCACACACTCACACGGGGACACACAGAAACACACACACACAAATAATAATAAATATTAAAAAAGAATCATTGAATAATGCATAGCTTAGCCAGTGGGGTGCAATTGTCCCAGGTGCTTGAAAAGCTAAGTCAGTAGGCTCACTTACTTGAGCCTTGGAGTCGGAGCCTAGCCTGAATGACGTAGCCAGATCCTGTTTTAAACAAAGATTGTGTGAATTTTTGTTATATATTAACTTTCAGGTTTTGGGATTTGGATGTAATTTTTCCCCCATTATAAGTAAACATTCACATTTATATCTGTTTTTGTATTTGTGTTTATATTCTTTTTTCTCTTATTTCCCCAAGATGGTTTCTCTGTGTAGCCCTGGCTGTCCTAGAACTTGCCATGTAGACCAGGCTGGCCTTGAACTCAGAGATCCTCCTGCCTCTGTTTCCTGAGAACTGGGGCTGCAGGTATGTGCCACCACTGCCCAGCTATATTCCATTTCTTTGGGGTTTATTGGAATTCTGAGTTCTGGTCTCAGAAAATCTAAATCTCCCCTTGCGTAGTTGCCATCTCCTGGCAATTCTGGCTAGGACAGGGCAGGCGTCTGCCTCCTCATTCCTGAGATGATGGACGCCCAGAGAAGTTACATTGCTTGCTTGTGGTTTTGCCTGTGGCTGGAAAAACCTCAGCTAGAAGCCAGTCTTTTCAGTTCTCAGGTCAAACATTTAGTCGCACGAGTGGCAAGCACCTTATTCTAGAACTTCCCGCTGTCTGCTTGTCCCATGTTGGGTTCTAGGTTGTACGGTTCCAAAGAGGCAGGGTAAGGCTACAAGGGAGCTAGCGGCGTTTCTGTCATTTGCGGCCTCCCTTTGTCCTCCTGCCTCCTCTACCGAAGGAAGGCATCTGGTGGGAGCTGAGAACGACAGTCATGGATCCTCCTCTGTTCTTGAACAGACTCTGAATGGACCGGTGAGCAGAGCCGGCTGGGCGTGAATATTCATAGGAACATGTCTTTGTTACTTTTTAAGCCAAGTATATTTTGGGGCTGTTTCCCTGGAGACACAGGGCGGAAGGAGAGGCCTTGCTGAGAGTAGTGTAGTTTTGTGGGTGACACTTGCCTCCCACCCCACTCCAGTCAGTCTCACGCTCCACCTGGACTGATTTTTCCGAGGTCACTAACTTTTCTTTGTGGCAGAGTCCAACTTTTTAAGCCCCAGTCTTTGTCTCTTTCTCCTGCTGTCAGTGTTCTTTTCAAATGTAAATCTGATCCACCTTCCCTGAAAGCCCTTCTGCGGCTCGGTGCTGTTTTCTCTGGAGACTGAACAATTGGGTGCAGACTCCCAGAGTCATCCCAGTCCACACGCTGTTCCTTCTCCGCTGAAGGATGAACCAGGCTCTTTCCTGACGTGGGGCTTTTGCACGCATTCCTTCAATCGCTATTTTGTTTGTACTCACCACTGTTTGCCAGACCTTGTTTCGGTGTTGGAGTTACAACCGCAGGCTGTTATTATAGAGCAGTCAGGACGGGTAAGATTTGGGGTGAGGACCAAGCCTGATAGCTGTTGACAGGTCCCCAGGACCCACATGGTGGAAGGAGGGAACTTAAGGGAACTCTCTCTCTCTCTCTCTCTCTCTCTCTCTCTCTCTCTCTCACACACACACACACACACACACGAATAAATACATGTGAAGTAAGAAAGAAAAATAGGCAAAATTCAAAATCCTTATCATTTTGGAACTTTTTCTTTTCGAGATAGGGTTTTTCTGTGTATATCTGACTGTCCTGGAACTCACTCTGTAGACTAGGCTGGCTTCAAACTCACACAGATCTGTCTGCTTCTCCTCTGCCTCCTGAGTGCTGGGATTAAAGGCGTGCACCACCATCATACAACTTTTTTTTTTTAAGTTTGGAATTTACTGATATTTAAATAACAACTTTATTGACATATAATTCCCATACTATAAAACTTATTTAAAGTATACATGCAGTTCAATTTAGAACATTCAATTTGGCAGCTACAATTTGAGAATGTTGTTTCCACCAGAAACTTTGTACTCATTAATAGTGTTTTATTATGGGATTGATTGATATGGGAAGGCCTAGTCATTGTGGATGGTGTCACCCCTGGACAGGTGATTCTGGGGAGCATAGAAAAGCAAACTGAGCAAGTCATGGGGAGCAAGTTAGTAAGTAGAACTCCTCCAGGGTCTCTGCTTCAGTTCCTACCTTAACTTCCCTTCCTGATGCCCTGGAATCCAGGCTTGTAAACCAAACAAACTCTTTCCTTCCCGAGTTACTTCTGGTCATGGTGCTTTATCACAGCAATAGAAAGCTTATCAGTTTGTTGACATTTCTCAAAAGAAAAAGAAACAACTTTCAGTTAATTGATTTTAACTATTATTTTAAATTTCTCCCTATTGAATTTAGAATTGCTTGAATCTGATATATCTATACTGAGGTTTGATCTTTCCTATTTTTATTTATTATTAATATTATTTATTTTCAAGACAGGGTCTTGATTTGTAGCTCTGGCTGTCCTGGAACTCACTATACAGACCAGGCCAACCTTGAGTTCACAAAGATCCACCTGCCTCAACCTCCTGAGTGCTGGGATTAAAAGCCAATGTCAACATAACTGGCACTTTTCTATGTTTAAAGCTTATTGATTTTTCCTTCTATTCCTCATTTAGTTTTCTTTTCTTTCCAATTTTACTTGTTTCTTATCTTCTGCTGGAAGCTAGTATTGATTTGACACCTTTTAAAATTTTACAGGTGCTGGAGCTGAGATGTAGCTGGCTCGGTAGAGTGATTGCCTAGCATTCACAAAGCTCTGGTATCAATTCCCAGCACCATTCAAAACCCAGCTGTGGCTCTTCCGGTCTCTTTGGCCTCGGCGGCAGAAGCAAGATGACGAAAGGAACGTCATCCTTCGGAAAGCGTCGCAACAAGACGCACGCGTTGTGCAGCCGCTGTGGCTCTAAGGTCTACCACCTTCAGAATCTACCTGTGGCAAATGCGGCTACCCGGCCAAGCGCAGGAGAAAGTATAACTGGAGTGCCAAGGCCAAGAGACGAAACACTACCGGGACTCGGCGGGTGCGGCACCTAAAAATTGTCTACCGAAGATTCAGACATGGATTCCGTGAAGGGACAACCCCTAAACCCAAGAGGGCAGCTGTTGCAGCATCCAGTTCATCGTGAGGATTTCAATCTGTCATAAAATAAATGTTCTGGTTTCCAAAATTAAAAAAAAACCAAAAACCCAGCTGTGGTAGCACAAACCTATACCAGCTCTCAGGAAACAAAAGCAACAGGATATAAAGTTCAGAGTTATCCTTGGCCACATAGTAAGTTAAAGGATAGCGTAGTCTACACGAAACCCTATCTCAAAAACAGACAAACAAATGAGCAACGACAGCAATAACGGGCTCTGCACTGTGCTTCCAGCAATGACTCACATATGTGAATGAGTCATGTTTTCTTTTATATTTTATTTATTTCTTTGTTTGCTTATTTCGAGATAGTGTCTCACTTTATAGCCCTGGCTGGCTTTATACTTCAGTTCTCCTGCCTCATACGCCTCACGAGTGCTGTGGCTGTGCTGTGTGGCAAATGCCTCGTTCATGTTTCCACTTTTACTCATCCAGAATACTTTATAATTTCCCTTCCAAGTTTTTGTTTCACTCACTAGCTAGTTATAAATACACTATTGCGCCGGGCGGTGGTGGCGCACGCCTTTAATCCCAGCACTTGGGAGGCAGAGGCAGGCGGATCTCTGTGAGTTCGAGACCAGCCTGGTCTACAAGAGCTAGTTCCAGGACAGGCTCCAAAACCACAGAGAAACCCTGTCTCGAAAAACCAAAATAAATAAATAAATAAATAAATAAATAAATAAATAAATAAATAAATAAATAAATAAATACACTATTGCTAATTAACTTGCGAATATTTGGGAGTTTTCTAGAGAACTTTTTGCTAATGGTGTCTAATGTGATTCCAGTGTGATTAGGGACGATACATTGTATGACTTGAATAATTTTAGCAATAATTTAGATTGTTTTATGCTCAAAACATGTCCCGCTTTGGTAATGAGTTCGTGTGCTCTTAGAACGTGAACGCTGCAGTTTTTGAGGGTTCTATAAATGTCAGTGAGGTCAAGTCAGCCGGTGGTGTCTCCTGCAGCTCTGAGACTTGCTGCCTGCTTGTTCAGTCCATGATCGAGAGGTGGATGCTGCAGTATCTGAATGTGGATGTGCCTATTTTTCTTGGCGGTTCCGTCACTTTTGGGATCATGCGTTCTAAAACCGGTGTTAGATGCATATATAATTGTGCCATCATGTCCATTTGGTGAGTTGGTCCCTTTATATCACTCTAAAATGATCTGTGTTGTTCTTGGTCACCTGCCCCCGCCCCCTGGCCCCACAGCAAGTCTATTTTGTTGGATATTTAATATAACCACACGTTTCCTTTTCATTTTAGCATGGCTTCCTTTTACTTTCAAACTATTTCTTTTGTCTTTTCTTTTGTATTTCTTTTCCTTAAATTGCATGTGTGTATGTGTGTGTGTGTGTGTGTGGTGTGGTGTGTACATGTGCTTGTGCCAAAGAAGAACCTTTTAGGGGGGCCAGGCCTCCTCTCTTTTCACCCCATGGATCCTGGGGATTGAACTCAGTCATTAGACTTAATGGCAAGTATCTTTAACCACTGAGTGGTCTTACTGGACCTGTTTCTTTACGTTTCAAACATATTTCTTTTAGATAACATATAGTTGAGTCTTGGATACAAACTGATAATCTCTACCATTTAATGAATTAATTACATTTAACATGATTTTGCAAAAACGGTTGGTTTGATCCATTATCGCGCTGTATTTCTATTGTCCTGTTTGGTCTCTGTCCACCTTTTTTTCTCTTTTTTTCCTTCTTTGACTTATTAGTATAATTTGGGGGAGGGGTGTTTGTTTTCTGCTTTTGACGATCATCTCATCATGTAGCATTGACTCATCTTGGCTCAAGCTCACCAGCCTTGCTCTGCCTCAGCCTCCTGGGTGCTGGGATTATTGGTGCACCACCTTGCTTCTGCACTGCTAACTTTTTCCCTGATGTGAAAAGCATGTGACAAAAGCAGCTTCAGGGCGAAGGGGCTTGTTTAAACGGCTCACAGTTCGAGGGTATGGCCTGCCGTCACCTGTCATGGCGCTGTAGTCACGGTGGCAGGAGCGTGGGACAGCAAGCTGCGCGGCATCGCAACACTCGCGGTCAGGAAGCAGAGGGCAGCGAATGCCTTGCTCTCTATCGCTTTCTAGTCTGTCCAGGACTCCAGCGCATGGTGGGTACAGCTCACATTTAGGGTAGGTTTTCCTTCCTGGGTTAACCTAATCTAGACAATCCTTCGTGGACAAGCCCAGATCTGCCCACTCCCCACCCAGAAGTAAATAAAGCACATAGCATAGTCATGTGAGAGCCCAAAGCTCGAGGCTTTCAGAAAGAAATGCTATCCTCTGACCACATCTAGCAGGCAGGAGTAATTTGCAGCTCTGTTGTAGAAGATCTTTTGGTCAGACACCCCCTTTTTTGGAGTGTATTTAAGGAGTACCTGCTGCCCCAGGCACCATTGTAGGCACTGAGGCATCACTTTTACCAGAGAAGATTCTGGGAGAAGAAATCCCACAAATATGGAAAGGAGGCAACATCTGAAAGTGTCATATTTTTGGCCTGCTGGGAAGGGAGAAGGGAGCAGGGAGCTGAGGTTCCCAGCAGGCACTACACAACTGTGCTCTTCCCACACTCTTCAGCGAGCTTCCTGTGAAGGTGACGTGCCAGGCACAGTGTGCAGAGGCACCGGCCCAAGGAGGAGGAGGCGTCTATCCTGAAGTTCACTGTGGGAGAAGCGTGTGGGTGGATGAGGCAGGGTTCTCCAGGGGAACAGAACAGGCAGAATGGATATACATTTAAAAAGTGCACTTTCTTGGAATGGTTTTCAGGATAAGGACTGAGCAGCCCAAAGTTAGCCTTCTATATCCTAGAGATCCTGGGAATGGCTATCTGCCTAGTCCATGAGCCAGAAGACACAGCAGTCCCAACCTGGTGCCGAAAGCCTGGAAGATCCCTGCTTGTTGCTGGGCTTCATGAGAAGCTGGACAATGACTTCAGTGAAGTATGGTGGCGGTGGCAGCAGACACACCACCAAGAAACCAAGGTCTGCAGGTGTCTCTGCTTTTTCTTCAGACCTCATTCTATCCAAGGCTCACCCACTGTGAGGGAGGGTCTTTCCCACTCAGTTATTTTTGGAAACACCTCCACAGGCTGGCACAGTGGTGTGTCTCCTAGTGTCATAGCCCAGCAAGCTGACGACGAAGTTTAACCGACACAGTGAGCGATGATGTTCCCAGCAACTGGAGCTATGATTGGAATTCTCCCCGGGAGTGTCATAGAACTGTTAAATGGGGGAGGAGACATCTCATTTGAGTCCCAGGGAGGGCTAGGAGACTGCAGGCGGGGATGGGGAGAGAAGACACCCAGAGAGGAATAGTCTACGGACAGGACGACCAGTGGCAGAGGTGATTAAGTTCCGAAACCGAGGCTGTACAGATAACGGCCTCTGGCAACAGAAAGGGTTGGGTAGGGTTCTAGAGGGATTCAGGACTAGGTGTAAAAGGCTCATGCTGGAACCAGTTCTTATGATCAGTTAATAGACGACTGATCTGTTTGCCTTTATTTAAAAAAAAAAAAGTATGTGTGTGTTTATATAAAAACATATATAATATATGTTTATTTTTGTAAGTTTTTATTGACGGGGGGGGTGTGCGTTTGCGTACAGTGTCATTAGCGGCCAGAAGAGCAGACATCAGATTCCTTGGAGCTGGAGTTACAGGCCGTTGCCAGCTGCCTGACACGGGCCCTCTGCAACGATGTTAGTGTGCTCTTAACCACTGTGCAGTCTCTCTGGACCTTCATCTTTGTTTCCTGATTCAGAAACCACCAAGACACCCACCACAGTTTCTCTGGTCCATTTAAAGTATCAGAGAAGAGTGAAGTACACTAGGGGACGGAGTACGAATTGATACAACCTCTACAGAAGACACATTGTGTATCACTGTGAGCCAGCAATTCCACTTCTAGAAATTTATCCGTGGTGTGTGCACTTCTGTGGAATGACTTCTATGCATCTCACCATTGTTCATCATAGAAAAATAATGGAAAATAAATGTTCATCAAGGGAGGACCAGCTTGAGTACAAAACACTACCTTTTTAAAATGGAATATTATTCAGTACAGAAAAAAATCCAAAACAAGACAAGGGCTATATAATTCTCTGTTGGGACTGGTTTTCAGGGACTGGAATGGAGCTCAGTGGCCGAGGGCTTGCTTAGCATGCCCAAAACACTGGGCTTCAGTTCCAGAACCACATAAATTGGGCATGGTGGCACACGCCTCCAATCCCAGCCTTCTGGAGGTGGAGACGTTAGGATAGAAAATTCAGGTTTATCTGAGATTATGAAGGGGTTACATAGGAAGTCTGAAGTCAGCCTGGGCTGGATATTCTGCCTTAATTTTTTTTTCTAGACTAAATTATCAATGAAGACAGTAAGAGATGGAGACTATTTTTTCCCAGATGTGTTGGTGTTCTGCCTGCATGTATGTCTGTGTTAGGGTATCAAGATCCCCTGGAACTGGAGTTACAGACAATTGTGCGCTGCTGTGTAGGTGCTGGGAATTGAACCAGATCCTCTGGAAGTGCAGACAGTGCTCTTAACCTCTGATTCATCTCTCCATCCCCAAGACTATTTTTTTTTAATGAGTATTATGGGAAACTGGGAGGCAGAGACAGAGAAATTGACCCAAAGCCTGCATATGCAGAACAGTAGCAGAAGTTTCAAGAGCTTCTTCCTTAAAAACAAGATGGAAAGAAAGAACCAATTCTTTAAAACTTGTCCTCTGACCTCTACCTGAACATCCTCCCAAATATATAAAAATAAATGCAACAGATTGAAAAAGGAAGGAAGGAAGGATGTAAGGAAGGAAGGAAGGAAGGAGAAAGGAAGAATTAAGGATAGAAAGAACTTGGTCCTGTATAGAGAGTTGAAATGTTTGATTTTAGAACCTGGGCTGCCTGATCTCCAAGACTCCTTGTGATATGTGACAAGAATCTCATTAACTCATCATCGGTCTAAGGTCTGAGGAGGTTCCTGAATTGGGTCCAGAATAATTTGGAGAATATTAAGCCTTTGTCCTGCAGAAATTCTCCTGTCTGTCCCATATGATGTCCAGTGGGCACCCCAGCTGCAAAGCATCCGGCCATGCACAGATGCAGATGTGAGATGTGCAGAGATACAATTTGGCGAGAATCAAACTGTCTGACTTCTCCTTCTCTTCCTCTTCCCCGCCCTCCCCCTCCTTTTCTTCCTGCCCCTCCTTCTCCTCTTCCTCCTTCAGTGCAAACTCATCAGAGAGCAAGCTAAAAGCCTGGCAGTTTTATCTGTAGTCACAGAGCAATAGGGCAATGCCACCATTGCTGGAACCAAGACTTGAAGTATGGAATTCACACAGTTCACTGTCCATGCACAGGAGGACTCAGATGCTCCAGACTGGCTAGAGTGACTGGGAAGCTGAGAGTTCTGAATCAAACCACATGGCCTCACCGCTTACCTTACTTACTTCTCAATTGCTGTGGCAAGACTCCATGACCAAGGTGACTTATAAAAGGAAGCATTTAATTTGGGGCTCACAGTTCCAGAAGGCCAAAGTCTATGACCACCTGGGTGAGGAGCATGACAGCAGGTAGGCAGCCATGGTCCTGGAACCGTAGCTGAGAGATTGCATCCTGAACCAGAAGTGGGAGGCAGAGAGAGCTAACTCCAAGATGGCTTGGGCTTCTGAAACCTCAATGCCTACCCTGAGTCACACACCTCCTCCAATAGGGCCACACCTCTTCATCCTTTCCAAACAGTTCCAGCAACCAAGCATTCAAATACAGGAGCCTGTGGAGGCCATCCTAATTGAAGCCATCGCACACCTCATCCACAGGGCTGAGATTACCCTGTCAAGTGTCTCCAGACAGTGTTAGGGCTCACTTCCCATTGTTCAGGAAAAGCAAATTCTTGCCGCCTGTACTCTTCTCAGTGTGGGGTGTGTGGGTAATAATAGAGAACAGTTTACTGATTTACAATCTCCAGGAGGATGAAGTTTGGTTAAGTAAGTGCTGAGTAGTTGTACAGTTACAACCGAGCTGAGTATCAGCCTTGTGATACTCATTCTACCATTGTGATAAAAACACCATGATCAAGAAAACTTGTATGAGAAAGACTGTGATTGTCCTTTTGATTCCAGAAGGAGGGAATTTATGATGATGTAGCAAAGGTATGGCAGCAGGCATCTAGGGCAGCAGCTCAAAGCTCTCATCTATGATCTACAAGCAGGCAGCAGAGAGAGTGTACCAGAGATGCAGAAGGCTTTTGAAACCTTCCCCCAGTGATGCACCTCCTCCTGCAAGGTCCTCTTTCTCCTAATCCTTCCCAAACAGTCTCAAACTGGGCATGACGTGTTTAGATATGTAGACTTGTGGGGGACATCTCAATCAATCTGCCATAGTATTACAGAGAGAAGGTGTGTACTGGATTAGAACAGTTAAGAAAACTACCTGGTGGCTGAAGAGATGGCTTAGCAGTTGAGAGCACTGGTTGCTCTTCCAGAGGACCCTGGTTCAATTCCCAGCACCCACAAGGCAATTTATAAGTGCCTGAAATTCCAGTTCCAGGGGATCAGACACCTTCACACAGACATGCACGCAAGCAAGACACAAGTGCACGTGAAATAAAAATATAAATTATTAAAAAAAAAAAAGGAGACTGCCTGTGTTAGAGTGGGGAGCAGAGAAGGCCTGTGTCAGGAAAGAAACATGAAAAGTGAGCAGGAGTGAGATAAGGTGGGAAAAAGGGCATTACAGGCAGAAGGAACCATCTGTGCAAAGGCCTTGGGGCAGAAGAGAGCATGGAACACCCAGGAACTAGGCTGCCAGGCAATGGACACTAGGCATGCACATGGCACAGTAAGTACATGCATATATGTGTACTCATACACATAAAACAAAAAGAAATAAAAAATTAAAAGCTATCATCTAAGCCCACAAAAGTTTGAGCTGATTTTATCTTATGCAACAATAGATGCTAAAATAATTGGCGTCAGTATAATTTCTCATGGGGAGATACTTAGTGCTCCTTGCTAAGCGCATTGTGACGTGTGTCTTGTGCATAAGCATGCACTTCTGTGGGTTGTAAACTTGGGCGTGGAAATGCTGGCTCACAGGCTGCGCACACGAGAGCTTTAGAGAGCGCATCGGGAGTGTCCGCAGCGCCAGCCACACCCTCACCAGCCGCACATGCGCAGTCTCACTGCTGGGTCACAGGCTGCACACGTGTAGCTTTAGAGAGCGCGTCAAGAGTGTCCACAGCGCCTCACCAACAGCACAGGCGCAGTCTCACTGCTCACGCTCTCCCTGGCACTGTTTACTTCTTTTTTAAAAAAGATTTTATTTATTATGTATACAATACAGTGTGCTGCCTCCATGTATGACTGCAGGCCAGAAGAGGGCGCCAGATCTCATTACAGATGGTTGTTAGCCACCATGTGGTTGCTGGGAATTGAACTCAGGATTTCTGGAAGAGTAGTCAGTGTCCTTAACCTCTGAGCCATCTCTCCAGCCCTGTTTACTCCATTTTTATCCTCGCCATTTTCATGGGTAACAGTGGTGCTGCATCTTGGCTTTAATTTAGATTTTTTCTCTTAATGCTTAGTGAAACTTAGTGCTTTTTCAAAAGCTTGAGAGTCATTTAGATGTCTCCATTTGTAAAGTACTGAATTTTGTCAAGTCTTTAACCTCATTGTAAAAGTCGGGTTGGGTTTTCCTGATGTTTTATTTTATTTCTTGAGACAAAGTCTCACTATATAGCTCTGGCTGTCCTGAAACACACCATGTAGACCAGGCTGACCTCAGACTCAGAGAGACTGGGCTGGAGAGATGGCTCAGTGGTTAAGAGCACTGACTGCTCTTCCAGAGTATTTGGGTTCAATTCCCTGTGGCGAACTATCGCCGCCATTACAAGATGGCGCCGAGAGCCTGATGAACAAGTGTGTTTTGGCGTGTTAGACCAACGTCTCTACCGCCTGATCTTGCTCCTGATCTGCCCAGCAACAGCTGCTTCCAATCCCATGCGGCCACGTCTCTTTCGTTCTGAACACGCCCATTCTCCCTGTATATATTCAGCCGCTTTCCGCCATTCGGGGGCCCCCTACTTCCACCAGTCAACTGTAACCGAGTGCACTTCAATAAAGCGCGATAGAGAAGGATCCTGTGTCGGTGGTCTTCAATTCATCACTGGTCGAGTCTTGGCGGGCCACAGCTGGTGCCGAAACCCGGGAACTTCGGCGGACACCGTAGGGGGCCGAAGAGGATTCAGAACTCTACACGCGAAGTGGTCGACATCGGTAAAGTATCCTCAGGTATGTCGAGCTTGCTGGTGGGGGGGGTTGAGCCTGTGTGGTTTGGCATCGCTGCGGTAGTCTTTGGGTTGATAATTTTTTTCTGCTGCCTGTGCTTGCGGTGTGATCGTCCCGGAGAGGAGTGCCTCTGCTGCGTGTCAAACTGAAAGTAAAATCCGGGGTAGACAACTCGGTATTTCAGTCCCATCGTAAGACTCTCGTAAAGAAGGAAGGTGATGGGCTCGGACAGCAGCAAGGGTCGGGCGCCTGACTTTGTCAGCCCAATACAAGCTTTATTGAAAGAACGGGGATTGAAGGTCTCTGATGGCACTATAAAAACCATATTAAAAGACATTGACCAACAGGCGCCGTGGTTCGTAGTGTCAGGGGACTTAAATATCCCTTGTTGGGAGAAACTGGGGAAGGACCTCGACAAGGCAGAGGAAAGACATCAACTTAGAGCAGGTACGATCCCGCTCTGGAAATTAATTCGTGCTTGTTTAAAAGAAGGCAAGCATATGGAGCATGTGAAAAGAGGGCGACGCGCGTTGACAGAGCATCAGGATAGCCTCTCAGAGTTAAGCTCAATGAAGGGAGATGAGGATAGCAAAAGAAATGGATCCAAACTGGGAGAGGAGAAACCCAGTAAGAAAAAAAGGGACCCCGATCATGGGATAGAGAAAAAAAGAAATCCCGATCAGGGAGCAAAAGGGGAGGAGGGTGAGAGACCTGTGCCAAGTGCACCCCTCTACCCACCCCTCGATGAATTTTTAGATGAATTTGCCACCATGAACTTACATGAGGATGAAGGACTAGAGGGAGATGAGGAACTAACTGAGTGGGAGGAGGAGGAGCTGGAGGAAGAGGCAGCTAGATATGAGGAGGGCCGATATGAACCACAGCCTAGCTATGCTCCACCGCCATACCCAGGTCGGAACAAGCGTGGTACGGCAGGGGGAGCTCATAGACTCTCTCGAAATACTCTTCGATATCTAGCTGAACTTACCCCAATCCCGTCTATGGCGTTTCCTGTTTTTGAGGATCAGGACCAGCGGAGGTATCATGAACCAATTCCATATAAACAGCTGAAAGACTTAGTCGAGGCCTCCCGGACTTGGGGACCCAATGCACAGTATACCATAACCTTATTGGACAGGATATTGAATTCAGCATTAACACCCAATGATTGGTGGGAGATAGCGTGGGCTTGCTTGACCACCGGGCAATACCTAGATTATAGATCTGTGGTGACAGAGGCAGCCCATGCGCAGGCTAGAGTCAACGCTCAAGCACAAAATACAGCGCCATGGAATGCTGACATGCTTCTGGGTCAAGGCCAATGGGCCGTGAACCAGACAGCTTATCCAGTTCAGGTTTATCAACAAATCCATGATATTTATAAAAGGGCATGGAAAATGATCCCAAAAAGAGGAGAAGTGTCAGGAAATCTGACTAAGATAATACAAGGCCCAAATGAGCCATTCTCAGATTTTGTAGCTAGAATGGTGGAAGCAGCGGGAAAAATTTTTGGTGACGCCCAGGAAGCCATGCCGCTGGTGCAGCAGTTAGTGTATGAACAATGTACAAAAGATTGCCAAAGGGCCATTACTCCCTGGAAGGGAAAAGGGCTAGATGCCTGGCTAAAGGCCTGTCGTGAGATTGGAGGCCCATTGACAAACGAAGGGCTAGCCCGTGCCATGATAGCCGCCACAAAACAAAAGAGCCGCCAGAATGGCTGTTTTGCCTGTGGTAGGCAGGGACATTTGAAACGTGATTGTCCAAACAAAGGGAGCTCAAGCAATGGCCCACTGGCGGGCAGACAACCAGGCACCTGTCCTAGGTGTAAGAAAGGGAAACACTGGGCCAATGAATGAAGGTCAAAGAAAGATATTAATGGTCAACCCATAAACAACCCATATGTTCCCAGGTCAAAAAACATGCAGAGGGGCCCTCGACCCCAGGGCCCCAAAATCTATGGGGCAATACAGGAGGGGAACATGGATCCTCCCAAATCGCCCGACGAGCCACATCAGGCTCCGCAGGGATGGACCTCCGTGCCACCTCCGGGTTGGTTTTAACTCAAAGTATGGGAGTACAAGCGATCCCCACTGACATGAAGGGACCGCTTCCAAAAGATTCAGTGGGAATTGTTATCGGTAGATCCTCTAGTACAATGAGAGGGCTGCTGGTACTCCCAGGAGTTATTGACCCAGATTATCAAGGGACCATTAAGATCATGTGTCACTCTCCTTTTGGAATTGTCTCTATAGCTCCGGGAGATCGAATAGCTCAGATGATAGTCGTGCCATCCATGCATGAGCGCTTTCCGGCCCATACCGCGGAGAGAGGAGACAGAGGGTTCGGGTCTTCCGGAGTAGATATGGCCTGCCTTTCCTTGGAGTTGAACGATCGGCCGATGTGTACATTAAAAATAGAAGGGAAGTCCTTTACAGGGCTGATAGATACAGGGGCAGATAGGAGCGTTATGAGCCGTCAGTTTTGGCCTAAGAGCTGGCCATTGCAAAAGGCTTCACAAACACTCCAAGGGCTAGGATATCAGAACACACCTGACATGAGTGCGAAGAGCTTAAAATGGAATGTGGATGGCCAAGAAGGATTTTTTTCAACCTTTCGTACTAGATCTGCCATTAAATTTGTGGGGAAGAGATGTACAAAAGCAACTAAAACTTATGTTAACCAATGAGGGAAGTTACTCAAGTACTAGCCAAGAACTTATGAGTAAGCAGGGATATATGCCCGGAGCAGGTTTAGGCTGTAATTTACAAGGTAGGCCTGAGCCTGTTATCCCAGAGGGAAAACATGATAGAAAGGGTTTGGGTTTTTCTTAGGGGCCACTGAAGATTATATAAAAATTCCATGGAAGACTGATAAGCCCGTATGGATACCCCAGTGGCCCCTCTCTCAGGAAAAACTCCATGCGGCATGGCAGTTGGTGAGAGAACAATTACAACTAGGACATATAGAGCCGTCCACGTCGCCATGGAATGCTCCCATATTTGTTATAAAGAAGAAATCAGGAAAATGGCGCTTATTGCATGATTTGAGAGCCATTAATGCACAAATGTCCTTAATGGGCCCGATTCAAAGAGGCCTTCCTGTGCTTTCAGCTTTACCTAAAGAATGGCACGTATATGCCATCGATATTGTTGATTGTTTTTTCTCCATCCCCTTGCATCCAGCTGATAAAGAGCGCTTTGCCTTTACTATTCCTTCATTAAATCATGAGGAACCCGACAAACGATACCAATGGCGGGTCCTGCCTCAGGGCATGGCAAATAGTCCTACTATGTGCCAGCTCTTTGTGGATGCGGCCCTTACCCCTGTTAGAAGGAGTTTTCCTGATGTAAGAATAATTCATTACATGGATGATATCTTACTGGCGAGCCCAGAGAAGGTTAAGTTAGATCAGGCCTTAATTGCCTTGGAGGCAGCCCTGGGAGAGAAAGGACTTTATATAGCTCCAGAAAAGGTACAAAAGACTGAAACGGTGGAATTTTTAGGATCTAAGATTGAATTACAGACAATCAGGCCACAAAAAATTAAGATAGGCACACAACACCTAAAGACCCTTAATGATTTTCAAAAGCTTTTAGGAGATATTAATTGGTTGCGCGGATATCTCCCTATGACGAGGGAAGAATTAAAACCATTATTTAGGATTTTGGAAGGTAATCCTGATCTTAATTCACCAAGGAGTTTAACGGCAGAAGGACGCGAAGCCCTCAAATTGGTTGAGGCCGCAATTCAGAAAGTACAAGTGATGCGCATTGATCCTTTGCGCCCATTAACGTTTTGTATACTTCACACTTCTGGTAGCCCCACGGGGGTGTTTTGGCAAGATGCTCCGGTATGGTGGATACATAGCCATTCTCAAGGCCAAAAAACTTTAACTTATTACCCTGAAGCTGTTGCCTCTCTGGCCTTATTGGGGCTGAAGTTTTCAATTTCTACCTTTGGGTATGCGCCAGATAAATTGATCATACCCTATACAAAAGAGCAGGTAGAGGTCCTTGCTGGTACAATAGATAGTTGGGCCATTCTTGTTACAGCTTATTCAAATTTGATAGATAATCATTATCCCCAAGACAAATTGTTACAATTTTTGTGCCATAATATTATATATTTTCCTATTATTACCTCTCAAACACCGATTTCAGGTGCACTGCATATTTTTACAGATGGATCAAAAACAGGATTAGGAGTTTATCAAGTTATGGGGAGCGAGCCAGTGCAGTTACAATTTCACCCTGGAGCCCCCCAGGTGACTGAATGTTTGGTCGTTTTGGAAGTTTTCAAGGCTTTTCATTCATGCTCATTTAATTTGTTATCAGATTCCTCCTATGTTGTTAATGCGGTTCGACACTTGGAGGCTACATCACATATTAAAGAACAAAGTATGATTGCGGCAGTCCTTTATCAAATACAACAGTGTATTTATAAAAGAGACACGCCGTTCTATATTGGTCACATAAGGGCACATTCAGGCTTGCCTGGACCACTCGCTGGCGCTAATGCCACGGTGGATGCTCTTACAAGAGAACAGCTTGGACTGCTATTATACGACCCAGTACTCCAAGCCCAATCCTTCCATCACAATTTTCATGTACCTGCCGAGACGTTACGCCTCCGCTTTAATATCACTAGGAACCAAGCCAGAGACATAGTCAAATCCTGCCAGACATGTGTGATGTTTCATCACCCGCCTCACACCGGGGTTAACCCTCGGGGATTGAAACCCCTAACCTTGTGGCAAATGGACGTAACCCACGTTCCTGAGTTTGGCAAACAGAAATGGGTGCATGTTTCTGTGGACACCTATTCAGGTGTCATTCATGCTTCCGCCTTAACGGGTGAGAAAGTGAGAAATGTAAAAACCCACTGTCTAGAGGCCTGGGCAGCTTGGGGAAAGCCTATGACCTTAAAAACAGATAATGGTCCTGCCTATGTGGCCCAGGGCTTCAGATCCTTTTGCGCTCAAATGCAAGTAGCTCATCTCACTGGGCTGCCCTACAACCCTCAAGGGCAAGGGATTGTTGAACATGCAAATCGAACCCTCAAAGAGATGCTACAAAAACAAAAGGGGGGTATTGAGGGCTCTGCCTCTCCCAAGGATCGTTTATCACTAGCCCTCTTTACCTTGAATTTTTTAATCTTGAATTTTTTAATCTTGGATAATCATGGCTGTTCACCGGCAGATAGACATGCTGGCCACATTATAACATCCACAGAATATGTAAAATGGAAAGATGTGTTAGATAACAAATGGCATGGACCGGATCCTGTAATACAGAGATCCAGGGGAGCTGTTTGTGTTTTTCCTCAGGAGCGGCCCGATCCGGTGTGGGTGCCTTCGAGGTTAACCAGAACAGTGGCAGACAAAGAAGACGCCGGACAGCCCCAGGATGACGAGCCAACTCTCGAGGAAGCACCGTCTGACCCTGAACATCATACTCGCCCTTGCTCCCCTTCTGATGACTGTTAATAGCCAAGACAATTATTTTTGGGCAGTTACCCGCACCTGGCCCATTCCCATGCCGGTTACTAATGTTTCTAGAATCTTGCCCCATTTGTATATAAAAGATTGCCTTTTTGATTTGTCCTGCCAACAAGTAGATTATAGAGAAGAAGCTTATAATGCAACCAGCTACGATTTACAGGGAACCCTTTGCCTGACTAGTAATAGTAGCGCCTCCCTTCCCTCTTGTTTGATGTTAGACTTTAAGATGTTTGCTAGTTATTTAGATCCTTTAAATGGCATTCACGAATCGTGGATGCTTGATGCCATATTTCAGACTCTTAAGCAGGCGAATGGGGGCAAGTCAAGTGGCTCAGGTGATATAAGCAACCAGACTGTTTTTAATGTTACCACCTATACGTTAAATGTTACCGCTGCCCTTCCATTTGTTGTTCAGACAGGTAATTCCAACGGGACAAAAGACAATACCCATAATTACAGCCTATCCTTACCTCGCTGTGAGCGTAGGGTAAATTTTCAATGGCCACCTGCATTTTTAAATTGTGTCCCTCGCTTTGACAAGCCCAAACCAGCTTCTCCGGGCTGGTGGCTTTGGAAAGAGCTACCAAAGTCAACGAAACAAGGATTAAAAAGGGGTCTGCTTACCTCACCTTGGATTTATTCCAATAATTATGGAGGTTTTGTGGATCTGTCACCTTTTATTTTATTTAACACTTCCAAGTGGATATTAACA
The DNA here is from genome assembly GCF_950005125.1 of Chionomys nivalis. NCBI lineage: Eukaryota > Metazoa > Chordata > Mammalia > Rodentia > Cricetidae > Chionomys > Chionomys nivalis. The sequence goes on along the minus strand of NC_080087.1, from coordinate 121,516,693 downwards.
AATAGTTCAGGAGTGTTAAATGGGTCCAAGTTGTTGATCCAAGAGAGTGAAGGGGTGGCTAATATTTCCAAATCAAAAAATCCAGTTTGTGTGGATGCCCCGTTTTTATGGATTTTAAGCAATCACTCTACCGACAAGCAGCTTAACTGCTCAAAGACTTCTTGTGTATTATCTCAATGCTGGTCCTTTCGGCACACAACCGGCCTGCTAGTGAAGGTGCCTACCTTTGTGTGGGTACCAGTGAAGGCAGACCCAAATGAATTTTCTGTTTTGTCCCTGATTCGGCAAAAGCGAGATTTCGGTATCACAGCAGCTATCGTAGCAGCTATTGCTGTTTCCGCAGCTGCGGCTGTTACAGCTGGGGTAGCTATGGCCAACCAGGTACATGTAGCAAATACCATTAATGAAGTAGTGCAGAAAACCTCAGAAGCCCTGATACAACAAGAAGCTATAAATAAGCATTTGGCTTCAGGAATTTTATTACTTAATAAGAGGATAGATTTAGTGGAAGAAAATTTATATAAGATGTTTGATGTTATGGCTATGAGTTGTGTTTTACGCAAAGAATACTTATGTGTTACTCCTTATTTTGCATCATTTAATGAATCAAAACGATTATCCAATTACTTGAAAGGTAATTGGAGCTTGGAGTTTGAGCAATTACAATCCAATTTAAGCTTGAAAATTTTAAGTTTAAATGCTACCAAAGCAGAAGTGATTACACTTGGAGAGTTTACGGACTGGCTGGTTACTACCTTCTCTTATATTAAAGAGTGGGCTGGGGTTGGTGTGATTGGTGTGCTGATGTGTGCAGGGTTGATGGTGGCACTGTTCTTGATTATAAAGATGATGAGAGCACGCAAAAGGGAGAAGATAGCAATTGTCCGAGCACTCACTGCACTTGAGGCTGGCACATCCCCCCAAGCTTGGCTCACTATGTTTAAAGAGACTTAAGCCGTGTCTTTGCACCCGACGGGTCCTGTTGCCCATTGCACTCGGAAGAACGGCTTGCCTTACCCGGGTGGCTTGCACCATAGAGTGCACAGGGTGAGCCACCCTGGAAATCATGGTTCCGTGCAGACGGGTTTCCTCTGACTAATTTTCCCGTCCCTGGAAAAACAGAGATTATCATTTTTGCCCAGGGGGGAACCCTCTAATTTCAGCCATGACTGGAGGTCTCTTTCTCTAATCAAACAAAAAAGGGGGAGATGTGGCGAACTATCGCTGCCATTACAAGATGGCGCCGAGAGCCTGATGAACAAGTGTGTTTTGGCGTGTTAGACCAACGTCTCTACCGCCTGATCTTGCTCCTGATCTGCCCAGCAACAGCTGCTTCCAATCCCATGCGGCCACGTCTCTTTCGTTCTGAACACGCCCATTCTCCCTGTATATATTCAGCCGCTTTCCGCCATTCGGGGGGGCCCCCTACTTCCACCAGTCAACTGTAACCGAGTGCACTTCAATAAAGCGCGATAGAGAAGGATCCTGTGTCGGTGGTCTTCAATTCATCGCTGGTCGAGTCTTGGCGGGCCACAGCTCCCAGCACCCACATGGTAGCTCACAGCTGTCTGTAACTTCAAGATCTGACACCCTCATGCAGAAATTGAGGTGAAACATTAATGTACATAAAATAAGAATAAATTAACAACAACAATAAAATCCTCACAGAGCTCCACGTGCCTCTGCCTCTCTGCCTCCTGAGTTCTGGGATTAAAGGTGTGTGCCACTGTCGCCCAACTCTTTCTGATTTATTCATTATTCTTTCTTTTCTGTTTATTTTTTCTCTTTTCTTTCTTTCTTCTTCTTTCTTCTTTCTTTTTTTTTTTTTGGTGTACGTGTGGTGGATGCACATATATGTGCTCACTTGTATCCATGCAGGTCCATGTGCACATGTGCAAGTGTGTGAAGGCCAAAAGTGATGTAGGATATCTCGTTCTGTTGTTTTTGACCTTATTTTTAAGTTTTATTTTATTTTATGTGTATGAATGTTTTGCCTGCGTGTATATGCACCATGTGTATTCCTATTCAGAAGAGGAAACTGGGCTCCCTGGAACTGGAGTTACGGATGGTTCTGAGACACCACGAGGGTGCTACGAATTGAGCCTCGGACCCCTGCGAGAGCAACAAATGCTCTAAACTGCTGAGTCATCCTGGCCCACTACCTTATTTTTTGAGGCTGTGTCTCACTCATTGAATCTGGAGCTCACTGATTGGCTAGCTTGGTTGAACAGCAAGTTCCGGGGATCCTCCGGTCTCCACCTCCCTCCCCAGTGCTAGGATTACAGATGCGACACCACACCCCATCTTTCCTTGGGTGCTGGGGATTCGAGCTCAGGTCCATAAAATAGGACTTCTGGAATGACTATCCCCCACACCCAGGCAGTGCTGAGGACTGAACCTGGGGCCTCACAGAGTGGGCAGGCACTCTTCCACCCGACTGTATCCCCAGCCCTCAGATGTGACTTGTGACCAACCCCAGGCAGTGCTGAGGACTGAACCTGGGGCCTCACAGAGTGGGCAGGCACTCTTCCATCCGACTGTATCCCCAGCCCTCAGATGTGACTTGTGACCAACCCCAGGCAGTGCTGAGGACTGAACCTGGGGCCTCACAGAGTGGGCAGGCACTCTTCCATCCGACTGTATCCCCAGCCCTCAGATGTGACTTGTGACCGCTGGAAGTTGTTACAGTGTGCGTGGTTCTACTTACAAAGCCCATAGACTTAGTGATTTTGTGCTCTGTTAAGAAGGTCTTTGTCTCTTTCAAGGCATAAGAGTATCCATCTTCTTTTGTTACTTTAGAGAACTTTTACTCAATTTTGAAGGTGGAACTCAGTGATGGAACACATTGCTTAGCAAGTGGGAGGCCCTGGATTCAGTGTTGGAGGGGGAATGTTTTACTCTATGACCCTGTGGTATGAGGTAGACAATAAATTTATAATTGCTCCAGCAACACTCATTGCGAAAACAAACGAAACTAAACACTAATCCCCAGAGCACCGGAACAGCCTATTTTTCAGGGTTTTGTTCCATATATTTATTTATCTGGGGGAGATGCTGTGGCGTGTGCACCTGTAAGTCAGAGGTCACCTTGCGGGAGTCGGTTCTCTTTATCCACTGTGTGACAAAACTCAGGTCATCAGGCGTGGCGGCAAGTGCCTTTACCAGATGAGCCGTCTCCCTGGCTCCTTGAGCCATCTGAGATAGGTCTCGCTATGCAGACTAAACTGGCTTTGAACTTACGACCATTCTGCCTCAGTCCCCCAAGTGCTGGGGATATTTGCCACAAACCAGGGGATGAACCAAACACCCACAAATTTTGGGATCATTTCTGAACTCTCTATTCTCTATTGCACTACTATCCCTTGGATATCAATATCACAATATCAATGTTTTACTGATTTATAAGTCTTGATATTTGGTAGATTAACCATTTCTGTCTCCTCCCTCCCTCCCTCCCTTCCTTCCTCCCTCCCTCTCTCCCTCCCTCCCTTTATTTTTGGGGCGCAGGGTCTTGCTCTATAACTTGGCCTGGTTTCCGTGCTGTCACGCATTGCTAAATCCAGCTTCCTGCCCTTCAATGTCATCTTTGCAGTTTGGTTCTGATTTCCAGGGAAATTTTAGAATTAGCCTATCTCACTTGAAACAGCCCCTGAGGTTTTATTCAGCATATCGTTTAATCGACTGATAAATTTGGGGAAATTAGCACTTGTGTCTAATTGTTCACTAGTGTGGTTTACTCCCCCTCTTCTACTTACACTGCTTTGATGTTTTTTTTGTTTTGTTTTGTTTTGTTTTGCTGGGGGGAGCAGCATTTCCCTATGTATAGATATATTTCTTTTTAAATCAACAATATATTTATTTAGCGTATATAAACAATTTTAAGTGATTGAGATATTTAACCATCACCCTTTCACTTCCTTGTGCGTGTGTGCATGCGTCTATAAAGCAGGTGTACCAGGTTCTCAAGATCTAGTTAGCATGCAGATTTATCTAGTAGCTCACATTTGCTAGAGAAGCACTCTAGGGTGTAGCACCGGTCTATGAAGCCCCCTTTTCTGTCTATAAACCTTAAAAAATAGATCCCATTAAGTTACTGGGGTTGACCTTGAGCTTTTGATTGTCTTGCCTTCTGCCCTAGCTCCCTGAATGTCAGACCTGGCTGGTAATGCATATTTGATGCTAATGATATCGTTAAAATGTTACAGTGTTTTATTGTAGTATTGTGTAGTATAAACACAATTTAAAAAGTATTGACCTTGTATCTAGTGATTTGCTGCATTTATTATTGATTTTTCTCCAATCTTTTTTTTTTACTTTCCTTAAACAAAATCCTGTAAACTCTGAATAATAAACACATTTTATTTTCTCTATTCCATCTCAATGTCTTTTATTTTTAGCTCTGATCTCAGCATAATGTTGATTAGAAATAACAATAGCTGCATTTTTGTCTTGGTCCTAATTATCATGGAGAAATCTAGCAAAGTTTTACTATGGTTATAATACTTAATGTGTGGACAGCTGTTCATGGTGTCTAAGCCCGAGTGTGGGCAAGGAGGGATCTGCACAGCAAGGTAGCGTGGCCTGGGCGTAGGAGCCTGCGTGGGGTGTGGAGAGCATCATCTGGACATGGTACCGTTCAGGATGCCAAGGCCTGGGAACACGGTTACCAGCGTGTACAGAGGAAGGAGCCATCTATGGCAAAAAGCATTTAACTCTTTGAGAGCACAGGAGAGCTTTCCCATCGTGCATGGCCCAGCACAGGGTGTCAGTGAGACAGGAGAGAGTGTCCTTTAGGAAGTAAGGACAGGGGCTGTGGTTGATCATGGTGGACCATGAGCTAGCCACATAGTGCACATACATGACCGCTTCCTTGAATGGAGGAGTAATTGTGTTGGGCCTACAGAGCATGCATAGAGTGCGTGGACTCAATAAACTAAAAAGTGACCATTTATCCTAGGCAGTGGTAGCACACGCCTTTAATCCCAGCACTAGGGAGGCAGAGGCAGGGATATCTCTGAATTCAAGGCCAACCTGATCTAGACAGGATAGTGTTATAATAGGAACGGCGGGTTGTGTCCCGCCACCGGCTAGCTTTACCCGAAATAATTACATGGAAACTGTATTCTTTTAAACACTGCCTGGCCCATTAGTTCCAGCCTCTTATTGGCTAGCTCTTACATTTTGATCTAACCCATTTCTAATATTCTGTGTAGCACCACGAGCTGGCTTACCAGGAAAGATCTTAACCTGCATCTGTCTGGAGTGGGAGAATCATGGCGACTGCCTGACTCAGCTTCTTTCTCCCAGTTCTGTCCTGTTTACTCCACCCACCTAAGGGTTGGCCTATCAAATAGGCCAAAGCAGTTTCTTTATTAATTAACCAATGAAAGCAACAGATTAGAAAGAGATCAGGATAGCCAGAACTACACAGAGAAATCTCAAAAAACAAAAACAAAAACAAACAAACAAACATGTTCAGTTCCAGGAGATATTACTCAGTCTCCATCCTCTTCCCATCATAAGCTCCACAAAAGATAACTAAACAGAGCAGCATGCCGTTACAGCTCCTCCCACTCTGGAGAGCTCATTCTCCCCTTTCTTTAATAAGTCTACATCTGCTCTTCTTCTTGCCCAAATTTCTTTGGTTTTTTTTTGAGACAACTCAGAAGCCACTAGTTTCAGGTGGCTTTAATGACCCATGGTTGGCACTCTAGCTCCTCAGAGTCAAACCTTCTAAGAGCTGAAAAAGGCTTTGCCATCACTTCCAAAGAATCCACAACATCAGAACCCAAGTGGAAAGGCTGGGGAAGAAGGACAGTAGGGACAACACAAGACAGGAATCGTAGAAAGGAATTGATGCCATGAGCAAACAGACTGAGGACAATGGGGGCCGGGTTCTCACTGCTGGAGAAAGAAGTCACAGCAGAGAAAAAGACAAGAGGGATAACCATAGATAGAGTCCCAGCGCTTAGTCGGAACATAAAGTTTCCAATGTGTCCAGGCAGATGTAGAGGGGTGCGTGTGTGTGTGTGTGTGTGTGTGTATGAGAGAGAGAGAGAGACAGACAGACAGACAGACAGAGACAGAGAGACACGCACACACACAGAGATACACACACACGCATGCACACAACTTCAGTATTTCATAGCTTTGCCACTGAAAGGGGTTAAAAGTGACAGCACTCCTATGGCCATGGACACATATAACAGCCAAATATTTGTTTCTAATTTTCTTCTTTTTTTTCCCCCTTCTTAGCAGAAACTAGATTTCTTCAGAGAAATGGCTGGTTTTGAATCTGAAACTGGGAAATTATAAGATAAGCCTAGAATATCTTACTGTGTCAGAATAAAAGTGTTTAAAGATTCAAAGAATTTTTATCTATTCTATCAAAGGAGCATAGGAACTAGCTCGAAGGAGCTCCCATTGGCTAAATCAGGGACAACTGAACATGGAAATAAAGATAGTAACAGACTATAACACACTGCATAAAACAAATCCATAAATTCAATGACATAAATAAATTAATTAATTCAAACATTTTATGAGGAATGGAATACAGTCTCAAAGCGTGGGGAAGAAGTATCTTTTTAACCGAGGAGCTAGCCGAGACCATGTTCATCAAACACTAAGGTTAAGATCACCAGGGGAGAGACACACAACTAAACTCAAAGGGGATTTCATCTTATTTCTCCAGACATGGAAAGGGGCATTAATGGGCAATTGGTGAAATTGGAAAAATCTAAAGGTATTTTGCAAGTTTCTGAGAAGTAATGCATCAACATTAATTTCCCGATTTTTGGTGGCTGCCCTGTGGTTAGCATGAGAAAGCCTTTGGAATATATTCAGTGTTTATGCCCCTTCTTGTTATCTACACATTAAAATGCTGACCACCAAGACAGTTGTATAAAGAGGCAGTGTCTCTGGGAAATCATAAGGTCATGAGGGTAGGGCCCTCATGAATAAGGCTAGTGCCTTTATGGAAGATATTAGAAATCACCTTCCCTTCCTCCATGTGAAGATAAGCGGAAAGATGATCACCCATGAGGAAGACATGGAGTCTGTCAGAGCCTCTGGAACCATGGGAAGCAAACCTCTGACGTGATAAACGGTCTAGTTTCTTGTATCCTGTTATAGCGCCTGGAAGGAACTAAGACAGTAAGGAAACTCAAAGGAGAGCATTTGAGGGTCACAGGGTGCCCCGTTGCCAGTTTACTCTCAACACGTCAAGTAATTAAGACATGCGCCCACATATCACAGAGACTCTTGCACAGAAATGTTTGCTGAAGCAGTAGAGACAGTAGCTAAGTCATGGAGCCCACCTAGCAGAGCAATAGACAAGGAAAACGTGGCATGCATACATAGTGGAATTTTTTCAGCCCTAAAGAAGATTAAAATTTTTGTTGTTGTTTTTTGCTTTTTTGTTTTGTTTTTTCAAGACAGGGTTTCTCTGTAGGTTTGGAGCCTGTCCTGGAACTAGTTCTTAGTAGACCAGGCTGGCCTCGAACTCACAGAGATGCACCTGTCTCTGCATCCCGAGTGCTGGGATTAAAGGCGTGCGCCACCACTGTCCAACTGTATTTGATGAGTTTTGGTACTCCAGATTCAATTAGGTCACATAATCCATTAGATACAGAGATCATTTTTCATTAGTTCTTTGAGAACTTGTATAATATTTTTGGATCATTCACTCTTCCTCAATTTCTCCTAGAGTTACCCTCCCTTCCCTATCCACCCAATTCATTTCGTCCATCCGTTTCCCATCAAGTTCATTTTGTGCTGCTCACATATTCTTGGCCGTCCCCAGCAGTGTTGTCAACTGACAGGGACTACATTTCTAAAGAAAACTGACTCTCCGTCTCCCAGCTGCTTTCAATTGCCAATAGTTCCTCTGCTAAGGGTGTCCCTTCTCCACGCTGGGATCTGACTGAGGACTGAGCTTACACGGCACTTGTGCATACTGCCACATCAGTGTGAGTTCATCTGTGTAGCTGCCCCACTGGGCTTGGGGGACACTATCTGTCATCCCCACCACCTCTGGCTCTTATTCTCTTTCTAGCCCCCTCTTCTGAAATGATCCCTGAGCCCTGGGAGGCAGGGATGAGATACAGGTGTCCCATTTAAGACTGAGCATACCCCTGTCTCTATTCTCCATACTTTGGCCAGTTATGGCTCTCTGTGTTCATCATCATCTACTGCAAAGAGAAGCCTCTCTCGGGTCTTTCTGCAAGAGCAGTAAGTGCTCTTAACCACTGAGCTATTTCTTCAGCTGCTGCCTCTGTCTTATTAGCACAAGGGTTAGTTTTAAGGAACTTGAATGTTGTACAATCTCAAGGACCTCTTTAAACAGAGTTTAGCAGGGAGTTTGGGGTAAGATAACTAAGTTAAGTATGTATAAAAGTTTTTATGGAAACCCATTATTTTGTAAATTAATTTAAATATATAATTTTTTAAAGGCGTTGAACTACCTGAATGGGTGGACAATGCTTCTTCTAGAAGACAGTGGTTATTAACTAAAAATGTCAGTGCCAGGTATGGTCTATCTTCCTACGAGATATTGATCAGAAAGGCCCCAGAGGATCCCTAAGACAACAGAGGCTATTAACACTGCTCTTGGTTGTCCACCACCACTAGATGGTACGGTCCTGTTGTTGAAGATACAACATAGTTTGGTTGCAGGGCAGAGAAATCAAGTAGAAACTGAGCTGGAAGCTTTTCACTGCTGGTTAGCTTTCACAGTGCAGGCTGCAGGGAGAAAAGAGGTCAATGGACGCATCCAGTCATAACTGACCTTCCGGGAAAGATGTGTCCATGGTGCGGTGGTGATGTGACTCTTAGGGGGGTAACAAACTGCTTTCTGATTGGATCTGAGGGCTGCTCCACAGCCAGGAATTCACCTGATAGAGCCCATGGCTGGGGAAGACATAGAGGATCTAGTGGGGGTAAACCAGTTACTATTGTTTTGCTAAACTGACATATTGTCAAACTGCCTTTAAATATTTAGAGATGGGCTGGAGAGATGGCTCAGCGGTTAAGAGCATTGCCTGCTCTTCCAAAGGTCCTGAGTTCAATTTCCAGCACCCACATGGTGGCTCACAACCATCTGTAATGAGGTCTGGTGCCCTCTTCTGGCCTGCAGGTATACACACAGACAGAATATTGTATACATAATAAATAAATAAATATTAAATAAATAAATATTTAGGGATTAGTTACCCCTCAATCTTATTCAGAGAGTTCTTTTTTCACTGGATGGCTGTCAAATAATAGACTCATAATTGGACAAAGTGCTGAGAATAAATAACCATCGTGAGCTCTGCCCTAAATGGAACATCTGTATCAACCCCACATGATTTAGGGAACGCCATGAAAAAAGATGGCAGAAAAAGAAAAAAGTAAGTGTGAGAGCCTAGGCTATGGAGGAGCACTGTGAAATGCCATCTTCTAGACATGACCCAATGGCCATCTTACCCACGAACTCACAGCAGCTGCAGGGGTCTGCACGAGAGAAAGCCAGTCATCAATTCTGGCATGGATGAGAGAGGGTACCATAGGGCCCCACCGGTCACTGAGCACTTGGTGGCTGGTGCAGGAAGAAGGAGCCACTTTCCTTCAGGAGTACGGCCACTGGTGGGTTGCCCATGCTTTTGCAGGCTGTACTAATTGGACTCAGTGAGTTATATAAAGAAGAAAAAGAGGCCATGAATGTGGGAGGGGCAGGTGTTAGGGGAGGCTGGGGAGAGTGGGAGAGAAGAGTTGGGGGGGGTGGATATAATCAAGACACATTAAATACGTGTACAAAATTGTCAAAGCATAAGTAAAAATATTTTTGGAAGAAAGATCATAAAATTGTGAGTGTAAAATTAGGCAGGAAAGTTAATATTTAGTATGAGAAAAGGAATGGTAATAAATGATAAATTTTAAAAAGTGGATATATACCACAAACATCATAAAACCAGGAAAAAATAACCTTCCAAAATTGTTTTTATTTTTTGACAATTTCATATATATATGTATATATACACACACACATATATACGCATATATGCGTGCACACACACACACATAGTATATTTTCATGATCTTCACCCCAATTTCCCTTCCAATCTCTCAGAACCCCCTCCTTTCCAGCAAGACCTCACCCATGGGTGGGTGTATTTACTGGAGCATGGGCAACTTACCAGAGGTCACACCACTGATGAAAATGACTCCCCCAATAGCTTCCAATTGCTGCGTAGGGAAGAGTGGGGCCTCAAATCTGCTCTTTACTGTCCCTTTGCCTCACCTTGGGGAAAGTCCACGCTCCAGATGTCAGCTCTAGGTTGGCTCTTGGCCTGTCTTCCGTGAAAACATACCTTCATGGGGGGAGGGCTGTCAAGGAAAAACTGCAGAGCTTTTGACGATAGGCTGGGGCTCTGAGCAGTGGCGATGATGGTGGCCGGTGTCACCAAACCTAGGAGGGGATAGATGTCCAGTTCCTAATGAGGTATCCAGAGAGGGGGTCTGCCCTGGGAAGAAGACAACACAAAACGCAGTAGCCGGAGCCTTGGCCACATGTAACTCACTGGGGTTCTGGGTCCTAGCAAAGGTTTTTATACTGCTTAAACAGAGCAGTGTAAGAGCTAAGAGTTCACAGATGTGCTCACAATTCTGAGTGGCATTGTCTACCCAATTGGTGAGTTTCAGGTTCAGTGAGAGACTCTGCCACAAACATCTTGGTAGAGGGCCAGCAAGATGGCTCAGCGGGCAAAGCTACCTGCTGGAGAGCTGGAAGATGGTCGGGTTCTGACTAGCTCGCTGTGTTCCCACAGTGTAATGGTGGTGGGGACTCTGGGCTCTCCTCTCCAGCATGAGGCTGCCCGGTCTCATCTAACTCTCTTCCCAAGTCTCAGTGTCCAAGTACCGTCACTTTGGGAATCAGGCCTTAACGTAGCAATGTTGAGGAGGGGTGTTATTCAGTTCATAGAAGGTTGATGGGGGTGGGGGTGACCAGCATTGAGTTGGTAAATTTGGGGTTGGAAAGATGGTGTAACAGTTAAGAGTGCTTCCAGAGAGCCCAAGTTCGGTTCCCAACACTCATGTCAGGTGGTTCATGACCGCCTGTAACTTCAGCTCCGGGGGATCAGATGCCGTCTTCCGGTCTCCAGGTGCCTTCACGCGTGCGGCAGACACTCGCATATACACATAAATCAAATGAAAATAGATATGAAGGTAATGACTTTTAGGGCTGTGGAGACAGTTTCTCACAGTGCTAGCCAGGCAAGTATGAGAACCAGAGTTCCGTCCCCAGAACCCATATTAAAAAGTCAGGCATGGTGGTCCCGCCCCCCCCCCCATTGTTCCTGTTTTCATTTTCACCGCTCCGTGTTTTTCTGGGGGGGCACCTGGGAGCGCTGGCATCCATTAAACCTGGGCATCTTCTAATTCGGTTTGATCTGGTTTGATTTAGATTATTACATCAGTGGAGAGGTTTGTGGGTTAGAAAACACTTAGCATATGAAGGTCCCAACGTTGTGGGGGAGCTGTTTTCCCCACTGGCCCAGGGCAACCTGTTGGAAAACGCTCTTCTCGCCCATGCTGTCCACCGACTAAGGTCGGCTTCATCTCAGTTCCCCCTTTTCAAGTACATGCCGCTAGGGCCCAGGGCCCGTTACATTTATGTTTGTCGTTTGTTAGGGCGTCTGTGGAAACCACGGTCTGTGCCAGGCCCCTGACCCCACGTGGCACAGCAGTCCTTGCTGAGGTGGGATTGCGTGGGGCTGCCCATGTATTTCTCACACCCCTCTGTTTTTGACTCAAGAGTCTGATCACGGTGGACGCATTGTGGTAGGCATTGAGTCCTAAGACTTGGCATAGATTTGTGAAAATGGGCTCTTGCAATTCAAAGACAGATCCTCTAAATGCCCTTGGACTGCCTTTTACAAAAATCCTTTTAAATTGGGACTATCTACACCTAACATAAAACAAACAAGGCTCCAAAAGGACCTGTTTTCTGGATGCTGTGCTCCCACTCCCCTCCCTGCTTCTCTAGCTGTTTGTCTGTCTCCATTCCTGGCGTTAATCTGGTGACGCTGGGACTCTCTACAATGGATACGGATTTCCCCACCCCGCCTTGTATAGGTGTTCATCCTTTGTCTGTTCCTTCTGACAGCATCTGCTAATCTGGTCCTTAATGGGACCACCTGTGTGCTTCCCTGGCTGCTACCACCTGCCTCCACCAGGTCAGCTATCACAGGTTCCTAAAAAAAAGGTTTCATTTGTCTCGTCTGTTAAAATAATGTGGCCACACTATGCTTTTATGTCTATGTGTGTGTGGGTGTTTGTTTCCATAGTATGCTTGTCTTATTTCTCTGTGTGTATGTGTGCGTGTTTTAAGACTTGTAAAACATATAACTCCAGATTACAACAGCTCTAAAAAAATACAAACACATGGGTAACCTCCATTTTGACCTCACTGCCACCTTGGGTAAGAGTACCCATGTGTGCCAGTATTCTTTGACTCATTAAAATATTCCTTTTAATCTTCTTACATTTACTACCATTGGTAAGCTGTAACTAATTGGGTAAAGTACATGTCTAAATTTAACCTATATGTCTAATTTAAATATAACTAACAGGTAATGGTACCCAATTCTCAAGCATCTTTACAGATCTGAGAGTATGGCATTTAACAAAAGAGTTTCTAACACAGAGACATGCCAGCTCCTGCAGCATCCTACAGCTCCTCCAGGAAGATGCTTGGTTACAGAAGACCTTCCACTTGCTTCTGGATATGGCAAAAACCACCCACACAGCAAAAAGTGGTCTTCCACTTCATCAACTTCCTGGACCACTACACCAGGGATGGATCGTCTTATCCTGCCAAGACAGGTAGACTAAATCTTCCCTCCACAGGAAAATCTTTGTGCTTCCTGGACTCAGCAGCTAATGACAAGTATTACTTCGAAGGCTGGTGTTCGCCAAGGACTAAGGAGAGACTTGGGGTTGCCTGCATAGCTAAAAAAGCTGGCTCATTTCTGCTCATTTATTCCTCTCAGATCTGTCTAATGACATTTGATGACTTAACTCATTACTTCATTTTTGTTAAATTTCCTGAGAAAAATACAAACAGATGTGCCTCTATCACAGGCTTCGTAGTCCAGGATTAACAGGTTTCAGGTGTATCTTCAGAGATCCAGAGTTCCCAATTCCCTCTGATTATCTTCTAAGATGTTCCTGTTCCAGCTGTCTTACAGACACCTGAAGGTTCCTGAAAAGTTCTGCTGCTTTATCAAGAAATCTGGCCTGGTAAAAACTACCAGTCTGCAGTGTAGTAGGGAGCTGCGGGCCTCTTCCCACAGCCCGGCTCATGGTTGCCTAGCTAGCTTATGCCCCAAAATAATTGTTTATGACTTGCGCCTTCACTGCAGAGCCTATTTTATTTTATTTTATTATTTTTTTAAAGATTTATTTATTATGTACACAGTGTTCAGCCTTCATGTATGCCCGAAGGCCAGAAGAGGGCACCAGATCTCATTACAGATGGTTGTGAGCCACCATGTGGTTGCTGGGAATTGAACTCAGGACCTCCGGAAGAGCAGTCAATGTTCTTAACCTCTGAACCATCTCTCCAGCCCCCTGCAGAGCCTATTTTAATCCCGCCTATTTTCAAACATATTTTACAGATCACTTCTGCTGTTTGGTCCAAGACCAACTTACAAAGGGCCCTCCAGACAACGCCAACACCTGCACCAGCTCCTGGGACTTCACCATTGGTACCAACTCTCCTGGCTCAAAAGGACACCTACCAATTAAATCTGGTTTTAAAAGGGCGTATCTGCTCTTGTGTCTCACTTATTCACCCTTGCCTCTCCTGTACAACCAGGGCACTTCTCTGTCCCATTCTTTCCGGCAGTTAATGACCCTTCCCATGGCTAGTCCCATCCACAGGGCCAATAATCACAATATGTTTTTCCCCTAGCCACCTGCCTGATGGCAGAAGTCACAAAAATAATCCCACACTAGTTCAGAATTATGACTAATAAAGGGCTGTTTATTTAGGAGAAACTTACAGATCACTGTCCTAGATCACAGTCCTCTGCATGAACAGGGAACAGGTACGGAGTCTAGCAACTGGAAGCAGCCAGAAGCAAGAGAGAGAGCACAGGCTTTACAGCTGTATTAAAGTACAAGAGACCTGGTATCTCAATTGGCTGAAGGAGCGGAAGGAGCTCCCACAGAACCTGCCTTCTCATCTCCCTCAGGAAACAACTGCCTGAGGTCCCCAGGATGACAGTAAACCAAATGCAGCTCCAGCCACACCTCTTGCTGAGCGTGAGCACACTAACTCCCAGCTCTCCCCTCTCCCACATCGCCCCATGCCCACAGGAAGTAACCAGACTTGAGCCGGCACCCCCTTTATCCAAAAAGAGTCTGGAATGTTTGGTTAAAAGCATCACCTCAGCTCCTTGGCATCCCTTTATTCAGAGAGTTTGGAATGTTTGGTTGGGGGGCTTTACCCCAGCCCCCCTCCAACATCCATTTTGACATGTTGGGTGGAAAGCTCCATTTCAAGCCCCCTCCTCTGGGAGTGGCCACAGTCCAAACTCCACCTCCAAGAAGGTCCACCAAATGGTGACCCCTTCCCAGGGATGGTCAAGTCTACTCCCACAGGCTATTTAAACTACCCCCTCCCCAGAACGAACACACGTGGTCTCCCCCTTTCCCTCTTCGGTGGTAGTTCCGGTTCTCCTTTGGTTCTCCTTTTCCCCTCTCCGTGAGACAGGGACATCCACTGGGCATTCTGACCAGCCAACCAAGCCTGAATCTCACAAAACAAGGTGGGCAGCTCCTATGAACGACACCCAAGGTTGAGTTCCCATCTAATGTGTGTGTGCACCCATGCCCACACGTGTACGTGCACACATGCGTGCACTGTGACTTTTGACCAAAACTTGAAAAAGACAGCAAGTAGACCCAAGCCCAAACTCAAAGAGTGATCCAAGGAGAAAAAACAGATAATGAAAAAATAACAGGGAGAGCAGTGTGGAAGTGGAGACCGAAGAAGCAGAGTCAAGGGAAGATTAGTGCTATTTCCAGAACCTGGAAAAGGTACAGAAGCCTCACAGGAAATAACACTGGAGGTCAGTGGTAAAGTGCTTGCCATGCAAGTGCAGGTAGCTGCTCAGATCCCAGCTCCCATTTAAAAAGGCTGAAAGTGGAAATAATACAAACCTGTAAGCTAAGTGCTGAGGGAACCACACGGAGCTAGGCAGATCCTCAGAGCTCTCTGGCCAGAAGTCTAACACCTGACATTGACTTCTGGCTTCCACAGGCACACACCCACACCCCCCCCACACACGTGAGCATGTGCGTGCGCACACACACCCTTGTACATATACTACACACATGCCCATGCATGAAAAAATTATAACAAATTGGGGGCTCAGGATATAGTTTAGTGGTAGAGCTCTTGCTTGGGATATCTACTAAGACAATATACACATACACACAGAGAGAGATACAGACAGACAGATAGACAGAGACAGGGAGAGAAAGAGAGAAAGAGCTCCTTTATACCAATAAGATTAGTTTATAAACCAATTTTAATTTACTAAATGAACATTTCTTAAAACTCAAATTGTATTGACTGAGTAGAATAATGGAAAAATTATGAACGGATACTTGTGTTAACCAAATTGCTGTTAATGCAACAAAGACTTGAGATAGTCAACTGATAAGCTATAAAATATTCATTTGCATCAGAGTTTTAAGGCCTTTATCCATGATAGGTTTGGCCTGGTTTTGGGTTGTTTGTTTTGTTTGGTGTGTGGTGACACATCATGGCTACATCAAAATCAATCACCTCACCTTATGGTGGGAAAGCAAAAGAAATGGAAAGACCAGAGTCCCTTATTGTCTTCAAGACGGTCTCCAGTTAGTGAAGATATCTCACTAGTTCCACTTTCTAACACCACTGTTCTGTGGACCAAGCCTTTAACTCATCAGATTCAGGAGAACATTTAAGATTCAATCTCACCCTGGCAGTGATGGCACACATCTTTAAACCCAGCACTTGGGAGGCAGAGGCAGGTGGATCTCTGTGAGTTCAAAGCAGCCTGGTCTACAGAGTGAGTTCCAGGACAACCAGGACTGTTACACAGAGAAACTCTGTCTCAAAAACAAAACAAAAAAACAAACAAAAATAAAAACCTCTCAACAACAAAACCAAGATTCAAACTACAACCATAACTAACTACCCATAGACTTCCAGAGATTGGATAGGAAATTATTGGCCTATGGTAGCCTAGTCCACAAGCCACATCAAAGTAAATAACTGTGGGGTGGAGTTTAAAAAATAAAACAAAAACAGAGATGGCCCATGTTGAAACTAGGTAGCTGTGTGTTGATGGAAACCCTCCGATACTCCCCAGATGCAAACCAGACGAGCAATCTTGGATGAGGACTCTGGGGTGGCTTCAAGCCCAAATCCACCCCTTATACCCTGCCCCCAGAGGCTCTGTGCTAATAGCCCTAAGGACAACAAATGGTTCTCTGTGACCACAGCCGGTGCTGGCTGGCAGGTACGTGGGATTCAGAAGTGTTATGCAGGGGAAGCATCAAATTACCTACTTGAACAGGAAGCTGACACCTCTGGCGTGCAACCTGGCAACGGTCCAGAAGGAAGATGGATTCTGTACGTGGCTTTTCTGTGCCAAAGCTTTCAGTGTGAGGAAGGGTCACTGGGACCCAATGAAGATTCCAAACAGATAGATGCTGGACAGGACCCGGAACCACTGAGATGGGCATAGGAGGTGGCAGGACTCAACCTTTGGGGTTTTGGTGGGTTTAATCTCAAGTAGATCACATGGGTTGAGAATCTGGAAGAAGTGACTTCCTGAAGGCAAATTAGGATAGGAAATGCTGATCCTGGTGGGCAGCAGGGGATAATGTACCCTCCAGAGAGACAGGCAGATACAGTCTCTCTCTTCAGTTGTTCCGTATTTGAACTAGCCTAGATAAATGATATTTCTCTAGTCTGGAAGAGGAGCTGAAAAGCCGTATTTTTGCACACCTCCCTCAGGGCGTTTTGCTGGGCAGTATCGTTAAAAACCTTAATTCAGCCAGGTGGTGGTGGTGCATGCCTTTGATCCCAGAGACAGAGTTCGAGGCCAGCCTGGTCTACAGAGTGAGTTCCAGGATAGCCAGAGCTACACAGAGGAACCCTCTTTTGAAAGCAAGCAAACAAACAAACAAGCAAATGAAAACATCCAGTTTATAAAGTTAGGTGTGCTTTCAAGCAAAGGAGGTCAGCATGAAAGATTGTCTTGAGAGCCAGAGTCATGAACTCAGTGGTAGAGTGTTTGCCTAGCATTGACAGATCCTGGAATTGATCCTCATACCTCAAAATAAAAATACATAAGTAATAAATAGTCCTTAGCAAAGTGAGGTGGCGTGTTGGCTAGCTTTATCTCAACTTCACGCAGACTTGTGTCATCTGAGAGGAGGGAACCTCAATTGAGGAAATGCCTCCATAAGATAAGGCAGTAGGTGAGCCTGCATGGCACTTTCTTAATCAGCTTTTGATGGGGGAGGGCCTGGGCCATGATGGGTGGTGCCAACCCTGGGATGGGAGTCCTGGGTTCTATAAGAAACCCAGCTGAGCAAGCCACAGGGAACAAACCAGTAAGCAGCACCCCTCCCTGGAGCAGATTGCCTCCTCCAGGTTCCTGCCTCGTTTGAGTTCCTGTCAGGATTTCCTTTGATAATGAACTGTGATGTAGAAGTGTTAGCCAGATAAATCCTTTCCTCCCAAGTTGCTTTTGGTCACAGTAATAGTAACCCTGTTATCTTGGGCTTATGATAAGACCTTATCTTGGGTGGAGGTGGGGAAAGAATTTTCCTATTTTGGAACTTGGAAGAGGAAAGTGTAAACTGACAACTTGCTTCAAAGCCCATCCTCCACTTGTCTTTAATGCTGAACAAATTAAGAGGCAAATACAAATGACTTTTATGCAGACAAGGTATTGAAGCAATTAGCAGGCCCATCAGGGCCCTCCATGTGAGTTACTCACGGATACCTTCTTCAGGGAGTAGGCTCGTTGTTACTGTGGGCAGGGGGTTGCCGAGCTCTGACTTGACTTTTAGAAATCACCATCCTGCTTGAGACTGGACGAGAAAACTGTGGGCTGAAGGGGACCCAGCACCAAGTGGGGGAACTAGACATTCTTTAAAAGTCTGCTGGAACTCCTGTATATGAGAATGTAGGGCATGCAGGAGTTAGATTAGCTATAATGTTGAGGGGAGAGGGGGATGGGCAGGATTAGTGGGTCATTAAAGCCTGGCCTCTGCAAATGATCCCAGGGTGCCGGTCATTGCACTGCTATTTACTGACATGTTTTCAGTCTCCGTGGTCCGTGTTGTACCTCTTTCGTAGCCTGGACCCTATTTGTGTGTGTGTGTGTGTGTGTGTGTGTGTGTTTATGTTACGTACCCAATACTTTATAGACTCAAGTGTTTCAAGTAGTCTGCTATCCACATGAATTTCCTAAGTTTGCAGAACATCTTGCTTCAAGCCCTTGGAAAGCAGAACAGATTCTCCAGTGCGTGTGGAGATCCTTGGAGAGGCTGTGGGATGTGGGATGTGAAGAACACCTTCTAAATAGAAGACCAGGTGAGGGTAGTGCCCTGCACAGAGCTGGTTCATAGAGCTAAAGGGCCGCAGCGGGACCAGACGAGGCTACTAGGGTCAGACAAACTGTCAACAGGCGATGACCCCACGAGTCAAATCAAACAACCTCCCAAGAAAAGTCCAAGATGTGGTGCCTGTCAGTGCGCTAGCTAAGAGGAAATTACAGCCATATAATCTGGCTTCAGAAACAAAAACCAAGAACAATAGTGCATTCCTTTCCAGCATTTTAACAGGGAAGGACCTAATAAGGGAAAAATGACAGCGAAGAAACGCGTGCTCATCGTGTGAGCCCGGCAGACTTTCTCTGGTCTGTGAAACGGAGGTCATATAACATATATAACACCTTTGAACACCAAGCACATGTAATTCACATGCATTGCAGAACTTTACAAGACAGCATGGCTGGGTGTGTGAAGCACACTTCAGACCCTGGCGTGCAGGAGGTAGAGACAGGTGGCTCTCGGTGAGTTTGAGGCCCACTTAGTCTATGCACTTACACTTAAGTTCCAGGCCAGCCCGGGCTACAAAGTAAGTCCCTGTCTAAAAAAAAAAAAAAAAAATCAAACAAAAAGCATGAAAATTTACAATAGTCCTCGATGATATTTTATAGATCTCAAAGGAATTAAGACAATTTCTGAAGGTTGCACCTCCTAAGTGGATTAGAACCACTGGATTAGAACCTAGACCCAAGACCCAAGCAAGTCTGAAACTCACACAGGAGTCTCTGTCTCCTTTAAGAGGACAAGCAATTTCTGAGCTATTTGTGAAGGAATCAGCTAGGTTTCTTCCTGGCTGATCACTGTGCTAAATGAGAAGTCTGGGCCAGTGAGTCTCGTATTCAGTATCATAGGTACACTGGACCCCAGAGGTCAGCCCATGTCAGGAGAGATTCTTGTAAACCAAGATAAGAAAGAGACCAATTTCCCTCGGGGACTGTTGTGGAGCAGAAGTGAACTTGAGAGCACCAAAAAGTCTGTGTGCTGCTCTGGGATGCATCTGGACCATTCATTCTCAAGGTCCCTCATTTCCCCCTAAGAGTCCTTAGAAGTGGGGCTTGTGCATCTCGCTGGGAGCCTCCTGGCTGAGGACACAGGGATGGGAAGGTAGGCTTCTCCAAGGGGCTGTTCTCAGTGAGTGGAACGGGGAGAAGGTAAGGGACGCTGCCCTGGATGAAGATCCAGCCGCAGAGGCAGCTTCTAGCAGGCACCTGCCTGGTTGAGATGGAAACGCTGATTCCAGCTCCAGCCCCCAGACAGGCTAAGAATATCTCAGCCGAGCAACAGCCACCACCCCCGCCCTTCTTGATCTGCTCATGCATCTGTAGTGCTATCCTGGGAGCAGCGAGGAGATTGAGTGGGGGGGATGCTTGGGGTGCAAGGCAAAGGAGAGAAGGCTAAGAAGGGGCTTGGTTGGAGGCAGGAGGTGAACTAAGAAAAATGCCTGGGTAGAGCTTTGAAGACTAGGAAGCCAAGGGAAGGTCAAGACAGGAACCAGGCAGTTGGGGTTAGCAATGGGGATGAGGATGAGAGAGGCTGGGTTAGGTAATAAGGAGGAGGACATGACTCCCTCTTCCATCATGGAAAGACCAGAGTTCATGGCAGGGCAATGGAGCTTACACTTACCTGCACCCTTTTCTGTTCCCTCTTCTCCATCCTCCCCTAGCTCAGCATTGGTCCTTTCTCTAGCCCAGAGCATCACATTCCTTTTCCATGTTCCCAATTCTATTCCCCGTTCTAAGGAACCTTTATGTGGGCTCCTTAATCAAGTCCTTCTAACACAGCCTCCTATTAAGGACAGAGGTGAGAATGGGGAGCTCCTGGCAGCTAGCCCATCTCCCCTGTCAGTTTCCTGTCCTCCCCAGGCATGTCCCCTCTCACTCTACTTTGTTATTTTAGGAGGGGTTCAACTCCCTAAGGCTTTGAGCCTTGACAACCCAGGTCTCCTGAGGTAAGCCCTTAGGAGAGGAAGGGAGGGAGGGAGGGAGAGAGGGAAGGGAGGGAGGGGAAGAAGGGAGGGAGGGAGGGAAGGAGGGAGGGAGGGAGGGAGGGAGGGAGGCTGGTTCACCTCTCAGCATGCCTCAGGACCAGGGAGCCTGTCTGGAGCTGGGGGCAGGCAGCAGGCTCCAAGTGTTTGGATGCCTAGGCTGCAGCTCCACCCTGGCTGTTTTAAGAACCTGTGCAAGCCTCTTTGTAGGAGACCTTCAAAGATGTGTGAATGCAACATGTAGGATCTGGAATCTCCAGGTTTAATGTTTACTGGGGAGACCCTGAATCTGAAGCAGCTTGGGCCTCCTTTCCTGTGCTAGCCTCCCTTCCAGGGTCTCTGGTAGAGCTCCTAGGGACAGAGGAATAATTTGCATTGCTAATAGCTCCATCTCCACTTGCCTTGTCTCCCGGCTGAACTGCAGACACACAGGCCTCACATGGATGCTGTGCACACAAAGCCTGAGCCCA
The DNA here is from genome assembly GCF_950005125.1 of Chionomys nivalis. NCBI lineage: Eukaryota > Metazoa > Chordata > Mammalia > Rodentia > Cricetidae > Chionomys > Chionomys nivalis. Next base: position 121,495,573 of record NC_080087.1, on the reverse strand, counting down.
GCAGACAGAAACAGATTAGGGGGAAGCTGGAGCTAGAGAGAGAAGCAGATTCTTAGGCCGAATTTGATTCGGAATCAGAGCTGTAGGATTGAAGAAGCTGTAGGAACTCTTTCTGTGCAATTCCTAAAATACTATCTTATTCTTCTAATAGTGATTTCTTATCTGATAATAAAAGTAAAACATACCAAATCCCTGAGTTTTATCATAAAGAAACAGAGGCTCAGAGAGACAGAATGACTTTCCCAAGGTCATGTAAATGGCAAGCTCTGGGCTGTACCTCCTAGCTCCTGTCCTTTAGACTAAATCCTCAGAGAGGGAGAAGGGAAGGTTACCTAAATGGATAAGGAGTTCGCATTGCATGGCTTGGAGACATTCCTAGCTCACCTGCCCAGGGAGGGGAGTGAGGGGCTTTTCTAAGGTAAATTGGTGTGGACCTTCATCCCTTCATCAGTAAGTCCTGAGCCTTGTAGCTCCTGGTCTGGTCTGGACCCGCTGCCATAGCCTTGGCATCTGAAGAGTATTAGAGCCAACCAGGGAGCCTGCTCTCAGCATGGTTCCAGAGGCCATACAGGAAATGGTCAGATGAGAAACAACATCCAGAAACTAGCACAATTAATGAATCATACACAGGCTCTAAACATAATCCAATCAGGAAAACAGTTACAGATGTGGCAAGAAAGTCCTCGACCTTCTCTAAAGCCTCCCTCCTCCATGAAGCCTTCCTGGTTCCACTATCTTTATCCCCCTGGGCCTCTACCCTGTATAATGGTCTTCCTTTTCACACCTTGGTGCTTCTAGCTTACTCTTTCAATCAGTTCAGAAAAGCTTCCTGCAGGAGGTGGGATTTGAAGAGCTTGATAGATGGCAATAGGGTATTCTGAGAGAGTGTTATGGACCATAGCACGTTCTCAGAGACCCAGGAGGATAATCAGGGCAGGAAAGAGAAGTGCCTGTAAGCCAGAAAGAGAGTTTCAGATGGGGTAAGGGATGTGAGATTCTCAGAGGCAGTGATCTGGTGCCCTGAAACAGGAAAGAGTTCTTGATTATGACAAACAGGGTAACAGAAGGTCACAGCTGGACCTGGAGTAGGGATACCAACATGGGAGATCCATGGTGCAGAGCCCCTGTCCTAAGTGGTACCACCAATAGTCCTCATGTCAGTGAGAGACTCCTGAGAGCTAGGACCCGCGTGCCGTTCAGATTCACATGCCAGGTTTTGGCCAGCACAGCTCAGTTTTGGTGGGGCCTGCCCTTAAATACCAAGTGAGCCAACTGTTCCTTGGGTGTCAGATAAAAGCTGACTCAGAAGTAAGGGGGGCCCGTTATAGGAGCCACAAAGAGGGAACTTTTTCCCATAGCTATGTAGAGAATGAGAGGTTGGGCACAAGAGAATAAAGAGCAGACTCAAGGGCACAGAAAGACCCCACTGAGAAAGAGCGCATTGGGACTGGTGAGATGGTTGAGACGGGTAAAATCACTCACAGCCCAGCCTAAGGATCTGAGTATGGTCCCCACCATCCGTACACTGGGAGGCAAAAACTTATTTCTCAAAGCTGTCTTCTGACCTCCAAACATGCTGTGGCAAGCAGGTGCACCTCCCCCACAATGAATAAGAGAAAGAGAGAGAGAGAGAGAGAGAGAGAGAGAGAGAGAGAGAGAGAGAGAACCCAAGTCTGTACGTGACCATGGTTGTAGTGAAGGGAGATTTGACCTCAGCTTCTGGGAGTGGGCGGGTGAGCAGTGGTTGTGAGATTGCAGAGAAAAGCTGAAGCCAAGGGGACTCAGCACAGCCTATCTATAAGGAAACACGGGCAGAGAGGACTGTGGGTACACACTGATCCCGACAGCAGTGAGTCTTTGTGTTGTGCTGGTCTGGTGGAAATGGAGGCAGGCCTGATGGTGCCTTAGAGAGAGACATTCAAGAACAATTCTGAGAAATCGACAGACAGGAACTACTCTGTCCATCAAACACATCCCCCATGCCAGCGTCCAAGGTACACCTAAGGAACTGGGAGACTCCTGGCATGGAATCCACAGCATGACTGGGAGAGAAGGGTCCTACAAGGTACACTGAACAGGTCCACAATAAGGGGTGCTCACAACCTGTAGGTAAGGCTGAGAGACTCCAAAGTCTAGGACAAAGGCCTATGGGCACTGCGGAGAGAATGGAAGGATCCGGAGAAATCGGCAGCACCCGGTCTAGCAGCTAGCTAGCATCTGGGAGTGGGATCAGCTGGGACCTGAGAGCACGACGCTGTTTAACGATTAAAATCCACCTCAACTTGGACCCAGGTCTTGACTGGAAGTTGAGCCAACCCTCCCGGGCCTATTACCACACAGAAGGCCCCATTTGCTGTCCTAGCCTGCGGTCATCAACTGATCCAATTTCCAGAGTTCCCTAGAGTCCAACCATCTATCACCCACCCCAGGGTGAGATCAATATGTTGGTGGGACAGCCAATCAAAAAGGAGCTGTCCAGGGGTCAGGAGCAGATGCAGGGAATCACCTACGGAAGCATTAGGGACTTATCTTGAGACTCCCTGCTCCCACCCCAGGAATCAAAGACTCCTCTTGCAAAGGAGGAAGGGTGGGGTTGCTCAAAGTCCCATCCTTTGAACAGGCATGTGCTGGGGGATGGGGAGGCGACGAAGAGGAAAGTAACTGGACGTCCAGATTGGAGACGCCAGCAGGTGCGGCTGGGGTGTCTCGACTCACAGCCATATTGCCTACTAAATAAACTCAAAAGTGAGCAAATGGAAGGCTGTTCCCATGGCTTCTGTACTGCGGCTTTCAGACCCACGGTTTTAGGACCTGGAGGAAGAGATGGAAACAGCTATTTCCATCTCACTTCAATCCCCCCCCCACCCCCGCACTGCTCAGGTCGAAAAAGAGACCCCAGAATCACACCCCCTCCCTTTCTCCTTTCCTCATTTCCCCCTTTCCCCTTTTGGGTAAAGGTAAGGGATCGAAGACTCCAGGCGGTGGGTAAGGCGGGACTTTAGATTAACATGCGGAATTCCATTGGTCAGGGAAACTGCCGATCAAAAACATCTTGAGTCAGGACTGGCTGCGTGAGGCGGGCGCGGCGTGGCGAAAGAAGGGGCCCAAGGGGTGGGGCTGACTCTGCAGCTGGCGCAGCTTCGGCTCAGAGCAGCCGCCGCGGCGCAGCAGAGCGGCTCCTTCCCCCGCCCGTCCGCGCGCCGGGGCCGGGGCTAGGCCCCCCACCGCCGGGTCCCCCGGGGCTGCAGCAGCAGCGGCGCCGCCCGCGGTTCCCGCCGGGGCCCGGGCGCCGGCCCCGCTCTGCAGGATGGGCACGGTGCTGTCGCTTTCCCCTGCTTCCTCGGCCAAGGGCCGGAGGCCGGGAGGGCTGCCGGAGGAGAAAAAGAAGGCGCCGCCCGCGGGGGACGAGGCGCTGGGGGGCTACGGTGCGCCACCGGCGGGCAAGGGCGGCAAAGGCGAGAGCCGGCTCAAACGGCCGTCCGTGCTCATCTCGGCGCTCACCTGGAAGCGCCTGGTGGCAGCCTCGGCCAAGAAGAAGAAAGGCAGCAAAAAGGTGACGCCCAAGCCAGCGTCCACCGGTCCCGACCCTTTGGTCCAGCAGCGCAACCGCGAGAACCTTCTGCGCAAGGGCCGCGACGCCCCCGACGGTGGCGGAACCGCCAAGCCCCTGGCCGTGCCGGTGCCCACGGTGCCCGCGGCCGCTGCCACCTGCGAGCCCCCGTCGGGGGGCAGCGCGGCCGCCCCGCCACCAGGTTCAGGCGGGGGAAAGCCACCGCCGCCGCCACCCCCAGCCCCGCAGGCGGCTCCGCCGGCGCCCGGAGGCTCGCCGCGGCGGGTCATCGTGCAGGCGTCCACGGGCGAGCTGCTGCGCTGCCTAGGCGATTTCGTGTGCCGACGCTGCTACCGCCTCAAGGAGCTGAGCCCCGGCGAGCTGGTGGGCTGGTTCCGCGGCGTGGACCGCTCGCTGCTGCTGCAGGGCTGGCAAGACCAGGCCTTCATTACGCCCGCCAACCTGGTGTTCGTATACCTGCTGTGCCGCGAGTCGCTGCGCGGGGACGAGCTGGCGTCGGCCGCCGAACTGCAGGCCGCCTTCCTCACCTGCCTCTACCTCGCCTACTCCTACATGGGCAACGAGATCTCTTATCCGCTCAAGCCCTTCCTCGTGGAGCCCGACAAGGAGCGCTTCTGGCAGCGCTGCCTGCGCCTCATCCAGCGGCTCAGCCCGCAGATGCTACGGCTCAACGCCGACCCCCATTTCTTCACGCAAGTCTTTCAAGACCTCAAGAACGAGGGCGAGGCCGCGGCAGGCACCGGGGGTCCACCGAGCGGAGGCGCGTCCACCACCTCCTCCTCGACCGCCAGGGACAGCTGCGCGGCCGGAGCCAAGCATTGGACTATGAACTTGGACCGCTAGGGATTCCCAGGGGCCGCGCCCGCCCCCTGCCCCAGCCCCTCACACACACCCGGAACCCCCGGGACCATCAAGCCTCCGCCGCTATTATCGCCACTCTACGCCCAGGCTGGGCCGAGGAGGAGCCACCCCTGTCCCGCAGGGGAAGGTGGAGGCTAGGACGCCAGAGGCGGTGTCTGGATTTGCTGGGTGTGGGGTGGGCGTGGGGGATGATCGCGGGAAGGGCACCCCCAACTTCGTTCACCCTTTCCGTCTGTCTGCGCCTCCATCTTTCCATTTCTGCCCTGGTCTTCCTCTCTTCCCTGCTGTGGCCATCTCGAAGTTCACCACCCTGGGTTTTGCCAGTTCCTCACCTTTCTGTGTCTTCATCCTTCCTCTGTCTGCTGCCTCCCTCTCTCTGCCTTTTCATTGGTTTCCCTGGGCTTTACCCTTCCCCACCCTACCCCGAGCCTGATGGTACCCTGTTGCCTGCCCTGCTTCTCCCACACCTGTGTTGCCGTGTACCCTTCTTGTTCTTATTCCTTCCTCCTGTCATGTGTCACCACCTTCTCCCCTGTTTGTCTTCCCTCTCTACTTGAGTCATCCTGCATCCCCTCAACCCTCCCCCCTCGAGATTCTGCACTCCTCTCCCCAGATCAAAAAGACCCTTAGTTTTTTTATTTGGATGTACTGAAGTGAGACAAGAATCTGCAGCCCCAGGTGCCCAGGCAAAGATCAGGGTGGTCCTTTCCCTCACCCCCACAGTCTCTCCCCATCTTTCCAACGTGTTGCATGCTGGGAGTTGAGGGGGGAAAGGATGCTGCCTTCACTCAGGAGGCTGAGATTTGAGGGCAAGATCTAACCTGGTAGAGTACCTCGCTTGCAGCGGTGGTGTTTTCTCTGTGGATGGGTAGAAAGAGAAAGAAACCTCTTCTTACCCTGGGGGAGGGGCGCCCTCTTCCTTATCCTTAGATTTCTTGTCATATCCCCTCCCCATACTTTAATTTATTTCGCTGTTTTAGGAGGGAGGGTGGGTGGGAGGGGGCTGGACCGGGAATTGTCCGAGGTGCTGAGCTGGGCGGGACCGGAATCCTCCTGGGAGAGTACCAGGAACTGGGTTGGGCCTGGGGCCGTGTCCAAGGTGCCAATGATGCGGGCCGACGGCGCGGGCCGCACTATCTGTCTGTCCGTTTGTCCTGGAGAGAACTATAAAGCGCTGGAAGCGCCTACAGATGGTTTTGCGCCGGCCTTTCTTTGGGTCCATGGAGGGTGGAAATAAACGGGAGTAGGGGTGAAACTCAGGGGCAGGATAAGAGCGTGAGAAATGGGGGTCTAGAGAGGAAAGTCAAGTCCCTGAGAGCTGCAACCTGCTACATGCCCCCACTGGCTTTCATTTTAGAGTAAAGCGTGATAAGCCAAGGGGTGAGGCTGAATCCACATCCCCATCTTGACCTCCATCTTGTCTGCCCTAGCTTCTTATTAATGCCCAGGCTACTTAAGGACAAATGGTAAGGACAGCAGAAGTCATTCCCCTTCTATGAGGTGACCCTTGAGACAGAAGTGGCCGGCCACGATAACTGTTTTTCTTTTTCTTTCTTCTTTTCTTCATTGTTCCCATCATACATTAGATCAGGAGTCTAGGTAGGCCTGACCTCTCTCATTTGGGAACTGGATACCACCCCTATGTAACCAGTCACTACGGAATTGCACTGAGGCTGCTTTGGACACACGCCTAGCCAGAGTAGTCTTTGGAGACACATCCCTGTTTGAGACTCAGACCTTGACCCTTGACCCCCAGAACAGTGCACGTATAGGCAGAAACAAAAGGGGAGATGAAGCTATTCCGAATGGAAAGAAGGGAGGAAATAAGCCATTTGGCTACAAATCCCTGCTTAATCTCCCCGATTGCCTTCTTAGTTACACAGCGAAGCAGCACATTCAGTGTTGCGTCCGCTTTAGGAGGACTGACTTCTGGCAGAACGTTTGCGGTTGCGAACGCGATCGTTCCTGAGGCCTCGAAGATCCAGAAAGAGTTCCGGGAGGGGCCCGGAAAGAAAAGGCCTCGGGTTCGCTGTCCATGGTGCTGAAGAATGCGTTCGTGCAGGGTGGGGGCTTGCACTATCCGCAAGAGACGGGGACTCGGCCTCAGCTAGAGCTTCTGAATAATTTAAGAGTGGGGTATAAGCTATTCTGGCGGCAAGTTACAGAAGTCTGTCCCGAGAACCCAGGGATGTTGCCTCCCCCTTGCCCTCCTCGGAGGACCGGACTTGGCTTTCACCTGGCCTGTACCCACAGCCCAAGCACCCGGCCTGGAGGCGGAAATCCTCGGTCCAGATTTGTGAATCGAGTTCTCGGGGTGGGCGCAGGGGGGGGGGGGAGGGGGGAGCTAGCGGAAGGGAAGGCGGGAGCAGACGCCTATTGGTTGGAATTTGGCGCAGTCAACGCGATGCCGTCATCTCTCCGGATTTGGGAGGAGGGAAGGAGGATCACTTGGGTCACTTCGCGGCTGTCGCTATGGTAACCAGACTGAGCGGGCGGGGCCACCTTTCCACTCTCCTACCTTTGGGTAGGGAAAGCATCATGTTTTTCCTAATTTGGAACTAATTACTGAGACTAGCTACTTGATTGGAATTTCAGAGTTAGAGTAGCTTAAACGACACGAGGAAGAGACCCGAAAGCTGATAGAGAGCCTTTAAAAACTTGCCCTTGGGAGATTTAAGATACTGCCCCGAACTCATGGACATATGAGTTCTTCTTTCTACTCGCAACGGCACGCGCGTGCGCTCACACATACACGCCCTCATGTGCCTCCTGAAACCTATGGTCTAGCACTGAAGAACTCAGATGAGAAGGAAAAAAAAAATCCGTCAGTGAGGAGTGTCAATTTGCTAGGTCCCAAAGCCAGAGATACTGCCATAATCCGATTAGAACTGGGGGTGGGGTTCTGGAAGATGATCAGCTGGACTGCAGGGAATAATGAAGCCTTCCGGGTTACATTTGCGGAGTCCTGTTTTCTCTGGGAGGAGGGCAATAAGAAGACGCGCCCACAATAGCCTCTGAGAAGCCTAAAGACAACTGTAAACGAGGGAGAAGAGCAAAGAGCCTTATCTTTCTGCCAGAGATTGAAGCTGGGCGGGGGTGGGGGGTGGGGTGGGGTGTGTGCATCCAGGTTGGTGAAGAGGGCCTAAAACTCTCTGGAGAGCTCAAAAGAGCTAGGGGTAAACTAATGGAAATGGAGACGGAAACCCAACTAGAACCATGACTCAGCACTTCCCCTTGCAAAGGACCAAGGCACAGGGCCTGGGAAGAGTGGAGGACCCTGGGAAATGAAATAGGTGGCTAACGAGAGACGCACCCCTTTGCACCAGGTATACATCAGTACACAGCCAAAGGCATATATTATTTTACTTCAAGCAGACATGAGTGCATTTATAGTGATGAAGGCTCCTTCCATTATATTATATTATATACATACGTGTGCTCTCCCCTTCCGTGCCTCCCTTGCTGAAGCGAAGGACATTCTGTCTTGAGAGTCATGCTTGCCTGTCCCCAGAATACCTTAGTACTTATTGGAAGAAGAGAAATGTAAAAATATAAATAAATAAATGTTCAGATACGGGAGGGTGGTTGTCATGGAAACCCCTTTGCCTGCCAGCCAGGGTGCCCAGCAACCAGAGCGGCTGGCAGTATCCAGGAGGCTATCTATCCTATGGCCTCTGGACACTGGTACTCTGCCTCAGGCATTCAGATGTGTACTCCTGGAAAGGCTCTGCCAGGAAGCTTCCCAAAACAATGTTCCCACCCCAGTCAGACCGACAGAATATCAGGGTGAGCTAGAAGCGACGGGTAGGGATCCTTAAAGTGGCCCCTTCTTCAAGCACCCCTTTTTAAATGGCCTTCTCTCTCCCTACTGTTTGGGGTCTTACTATGCAATAAGGACTACCCAGAAACTCTGTAGACCAGCCTAGCCCTGAACTTGAGGCACTCCTGATTGTCTTTGCCTCCTGGGTTACAGGCAGGTACCACCATACCTAGCTCTGAATTGTGTTCTTCACTCCCTTCTATGTGGTTGTCAATAACTGCTGTGAGTTCCCTCTAGAACCGTAAGCACACTTAACCACTGCCTCGTCTTTTCCACTCCCCACCCCAAGCTTGTCTCCTGAGTAGTCTGCTGCTCTTAAGATCTCTTTCTGCTTGGAGATATTGCCCATAATAATTATTGGCTCCTCTTAAAGTACCATTGCCATTTCTTCACACCTCTTAGTTAGCTGTCTGTGGTTAATGTTTTGCTTAAGTACCACAGTCTTAAAACTAGTCTTTCTATCTATTTTATGTATGGCATGGCAACCTAAAAGTCAGGAAGAGTAATGATGAAAATATAAATAGAGAAATAAATTCTCCATACAAAATAAACTTCTTGCTTGGTATTCCACCAAGGGGTGGCGGGGGCGGGGGGCGGGGAAAAGGGCAGAACAGTATGGCGGCTTACAGCTATTTGGGAGACTGAAGTTGGAAGATTTCCTGAGCCTAGAGGACCAGATCAGCCTGCATAACATAGTGAGACCCTCAACTCAAAAATAATCAAACTCATTCACATATTATCCCAGAAAAACCACACGATATCAAGGAAACCCTAAGAAGAGCAAATGAAATCAGCCATGGCACGCCTGTGATCCCAACACTTTGGAGGCTATGACAGAAACACCACCAGTTCAAGGACAGCCTGTCAAAGACCGGGAGGAATAGAGTATAGAGGGCTTACTAAAGTATACAGCACTGGCACATGAACAGATAGTACAGTAGAGGGAAAAAGATAGTCCAGAGATAAACTGTGTCATGGCGACAAGTAACATTTAGTACAGGGCGAAAGTAACATTTAGAACTTGTTGGGGAAAAGTAGGAGAGCCAGTGAATGGTTTGTTTACAACTGGGTAGTCATTAAGATGAAGGGGAGAAAGAGGTCAATCCTTTCTCATTCTTTACCCTTAAAGTACATCTGAATCTGATCAAAGAGTTAAAGGAAAAAATGCCATACAGATTTAGATAAGGAGGCAATTTAAAAATATCTAGTAATATACTAAATATCCAGATTTTACACCCAGAAGTTCCAGCCTGTAGAATTGGTGCTAGAGAAATACTTGAAGAAATGCAGAGATAAGACAGTGATTTATTATGACTTGGAAAGAGAAAAGTTGGATTTGATTTAAATATCCACCAGTACTTAGTCAGAGCTAAGTAGATTTTGAGATATCTCACTGAAGTTTACACCATTCAGTTAAAAAGAATGAGTTGGGTGGACATGGCTTACACAACTGTGATTTCTTCACTTATGAAGCTGGGACAGGAGGGTCATGAGTTTAAGGTGGACCTAGGCTGTAGCAAAACCATGTCTCAAACATCCACAAATAAATAGGACTGCAGCAATGGCTTGTGAGTTAAAAAAACCACTGGCTGCTGACCCAGAGGGCTGGGGTTGGATCCTCAGCACCCACATGGCTGCTCACAAGCCTAGTAACTCCAGTCCCAGGGGAGCTGATGCCCTCTTCTGGCTCCCAGCAGCACTGCATGCACAGTGAAGCACAGACATACAATTCAAATGATAAATGATATTAGTATTCTCTGCAGTTAGAAAACAGTAACTAATACATATTAGTAAATATTAAAATAAAAACTTGCTGTAGGCTGGGCTTGGTGACGTACGCTTTTAATGCCAGCATTCCAGAGTCAGAATGCCAACATTCAAGGCTACATAGTGAGTTCCAGGACTATGCAGTGAGATCCTATCTAAAAAACAAAAGCAAACAACAAGCTAACAGACAAACAAAACCAGATAGAGACTTAGCACTACACCTATTAGTCTCTAAATAAATGAAAGTTGATGTGTGCAGCTTTCGCCCGGCTTGGCTGTGGTAAACACCAGCTTGTAGCATCTCTTCCCATTTACTTCCTTAGGGCAATTATAAATGAGCTTTAAAAAGATTATAGTTGCTGGGAAGTGGTGGCGCACGCCTTTAATCCCACGGTTTGGGAGGCAGAGGCAGGCGGAACTCTGAGTTCAAGACCAACCTGGTCTACAGTGAGCTCCAGGACAGCCAGGATTACATAGAGAAACGCTATCTTGAAAAACCAAATAAACAAAAAAAAGTGACAGTCTTTATGTTTGTCTTCCATTGTTAGTAAGTATGTGATTAAATACATCCTTAGGATACAACTGTGGACCCATTCCTTGGTATTCAGATTTTTCTCCTATTCTTATGCTATATTTGAGCTTTTTTTTGGGGGGGATGACATGATTTCTCTGTGTAACCATGGAACTCACTCTGTAGACCAGGCTGGCATCCCAGGTGCTGAGATTAAAGGCCTGTGCCACCACTGCCCAATAGAGCATTGATTATTTTGCATTTAACTTTAAGAATTTTTTTCTGGTACATTTATATGTATTTGTTTCATTAATTCATCTATTATGCTTAATTTTTATGAAAATATTTTCTTATATGTGTATAAGTGTTTTGCCTGCAGTTATGAATAACACTAAGTGTGCTAGTGCCCACAAAGACCAGAAGAGGGCACCAAATCCCCTGAAATTGGAATTACAGACGGTTTGAAGAACCATGTGGGTACTGAGCACTGAATCCAGGTCCTCTGCAGGAGCAACAATTGCTGTCTCCTCAGTTCCTGGAATTTATTTTTTAAAGACTTATTTATTTATTTATGTATTTTATGTATATGTGTGCCCTCTCTTTGTGTACATCTGCAAGCCAGGAGAGGGCATTGGATCTCATTATAGATGGCTGTGAGCCACCAACCATGTGGTTTCTGGAAACTGAACTCAGGACCTCTGGAAGAGCAACCAGTGCTCATAACCACCATTGAGTCATCTCTCCAACCCCAGGGAGTTTATTGTTTATATGGTGGGAAATTGAAATATAACTTTTTTTCTCAAATTTGAGAGCATATTTTGTCCAATTTTGAAGTCTTTTTTTCCTTAGTAAATGCCTTTATGGTTTATTACTATAATTATTGTTACTACTGTGATTAATTTGGAACAGAGTTATCTATGCTATCCAGGCTGGCCTCCTCCTCAGTTTCCTGGATTCTGGGATTGCAGGTGATTCTGGGATTGGCCACCATGACCAACTCTTAACACTTATTAACTTCTCACACATTTCAAAACTCTGCTGTGTCCTGCTCGGCTACTGGTTGCTTCACATGTACAAAGCCCTGGATTTGACCCCAGCACTGAAAAATAAAAGGCAAGTTAGTTTTGCATTATACTTACTGTTCTTTTTACATTTGTTTGTCTGGGGGATGCGTGAGTGTCACGGTGCACATGTGGAGACCAGAAGACAACTTTGGGAAGCCATTCTCTCTTCTACCTTTTGGGTCCCAGGGATAGGACTCCGGACTCCGGTCCTCAGGCCCCGCCACTCTATCTCACTGGCTTTTATTATTCTTTTAGTAAAAGAGCCTTAAAACCAATCATGTCAAGTTCTATAAAATTCTTTTTTTTTTTTTGGTTTTTCGAGACAGGGTTTCTCTGTGGTTTTGGAGCCTGTCCTGGAACTAGCTCTTGTAGACCAGGCTGACCTCGAACTCACAGAGATCCGCCTGCCTCTGCCTCCCAAGTGCTGGGATTAAAGGCGTGTGCCACCACCGCCCGGCCTCTATAAAATTCTTGAGAGTTGCATTGGGATTTTATCGCTTTCACAGGTCAATTTGGGAAGATCTGAGAATTTTACACTATTTGTCATCCTACCCTGAAACACACACAGGTTTCCATTTCCTGTGATTTTTTTCCCTGTGCCTTGGTGAAGATTTACAGCTTCATGTAGATGTTTTCCATGCTTGTCATTAGGGGCATAATTTTTATTACCATTATAAATCTGATTCCAAGGGGCTGGAGAGATGGCTCAGTGGTTAAGAGCGCCGACTGCTTTTCCAGAGGTCCTGAGTTCAATTCCCAGCAACCACATGGTGGCTCACAACCACCTATAATGAGATCTGGTGCCCTCCTCTGGCCTACAGGCATGATACTGAATAAATAAACAAATAAATAAATAAATAAATAAATAAATAAATAAATAAATAAATATCTGATTTCTAATTCTTTTTCTTCTTCATACAAAGTTACAGGAAAAGCATAGATTTGATGATGTTGTATCTTACTGAAATTTCATTAGTTTTGTTTTCCAAATTAGTTTCTTAAAATTTCTAGGCAGACAGCCCACTGTCTACAAACAAAGTCATTTTTAATTTTATTTTATTCAGGTTTTGCAAGACAGGGTTTCACTATGTAGCCCTGCTTATCCTGGAACTTGCTCTGTAGATAGGGCTGGCTTTGAACTCACAGAGATCTGTCTGCCTCTGCCACCTGAGTAACAGGATTAAAGGTGTGCACTACCACTGTCCTGGATACAAGGGGTCATTTGGGTTTTTTTTTTTTTGAAGATTTATTTTAAGTGTGTGTGTGTGTTTGTGTGTATGTGCATGTGTGTGTAAGTACATGTGTGCACTCACTTACAAGTGACAGAGGTTTCATATTGTTTCTGGAATCTAGAATTACAGGAAGACTTGGGTACTAAAAATTAATGTTGGGTCCTCTACAAAATCAATACAGACGCAGATGAGATGGGTACACAATCCCACTCCTAGCCTTGCAGCTACTGGCAGTTGTTAGCTAGTAGGAAGGGGGAGACAATTTTCCCTAAGAGTATAGCCTCTGGTAAGTTGACTACCTTACAGCAGAAGGCCACACAGCCAAGAATATTTGGGCTGCACAAATTGGTCCTGAAGGATTTCTTTAAGAAAGGATAGGTAGGCAAGAGGGCTGGATCTGGGAGTAGTTGGGGAAGGGGTAAATGTGGCCAAAACATTTCATGAAATTTCCAAAGAACTAATAAAAAAAAAAAACCCTCAGCTACACACACAAATGATGTTTACTTCACCATGAACAAGAGCCATGCAAGCTCCTCACTGCTAAGCCGTCTCTGCAGTCTCGTCTTTTGCCCTCCTACTGCATTGACCATACAGTGCTCAGGGGTAGCCGTGAGAACAAAGTCAAAAGATGTGAAAACCTCTTTCTTTGCCCTAAACTTTTTGTTTATATTTTTTATAATGAGATATTTACTGAAAAACAAAACAAACAAACAACAAAGGACCAGGTGTGACGGCGCACGCCTTTAGTCCCAGCTCTTGGGAGGAAGAGGCAGGAGGATCTGAGTTTGAGGTCAGCCTGGTCTACAGAGTGAGTTCCAGGCAGCCAGGACTACACAGAGAAACCTTGTCTCGAAAAAATATTTATTTAATTTTATGTATATGTGTTGTTGCAGGCGCATATATGTTCACCATGTTCATGCAGAGCCTGAGGAAGCCGGAAGGAGGATTAGCTCCCCTGGAACTGGAGTCACAGCAGTGGATGCTGGAAACTGAATCAGGGTCCTTAGCAATAGCAACATGTGCTCTTAACTACTGACCTGTTGTGGGATTTCTGTTTGTTTGTTTGCTTGCTTTTTGAGACAGTCTTTCTACGTGCTCCAAGATCGCCTAGAATTTGCTTTATAGCCCAGGCTAACCTTCAACTCCTATTCTTCTGCCTCAGCCTTGTAAGTGCTGAGGTCAAAACCATGTGTCTGACACTATACTCAGCACGTTACCCATAACTTGAGCAATGTTTCGTGTCTTTCAACAGCTACCTTCTTATTTGTCTTTTAAATTTGAGTATTCAGCCGGGTGGTGGTGGTGCACGCCTTTAATCCCAGCACTCGGGAGGCAGAGGCTGGCGGATCTCTGTGAGTTCGAGGCCAGCCTGGTCTACAAGACCTAGTTCCAGGACAGGCTTCAAAGCCACAGAGAAACCCTGTCTGGAAAAACAAAAACAAAAACATAAACAAAAATAAATAAATTTGAGTATTCAGATTTGTGACCAGTACATCATCTCGGGTCACGTTTTAGAAGTTGTCCAAATGTAATCAGTGTGATCACTGAAGCGACTCATTTTGTTCTGAGCACCGGCTGAACCATACCTGACAGCATCATCCTGGAAACGCACACATTGGCGACATAAGGGGGACTGGATGGATGTCCTCGCAATTCCTTTATCTCCCAAGACATTTAAAGGCAGCAGGATGTGATGCTCAGAGCAAGATGAGAAAGAGAGGCTGAGCCTCTGTCCCTGGCTGCTGCTCCCAGACCGCAACCGACAGTTTGGATTTCAGGTTTGTTTGTTTTTAGTTTAAACCCACCATGCAGAAACCAGGCTCTCATAATTCTTGTTTCAATCAAATGCCAGTGATAGGAATATGGTTGTTGCTGAAGTGGGAACTATTGCTATAGTAATTGAGCTATTAATAAATATTGAAAGGGGCCTAAGGGACAGATACAGAGTTCAGAACGGTGCCCCCGGATGCTCTCATCAGCTCTGCTGGCCCTTGAGGCAGCGGGGACCCTGGAGACTGGGCCTCCCATGAGCTTTCCTGTGACCTGGGTAACATGTGTTTACTTCTTGCTGCCAAGCTTGAAGCCCAGTGGGACCTGCGTGTCTCTCTCTGGAATGCCAACCAGGGGACTGCTTCAGCTGCTGCTGTGTAGAGGAGGGACTCCTGTCAGGCCAGCACAGCAACGTTCCCGAGTCTAGGCCTCTGGGCAACAGGCTTGTCCTCTCCTGAGTCTCCTCACTCCAGGAATCCACTAGGTTGCTTGAGAACAAAAAGATGGAGAGCCGAGCCCCACTTCCAACTACTTTTTTAAGACAGGGTCTCATTATGTAGCCCTGGCTAGCCTGGAACTTGTTGTGTAGACCAGCCTGGTCTCAAATTCATAGATCCTACATCTCCCTCCTGAGTTCTGGGATTAAAGGAGTATGCCATGCCTGGCCCACTGACCTACTTTGTGAGCAGGGGTGAAAAGATGCAAATTTGAGACCCTAAAGGCTGCATCCACCCCTGTGTACTATTGCTTAAATGATTGTGCTATAAGGAGTGGTAGGGATAATCTGAGATTTGCAGGAAATCTTGGCTCTACTATTTTCTTGCTTTGGGACCCTGGGGTTCCCCACACCTACACTGTCAGTCATCTATGGAAAAGATGCATCATTCAGTATTGAGAGGGGGTGTCCAAGGATGGCCTTCCTTCCATAACAAAGCATATAGATACTTGAGTCTCATGTAGAATGCTGTGGTGTGTGCACAGAAGCTGTGCACATTCCCTCATAGACTTTAGATTACCTCTAGATTGCTTACAGTGCCTAATACAGCGTAAATACTGTGTAAGAAGCTGCGGTACATAATTTTGGAGGGAATACTGACAAGGAAAAAGTTTGCATGTTCAGCGCAGATGTTATTTTCCCCAGTTTTGTGTGTAAGTGGTGTTCACATGTGTACACGTGTGTGCAGGTGTGTATGCTTGCCCATACAGGTGCATGTGGAGGCCAGAGGTTGACACTGGGTTATCTTCCTGCCAGCCATCCTTTCTCTCTCTTTCTCTTTCTCTCTCTCTCTCTCTCTCTCTCTCTCTCTCTCTCTCTCTCTCTCTCTCTGTTCTCCTCCTCCTCCTCCTCCTCCTCCTCCTCCTCCTTCTTTTTCTTCTTCTAAGACAGTTTCTACCACTAAACCTGGAACTTCTTGGTATTTGGGCTAGACTGGCCGTCCAGCAAGCCTCCATCCAGGACCCACTGGTCTCCCTGTCCGACCAGGGTTGTAGGTGTGTGCCATGCTTGCTTTGTTTTGTTTTTGCATGGATGCTGGTGGTCAAACTCAGGTCCTCTTGCTTATGCAGCAAGTACTTTACCCACTGAGTCACCTCCCCACCCCCTCAAATATTTCTGATCCCTGATTAGTAGAATCTGCAGGTGTAGACCCTATGGGCTATATCATATCCAAAAGGCTGCTGTGGGCTGGGGCGATGCCTTAGTGAATGAAGTGTTTGTTGTATGGGTGTTCAAACCTAAGGTCAGACTCTCAGAGCCCAGGAAAAGCTGAACATGGTAGTGTGTGTGTTTATAGCCCCAGTGCTCCTGCTGTGAGATGGAAAGTGGGAACATGATAATCTCTAGAAGCTTGAGGGCTAGCTAACTGGGAGAACATAAGAGTGGACTAGAAACTCTGTCAGATGCTGCAGAGATGGCTTGGTGGTTGAGAATGCTTGTTGCCCTTGCGGAGAACCTGGGTTCAGTTCCCAGCTTCCACACAGTGCTTCATAACTATTTGTAAACCCAGTTCCAGGGGATCTGATGCCCTCCTCAGATCTCCATGGGCACTAGGGACATACATGGTGCTCATACATACATGAAAGTAAATCACTCATACACATAAATAGAATAGATACATATTTAAAAACAAAGGAGAAAGGCCCATGTCAAATACCATAGAAGGTAACAACTGATATCACCACATGCAGCAGGATGCGTATGTGACTGTGCTCACACACATAGACTCACATATGAACACATGCACACATACACAAGCTAAGTAAGATGCAATACAACAAAATAAAGATGCGCTGTTGCAAATGTAATTTGAAATCATGTGGATGGATTGCTTTATGTGTTGTAAGTCACATAGGGTGGTCTAGACCCAGAATCGAAAATGTGGTCATTGAACAGAGGGAATACATAGGACAGACCCTGGGACTATGTCAACACAGAAAACCACAGGGAAATAGTGGGTGACTGGGGAAATAACCACAGAGAATGAGGACGCATCTCAGACCTTACCATCCAAGCCTGAGACCCTTGTACACTCTCTCCAATTCTCTCTCCATCCCACACCAGCCAGATCACTCCATGCTGCAGTATGAAAAAAAAAAAGGTAATACTGCCTAGAGTCTCCTTGACAATCACTGCTGTGTTGCTAAGCAACTTGGCATCCTGATCCAGAAAGAGGAACCTGGTGCTCTAGACCTGGCCTTCCAGCCTCTTTTAGCTACTTCCTCCGCCTCTAGCCTCAAGACAGCAGAGGGTGCTGGAGAGGTGACTCAACCTTTAAAGAGCACTGGTTGTTCTCCAAGAGGACTGGAGTTCAATCCCCAGCCTCCATGATAGCAACTGTTTGTGACCCAGTAGGCATTGAGTGCACAAGCGGTGTGTAGACATGCATGCAGACAAAGCACCCAGACACATAGAATAAAAATAAACATTTAAGAAACAGTGGAGAGAGAGAGAGAGAGAGAGAGAGAGAGAGAGAGAGAGAGAGAGAGAGAGAGAGAGGGCACTTCTCTGATTCATGGGGACACTAGGATGCAGAATTAGAGGACCAGACAGTAGGGAATGGCCCAACTTTCAGAGCTGGTCTCTACTCTGCATTGATTGGAAAATTCATGGAGCGGTACTCTTAACTAAACTGTTCAGGCACAGGTTGTTCTCACTATCCAGGAATACCTCTATTTTATAACGAGGTCAGTCAGGCTCAGAAAAATAAGCAGCCTTAACTCCCCAAAGAACAGGTGTGGAGGTTTGGAGTGGCACTCACCTAGGCTACTTCTACTAGACCATACCATCACAGAGAAACACAACGGTCACAAGATTTTAAAAATGCCTCCCCTGTTTACCATTCGTCCTGAACTTTTGGTGAACGCTGGCATTAGGAACCTGTTCAGGGTTCCACTGGGGATGGGCTGGTGGGCATTTTGGCCTTGTTGCTTCCTGGATTTCTCAGAAGCTCTGAGTCTTCACTTCACTATGAATGTGGTGATAACCAAGGGGCCAGGAATGGAGTAAACACTGGGCTATGGTAACTGAATCTCATCCCCACCACTGGGAGGCTCTGAGATTCCGAGCGAGTTCTCTCTCATTCTGCCTTGGTTTTCTTTGTCTACAGACTAAGACCAGTGCTAGAATCAGCCCTAGAGCATTCTGATGGCGAAGAGAAAGAAACATCTTTAAAAGATGCCTGGGACACAGGTTTCCAGTGCCGGCCTTATTCTTACTTCGAGGAGGTCTTAAAGGTATGAAGCACCTTTCCTTAGGGAGGAGAGCCCTTCCCAGTGTGAGACTGACCTCAGATGCTGCTGACCTTGGATGCTACACTGCCCTTTCTTATCCTGAGACAAGTTACCAGGTCTACACTGCTTTAGGGAAGTAAGTGTGGCCACTCGAGTTTCCTCCCAGGACATCTGGCTGAGACTAGAAGGGGGAGACAAGCATTAGCTTTAATTACAGTCTTATTTACTTATCTTGTGTGCATGTACATATGTGAGTGACATATGCTTGCCATCGTGTGTGTGTGATGGTGAGAATACAAGGCGAGACAGTCAGTTCCCTCCTTCCACCATGTGGCTCTCAGGGATTGAATTCAGGTCAGGCTTGGTGACAGGTGCCATCTCACTGACCCTTGTGTTGTTACTATTTTGTTGGGGGAGGATGCCCGTTCGGGTCCCAGCTACCCAGACCCAAAATAACCATGCAGAAACTATATTATTTGCAATACTATTTGGCCTATCCGCTTATGCATATCTCTAGCTCACTCTTATAGCTTAAGTCAACTCATTTCTATTATTTTATATTTTACCACGAGGCTCATGGCCTACTGGCAAGGTTCCGGTGCATCTGTCCCAAGAGGTGGCTACATGGTATCTTGTGACTCTGCCTTCTTTCTCCCAGCATTCAGTTTAGTGCCCCCTCCCTAGCTCTACTCTGCCCTATCACAGGCCAAGGCAGCTTCTTTATTTATTAACCAACAAAAGCAACACATGCACAGAAGGACTTCCCATATCAATATTTGTTTGTTTAAATAATGGAGAACATTAATAGACATGCTGGGGTACTTACATGGTCATTTAATCTTTATAGTAACCTATGAGGTAAGTACTGTTGTCTTCATACCCACTTTACAGATGAGGTCACTGAGGCACACAGGCATGCGTTGCTGGAAGTCAAAACTGTGAGAGAACCAGCACTCAAGCTAAGCAGGTCTAGCGCATAGCCCTTGCTCTCTGCTGCACTTACACCACTCTTTACAAGAATAGCAAGACAGGAAAAGAGGAAATGGAAAACCAGCTCTAGCCAGAGAAAATGTGCATCAAGAGAGAAGGTCACAATCAATAAAGCATTGAGCCGCTTTCTGCTAAATATGAGATGCACCGTCCTAGGATAGAGGAAAGTCAAGGAGAAGTCACGTTGACCAAAACAAAACACGCCATCATCAGGGCTGGAGAGATGGCTCAGTGGTTAAGAGCATTGCCTGCTCTTCCAGAGGTCTTGAGTTCAATTCCCAGCAACCACATGGTGGCTCACAACCATCTGAAATGAGGTCTGGTGCCCTCTCCTGGCCTGCAGGCTTACATGTAGACAGAATATTATATACATAATAAATAAATAAATAAATACATGCCATCATAACAAAACAAACACACCATCATAATCAGAGTGAGACCCCACCTCATCCCATACCCTAGTGATCCATCGCAAGCTTAGAGGGCTGTGTGTGGAGTTGAAGACAGCGGATGGCAATGAGCCACCCAACAGCTGGCTATTCTTCCCTACAGATCAGAAGCCTAAGGAGGGATGCTCAGGGGACGAGCTGCTATTGTCCTTTCTAACCAAGTGCCTTGGGCTGTGGTGGGACAGTTAGTGTACACCCGCAACAGACAGTGCAACCCACACTCACTCGGAGAAACAATCCAGACAGGACCAGCTTGAGAGGAGCTTGGAGAGCCGTGAGGAACTCGACTCTGGGGACAGAAGTCGGGCCATTCAGTTCACTCCTCCAAGCCTCTGTTTCCCCACTTGGAAACCTGAGGTGACTTGGCAAGGTGTCATCAAATCAGAGACCAGACTGCTTGTAAAATATTAGCACAAAACAGAGCCTGGTACCCAGCCAGGTTCCGCGAGGAAAGAGGAATATTTCTGTTATCAGCAGACTGCATCTTGAACAGCTCAAACAAACAAGTTAGAGAGGGTCGAATGAATCTTAAAGACACATTGGGGGAAAAACGAAACCAGACGCGCAGAAGGCTCTGAAGAACGTGCATCCCAGGAAGGAAGAATTTATTCACATCTCATCAGAAAGTGCTGTGTCAGCCAAAGTGTTCTAGGTGGCGCAGGTCCTCTATGGTCACTCAAGTCTCAACCAGCAAGGACAGAGATCTTCATGTGTGTGTGTTATCAGGGCTGTGACTCCATCTTCAAAAGCACACAGGGCATTAGAGAAGATACGAGTCACGAAAGCAAGGCCTTGTAGGGTGTCCAGGATTAAGGGAGAAGTCATCAGAGGAAGGAGCATTGGTCTGGCAGGGGAACCAGATAGCACAGGCCCCAGAGAAGCCCCTGGGCTTTGGCCAGGTCATTTAACAAAGTGGGGCTTGGTTTATTATTGTTCTCCTGGATCAGGAAGTTGGATGTGGTTTAGGGTATATCTTCTTGGGACTGAAAATGAGGTAGAGAACTTGCCTAGCATTCTAGAAGCCCTGGATTCAACTTCCAGTACCACAAGACAGCGTCTTCCTTGGGGCTTGAGTAGAATAGTGGCCCCAAGACTCGGCTGTATCACAGCAGCAAGCGAGCAGCTGGAACTGAGACAAACTAGTTATAGGAACAGAAAAGAATAGAGTTAGGTGGGCATAAGAATGGGATTTCAGGCCAGGCGGTGGTGACCTTTAATCCTAAGACTCAGAAGGCCAAGGCTGGTGAATCTCTGTGAGTTCGAGGCCAGCCTGGTCTACAGAGTAAGTTCCAAGATGGCCAGGATGTTACACAGAGAAACTCTGTCTCTAAAAACAAACAAACAAAAAAAAAAAAAAAAGAAAAAGAAAGAAAAGAAAAAGAAAAAAGGAAGAATGGGATTTCATAAGTATGATCAACTAACTGAACATCTCCAGCTCTTCCACAGTGACTGAAATCCCTTCTCATCTGTTTATAGGACCTCACGAAGCTCAAGGTTAGGGAGTCGCCCAGCCCACCCATCTCCACTTTCAACTTCCCAAGAAGACCCGACATGTGCCACGCCTGAAATTCTTAGCCCAAAGAACCATCCGGTTTACTTCAGCTTCTGAGCCCGTGCCCAGCACACGCCCAGCACACGCTCACCACACACCCGGCACACTCTCAGCACACACCCAGCACACGCCCAGCACACACCTAGCACATCTAGCACATGCCTAACACATGCTCAGCACACACCTAGCACACACTCAGCACACGCTCAGCACACGCCCAGCACACGCTCAGCACACGCCCAGCACACGCCCAGTACATGCCCAGCACACTCTCAGCACACGCCCAGCACACGCTCACCACACGCCCAGCACACGCCAAGTACATGCCCAGCACACTCTCAGCACACGCCCAGCACACGCTCAGCACACGCCCAGCACACGCCCAGTACATGCCCAGCACACTCTCAGCACACGCCCAGCACACGCTCACCACACGCCCAGCACACGCCCAGTACATGCCCAGCACACTCTCAGCACACACCCAGCACACGCCCAGTACATGCCCAGCACACGCTCACCACACACCCAGCACACGCCCAGTACACGCCCAGCACACTCTCAGCACACGCCCAGCACACGCTCACCACACACCCAGCACACTCTCAGCACACACCCAGCACACGCTCACCACACACCCAGCACACGCTCACCACACACCCAGAACACTCTCAGCACACGCCCAGCACACGCTCACCACACGCCCAGCACACGCCCAGTACATGCCCAGCACACTCTCAGCACACACCCAGCACACGCCCAGTACATGCCCAGCACACGCTCACCACACACCCAGCACACGCCCAGTACACGCCCAGCACACTCTCAGCACACGCCCAGCACACGCTCACCACACACCCAGCACACGCCCAGCACACGCTCGCCACACACCCAGCACACTCTCAGCACACGCCCAGCACATGCTCACCACACACCCAGCACACGCTCACCACACACCCAGCACACGCTCACCACACACCCAGCACACGCCCAGTACATGCCCAGCACACGCTCACCACACACCCAGCACACACCCAGTACACGCCCAGCACACTCTCAGCACACGCCCAGCACACGCTCACCACACACCCAGCACACTCTCAGCACACACCCAGCACACGCTCACCACACACCCAGCACACGCTCACCACACACTCAGCACACTCTCAGCACACGCCCAGCACACGCTCACCACACACCCAGCACACTCTCAGCACACGCCCAGCACACTCTCAGCACACGTCCAGCACACGCTCACCACACACCCAGCACACTCTCAGCACACGCCCAGCACATGCTCACCACACACCCAGCACACGCTCACCACACACCCAGCACACGCTCACCACACACCCAGCACACGCCCAGTACATGCCCAGCACACGCTCACCACACACCCAGCACACGCCCAGTACATGCCCAGCACACGCTCACCACACACCCAGCACACGCTCACCACACACCCAGCACACGCCCAGTACATGCCCAGTACACTCTCAGCACACACCCAGCACACGCTCACCACACACCCAGCACACGCCTAGTACACGCCCAGCACTGGCTCACCACACGCCCAGCACGGCCGTCAGTCATCCTCATGCAGGTCTTCTCCCCCAGGACTGTTTTCTGGGTAAGTGAGGACAGCTCTCACACTCTTCCCCCAGTCGAGCTCCCAGACTGTTACCGTTGTCTCTCCAAAATTTTTCCTCTTCACTCCCTTGTCTACGACACGGTGTGACTCCCTTTTGTCCTACTCCAAAAATGCTTACACTGAGCTTTTCATTCCCGGGGTGTGGTGGGGTCGCTGTTCCAGAAGGTGGGATACCTTCCTATCCTCATCAATGCCCCAATCCCAGTGTTCCTACGTTCGCCATGTTTCCTTTGACAACACTGTTTCATACACAGCCCTGCTAGCCCCGGCCTTGCCATGCTTGTATTCTCTCTCCCATTGCTTCATATAAAGCTCTAGGGACAGGACCTCTAGCCCTTGCTGGGAAATTCTTGCAGCTCAGCTATTTCAACCCTGCCTTGGTCTCCTCTGGCGGGCTTCATTCCTGCAAACGGTCCTCCACCGCCCCCGGCATGTCTTGGGCCCCTAGCAGGTCAGCCCTCCCCTGGCTCATGTACTCTCTGAATTATATGAGTCCATTCTCTTTCTCGGGAGCTCTATAGGACAGGACATGGCATGTGCCTGTGCTGGAATGGTAGTGCCAAGAGCAGAGTATCCTGAGATTTCAAATGCCATTAGGTAGGAGTTGCAGAGATGGCTCAGCAGTTAAGGGCACTTGTTGCTCTTGAAGAGGACCAGTGTTCAGTTCCCAGCACCCATATGGTAGTTCATAATCATTTGTAACTCTAGCTCTGGGGAAACCCAGCACCCTCTTCTGACTTTGGCAGGCACCAGGCACTAGTCTGGCGCACATGCACACATGGAGGCAGAGCACTTAAGCACATAAAAGAAAATGAAAGAATCTCTTTTAAAATGGCTAAGAGAACCAGGAGGTAATGGCACACATCTTTAATTCCAGCACTCGGGAGGCAGAGGCAGATGGATCTCTGTGGTCCAGCCTGGTCTACAGAGCTAGTTCTAAGTCAGCTCGGGATACGCAGAGAAACCCTGTCCTAAAAAACAAAACAAACAAACACCACAACAAAATACAAATAAAAGGGAAGAGCCTTAGACAGAGGGAGAGAGTGGCCTCTGGAGCCGGGTGGTGGTGGCCCACACCTTTAATCCCAGAACTCAGAGGCAGAGGCAGATGGCTCTCTATGAGTTCGAGGCCAGACTGATCTACAAGAGCTAGTTCCAGGACAGGCCCAAAGCTACAGAGAAACCCTGTCTCAAAAACAAAAACAAAAGCAAGCAAACAAACGAACAAACAAAAAAGAGTGGCCTATGCATGATGACACAGATGATTTCCCTTCCAGACTCACACCTTACACTTTTTATCCAACTGGTATTTAATAGAGACCTTTTGTATGTTTTTTTCAATATTATTTTATTGGGGCTGGAGAGATGGCTCAGAGGTTAAGAGCACTGGCTGCTCTTCCAGAGGTCCTGAGTTCAATTCCCAGCAACCACACGGTGGCTCACAACCATCTGTAATGAGATCTGGCGCCCTCTTCTGGCGTGCGGGCCATACATCGAGGCAGAATGTTGTATACATAATAAATAAATCTTTAAAAAGAAAAAGATTATTTTATTGTAGCCGGGCATTGGTGGCGCACGCCTTTAATCCCAGCACTCGGGAGGCAGAGGCAGGCGGATCTCTGTGAGTTTGAGACCAGCCTGGTCTACAAGAGCTAGTTCCAGGACAGGCTCCAAAACCACAGAGAAACCCTGTCTCGAAAAAAAAAAAAAAAAAAAGATTATTTTATTGTTTTGCTTATCGAGACAGGTCTTGCTTTTAGCCCAAACTGATCTCAAACTCTGCCCCCTTCTGCTTCTTAGTCCTCAGTGTTGAGCTCACAGTCACGTGCCTCCAAGCCTGACTGGATCCCCTAGGGTAAGTATGTGTTATTTGGAAATGGAGGGGGAGAGTAGTGGATAAGGACACTCCCTTCTGAAGTGGGCCTGGATGATCCATCTGGGAAGGAATGCTCACTCATGCTCACCCCACACTGCACAGGCTTCCACCTTATGGGGAAATCTCCTGCCTGCCTCCCTGCCTGCGTGCACGCATGGTTGATACAGGCCCAAAGGCATTCCCGTTCAAACAAAGAAGACCCTTTGTTCTGGAGAGATATGGCTATCCTTGTGGAAAGTAACACCTGGGCCACGGGGAAGAGAGGGCAGGGATCTTGGCTTAGAAGTCCGGTTAGGGCTATTTTCTTCTGAGGAGAACGTCTAAGGTCACTTCCCAGACAACAGGCTTGGGAAAGGAGAGAACAGAGATAAGGGTCACAAGGGCCTCTGCATAGTGAGTGGGCCCACCAGACCCATTTCCCAGACTTCCCAAGGCCGGATCCAGGATGAGGGGTCTGGGTTCCTCCTTTCCCCCCTCACGCTGAAAGCTAAAGGAAATGTGGCGGCAACCTGGTCCTCTTGTCCTCGGTAGGTGAAGCGCCTGATGGGCCACCGAATATTCCTAGACTAAGCAGTAGCCGGGCCTACTCTCTCTCGGACCAGCAGAGGGCGCGCACCACTAACGGGAAAAGAGGACTAGTCGCCAGGACAGAGTGGGGGAAATCCTTTTAAAGAGTAGAGACATCTAAGGCAGAGGGTGGGAGCCAAAGCTACTGGGAGCAGCAGGAGCTTTGTGAAGGGAAGTGAGAGAAGGTGTTAAGAGAATTAAACAAAGTAGGGAGTGGAGGCAGGGAAGGGTATTAAATGAGGGCAAAATGGAATGGCTGGTGGAAGGTTGGGAGAGAGTAGGAAGAGAATATGGGTTGCCTGTTAAAATGAGGTGAGAGCAAGAAAGATGGGTGAGATGGAGAAAGGTGGAGTGGGGTGGCCATTGGGTTAAAAGTTGGGATGGGATGGGGCGAGGGTGAGAGATGAACCAGCTCCTCCTCACCCCTGGCCACCAGCCACCGACACCCAGGCCTGCTTACTGTCACTCTCTGGCGGTCTTTTGCTCTGCCAACGCTGAACCTTTTACCTCTTTGGCCTCCCTGAAAAGGGCCCTGGTACAGCAATGAACAGAAAGGAGGCAGTGGAGAGCTTGGGAGCTTTAATGGGGCCGAAAGGGTTAGGTACACACTGGGTCATTGAGCCAGAGTGTGGGGGTGGGAGAGAAGGAAGCCAGAGTGTTGAGCTGGGGATGGGGGACCGCAGAGATGTTTACCAAGCCTTCTCAGATCCCGGGAAGAAGGACTGTGAGAAGCCTCAAGGTACTGGAGTTTGGAGCAGGTCGTCGGAGAGAGGAAAAAAAAATCGGGAAAGAAACTAGAAAAATAGGGGTCGTAGAGAGGGAGCCAGGGGTGCAGGTGAGAAGAGAAAGCGGCACCACGGGAGTTTTAGAATCTGGAGACTTAAAAGAGAAAAAATAAAGTGGGGGCAAATCGCCCTTCCTGGGGTGGAGATAATGGGGGGCTGGAAGCCTAGTGTTCTAGGAAGACCTCAGAAGCTTCCAATTTTTTCTTCCCTGGGCTAGGCGCGGCTGCTTTAATGAAATCTGTGTTGAAGGAACGTCGGGGAAAGTTTCGGGGCTTCTCCCAGGATGAGGGTGGGACTGGCCACTGGACGTCTGGGAGAGGCCCTGACTCACCAGGCCGCCCCGTCTAGTGATAATGACCCCCTAAGTGCGAGGCGGCGGCCACCGCACCGAATGGCCCGGGTGGGGGCTGCAAGCCCGGGGTGGGGTAGAGTGCGGTGGCTGCAGCGGTGGCGTTCGGGCCGGGCCAGTAGGAGAAGCCAGCGGGCGCGACGCCGGCTGAGGCTGCCATAAGGTTGAGTTTGGAGAGGCCCGGGAACGGCAGGGGGGCCAGACCGGCAGGGAGCTTGTAGAGTGCGCCGTCCTGGGCGGCGGCGGCTGCTGCTGCAGCTGCGGCGGCGGCGTGGGCGTGCGCTGGCGGTGGCTGGCAAGCCTGCGCCAGGCCCTGGAAGTCAAATCGATAGGCGTAGCGCTTTCCGTGCACCTTGCTCATGATGTTTTTATCGTAGTAGTAGCGCAGTGCGCGGCTTAGCTTGTCGTAGTTCATGTTGGGCTTGCTCTTGCGCTCGCCCCAGCGTCGGGCCACCTCGTCGGGGTCGGTGAGCTTGAACTCGCCATGACCGCCCTCCCACGCGATGCAGCCGGCGTTCGCACGGTCTGCCAGCAGCTCCAGCAGAAACTGCCATAACTGGATCTGTCCGCTGCCTGTGAGGAAAGGGAGCGGTCAGCCACGGACTGGGCAGGCTGGAACCAGGGGGAGAGAGGTGAAGCAAGAAAACAACACAAACCACTGCCAATCCCCGCTGAAGAAGACGAGGGCACTTCAGACAGCACCCCCGTGAGCAGCAGGAGGCAGCTGGTCAACCCGTGCAGACCAGCAAAGCATAATAGAAACGTCTTTCATTTCAGAAGACCTAGGGCTCATTGCTCTGTGGTTGGTTGGGTGTGGAGTAGCATTGTCTCCTCCGTGGAGAATCCGTGGTGAATCATAGCTTTAGGCTTTCTTAGGTAAGGGGCAGACATTAGACCCTGCCCGTCCCTGGGCCACTCTCCCTTATTTAGGGCTGTGACTGCACAGAAGTGCAAGACAGCCCGGTGCACCTGGACAGGTGAGATCCTGTCCGGAGACCCAGGCCCCAAAGGGCGGAGTGCCCGTACACCGACCCGTAGGAGCACCAGACAGTCCGTCCCTACCACCCAAAGGTACACAGTAAAACAGGCCTGACTTGAAGTAACACCAGAACAAACAAGAACAGAGACCCTTGGTACTGAGAAGAGAGGCTAATTCTTAGGGAGACCCCAGCCTCGTCACCTTCAGGTGCACTGACCTCAGGGATGCTGGGGAAGAAGGAAGGGGGCAGCTCCCAGGAAAGAGGTAGGATTGCAAAAGCATCGAGCAGGAATCCTGGTTGGTCTTCCTATAAATTTCAGGGTTGCTGGCAGTGACAAGGAGGATCTCCCTGAATATGCTGGTGGTGAGTGACCCAGAGCGCACACTCTCCAGCTTTGAAGCCTTAAGCGACAGAAATCTTAGCAAACGGTCCCCAATCCTTTTTAGAGAATAAACAGATTTGCCTCAGGTGGAGCCTGGTGGGTCTCTCCTCCTTCCGTGTCACTCAGTGGAAACACCCCCCCCAAAAAAGGTCTTTCTTCCAGAGTTTCAACCCCAGTTCCTCTAGACCAGACTGGTGAAGAGCTGGTTGGTTTTCCGGGAGGTCAGGGTTTGGTTTTAGAGCAGAAGTACGGAAAGCTTTGACCTGAATGGTGCACCCAGCACCAAGTGGGAACAACAGAGACTTGGGCCCCCATCCGTGCTGGGTGTTACTTCCCTGTCCTTCAGGAAAAGAAAAGCAGTTGCCCCTCTCATCTTTTGTGGCTTCTTGTGAGATTAAGTCACTGGCTGGGGCAGGAGCTACAGGAAAGAGTTGAAACGCCAGCCATCAGCAGGATGATTGACTGACAGGCCTGTTGTCTGTCACAGCGAACCTGAGTAGCAAACACAACGCCAAGGCTGGCTTGGCTAGCAGAGTCAGTAAGTTCGGCAGGGATAGCAGGAAGTGCCTGCTAGCGGTTTAGGCCTCTGCTAGCCTAGGATGGCTTAGAAAGTAGTTATTGACCCCACCCCCATCCCCGACAGGAAGTATTCAGATTTTACTCCAAAGAGAGCCCTCCCCCAAAAGATGCTAAGCACCACAGCCGCCTCTTGAAAGCTTGGAAAACCATCCACCCTTGACCAAAAAGGATCTGGGAGGCAAGATCCCCTTCCTTCGTCTGACCAGTCCCGTAAACCTAGAGCAAGGACTCAAAAAATGCACGAGTCAAAGGCCAAATCAGTGTTTTCCCAGGGCCTCTGCACAAGCTACTCACGGCTTTATAATTTTCCATAACGTGGAAACCTCTCTGATCTTCTGTCTAGTGGCAGGGGTACCCGTCCTATTGGGTTCATAACCCTGCCCCCCATCTACTATGGTGTCTCCATCAGCCCAGTGTATCATTCAGCTCACCTTTCTGCACCGCGGGGCTCAGTGGCCCCCAGCTCGGGCTCTTCCCTTCCTTAAAAAGACCATCTCCGACGGGATCTGCGGCGCAGAAGAAAACAGTCAAGCAGACCTAGGCGGAAGTTGCGGATTTGACCGAAAGGGCCCCGGGCTGCAGTGTTCTGGGGTCCGGGCCACCCAGCTCCTCCTCCCCAAGCTAGGCTGCGACGCGTGCGGCGCAGAGCCCCTCCATAGCGCCCAAGTCAGGAAACGCGTCCAGGAAAAAGGAAATCCGCTTTCCGAAGGGGCCGGCTGGAGCGTTATAAAACCCAGAGGGGATCGCGCCAGCCGAGTCTGAGCTAGCAGAGCCCCTCGTAAAGAGGAAGGGGGCGCTTGGAAGGCTGGGCCGGCGTGAACGCTCGGAGGACGAAGGTGAGGACCCTTGTGCGCGCAGAGGCGACGCCCAGCGGATAACAGCTTTCGGGGAAAGCTGGAGCCCGGAGACCACCACGCCAAAGACCCCTGCTTTCAGCCTCCTAGGATACGGAATCTGCGAGTCCTATCTAGACCCACAATGGAACCCCGGAGCTCGCTGTCTACCTTGAATGCCCCAATCGGCAACCATCAGTCCTTTTCACACACCCACAAAGCGACTCTCTGGAATCATTTCCTTCCTTTGATCCATCGAACTTGGCCCTTGCCCCAACCTAGACTTCCCGCCCAGGGTCTTGGTGCCTCCAGCCCCCGGCTGGTCCCTGGTACCTGGCAGGTACATGTTGATCAGCAGGGGCTGGGAGGCGCCGCTCTGTCTCATCGCTGCCGGGGACTGGGCGGTGGGAGATGGGGGGGACCGGTACGGGGGGGGGCACGTCAGCTTTGCGCTTGGGGTGCCGATCCCCGCCCGAGGCGACTGTGGGTGACAGGAAAGAGTAGACGCCAGCGGGTCCGGCAAGGCCTGGCGGGAGCGGGCAGCCAGGGTGTGGCGAGGAGGGAGGGGGTCCTGGAGCGATGCTCCTAGCTACAGGGCGGCTTGCAGCCCTCCGGCCCCGCACGGGCAGGGGCCGCAATTTCCGTTTTAATTAAAGTGCGGCCGCCTCGGCCCCCCAGACCCCGCCCCCGCCCCTCTTATCTTCCCATCGCAATAAAGTCTCCAACGCGCAGCGCCTCAGCCAAGCGCACCCGGCAGCCCCCTGCGCTCCGCAGCCCGGGAGACACGCGGGGGATGGGCCCCCAGTTCAG
The DNA here is from genome assembly GCF_950005125.1 of Chionomys nivalis. NCBI lineage: Eukaryota > Metazoa > Chordata > Mammalia > Rodentia > Cricetidae > Chionomys > Chionomys nivalis. The sequence continues at coordinate 121,465,448 of NC_080087.1, read as the reverse complement.
CGCTCAGACAGGGGGGCCTGGAGCGCACTTCTTTTCTGTTACCCAGACTCTTCGGGCGGGAATGCTGGCCCCAATTCGGACCATAGCCTCAGGCCCCCTTCCCAGAGCCTTCTTTCCAACCTCTCCCTCCCCTCCCTCACAGCTTACTCTCCACCTCCTTTCTCCTCCCCCCCCCCCACCCGGGTCCCCGTCTCCAGGCTGCGTTATCTGCATCTTCACTTTTAAATTTCCGCTTCCCTCCCTCTCGCCTGTCGCTGCGCTCCCGGCCTGCTGCCGTGGCTCCCTTTATCTTTGCCCACCCCCGTGCCTTCTCCCTCCTTTCTCCTACTCTCTGTTGGTCCCTGGAGACCCGATCTCCTTCTCGGTCTCCCCTACGCTTTCATTGGTTTCCTGTCTTCGCCTGGCCCCACGCCTCAGGCAGGACACTGGGGCATCTCCCCTAGCAACTTCTGAGTTGGTCGTTTCCTTATTTGCCTCACCTCCTTCTTAGGTCTCCTTGCAGCCTTGTAAATGTTGTTTTTCTCCTCTTTTCTCCTTTCTTCCTCCCCTTTTCATCTCTTCAGTTCCCGTACATGGGTTGCCTGTTGGAGCCTCTCTGTCTAGCCCGAGACAGAATAGATGTAAGCTGATTTTTCTCCTGTAGAGTCCTATTCCTCTTCCCAGTTCTCACTACAACTACTATTTCTCTGCCTCCCGTTCCCACTCTCACAAACACTCCCATTTTGGTTATGGATGAACCACGCTGCAGGTTACAGGGATCCCAATAGGCCCTGTACATGTGCCTTTCCTAATGTGGCTTCCAGGTTGAGCACGATGTCTGTGAGACTTCCTAGTTCTGAGACTGAAGTTGGTACCCTGGGTCAGCAATGCTTTTTCTACAACCCTGTGACACATGGGTATGTGATACTTGACACATATGGCAGGGGGTAGCTGCTGTCAGAATTGCTATTTTCTGTGTCCTCCTCTCTCTTGCTTAAACACAGGAGATAGGAGAGCTGGAAATGGGCAGGCCTCCTGCGAGGTTCTTGTTCCCAGGGTGCCTGTATGAAGGATGCTGCAAAAATCCTACTTGGGTTCTGCAGGGACCCTGTCCACCCTCACTTGCTTGCTGTCAATCACGGGAGAGTTCATCTTTGCTAGGCAAAGGTACACAGGTGAGGACAATGGAAGATGGGACAGTCAACAGAATCCTATGGAGACAGGGATGGAGACTTCAGGTTGCAGACATGGGATCTAATCAAGCAAAGGCAGAGATTGAGATGTTTTGGGGAAACAAGCTTAGGACACCGAAGGAAAGGGCCTTAAGGGACTGCCATTAAGGTACTGCCAAGATCTCAGTCCTCCTCCTGTGCCCTCTTATGGCTCCTTCCAACAGCTACTGACAGAAGACAATAGCAAGAAGGTAAGAACAGGAAGAGCTGGAGGGCATGGAGGTTTACCCACTTAGGACTATCAGCAGGAGGCTGAGGCAGAAGGGAGAACTGTGGGTGTGTGCCCTACACAACAGCTGTATGCCGGACAAGTGTCAACAGCTCAGACTTTGTGCCCAGTCTGAAGAGAACTCAGGTGCTGAAGGGGTGAGATTCCTTGGTCGCTTCCCCTCCATTGTCTCCCTGCCAAGCTGTGTATCATGGTTCCTTCTGACTCTACAGACCACCAGCCTGTCCAGAATGGGAGAACCAGAGACTAAAACCCTCAGTTGTGATGACTTCAACCTCTCCTTACAAGCTTCCAGGGGCTGATAGATGTGGGAAACAGAATGCGATCCAGAAAAACCTAAAAAGATCCATGCCGGCAAAAGATGGATCAAACAAACCCAAGGGCAGCAGCAACCTATCCAGGGTCCCTCTGCCAGGTCCTAGAGGTGACCACAGATGCTCCTAGAAGGGGGATGTTCAATTGTTTGTCCAAGAGAAGGTACCAGGGAGCGTTCTCTCTCTTTCTCACACATTGCCTATTTCTGGAAACAGGTAGTGAGAAGATGGGACCTAAAGCCAAGATGTCCTGAGACTTGAATTCAGCTCTGGTTCAGAAATCTTGCCTATATTCCAATTGTGTGATGCCGAGGAAGTATTGTACTTAGTCTTATTGTCTTAAAACTGATGATGTAAGCATCATCTGCATATTGTGAGCTTCTCATAAGACAGCACATGGTAAGTACGTAAGGGCAAGGACCAAGTTGTATGCATTTAGTTTTGTTAATACTACTGTCCTACAAAGAGATGGCCAGCCAGGAACCCACATGTTTTAGGCTCTGTTGAAACTTGAGGTTTTAGCCAGAGTTCAACTTAGCATTAATTAATCCTGAATTTGGCACCTGGGACCCTGTTTTCAAACCCTGGCTTAGTCACCGATTGGGCGTGTGCTCTCTTTAACCCCAGTTTCTTTGTTAATGAGATAGATGAAGAATGGAGGATGTTTGGAGGATCAAATGCAACAGGAGCCATGAACTCTAGAGCCCATTCAGAACTGAAGCAGAATTCACACCTACTGAGAGCTCGGACCCTTGGTTCTGAGACCCGTGACAGGGCAGGTGGAGGGTTCCTACATCCACTGCTTCAATGCTTTTTCACAGCCCAACACATATCCTTAGGGGCTGTTATTAAATCCTCACAACCACCCCTGGACACACACGGAGCATGAATAACTTCCATTTTGGGGTAGATAACAAAGTTTAATATCATGGGAGGTACAAGTGATTGCTGCTATAGTCTTGGGCCTGGGTTCAGAGTGATAAAGTATCCTCTGTAGAAGGGCATAGTGGACAGGGGGCTTCCCATGAATGCTTCTCCTGGGAGCAAAAGAAAGGTGACTCTTGAAAGACACTGGCAGGTTCCTCTGGCTGTCTGGAGACCAGGGTTGAAGATGCAGACTGAAGATGGCCTGGAGTGTGTGTGTGTGTGGGGGGGGTACAGGATCAAGAAGAGCTTTTGTATATGGTCCAGGATATTTTGTCCTGCATCGTGGTTGCTGACCCAAGAAGTGTGTGGTGGTCGAAATTCGGTTTTGGACCCTAATTCATGATGGGATTGTTGATCCATCTAGAGAATGGCCAAGGCACCATCTGGGCTTGCAATGCTTTGACCTACACGGGTGCGTGACCCCGCCCCAAGTCAAGCTCTGGAGCTGGCTGCATCTGATTGGATCCCACAACTCTTGTTGACTTGTTTTCCCAAGCTTCCCCAGAGCATACCCATGCTCCTCGCAGTTAGGTCATACTTGATAGGTAAAGGTTCTGGAGCCTTATTGGAAGAAACAATCTTCAAAAAGATAAGAATGGAGATTACCTGCCTGCTGGGCAGTGGTGGCACACACTTTTAATCTGAGAGACAGAGGCCCATAGGATGTCTGAGATCAAGGCAACCTGCAGAGTGTACTATAGAAAGAGTTCCAGGATAGTCAAGGCTACACAAATGAATCTTGTCGAAAAAGAAGAAGGAGAAGGAGGAGGAGGAGGAGGAGGAGGAGGAGGAGGAGGAGGAGAGATTACTTCTTATTTACACAAATGTATAAAGTCCTAGGTTCCATCACACACACAGAGAGAGAGAGAGAGAGAGAGAGAGAGAGAGAGAAACAGAAAGAGAGAGCAAGAAGAAAAGAGGCAAGAGGGGAGGTAGAGTCAAGAGCTTTTATTAGAATCTTCGGGGTGATGTTGACTGAGTGTAGAGCCTAGTGCTGGACTCTTCGAATGGACTGCAGCTGTCCAGTATGGGCCTGTGTGCCAAAGTCGCTGTAGGTACGGAACTCCCCACTGTGCCGGTCCCGCTCTAAGACATACTGGTAGCCTCGGTAACCTGGGTACTGGTAGGCCACCCACCTACGAGAGCGAAGAGAATGGTAGTGAGTAGGTTCTGCATTGCTCTCACCTGGGTGGTCCCCTCAGTAGTCCCAGCTGCCAACAGCCAGCTTCAAAGCCACAGTTCAGCCCTGCTTTTTGCTCTGGGTCTTCTTGTGATCTGTTTTAGCCTGTCTCCTACACCCACCCTTCATTTCCTCTTTACCCAAGTTTTCAACCCCCCACATTCCCACACACTCCCCCGGATCCTGGTCTGTATTGCCTTTTCCTACTCTTTCCCTTCCTCTCCCCCTCCCCCAGTCTCTGTTGGCCTCTAGCGTCCTCCATCATCTCCCCATCTTCTCCTTTGTTCTCATGGACTGCCCACTCTTCCTGCCTCCCCTGTTGCAGCCCCAGGACTCACGCTCCAGAGCTGACTTTGATGGAACCCACATCTTTGCTGGTCCAGCCCATGGAAGGCAGTGATGGGTAGTCATCACTGAGTTCAAACTTGCAACCCTGGAAGTTTTCCCCTTCAAACAGTGTCACGCGGCTGTCACCGTGGTTCTGAGGCACAGAAATAGGGGGTGGGGGTTACAGAGATGTCAGGCCCTGTTCATAGGTAGGATTTTAACCCTAGTCACCCAGTTCCTGCTCGGCACATATCATGCAGCCTCTTAGACATTTCAGGAGTTCACCCCATCAGCTCCTAGTGGGTCTGGCCAGCTGGGATGCTCAGGGGCTCCACCTGGGCCCTACCAAGACTTCGGGTTATGTGCCAAGACCAGACAATTCCCAGAGATTCTTTGAGCTCAATGCTAGAGATTTCTGTGACAGGACCCTTTCCTGTTGTCATCTCTTTGTTATATTTGTGGTGACAGGGATCAAATTTGTGGTCTCCCTTCAAATTTGTGATCCTTCTGCTTCAGCCTCCAAAGTAGCTGGAATTATAGACATGTACCACTGTCCCCCGTGTCCCTCCTTTTCAGAAGGAAATCACAGGCTCTGAGAAAAAAAAATCTGGCCTACTAACCAGGATATTTCATTAACGGTCTCACTTGTCAGCTCCCCATCACTGCCGCTCTCAGATTGGGACCCAGCTGAGGGGTCCTGGATGGAACAGTCAGAACATACAGGTGGGCATGGCGCTGTTGGTTGCATCTGGCCTAGCAACCAGGGTCTTCCTCCTACAGAGTTATTGTCCCTCACAGCCTCTTGGAACAGAGAAATAGGACTGGACTGGGTCCTCTGACCACCACCACCAGCCCCAGGACTCACCAATACCTAAGTGAGCAGGAGAGTGAGTCCTCTTTGGGACATTTGGCTCATTATTACACGCACACGCGCACATGCACACACACACACACACACACATCCAAGACTCAGAGACACCTTGACACTGGCCCTGTTCTCAGTCCGATCCCTGGACTGAATTCGAGTGTCACCGGCATGTTAACACGTTTGACCCTGTGGCGTCACATTATGCCTCCGAACCTCATTTCTAAGACTGTGTATGGGGCTAATAGTAGCCACCTCAGCCTCCCCGGACTGTGTGTGCTGACAAAGGTTCCCTTACACCTGTGGTGGATTGAAAGCCAAAGGGCCCGGGCATGCTCACAACTAGCGGCTCTTTGATGCTGTCCATGGTGCTGATCCACACCCGTGTCTCCATAATCCCAATTTTCAGACGTTTTTTGGTTCTGGAGTAATGCCACGACGACCCCCCCCCACACACACACACACATTAAGATGTTGTTCACAGATACTGTTCTGGGAAGACAGGTTTTCCAAGGCACTATGCTTTTGCTGGAGCCTGAAGGTAGGCGACAGGAGAGGAGGGGAAGTGGGCCTCGCTCACCGCACAGAGCACTGGCCTGAAAGACAGCAGTTGGTTGCTGTGGTGGCTGCTGCTGCCGCTCCAGGCGCTCCAACAAGGATAATCTCCCTTCTCTAGAATGAACTGCTGCCCCTGGAAATCAGGGTACTCGAAGGCCACCCATCTGAAAAAGGAGAAGGGGAACTGGGAGGTATCTTTGCAGTCTCCCTCTGGGTCATCATTTTCTTGCCGTGGTTAAAGAAAAAAACCCAGGGACCCAAACTCTAAACCATTTCCCAGACACACCCAGTCCCTCTGGTGAATGAAGCCCCCCAAACCGAGTGCTGTCTGGTCTTGGAAGGGCCTAGGCCTCCCATTCACGGCCCACAGGTTAGAAGGAATGTTTTGGGTTACAAAGATCACCAGACCAAGGACTATCTGCAGGGATTTATGTGCCTTCCTAGGGATGCAACTGAGTCTTCGGCCTGCAAAGGAACCTCAGCTCTCTCCAGGCCCCCAAGCTGCTCCTTGGATACTAAGATGGGGGCCAGCAGAAAGGATCTGTCTGCACAAGGCTACCTGACTTCGCACAAAGAAAACCGCTGGGGTTTCAGGGTGGGCCCCATAGATCGTTTCTTGTCTTTGTCTTGGGGAGGGTTGTGAGTTTTAGAGAGAACAAAGGTTTGTCTTGTTGATGAGTCTGTCTATGGGCATAGTGGAGTGTAGGTTGCAGTCCCAGGCTCTGACTTTGGCTGGGGTGGGAATGAGAGAAGCCGAACACACCCTAAGTTAGCTCAACAGATGCAGCAGGATCACTCACGCGCCGTTTTCCACCTTGACCGAGCGCACCCTGCGCAGGGCTCCTCGCTCACAGACGTTCGCACAGTCGCTCAGCAGACGGCAGCGACGACCCTGGAAGTCCTCCTCATCCCAGAGCGTGAGACAGGCGGGCACGGCGCCCGGCACAGGGGCGCTGCTCATGCCGCTGCTGTTTAGGAAGGGCAGGATCCCCGGCTAAGCTCTCAGGAGTCCTGTACTTAGCCTAAGCCGCCCGTCCTCAATAGGCAGTGCTGGTCCCTGGGACTGGATCCCTCCTGGCTCTAGAAACAAGCTGCCCCGGGGCAGGGCTTTTCCCTCATTTCTCCCTCCCTTTCCCCAGCACCAGGTACTCACCGGAGGGTTGAGTACCGCAGGCACGGAAAATGGAGAGGTTGCGCGCGAGCCTGATGTGGGCCGCTTTATACCTCCGTCTGGCTGCCTCTCCCTGGGGGATCCGGGCGCGGTGGGCAAGCTGAGTCAGCTGGCCGGCTTTGGTCAGCTCTGGTCTGCATAGGCAGCGGAGCCACCGATCTGGTCCCAGCCCGCGTGAATGACAACGGAAAGTGCTGAGACGCGCATCGCGTGTCCGCAGGAATCCAGGCTGACTCTGCGCTTTCTTTCAGTGAGGCTTTAAGCCTGGCAGAGACTCCAAGCCTGGGGGCAGAACACGCACATCCTGGCACAGACCCTCAGGCATGAAGGCTAAGCCTAGGGTTTAGCCTTTCCTAAGACCACGTGAGCCTGGCACAGCACTGTTCTTCCCAATGTTAAAATTCCCTAAGTGAAGATTTCTGTTTTGGGCGTCGCTAGGCCGGAGAGAAGACCCTTCTCTAGCGTCAAGCCCCCAAGCCTCCTTTCTCTGGGAGATCTGTCCATTTCTGTCCTTTTCTTCTGGAGCAGGGCTTACCAACTGGTCTTCTCCCAGCCCGAGGTCGAGACCAGGCCTCGCCGCCAGGCGGCACTAAACTCAGAAAAGAATCCGGGAACGCTTAGGTTTGCCTGGGATTTAGAAATGCAAGTGCCAAGGGAGGGGCTGACTGTCCTAGGTAGAAAGAGCACTTCAACCTTCCCCCAGCCCCCGTGAGAGTGCCGAGGCCGCCAGTGCCCTAGAAGCCGCTGGCTGGGAAGGTGTTGAGGGCGGAGGAAAGGAGAAAAGGCTTAGAGACCCAAGGAGGTGGCTGCAGGAAGGAAAGGGCCTCACTGTTAGCTGTCAAGGAGACAGTTGCTTTAACAAGTACTTCTTGGTGGTGAGAGGCTATCCCAGCAGGAGAGTCGGTGGTGGGGGTGAACTAATTTGTTACTGTTTGCCAAGTTCCTTCCTTGTAGACTCAACAGCAGTCTGGTGGGTTCAACTTGCACACACAAATGTGGAAATTGAAACTCAGTCTGGTGTGGAACTTTGTGCAATCTCATAATTGGCCAGTTTCAGAGTTAAAAAAAATCCAGGCTTTCTTCTCTGTTGCCTCCTACCCCAACTCCTGGAAGCTAACCTAAGGCGCCATCTTTCACCTAACCTACTAAGCCCGTTCCCTTCGCACTGCCTGGAGAGTTTTAACCACGTGCTGTTGACGTGGCTAGTTCCTCTGCCACTCTGTGGGCGATGCTAGTCACCCGCAATCTATTTTCTATCCAGCGTGTGTCCGTCTAAAGATGCCCTCCTCCGTTCACAAAGGCACCAGTGCCTCCTTCACTAGACTGTAAGCCCCACACAAATGGGGAGGAGCTATGTCTGCCTTGTTCCCAGTTGTCATCTTCCAGCCTAGCATGGTGCTGGATACAGAGCAGGAATTCAATTAAAATGGAGGGAATTAACAAGGTGACCAACTGTGGGCCAAATGTCTGTGGGGAAGGCATGTACAAGAAAGTCTCCAAGAAGGAGGGAGAACATGAACAAGGAAGTCAGGACCACGAGGGGTGCACCCACCCACTGAGACAGTGGGGCCGATCTATTGGGAGCTCACCAAGGCCAGCTGGACTGCGACTGAAAAAGCATGGGATAAAACCAGACTCTCTGAACATGGCGGACAATGAGAGCTGACGAGAGGCCAAGGACAATGGCACGGGGTTTTGATCCTACTTCATGTTCTGGCTTTGTGGGAGCCTAGACAGTTTGGATGTTCACCTTCCTAGACCTGGATGGAGAGGGAGGACCTTGGACTTTCCACAGGGCAGGGATCCCTGACTGCTCTTGGGACTGGAGAGAGAGGAGAAGAGGAGGGGGGAGGGGGAGAAGGGCAGGAGGAGGGGGAGGGAAATGGGAGGCGAGGAGGAAGCAGAAATTTTTTTTTTCAATAAAAAAAAAAGACATACAAAAAAAAAAAAAAGAAAGTCTCCAAGCTGGGTGGCGCGCGCCTTTAATCCCAGCACTTGGGAGGCAGAGGCAGGCGGATCTCTGTGAGTTCGAGACCAGCCTGGTCTACAAGAGCTAGTTCCAGGACAGGCTCCAAAACCACAGAGAAACCCTGTCTCGAAAAACCAAAAAAAAAAAAAAAAGGTCTCCAGTGGAGTGGGTGATGGTCTACCCATCCTACTAATCCCATTTCTGGAGTTCTAGGCTTCTGGGGGGTGGGCAGGCAGCACCTCCCTTTGGCCTCTCTGTAAGAAATGACTGCTGGGATTGACATACATGAACTTGAGTTGAGATTATACTCTGAGCCAAGAGAACATGGGGGTAAAATGGGACAAGTCTGACTAGGTTTGATTGAGGGTAGGGCCAAAATTACTGTTTAGCTGCTTGACTCTTCCTTAGAGTGGGCTAGACACACATAACAGGCCTGTGATTTTTTTTCCCCAGACTATGGGGAAAAGTTCAGACTCCATATAGGGCAGCAGTTACTCCTGGATGCTTACTATTTTTGCTTCTTCTCTGTTTCACAAGTCCTAGCTGCATCAAGAAGGCTGGAAAAAAAATGATAGGTAGATAATAAAAGATCTTTTTACTTCCATTGGACAATTCTAGAGGTGGCCACCAGGGGGCAGAGTCAGTCTGCACTGACAAAAAAAGCCAGGTTTTGTGTATATGTGTGTGTGTGTGTGTGTGTGTGATTGCTGTGGTGGTGACTGTAGGCTACTGTGCTGCTGTGACTGTGGGCTCGTGTGTTACCTCTGAAACTATGTTATGTTTAGCAGGAGATTGGCCTGGGTGAGGGTAGCTTCCAGTCCATGGTTAGTAGTCCTCAGGATCTGGAAAGAGACAGAGGGAAGATTAGAATTAGGGGTGGCCTGGTTTTGGGGGTAGTGATGTATATGAAAAGCCTACCCTTTCCAGTTGGAAGTTCTCCTGACAGCAGCCAGCCTCCCAACTCTGCTTACACCTGGGTTTCCTCATCAGGAAAATGCAAAGGTCTCACCACACATCCATGGCTTTTAGTTCTATCTGCAGTCAGCTAAATGGCGTGTCTGTCACCACCACACCTGCTCGCACTGCCTACAGCAACTGAGGTCCCGTGTTCCCCAAGAGAATAAGAACGGGAAGGTACCCCTAAAGGATGGAGGCCTAGAGGTTCTCAGGCATCCCCTACTCCCTGGTGCAGCAGAACCAAACTGTCTCGGTGCTGTAGACTCCTCCATTATCCTCCCTTTTCCACCAGACTGGTCCAGTTCCAGCCCCTGGTCTCTCCGTCATGCCCCCTCCTACCCCCGGCAGCTGTTCCTGTTTGCTTTCCCAGACCAGTTGAGCTTAGAGCTTCCTGAAGGATGGATGCCCAGGTGGCTTTGTTTGCCAGCTCAGTACTATCCCTTTTACCTCCTCCACATCCACAGATTTGACATTCAGGGAACAGCCAGGAAAAAAAAAACAAACACCCCAGCAACCTCAGATCTGTACCCCCAAACCACATGGAGATCTCACAAGGCAATCTCCACTCTGAGCCCACTTAGGCAATCATCTCATACAGGGACCTTCGACACACACACACTGCAGAAGTCCTAAGACCTTATCCACATCACCTCTTCTATTGTCTGCCGCAACCCATGATTTTGAGAAAATACACATTCCACGTTGACCCTCAGATCTATGATTGTTTCTGCAAGGATCTTACCCTCCACTCAAATCCTCCATCCCATGTGGGGACTTGTGGACTCTGAAGATAAATGCTCAGACCCAGTCCTGAGTTCTCACTCACACCCCCATCTCAGTAAAGGTCCAGAAAACGCTTAGGGAAGAGACACTGCCTGTGTGTAGCGTCTGAATCCATGAAGAGCCCATTTTTCAGTACTGCTGGACAGTTTAGAGGTACTGGTAGCTAATGTTCTCTCCTCAAGGTGGCCTGATTCCACCCCTTCCCCTAATTTCACAGGGAAATTATCCAGGGCCTTGGGGACTGAAAAATGCAAATTCTGTGAGTGGTGCCCTCGTGCACCCGGAGTCCCATTGCCAGCCTTTCCTTGGCAGCCTGGTTCCTCTGGTCCCCGCCCCACTTCTGGTCTGGAACAAGCAGAGGACTTCCTTCCCTGGGCTGGACAAGCCTTGTCTCCCAGGAGACAGAGATAAGTCAGTGTGAGACAAACCCAGTTCGTCAGACAGATGGGAGCCCCACCCACATTATCCCACCCTATCTTATCTGTCCTCAGTAGGACTGGAGAGCTGACCTCCACCAGAGGGGTGAGAGGCAGTTTCATCCCTACTCACCCACTTCCACACAAGGTCAGGAGACTCTTCTCGGATGGCAGGAGGCAGGGAGAGGACACACGCACACAGGTTCACAGTCAGGTGTCGGTAGAGTCATCCTCAGTGACAGGTACATGGGAACGATCCCACCAACTTGATGTATGGATTGCTCTGGCCTGTGGGGAGACAGCTGTTCTGTCAATTAGAATATCGTGTGCCAAGCATAAGGGAGGGCTGACACCAGAACGCACCTTTGTGTGCTTTGACGGGCACACATGCCCCCTGCAGTAACCCAGAGAGGCATCTTCTTCACTGTTTAGCATTGAAGGCTAGATGGGCCCTGGAGCCATGCTGCTGCCTGAGATCAAACCCTAGCTCTTCTGTTTCAAAGTCCATTTTCTCCTCTGTAAAATGGGAATCATTGTCTTGACTACTGTGGGGATTTAAATGTATGTAAAACACAGAGCCACCCTGCAGCACACACTCAACAAAAGGTGTAGTCTTGGGGTTCTCCCCACTTCCCCTGGGAAGGGGTGGGGTTGGACTGGGAGGGGTCAAGGCAGTGAGCACCTTTCCCAACCTGATCCTGGTTCCAGGGAAGCCAGCAGAACACTCCACAAGAGGCCTTTCACTTTCCATCTCCGAGGAGCCACTCTGCTCACTCATGTTTGACAGGTCAGGGAGGTGTTCCAAGTTCCCCTGTGCTGGCAAGGGAACAAGGGTGGTGAGTGGCGCTGAAGACCTGACCTCTGTTTCCTCAGGTTTCCTTGGCCAGCCCTCCCCTAGCCCCACCCCTTTACCTATAAATTAAGCTGGCTGCTGGAGGGGTCCTTTCCGCCATGCCAGCCTTGATCCTGCCATGTCTGGGGAAGGCCTTTTCTCTCCCCATCCTGCCCCAGCCTTGCCCCACCTGGCCTAGCCAAAGTGAGGGGGCGAGTCTCGTCTCCATGGGGATTAATCTCCGAGAAGGTCACCAAGGCTCCCGTGCTAACCTGGCTGGAGAGGGATTAGCACCTGGATGTGAGCCCCCTTCTCACACGGACCCTGGGCTGCGTGCACGAGCCTCGTGCCTTTCCATCTTCTGGCTTTTTAATGAGGCGGTGTTCGTTCTGCCAGTCCTGGCAGTTGCCATTTGGGACCCACCTCTGTGTCCTCCCTTGGGGTCACTTCCACAGGCCGCCCTCTCCCTTCTCCCTCCACCACACCTCTGGTTTCCTGTTTCTATTCATCCACTGGACCTCTTATCCCACTCCTCTCTGGTCTCCATCTTCTGTTCTTTCACACACACACCTCATGTGTGTATATGTGTGCGTATGTATGTGTGTGTGTGTGCGCGCATGTGTGTGCACGCCTGCACGTGTCTGGTTTCTCTTGGCCTCTGTCCCTGGTTTCCCACTAGCTAGCTCTAGCCTCCGCTGTCTGAAAGTTCTCAAGCGCCCCCTTCTCTATCTGAGCGCTCCGCTCTGCTTCTGACCTGACTTGGTTCTGAGCTACTCTGTCTTTGCCCTGTTCTCAGGCCTCTTCTTTCTCAGTCGTCCCCTTGGCCATTTCCCCTCTGCTGTTTCCCAGTCACCCCATCACCCCCTCCCCCAGGGCAGCGCTTCAACTGATCTGTCCCTTTCCTCTTCCCCCCTACCTATTCCCTCCCCCCCAGCCCGGAGTGCTGACAGGAAAGACAGGAAGCAGGCTCTGGCTTGGCTTGGAGCAGGAAGGGGGAGGGGCAGCCCGCACACCAGCTGCTGGGTACCCCCCCTTCTATCCTAGCACCTGCAGGCCTGTCAGACTCCACCTCGATCTGACAGGGAGGGACCCAGAGGAGAGGCCAGATGCCCCATGATGGCCTGGAAAAGTGAATCTTGGAAATGGGCAGGGGGTGGGGATGTGGGAAGGAAGCTTTAGCAAGGGGCAGTAATTAATGGCCATCACCAGGCCAGATCCTCAGCCCACTGCGTGGTCTCTCTTTGTCACCCTACTTCCAAGGGCTGTTTTTATATGTGGGGACCATTCTAAGGACAGACCTCTGTGTGCAGACTCAAGACCTAGAACCCCCAAGGAGTGCTAGCTCCATGCTATAATTGGGGTGGGGGAGGGTGTGTGCTATCAAAGACACAGGAAAGGTGATCCAGACTGCTGAGGGTAAATCACTCAGTACCACTGAGGCCAGGATGGGGATTACATGGGGCTATGTGGACACAGCCTGGCCTTGGGGCTAGCTTGGCCTTGGCATCCTCATCAGAGTCACTTTAAAACCATTTCTTAGGAGCAAACTCCACAGATCCTGTGGGGGCCTCTCAGGGCTAGGGAAAGGGGTAGTGGATGGGATAAGACGGCACTTCTAGGAAGTTCTGAATTATAACCCTATTTTCCCTCTTCCTGGCATCTGTGTGGGTACCACTCTCCACCATTGCTTCTTGACCCTAATAGCAAACCAGCCCGGGGCCTTTGCTGCTGTACAAGGAGCCTCTTTCTACCTTCAGCCTGCTGCTGGGTTTTGTCACCCATCCTCAGAAGCAGGAATGGAGACGCCTGAAATCACTCCTCTCTGGCCTAGCCTCTCCTCCAGGCCTTGTGTACAGCTCTCGGTTTGGGCTCCTCTGCCAGAGTGTAAGACAATCCCCTTCTTGTAGGCAATTGCAGGCATTTTAAGTAACTGAAAAGGGGGTGGCCCATCCCAGATCTGGGTGGTGGCTAATGACCCATGGCGGAACTCTGGCTGAGCTGAGCGCTACCTAAACTCAGTCTAGCCTGTCTGCCTGGGCTGCAGAGAAGACAAGATTATGGGGTTTGAGAAAGGTGGTGAGCTCCGTCCTGTGTCTGAAGACCCTGTGTTTGTTCTCCTGGGTGTCTGCTGATCTCAGGTATGATTGGACTGATAGGCAGGTGGTAGAAGTGAAATTTCGAGGTGGCAGAGGCAGCATGGAAGAGAGCTGGAGGGGTAGATTTGAGTCTGCACAGAAGCCTCGGTTCACCACACCCGGTTTTCCACAACCTCACAGCTGGGGCACAGACTCTTAGAGGGCCAGGTTAAAGGGACGCAGTAGGAGTCCAGAAACTAGGATAAAGAGGTTGGTGGAGGCCCTCAGTCTTATGAGAAACAACGCTGCCTCTTTTTTTTTTTTTTTTTTTTTTTTTTTTCAAATGAGAGAACCAAGAGGCTGGGAAAACACTTGCCCAAGGCCACAGAATTCGCCCTGCTACATCAGGGTTAGAATCCCGGTTTCCACCTTCACAAGGGGTTCTGTTCTGAACTTCAGCCCATTCCGGTCACCCCGCTGGAGCCTGCTCAGCCCGCATTACCCGGCAGCGAGCTGTCCCTGGCAGCTCAGAGTCTGCGGGCAGGGCAGGCGGAGCCTGACGGGAGCCGGATGTCCCCCGGGCACGGTGCGCTGTCTCTGCGACCCATATGGTGGCGGTGGCGGCGGCTGGCAGGTGCTTGCGTGGCGATCTGGCCGGCCCCGGGGCTGATGCTGAGAAGCCGCTCCTGCCTCACGCGAGCCGAACGAACAAAACGCTCAGGTCCGGTTTGTGCGAGGGGCTCGTCGCGGGGCCGGAGCGGAGGACCCGGGGCCTGGCGGCGGTCCTCGGCGACGTCTCGTCGGTGATCTTCCTCGAGCGCAGTGCCACCGCTCCGCTAGCCGCCCTCTCTCACCTGCGCACCGCTGTGGCTGACACGTCGGCTGCAGCGGCGGACGCCACAGGTGCACACCTGGCTCGCCCCTCCCTCCCGGGCCACCTTCCACAGCTTTTCTGCCCCTCCGCCCAAACCAGCCAAGCTTGGCTTCGTCCCCAGCCCACGCCCCGGAGCTTGTGCCCTAGCCAGGGTTCAGAGCACTCTTATACTGCCAGGTCAGTCCCCGCCCCTACACACACACACACACACACACGCACGCACGCACGCACGCACGCACGCACACCTGTCCGGGGCGCCCGTTTGCTCGGGGCAAATATTGACTCATGGAGGCGGAGCGTGCCCCCCTCCCCGCCCCCGCCCAGGCTCAGGGACCAAGCTTCTGCAGAGAGGCCTTGGCCGCGACAGCAGCACCGCCGGGCGCGCGGGGGGGGGGAGGTGCAAGGGAGGGTGCCGGGGACTTGAGTGCCTCTGGAACAACACCAGATGTCACTTTTCCACCCACCTGGCTCTGAGCTCAGGGAGGAGCAGAGGACAGAGGCTGCCCGGCGGAGCTTAGGTGGAAAAAAAGAAAAAAAAAAAAAGAAAAAAAGAGGCGGACGTCCTAGTGAAGGCAGAACATCTCTGGGTCTGAGGACTGGCAGTGGAGGTCACTGAGTGGCGTCTCTAGTTCCTTAAACCGTGACTTCCAAAAGTGTCCAGATCCTAATTCTGGCCCACTATTTCGTACCTCAGTATCCTCCTTAACCTTTTTTTGTTTGTTTGTTTTGGTGTTGGTTTGGTCTTTAGAGACAGGGTTTCTATGTGTAGCTTTGACTGTTCTGGAACTGGCTCTATAGACCTGGCTGGCCTCGAACTCACAAGAGATCCGCCTGCCTCTGTCTCCTGAGTGCTGAGATTAAAGGCGTGCGCCGACACGGCTCGCTTTCTTAACCTCTTAGCTGAGTTAAGGTACCCAGGCTGGCCCTGGAGGTGCTGGGGAACAGATGTGGAAGGACTGACCTTCCGGCGTCCATGGCCACCTGTTTAGCCCACCAGGCCTAGCACTAGCTTCTTCCAGGATGAGCTGTAGCAAAGCCAACTGCGCCCCTCCTGAAGCGCCCTCCACTGGCCAGACTAAGTCCAACACCCCTCTGCAAGTATTGAGCCCTCTTGCCAGTCCATGGGAAACTAATCCTCAGGTTTCTAAAGGTACGCTGGGTCTCTGCCGTCCACACTGGCGGCTCTCACCTTCCACACATCTCAATAGACCTCTTTTTCCAGGCAGAGGGAAATAAAATCCAAGCAGATAAGGGGGGGCACTAAATGTTTTACTAGCAGGACAAGGGGAATTTAGGCAGGAACGTAAGAGGGGCTGGATGCTGACCCCAGCAAACAGTCGGTAGTAGGTTGCTGCATCTCAGAGCAAAGTACATCTTGTTGCATGGGCAACAGGATGTCTGGCCTGCAAAACAGAAAGTCAAGGGTAGGAATGGGGGTGGGGCTTCCAACCGCATCTGAATGCCTCTCCAGTCTTGCTCTCCTCCAAGCAATGAATATAACCCCAGGCTCCAACCTGTGCAAGCTGACTGGTGGCAGGGCGATGATGCGGGGCCTCGACGTGAGCACCACCTCTCCACGGCTCGCCTCCACCAGAATGTTCTGGATCATGTTCTCTAGTATCGCCTCCTGCAGGTTGAGGAAGGCTGGTAGCCTGGGAGGAGGAGGGTGTTGCTCTGGTTAGCAAGGTCTCAGATCTGCAAGCCTCTTCTCCACTTAGCTGTGTGCAAGTGCAGCGTGCACTGGGCTCTGCCCAGATTCCCATCGGAAGCCCTACCCCCCCAGCTCTAACACGGTGGGGCGTCCTGTTACAATGTCACAGATGCTAGATGTGGGGCCATCACAGAGACAGGTTTGGAGGACAGTAGTCATAAGAGGATGCAGAAGTGACTGTGTGTGGTCAAGGAATCCCAAAGGGACAGAATAAAC
Source organism: Chionomys nivalis (assembly GCF_950005125.1). Taxonomy (NCBI): domain Eukaryota; kingdom Metazoa; phylum Chordata; class Mammalia; order Rodentia; family Cricetidae; genus Chionomys; species Chionomys nivalis. Next base: position 121,448,833 of record NC_080087.1, on the reverse strand, counting down.
TGCCCCCCCCCCCAAGCGCCAGGAGATCGTGGTATCAGGAAAAGTCAAGCTTTTTCTCTGGTCCTATCTGTCCACTGAGAGACTTTGAAGACTACCACCCGACTCCTGGAGTGCTGTGCTGGAAAACGCTATCGATTCGGTACCACACACTACATAAATCTGGGTTCTGCTCTCTTGAAAATTCCACACCCAAATTTTACACTACACCAAGAGGTTGTCGCTGGGACCCAAGTTAGAAAGAGAGTCCCATGCAGCTGAGGCCAGCCTCAGTGTAAGGCATTCCCAGATCTCGTCTGGTCCCAGCGGCTCACCTTCCAATGGCTTCTTTCTCATCGTTTTCTTGTTCCTCTTTTACCATCATTTTGAGATCCTGCTGCCATTGCCACTGCAGGGACTGCTGGGACCCAGTGGGCTGTGCAGTGGCCTTGACCTCTGACCAGGTCAGCTTTGCCCCTTTGTCTATCTCCTCTTCCATTTCCTCCTTGCTCAGTTCTTCATCTTCTCTCTCCTCCTCTTCCTCTTCTTCTGCCTCCTCCTCCTCCTCTTCCTCCTCCTCCTCTTCATCCTCTTCCTCTTCTGCATCCTTCCCTGAGCTGCATTTGTCCTCCCCCTGCTCTTTGCCTTTCCTGTTCTCATAGCAGCTGGAGGGCAGGGACAGGATTGGCATTAAGTACAAGCTGCTCTTGTGGGCCAGGAACCTGGCTGACTGCTCGTTCCAGAACTGGCAGAAGTAAGGAACTTGCTCCACCAGACTTTGATCCACAGCCTCCTGGAAAGTCTTGTCTTCCAGCAGGCCTCTGGGTAGGAAAAAAAAGAAGAAGATATGGAATATAGTGGAAGGGTTTTCAGCTAGGACAGTGTTGGTTTCGCTGCTTCCCAAGGGACAGTTCTGGCTACTGATTTTACTATCTAGTGCCAGGTCTGGAAGGAGCGCCCTTAGAACGTGGCAACCCTGAGCCCTGTAGAGTCTTGGAGGTGAACAGGATGTAGTACAGGCAGAGCCAGAAAGTCAGAAAGATACACATAAAGGGCAGAGCGCCCAAGGCCATGGGGAACTGCCTATAGATAACATCAGACCAGCCACAGAGAAGCGACCAATCAGGACTCAACCCTGAAGATCTGTCTAGCCAGTTCTATCAGAGTGGTTCTGTCCCAAGGGTCCTCCAGCAGGAATTCTCTTTTCCTCAGGAGCGGAGCACTGGAGCTTCTGAAGCTTTGTCCAATGCAGTCGGAGGGGTGGGAGGAGGAGGATGAAAGGGCACGGAGCAGGGGGTACCTGATGATGGCTGTGAGACAGTCAACCAGAAGCTGCTTCTTCTGCCTCCAGACAGGCTCCTCCTTATCAGGGGGTTCTTCCTCAAAACCTTTTGATTCTTCTCTGCTTAATTTCTTCTTTGGCAGCTCCCTGGGGTAGACCAGGATATTCTGAGTGGACTTGGAAAGCTACTAGGCTACAGTGTGTGTGTGGGGGGACAAGTCATGATGGTAGCTGCCCCAGTCATGAGGACACAAATATGGTGGGCACACACCCAGTCTTAACAAAATATTATTGCTGTACTCAGAGAGCTGCACCCAACCCTTAGGTTAGAGCAGGACCCAGAGGCTTCAAGTGGGCAAAAGGGGAGGGTGGGACACGTTGGTGGATTCCTCAGGGGCCTCTTTATTATCTCTTCAAAGGGACCTAACATCGAGGTCAGCCTGGTCTACAAAGTGAGTTCCAGGACAGCCAGGGCTGTTACACAGAGAAACTCTGTCTCAGAAAACTAAGAGAGGGAGGGAGGGAAGAAGGGAGAGAGGGAGGGAAGGAAGGAGGAAGAGAGGGACGGAGGGAGGGAGGGAGGGAGGGAGGGAGAGAGAGAGAGAGAGAGAGAGAGAGAGAGAGAGAGAGAGAGAGAGAGAGAGAGAGGAGAGAAGCAGTAATGATGATTCTCATTGCCCCAATTCTTGCTTCAGCCCTTCCTAAATGTTGAGTGTGGGCGTCTGCTGTCCTACAAATGGGGGAGAGGATTCAGACTACAGGAAGGTGGCCCACGCTTCCCCAGGAGTTCACCGGTACAGGAAGTGGCAGGGAAACTCAGAGAAGAAGTTGGCCAGGTAGTTGTCAATGGCATGGGCCCTCGCGGTGAGGCCTAGACAGAGCAGGCCTGGCACCGGTGGTTGAGGACATGGCCACGATGTCTCCTCCTTTGCCAGCTTCAGGTTCCAGCTGGCAGGTCGACTGAGAGATGGTTGGTTTGTGATGGGAGGCAGGGTCTTTAGGAAGAAGGAGGCAGAGGTGATAGGGAGCTCTACTCCCGCTGCCAAGGAGCCCCTGGCCTTGCTCCCTAGGGTGGTTTCTTGCCTACTAGTATTTCCCGCCCTCTCTTCTAGTAGGCTGACTCAGGGCTGGAGGGTATCTCTGGAGACAAGCAAGGACCTTTTCAGCTACCCCGAGAATGGCCAGGCGGGGACTTTCTGGCTCACCTTGTACTTCTTCACAGGTTCACAGGCTGTGCAAGGTGCTCTCCTCTGTAAGAGAGACCCCAGTTCAGGATCTGACAGCCCTAGCCACGCCCACTTCTGTCCCTCTGTATAGCCAGACCTTGCTTTCCTCTCGGTTTTGCCTACTTCCCCATGATACCCCTTTTCTTGAACCTTCCCTAGGTAAGTGCCGCCTAGGAACACACAAGGAAAATCTGCTTAGTCAAATGAAGAATGGAGAAGGAGATTGATTAGAGGGAGAGAAGCCGGACCTCAAGGTGCTCGTCCTTGGTGCCCTGTGTCTTTGAGACTCAGAGAGACAAGGAAACGGCCTACATCCTGAAGACGGTTGGAAAGGGGTCGCGCTTGCCTATATCATCTGTATTCAGAGGGGCCCAGGCTTCAGGGCAGCAGAACCTTCCTGAGAGTTCTGTGTGGTGGTCACAGAGGAGACTGGGGGATACAAATGTGAGTGGAGGCAGGGGGTGAAATTAGGAGGAAGCAGGATGCTTTATGTTTACTATTGGTCTCCCGGCAGAGATAGAGCAGCCTGTGTTTTGGAAACGGTCGCTGGCTACGTGCTCGACTGTAGGCACACTGTGCACGGTCATGCCTGCAGTAGCTCCACAGTGGGTACCTCACTAGCATTAGAAGATCGATTAAGACATTTGTTGTTGACTGAGTGTGGTGTCTCGTGCCTGTAACCTCAGGACTTAAGAGATTGCGACAGGAAGAGCTGAACTCCCTGTTAAAAAAAAATTAATAGCCAAATCCTCATATTTTGTACAGAAAAAAGGGGAACAAATGCTACAAAGAAGTCCCAGCACGCAGTCACTCCGCGCTAAACAGCTCAGGGCCAATCTCGCCCTGCCTGGCTTTCACCTGTGGAATATCTTGAAGAAAACCCCTAATTCATGTTATTTTCATTTTATAGTCAAGGGACTAAAAGGTGAAAGGGTCTAACCAGGGTCACCCAATTAGCAAAGGTTAAAACCAAGAATCAAACCTAAGGCTCTTTCCAGAGCCTGCCAGTGTCCCTCGTCAGAAGGTGAGCCCTGTGTCAATTCCTTTGTGTTCTCGGCACTCAGCACACAACAGACTCTCGTGAAATCCTTCTGCGTGAAGCCAGGGATTTCCAGCCAGCCTTCCTCACCCTGGGTGGCTCAGGAGAGCTGTGGAGCTGCTGTGCCGAGTCTCGCAAGTTTAGCGGGCAGACTGGCCAGTTTCCCTTGGAGGGCGGCTACCTCAGTCCATCACCTCCATCTCTTCTGGTAAAGCTGGCGGGATCGGGGAAGGTGAGGCCCACTCCGCTCTCCTCACCTTCGCTTTCATGTCTGTGATGGTGAACTCCACCTCCTGCCGAGCCTTCTCCTCATTCCACTCCTGTAAGTCCTTGTGGTACTGACGCATGAGTTCCTGCCGGTAGACCTGGGTCCAGCACAAGGCGAGAGGAGTCGAGATCTGTAGGCTCTCTGCTGGAGCTTAGCTTGGTATGCTGGCTCCTGCCTTTCTCTGAGGGTTTAGAGAACTCGGAGCCCTCTTCTATCCCATATTTGGAAGCTGTGTCTCAGCCCCCATGTGTTTCTCTGCAGCTGGTCCCTCCCTACCTTGCATATCAGGTCCATGCTGTAGAAGCTGGCATGGACTGAGGTCTTCAGGGTCACCAGGATTGGGGTGGCCTCTTCAGGACCCACCTCTCCTTCCATGGGGCTCACAGTTACCTGTTGGTTTAGGGACAGTCCTGTGGGTTTGGGAGGAAGGACGGCAGAGGATAGGACGAGGCAAGCTCTTACAAGGTGGGGTGGGATGAGACAGAATGGGACGGGATGAGATGCGGTGGAATAGGGCAGGATGGGATGGAGTAGGAGAGGAGGGATGGGATGGGGCACGGTGGACCGTGATAGGAGAGGCCGGGATGGGATGGGATGGGACAGGAAGAGGTGAGATGGGGCAGTACAGAGTGGGTCTGGAGCCTGGCCACAAGTTCTGATTGTGGGAACAAAGGGCTCTCACCTCTCCGAAGTCTAAGGACCTTGGCTGCCAGGTGAAGACAATAGTCTCACTTTTGGAGATGTTGTTGAGGAAGAGCAGGCGGCTACACTTGGTCTGCACAGGGATGTTTCCCAGGGAGATGTGAGACTGGGACAGGAAGACGTTCTGCCGGTGAAGACAGCACAGCGTCAGTCTGGGGGCATGCAGAAGAAACCGTAGAGACACTACCAGTTCCTATGCATTTCCAGCTGGGCGATTATTGTGTTAGGAGTTTCCCACATGTCTGAGCCTCACAGTGGCCCTCTGCCATAGGCACAGTTGTTTCCTGGAGTTGGGTGAGCTGTGAAGGTTCAGGGGCACAGGCAACTTCCCCAAATTCCTCGCACAGGCAGAGCTAGGATAACTCCCAAAAGCCTCGCCCTGAAGCCTGCTGTGTTCCCAGGGTTTCCAGTGTTCATCCTAAATTCGGGGTCTAATGGGGCTCTTAATGGAAAAGTGGGCAGATGTGCAGTGATTAGATGGGTGGGGCCATAGATACATGGTTGTATAGAAGGATACATAGATTTGTAAGTGGTACGAGGTTCGATGGATAGATGAAAAAGTACATATATGGGTAACTGAATAAATGGGTGACTAGATGAATGTGCCAGGCTTCCCAACAATAAGAAGCATGTGGACTAATGGTAGCGTTAGTGACCACTAATATCTTGACCAATACCTGAGCCCCAGAGAGGGACTGTTCTATATGAAGACAGTATCTAAAACAGGAAGATGTCTGCATAACGCACAATAATCTTAGCCTTACGCTTACGAACAAGGCTGGGACCAAGGGTGCTGAAGAAGGTGGAGTGTCCCACGCACACCATACTACACATCACACATACGTACTACGTCTAGTATACCAAGGGTACCAGACATCGGCTGGCAGGGTAAGACTCTTGCACAGCTGGTGCTCTCTGAAGCTAGAGCCTCACCCTCTATCCCTCCTTAACCTATCTCCTTTTCTCTCTCGCCTTCCCAGCCCTTGACGCTGGCCACCCTGGACTCTAAGACCCTCCAAGCTTCCTTCCTCCCACCTGCCCAGGAACCATCAGTCTAGAGTATATGGAGCTGTTGTCCCATGAGGAGATGTTGTGGAAAGGAGCCGTGTCACCCATGATGTAGGGGTCATATCCCACTCCTTGGAAGCGGATGACAGCTGAGTTCCATCCAAGGATGTGAATGGGTACATCCACCTGGGAAGGAACCGGTGAAATCAGCTACGGCGAGGAAGTCACAGCTCCAACACCAACCCTTGCCAGTACTACCCAGGCTCACTGTGTAGGTCTTGGCCTCGATGGGTGAGAAGATCCACAGGATCCGAGCCGTAGTGCCTGGCTGGATCTCCCCTCTGGGGTTCAGGCAGCAGAAAATAGGATGGTCAAAATTTTTTTCTTGAGCTTGTGACAGAACGCTGACCTGGACCTCGTACGTCACAGGAACCGAGCCACCGTTATATAGCTCATAAATCTGTAAGGGCAGGAATGGGAAGGTAGCCAACCAGCTCAGGACTGCAGAGCAGATAGCCTAGGACTCTGTGCACTTGGGGAGGGCAGCTTATCTGACGATAAATCTCGGAGCCCCGCCCCCAGTCATTTTCCCCTCTGACACTTGAATAGTCAGTCTGTAACATTTTAGGATATCAGCAATTCTGTTTGTAAAACAGCAACTTACTTCATTTGCCCTCAGTTTACACTTGCCGAGTTTACATAAGAGCCTAATGCAAGTGTGGGCTAGATTGAAAGCCTTAGATGGCGCGTGGGCCATGTGCGTATTTCCTCAAATCCCGACAGAAGGGACACCAGACACTATCGTGGGTGCGTGTACACATGTTTGCGTATACATGTGCAGGCCAGAGGTTACCGTATATCCTTCTCAATCACTCTCTTCCTGGAGCTAGCTTGACTGGTAGAGAATGACTTTTAAAAAAGAGCTCTGACCCCCACACACAGACCCCCACACATACAAACATGTACACACACACACACACACACACACACGTACGCACACATACCCACAAAAGAAAAAGTTAGCAACTTCTGAATTCACATTCTGACCCTCAACTCTCTGGAAAGAGGGGCCTCTAAGAGCAGTGATTTCCAAACTGTAGCTGAGACCGCTTAGCCAACAGATCTAAATGAAATGATGGGCCATAGCTAGCACTTAGAAGAGGACAGAAAGAAACACAGATGTCGTTTGTGTACTTTGTAGATAGGAGCAGATTTGCAGTAACATTGTGTATGTGAGTGGAAACGCTGGAGTGAAACACAAATGGTATAAAATATACTAGCGTGGTCCATGATCAAAGGAGTTGGAAGACCCTTTTGCTAACAGGGGAACAATACTTTTGCGTGGGAATGGAGCCTGGCAAAGGGCTTAAATACCAGAAGATTCTGGCCTTAGATCTCCCCAGTCATCCTGCGTGGGGCAGTGTCTGCCATCTTGTATGGACTGACAGACGCACAGAGAGCAATGCTTATACCTCATGGAGACAGGTTTAACATAGGCCACCGACCTGGCGAGGGGGCAGGGTGTCCCCAATGGGGACAGGGATGAACTGGTGACTGGTGGAGGTGAAGTGCACGTACTTCTGTTCCAGCCTTACTGTCACGCCTATGAAGTGTAGCTGGAAACAAAGAGCCCATGGATGGCATGCTGCCCTGCAAGAACTGGCACACCCAGCAGAGATGCAGGCCCCGGGTCCCCAGGGGCACCACTCCCTGCTCCTCTCTTGGATGCCCAAAGAGCTCCCGTAGCTGGTCCCCAACGGGACTACATATGAGATCTCACCAGGATCTCCCGTCCATGGGACACCTTGAAGAGCACAGAGAGGCGATCAGTGCCAACGAACAAGTGGCTGGAAGGAGGAGACAAGCAGACAGTGAGTTCCAGAGACCTCTTTAAGTGGAAAAACAAGTGAAGCTTTGAGCCAGACAACCACCTCTGAGCTGGAGCAGCCAGGGATGGCACAGACCTCCCCTCTGAGCTGGGAGGAGGCAGGAATGACACAGACCTCCCCTGCAGGAGATGGCTTCACAGGGGGGATTGTCTAGGCTCCCCTGGAGTCACACAGAGAAAAGTCAGAGCTAGGAATCTCCTGGAAGGAGGGACAGAGCACAGGGTGCAGGAGCACCTGTATTTGAACTCCACCATCTGCTCCTGCCCGGGGCTCAGGGTCCCAGCCTTGGGGTTGATGGAGAAGAGGCAATTATCCTCTGCACGCATTTGGTGGAGCTCAGTGCAGCTCAGCTCGGCTTGCTCCACCCACAGATCCAGGTCCAGCTGCTGGTCGCTTGGAAAGAGGAAGGCCCTGGAGAAGGCAAAGGAGAGCAGTGAAGCCATGAGACAGGCAGAGGGGCTTTCACCATATACCCCTTGTATTTTACACCCCCATTTCAGAAGTTGGTCCAGGTTCTGGTGAGTAGGTGTAGCTAGGTGGATTCTCCTTTCATAAATGTCCCCAAACTTAGGAATAGCCAACATGATGGCCAACACTTGTAACACTAGCACTTGGTGAAAGGGCAGAAGGACTCCTGAAAGTCAAGGTCAATTTAGGCTGCATGGTGAACTCCAGACTAGCCAGGGCTAAAGAATGAAATCCTGTGTGGTGGTTTGATGAAGAATGGCCCCTCATATGTTTGAATGCTTGATCCCCCTATTAGGGGAACTGTTTGGGAATGATTAAGAGGTATGGTCTTGTTGCTGGAGGTGTGGCCACGCTGGAGGAGGTGTGGCCATGTTGGAGGAGGTGTGGCCACACTGGAGGAGGTGTGGCCACGCTGTAGGAGGTGTGGCCACGCTGGAGGGATGGGCTTGGAAGGTTTCACAAACCTGCTGCCTGCAGGACATGGTGTGAGCTCTTAGTTACTTCTCCAGGACCATGCCCATCTGCTCCCTGCCATGATGGGCATGAACTAACTCTAAAACTGTATGCAAGCACCCAATTAAATGCTTAATTTTATAATACTTGTTTTGGAAATGGTATTTCATCACAATAATGGAACAGTGACTAAGACACCATCTTTAAACAAACAAAAGCTAACTAGAGACAGAACCAGACCCAAAACAAGTAAAGGAAAGTGAATACTAGGGCTCTCCTTTTGGAAACCAGGAGCCAAGGGTGTCACTTGTATATCTGAGCCACTTGGGGCGGGCCACTGACCCTTCTTCCAAAAGGTCTCAGTGATGTGGGATTCCCCTCTGCAAGCTGTGAAAATGTTTTATTATCATTGGTTAATAAAGAAGCTGCTTCGGCCTATAGCAGTGCAGAATATATAGAGAGCTATAGGGAGAGAGTTGGTGGAGTCACAGAGATGTCATGTAGCTGCCAGAGGAGAAAGACGTGGTACCAGTAAACCATGAGCCTCGTGGTAAAATATAAGATAATAGAAGTGGATTAATTTAAGACACAAGAGCTACCTAGTAATACACCTAAGTGATTGGTCAAGCAGTGCTTTAATACATACAGTTTCTGGGTGATTATTTCGGGTCTGGGCGGCTGGGAAGCGAACAAGCAGCCTGTCTACATCTCAGGAGGGGGGCGTTTGCAACTCCTCAGAATGCTGGCATTACCACCCAGGGGCCCTGAGGAGGAGGGTGTTGAGGCTTGGACACAGGCTAGAGAACAGGTCCCAGTGGGTTGGGGATCTTGAAGCACACAGTAGTGTGAGGAGAACCACCCATCCCAAGGCCTCACACTGTAGCAAAGTAGATATTGTCATGCAGCCAGCTGGAAAAGCTAGTGACAAAGGGTCCCAAGGCCACCGCTTGCTAGAACTCTCTCCGAGAAATGGAAGGGAATTGGTCCCAGGAGTAAACTGGGACAGGGCTTGAACAGAGGGTACCCAGAAATAGAAGGCAGAAGAGCTGATAAGCCTCACAGGAGTCAGGGACCTACACTCCAAACTCACAAGGGGTCTGTCCAGTTCCTCTCACTGGAAAACAAAGCATTTGGAAAACAGATGCAGGCAGTGCTGGTAAAGTTCAGAAAGAGCAGACATCCTCAAACATTGGTGGAGCGAGAGGGAAATTCTGCTAGCTTTAGGAAATAACCTGGCAACATCTACTAAGATCAAACACATGTGTGTCCTTTGATCCAGAAGTCATCCTTTCAGAGATCCACATGTATGATTAAACTGCAGACATGAAAATATACTAACTCATACTGAATATCTAAAAAGTATTTTGTGTATGGGCACATATGTCATAAATGTACATGCGTGTGAGTGCGGGAGCACACATGACACAGCATGCATTTGGTCAGAGGGCAACTCTGGGTGTCAGTCCTTGCCTCCCATCCTGTTTGAGACACGCTTTGTTTATCACTGTGGGTGTCAGATTAGCTGCCCACAAGCTCCTGGGATGACGGTTCCACCCCCACTTCCCATCCTGCCACAGACGTGTGCTCCTGTGGCTGGCCTTATGTGGATTCGGGGATTCCAAGCTCAGGACCTTGTGCAGCAAGCTTTGGACCCGCTGAGCCATCTCCGCAGTCACACACACACACACACACACACACTGAGCCATCTCCACAGTCACACACACACACACCGAGCCCCGTAGTCACACACACACACACACACACACACACTGAGCCATCTCCACAGTCACACACACACACACAAACACTGAGCCATCTCTGTAGTCACACACGCACATACACACTGAGCCCCGCAGTCACACATACACACTGAGCCATCTCCGCAGTCACACACACACACACACACACTGAGCCCCGCAGTCACACACACACACACACTGAGCCATCTCCGCAGTCACACACACACACATAAACACTGAGCCATCTCTGTAGTCACACACACACATACACACTGAGCCCCGCAGTCACACACACACACCGAGCCATCTCCGCAGTCACACATACACACTGAGCCATCTCCACAGTCACACACACACACACACACACACACACACAGCCATCTCCGCAGTCACACACACATATACATACATCCATATATGAAACTTTCTTTATGGTGGCAAAAAGGCAAAAACATTTTGGTTCCTTTTATTGGGAACAAAATCTTTCAACACAGGGGTGGCCTAACTAAGTCCCTTTATACTGCAGAATATTGAACAACTGATAAAAAGAATGTACTAGAGCTATCTGGACTCTACTGCTTCCCTTCTTTCTTCACAGCTCGCGTTCTGGAGGGCATGTGGCTGATTCAATGCTAGCTGAAATCTGTATGGTATTGTGCCTTCACTATACAAAACCCAAAAGAACCACTCTGCCAAGCGCCCACCGTCTGTGTGGGGTGCAAACACTGGGAGCGGAGTGCACCCCCAAGCCCGGGCCACCGCAGCTTCTCCCATCAGCTGTAATGGGTTGGTCTGCTTCTGTCGTTTTATATGGGAAACGTTGCCAGCGGCAGAGCGGGAGCTCTGACTCTTTCAGGATCCTCTGAGAAGTGCCTGCATCTCCTTTACACACAGTCCCTCAGCTGGACTTCTGATGAAATGATTTCACTGCCTCTCCCCTGACTTGTTTGTGTGTGTGTGTGTTTCAAGACAGGATTTTTCTGTCTTGGAACTTGCTTTGTAGACCAGGTTGACCTTGAACGCACAGAGATCCACCTGCATCTGCCTCCCGAGTGCTGGGAACAGAGGCATGTGCCACCACCGCCTGCACCCTGACTTGTTCTAAGATGCATGCTTCCTGTCACAATCTGGAGGACAGCGACACCCTACTAATCCGTCATCCCCTGGAGATCAGAGTGACAGGCCACGGAACATTAACCAGGCCATTGTTCCCCTCAGCAGCTTCCGTCTCATCGGTCCCTTAACAAGTTCAAACTCTCTGAAGGAAGATTCATGTCCTGCCCCTGCCTGTACCCCCAGCTACATTTAAGGTCCTCCTTTTCTCAATTTCTTCAACCTCCCCTTCCTCTTCCTCCTCAGCATGCTAGGGGTTGAACCCAGGGCTCTGTATAAACTAGGCAAGCACCACCCTACTGAGCTACCACACACTCAGTCCTCCTGAAAGTCTTCCTGATCTCACCACCACCCTGACAAATGTGAGTCATGACCCTGTGAGTGTCACACCTCCCTCCTTCCCAGCACACCACCCCATCCCGGAAGGCTGTCCTGCCCCCGGTTCCTGTGGCACCAAGAGGGCAGGAACTGGCCTGGTCCATATTTCTATTCTCAGAAAGCACCTGGGACAAATGTAGCCAATGAAATGAAAAGCACACTAGTGAGCAAGCGATGGTAAGCAGCGAACTTCGCATCTTTGAGGCTGTCCACTCGAATGCAAGGTGCTTTGCAACCATGTCCCAAAGTCAAGCACAGTAGAAGCGTCAGGAGGAAAAGGATTGATGGGAGAAGACAGCTTCATGGCTCTCTGATCCTCCTCCTCGACTGGGGGGGGGGTCTCCCTTCATCCTGCCGACTGCCATCTCCAGACCAACTCCACACTCTCCTCGCACCGCAGGTCTTGGGAGGAATAAAAACCTCCATCTATTCTTTATGAGCTCAGCAGAGAATGCTAGAGTTTGCAAAAATTAACTTCTAGGAAATTGAACTGAGGGGGCTGGAGAGATGACTCAGCAGTTAAGAGCACTTCCAGAGGTCCTGAGTTCCATTTCCAGCAACCACATACTGGCTCACAACCATCTGTGATGAGATCTGGTGCCCTCTTCTGGCCGGCAGGCATACATGCAGACAGAATACTGTATAAATAATAAATAAATCTTAAAAAAATAAAAGATATTGAAATGAACCACAGCACAGAAAGCACAAGAGAGTTGAGCCACCTGAGCTCCGGAAGAAGCCTGGCCGGCTTCCAGTACTTTGGAGCTCCTGCTGAGAGGATCCAGTCCAGTCAGTTCTCTACCAGGGGTCTTTCCTGCCCTGCTTGCCAACCTCCAGGACCTTCTCCACACAGAGCGTGAGCTGGGTTGCTCCTGCACATGGGTGCCCACGTCCACCAAAATATCCCAGGATACAGGCCAACGTCTTGAGTTCTACAGACGCTGGCTCTTGGCCTGCTTAGCGGTCCAATCAGCATCAATCTAAAGTTCAAGTCAGGCTATGGGCTTCCCCAACCAGGCCAGTACCCCTGTTAAACTTTCTAGTTACTCGCAATCCTGCCTTTCGCCATCAGCTGCCACCTGATGAGCCAGCCTCCCCATCTCAACACCGTGAAGGCATGGGCAGTCAGAGTTTAGGGGTAAGCGTTATCTGCCTGTCAGCACAGCCCCTTCCTTCACCCTCTGCTCAGGCCGGCAGGTTCTGACCAGATGCCCCTGTTCACATGGTCATTCACTCTCCTTCCCAGCACCTTCAGCCTGATCCAGAGAAAGACCTTTCTTTTACACTTCTTATTACTCAACCAGAACTAAAACCCTGAAAACAGACATTTACTAAGAAATCTAAGCATATCCCCGCCGGGCACGTGAACAAGCCTGGCATGGAAACAGGAAGCTAGCCGGGCATGAGTTCTGGGCTCTGATGAGAAGGCAGAAGGACAGGGCAATGGGCAAGCTTGGCAGGCTCAGGTCGTTAAGCCTGGCTTCCTGTGCCCGGCCAGGTGACTCTGTTTCGTGGCCAGCTTCCACTCTGCTCAGCCACGCCCTCTAGTGGCAGGCTCCTCTCTGGCAGCAGAGGGATCTGGCAGGCAGCCGGGTGCCCAGACAGTCCTGATTTACGAGAAGGAACTTGAAGTCTTCTTGCTGACTAACTGGTGTGGGCAGGCGCTCTGGGGTTGGCACATCTGGATTTGAACCTGGGTCTGCCTCTAGTAGCCAGGTGTCTTTGACTGAGGCCCACTGACCCTCAGTCCCTGTCTTTTGAACTGATCTGGAGCCCTCTTTCTCACAGGGTCACTGTAAAGATCCAGGATTGAAGGCTGGAAAAACACAGTGTCCAGCTTGCAGCCGTCATTCAGCTACGGATACAGCTGTGCCCAGTTTCCAGGAATTTCACACTGCCAAGAACCTAGTTGTAGCCAGTGCCATACCCCCGGGTGCGGTGGGTAATGGCAGTCTCCTCCAGCCCCCTTACCCTGTCAGTGGGGGAGCCACTGGCACACCCCAGGTTTCCCAGGAAGCCCCAGAAAGTCCGTGGCTATTTCCTGCTCCTAGTCCCTAGAGCTCTGTCCTCGGACCCTTGTAGCAGCCCCCTTCCCAGCCATACCAGTCCAGGGACACCAGTCCGCTGTTCTTCAGTACCAGGAGCACCACTGACGGTGGGGCATCTAGTGGCGCTGCTCCGAAATTGAAGTCCAGCTTCAGAGGAGTGAAGACAGGGGGCGTAGGGCTCAAGCTGTGTGCGGCGGAGAAATGGCTCAGTGCAAGGAGATGGAGACAAGCCAGGGCTCTAACTTTGGGGGTCCACCCCCAGGTACAAAGTGAGAAGTCTGGAATTCGGGTCAGTGAGGTAGCTCCTTAGTCCTCAAGTCAATCCTTGCCCTTCCAGGACCCTAGGAATAGGTAAGAGTTTGCCCCCCCAATTCCTCTTCCACCCCTCCCCCCACCACTCAGATTCCCGGGAAAGGCCTGGTGTTCGAGTGTTGTTGGTAGATGGTCCGTGAACATCTCCAATCTTTCCTGCCCGACCTCGAGCCTAGCTTACCTGTGCCGGGTAGGCACCTTGTAGGTGAGCTCTGTGAGGGTTGGGTCACGTGACAAGTAACTATTGAGTGTGTCCAGGGAGAAGAGGTGCCACAGGTGCTTCCGGGTGATGCCCTCTGCACTGCCCATGGAGCAGATGTCCAGGATGGAGAGTAAAGGGTACACAGCTACCAGGGAGACATGGCACAGCTTCTGCGTTTCACCAGCCACGCTATCTGGGGGCACAAGCGTGGGGAGAGCAGAGGGTTTAGCTTCCCTGGCCAGAAGCAGTCTTGAGCACATTTCCAATGGCAACCAGCCCTTGTCTAGATGTTCTATGTGCTGGGCACTGCCTTATCTTAACACACATCCTGCTATTTAACGTGTACCACTATTTACTTCCAAACTCACTGCAATAAAGCCTGATTCATAGATTGCAAAACTACTCTTTAAGATATACAATTCAAGGTGGTGAATTCGAGGCCAGCCTGGTCTACAAGAGCTAGTTCCAGGACAGGTTCCAAAGCTACAGAGAAACCCTGTCTCGAAAAACAAACAAACAAACAAACAAATAAAAAGATATGCAATTTAGTAGGTTTTATAGATTCACAGGCACACAGCCACCAAGTTTTAGAAAGTTTCTACTGTCCCTCTTGAAAAACTCAATACCAACTAGTCAACACTTCCCCACCTCCCCCTCCCCCACCTCCAAGCATCACTACTCTCTTCTCCGTCGGTGTATTTTATCTATTCTGGATGCTTCAAACATGGAATTATTCGGTGCTTGGTGTTTTCTAACTGGCTTTTCACTTAGCACTGTGCTTTCAACGTCAATATAGTGACGTTATTACTTCATTCTCTTTTGTGGCCTATGATCATCTCGCTTTTATTAGTGGGGAAACTGAGGCATATTTAGGTAGTACCACACTGCCAGAAAGTGTGGGAGAGTTAGAATCCCATTTCATTGAGGACATCTTCTTCTGGTGCCTGTTCCGGGAACTTCCAGCCGGCACAGGGGATGATAGCAACTCCATCTCATGGATGGGAGAGCTGAAGTTTGACTGAGGATTTATTTGCCTGTGATCTCCACAGAAGACAGCACATTTCCTAGCTCTGTGTCAGCACAGCTCCAGGGACACGTGTATAGATATCACACGGACAGACACAGTGTGCACATCAGATCCCGAAGGCACAGTCCCTCTTGCCCTCACTCGGCCATGCCTCCAACTCCATATCTCACAGTTTACCTCTTCCCTTCTCCCCTTCCTGACCCGAATCTCTACTGAGTACCCGGGTACCTCTGTGGGACAGGAGACAGTAGCTAATGGTCCAGGAATACTGGGAACGGTTCTTAGGACAGGCAGTCAGGTAGATGGTATCCTGGGAATGAGGCGGCATGGTCCCCTCCAACCGGTTCAGTTCTAGAGCTGCTGGGAGAAGGTGCGGAGGTCACCAGTGGGCAACTGGACAGAGGTGTCCCGGCCTCCCATGTTCCTCCCCAGATCCCCTCCAGGGGTCACCACACTCCCTGAGAGCAGAGTAGGCTGGGGTGAAAAGAACTATGCATCTCGATGTCATTGGCACCCACCACAGTTACACAGTAGACACGCCAGGGTTTCAGCTGTCTTGCCCGACCCACACCATATGTGGGTCATCTGTCTTAAGGACACACAGACACACAGACACACAGACACACTCCTCCCTGACCCAGCCCAGGCCTCAGTACCACAGGGGTCATTGTTGAAGTCCTTGGGCCCGTGCTGCTCCAGCACCAGGCGGTAATAGAGGGTGCAGTTGCTGTCGTTCAGGAGCACCAAAGACTTGACCTCCCGGCTGTTCACCAGTACGTTCCCAAAGTCCAGCTCCTTTGGCTTTGCCTAAGATCACAACCAGCCAACTACGGGGGGGCTCCCCAACCCCTAGCCTTCAGAGCATTCCCCAAGGAAAGACAGATCCACACCATGTACCCTGCCTTCTTAAGGCTGGGCATCTGGAACTTTCCTTCCCACCCGGGCTCTGGCTCCACCCCCACCAGGGTCTCCACTCACAGAGAGGCATCCGGTAACGCCCATGCCCACCAGCCGAATCCAGTAGTGCATGGTGGCTCGGGAATTGGTCTTTTGGGACTGTTTGGCTTCCCAGACCCACATCCCCACTCGGAACAGGTACTTGGTCTCCTCCAAAGGGCTGAAGATCCATGTCAGCGTCTGGGATCACAGAGGTGACTCACTCTTGCATGCACGTGTCCAGGACGCCCCCTCCCGGGCGGCCTTTTGGCTGCAGGAGGTCCCATTACCAAAGTTTGACACCACTTCCCACCCGCCCGTTTTTCTGAGTGCTGAGTACTTTGCACACACATTTTCTCATCTCCGAAAGTCCCTCAATCCTACATCTCCATGACAGGGAAGACTCATTTTGATAAAAACTAGAGCCTCAGAGAAGTGGAATAGCTGGACCAGGGTCAGATACCTGGTGACGGGGGCTGAGGCAGGAACTCAAGTGAGTTTCTACATCTGTGGAATCTCTTAGGCTCTCATTTCCTGTCCCTGGGTGTTTATGGGTATCAGGTATTGGTAGTTACTGCTCTGAGTCTGACCTACCTCAGGCTAGGGACAAAGTTTGTTGTTTTAGGTGCCAATTTGGGTTCCCCTTTCGTACTGATCTGGAACGTCTGGGTGTCTCCTTTCTCAGCCCTAGTTGAGAGAGCCACACATTTGGACCCTACCCAGCTGTCATACAGCTGATCCGAACCACCTGCCGGGAATCTTACTGCTCGGGTGCCATGAACGATGAAGTTTGGAATCCTGGGACCCTGACATCACTAATGCGGCATTCAGTCCCAACTCTGCACTCCTATCTGGATCTTAATTAAATACTCTTCCCCTGAGTCTCAATTTCCTGTGAGATGGGGGTGAGGAAGGTGTTATTAAAGCCTACTACACCACAGGGGAGGGGAATGACTACAGACTGCTTAGGCAGGTATACATTACAGGCCATGAGAACCACAAGAGATGGCAACGGTAAGGGTGACAGGTATCCTCTCATCTACCCTTGAGGGTCCAGGCACTCACAAGGTTCTCGTTGGGATGGATGATGCCCTTGGAGGGCTGGACCGCCAGCATCTTTTGGTGCTGCTGAGAGACTCGCCATTCGAACTCCAGGGGCAGCCGTGAGGGATTGTGAAAGGTGAAGTCGCTGGTGGAGGAACAGCCCACCCAGGTAGGCTTAAAGAAGATGCTTTTGCAGGTGTCCAGCTTCAGCTGCAGGGGCTCCTCCCTGCTCTGTATGCTCACTTCCTGAGCCAGGGGAAG
Source organism: Chionomys nivalis (assembly GCF_950005125.1). Taxonomy (NCBI): domain Eukaryota; kingdom Metazoa; phylum Chordata; class Mammalia; order Rodentia; family Cricetidae; genus Chionomys; species Chionomys nivalis. Next base: position 121,431,462 of record NC_080087.1, on the reverse strand, counting down.
GAAGGAAGTTAGGAAGGAAGGATAGTGCTATGACCTTTTGGCTTGTTTGTTTAGGCATAGCTGTGCAGATTTTCACCCTTGGATGGGGATAGACAAAGCTGCCTTCCACCTTGAAGAACCCAGAGCCAGGTGTGGTAGATCACTCCTGAAATCCCAACTCTAGGTGAGGCAGGAGGATTGCCTTGAGTCCAAGACCAGTCTGGCCTATATAGTGATATACTGTCTTTAAAATACAAATATCAAACTCTCAGGGACCAAGAGAAAATGTATTAGTTTTTCATGGGGTCGAATTGGGTCTGTTATCCAGTGCTGTTCCTGGACTGGCTGCAAACAGCACTCCACTACCTGCAGTATGAGTCTGGGGTTTCTGCAGCTTCCCCCGACCCCGCCCCATACTCCACGGCCCCAACGTACCAAGGAGCAGCAGAGTTGTCACGGATGAAGCCCAGGGCTCTCTCCCTACTATTCCTCTTTACTAGAGAAATGTTCCCCAATCACACCCACAAACTACTTTGATAGGGACCCTAAAAATATTAAGGCCTAAGGACCCAGCCTCCCCATCCCTACCTCCTACCTTGAGATACTGGGGGTAAAAGTTGAATTGCAGGTAGAAAATGTGCTGCTTCCATGAGGTGCCCTTGGGGTACGTGCTGATAAGGAAGACCTGGTGGGCCCCAGGAGCCACAAGGCCCGAGGAGGGCCTCAGGGTAATGTCTGAGCTGCTGTTGGGAGCCAGGCTGAAGGTCAACAGCATGGGGCCTTTGTTGACCAGAAGCAGACTTCTGTAGGAAGGCTCCCCAGAAGACACTGCTGGGAACATCTGGGAGTTGGGGAGAAGAGGGAAAGGGACCCTTCCTCAGGTTTCCACCCCTCGATACACATCCAGGGACACTCGGGTTTGGATGATGCTGTCTCCAAGGAAACCTAAGATCTCTGCACACAGCCCAACCAGCAAAGAATTCCTGGGAATTAAGGGAGGCTACAGCCTGCCACCAAAGAATACTCCTGTCCTCCAAGGACCTCCACACACGGGGATATAGTGGTCCCAGGTCCCAGAGAAAGTCAGGCCTGTGAGACCTGTCCTCAAGGTTAGAGGAGGAATTGCTTTTGACTGTGATTTACAGTTAAACTTTGGAGTGTTACTTTCTTCCATCCTCATTCAGAAGACTGGAGTACTCTTTCTAGATGGTTCTCACTCCGGTGTCAGAGGGGGATCAACCCCAATAGTCCCAGCTCCTAACCACTTCTTAGCCAGCTTGGATATGGCCAGAAGTAGGCTGAAAGCTAAACAGACTGCACAACACAAGGCCCATAATTCCTGGTCCAAGCTCCTATCCCTCCGTGCCAGCGAGTTCATGTGAGTCAATATGGAAGCAATGTGGGCTGCCACTAGACTGTGGGAAGGCATCAAGTCACACTGTGAGGAGCTGGCCAGGGACCAAAGGCATCGGAGAAGACACCCTTGAGCATCAAGGAGAGCTTTGTTTTGGGGAGGGGTGGCCTCGAAATGGATATTAAGGAGGCTTGGGATTGGCACGCCGAAGTGTGGCAGGTGGAGAAAGCAGGATGGCCTCATGCCATTGTTTTAAAGTGGTGCCCTTCCCAGAAACAAAATAACCAGTGAAAAATCGACATAGAGCCAGAACCTGGGAAGGGACAGCAGAACTGGGTTCTGGACACTTGGCCCCAGGCCATGCACTTTTCAGTCCTGTGTCATCCACACCTCCCAGGCAGACAATGTCCCCAAGCTCTGTCTGGGAAGCGGTCTAGCAATTCCAACTCTCAGGCTTTGGACAGGTTTACCTCGAGGGTCCCGTCTAGGGCTTGGGAGACAGCAGGTGCCCAGTGAGCAGGACAAATGAAGGAGCTGAAAAGTGTGGAGGACCAAGTGAAGGTTCCAGAAGGAGTAGAGAAGGGCTGGTGCCCAATCGCTAAACTGTTCTTATGCTGAGACCAAGGTCCAAGAGCAAGCTACTCATTGGCCTAGATCCCTCAGACGGCCAGGATGGACATTAGAAAGGGAAACAGGCTGGGGTCCCTCATCCTGCTCCCCCTGCTGTTGGGGCCGTGCTCACCTTGGGTGCATCCAGGGAATACTGGGGGATGTGGTGCTCTAAGGCAGCGTAATAGCTGTGTCCTCGAGCCCGGACCTTTAGACACCAGGATGGGGCCACTGTGCAGTCCTCCTCAATACTGCTGTAGCTCTGAAGGACCTGCAGGGGCCAGGCCATGAGGAAATTCAGAGCTCAGTCCGACTCACCTGGCCCCTCCCTGCCCTGTGCTGCAGGCATCCAGTATTGGGCACAAGAGAGGAGGGTGGAGGGGGACTGCAAGGACAGCCATGCCCCACCCCCTCTGCTGGAGCCTCTAACTGGCTCTCTGCACACTCTGTGGGAGGGAAGCAGGCTGAGATGGGAAACAGCATTCGTTCTTTAGGACGAGCCCAGAACAGCGCTGGCCAATGGGAATATAACACGAGCCACGGATTCTGGCTGAAGATGCAATTTTGAATGTTTTGGTGGCCGTGTTAAAAAAAAAATGTGAAATTGATTTCAATAATATGTTTTATTTAACTTAACAGTTCCAAACACCAATCACGTTATCATGCAATCATTATAAAAGCTTTTACTGAGGTATTTGCATATTAAATCTGTGAAATTTGGGCATATCTGATACTCATAGCACATCTCTACTTGGACCACCACATTTCAGGTGTTCACCGGTCATGTCTGACTTTCCTGTCTTACACAACAGCAGAGGTCTGGAACCTGGAACCTGAATGCTCAGCATTGGCCAGCTACAAGTTAGCATCCTACCTGGCTGCCATCCTGCTGTTAATATATGAGAATGGGAAGTTAAAGGCTCTGCTTTGAGGGTCAGGCGTACATAGTGGACCAGGCAAGCTGAGGCTGCACAGTGAGACCCTGTCTCAGGAAGGAAGGGAGGGAGGGAGGGAGGGAGGGAGGGAGGGAGGGAGGGAGGGAGGGAGGGAGGGAGAGAAGGAAGGAAGGAAGGAAGGAAGGAAGGAAGGAAGGAAGGAAGGAAGGAAGGAAGGAAGGAAGGAAGGAAGGAAAGGAAAGGGGCTGAGGGTATAGTTTAGTTGGCAGAGTGTTTGCCTATCATGCATCAAGCCTTGGGCTTGGTCTCCAGCACCAAATTGACTGAGTGTGGTATTTCATATCTGCAATTTCAGAAAATGGGAGCAGGAAGGCCAGGGGTTCAAGGTCACCCTTGGCTATACAGCAAATTCAAGGCTAGCCTGCACTAGAGAAGATCTTCTCTACAAAAACAAATCAAAGCGCCACAACCATGTTTTGAGACTGAGGCAGAAAGACTGAAATGAGTCAAAACCAGCCCTGACTACATAGTGACAGAAACCCTGTCTGTGAAAAACAGCCAAAAACACAAACTACCAACTAAAAAGGGTCATTTCCTTTGGAATACTTCCTTCAAGGACTAGAAGCCTTAAGACCCCCAGGGATTTCCTGTCTAGGTACTAACTAAGTTTTTCCAAAGTGCTTGAGCCTAGCTGAGTTCTTCCCTGGGGGGAGGGGACGGAGGAAGACACCGTAAAAGTGGGGAGTCAGGTCATGAACCCGGTAGGATCGAACCAGTAGAGGGCACTGTCCAGCCAAGGAAAAACAAGAGAAGCCTGCCTGGGGAGGATGGTATCTGCGGCCCCTGTCATCCTTGTGACTAGACTCTGCCCTTCAGGCTCCAGGGAGGGACCTCGTTCCCCCCACTTGTTCATCTGTGTGCACACACCTTATAAAGAGCAAAGGCTTCCAGCTCCACAGCGTAGAGGCAGTTGGGGGAGGCTGGCTGGAAGTGCAGGCGCAGGGCTATGGACTTGAGTGGGGGCACATCACTAGTTTCCGGGGTCACCCAGAAAGGGCAGTCAGATCTGCGAGTCCAGACCACGATGATCTTGCCCTTGGTATGGTTCCTCAGGCACAAGGGAATAGGGTTGGGGGCCTTAGGCCCAGGACAGGCACCAAAGTCCACATCAAAAGGCTCTAGACTGACAGCCGGGGGAAAGACAGTCAGGTCCCTGGTGCCGTCAAAAAAGTACTCCGTCATGGGGGGAATTTGGGGGTACTTCGGGGCTGGCAAGTCCTCCAGGTCCTGCACAGGGAGAGACTGAGACAGGGTTCAAGTATCATTCTTCTTGCTGCTGACTTCCTGCGGTTCCCTCCTTTCCAGAAAAGACCGCAGGCTCTCCCTGCCAGTCATCCGCAGCTACAGCGGTGTGGGACACAGGCCTACTCAATGTCTGCCAGGGAAGAGACCGGGGATCTGGAGCCTCCCTGGGGGCTGGAATGTCTGGCACCCCACATACCTCAGTGGGCAACATGAGGGCCCCATTCTCATCCCGTTCCAGCTTTTTCTCTTTTAGCATGGCAGCCAGGATATCAGGAGGGTAAAGCGTCAAGCCCCGAGCCAGGTGTGTTCGGTACCAGGTGAGGTGCTGAGGCCTCAGAATGGCTGGCTTGGTGTTGTCTGAGTGGCAGGTCCCAATCAGGTCCAGAAACAGTGGGTCCTATGACACCAAAGTCCACATCACATGGTGACGTTTGTCCATGTGAGACAGAACATGGGGTAGGTGGTGAGGCAAGGGGATGTGGGGGTTGGTCACAGGAAAGACAGGAGCAGAGGCTGAAGGGCGGTTGGTCAGGAGAGCATCCTGAGAGCTGCCTGCGGGTTGAGGAGACAGTGGGACTCCAGAGCAAGTCAAGAGGAGCGTCCCATCCTGGTGAAAGGATGCTTGGCTGTTGTTTGCCCTTCCCCCCACTTCCCATGGTTCCCGGGCATTCTCCCCGTGTGTCAGTGTCAATCAAGAGCTTACCAGACTAGCATTTAGCTCTGCCCATGATGGGGGGGCAAAAAACCAGGTCTGTTCTACCCTTTCACTCCAAGGCCTCCCAGAGCTCTTGCAGCATTTGTGAGATTTGGGCAGAGAACTGCCCCCGCCCCCCAGGTAGAGGGGTGCAGCCCAGAGCCCAGCTGAGGAGAAAGGGCTACAGCTCAGTCTCAGTGCTGTCACCATGTCCAGGTACTGCACATCACGTGCCCAAGGGGCTGGCTTGGGGTTCTAGCTGGAGTCTTCACCCTGCACATGCTGTGTGGGGTGGTGTCCAAAGCTACCCTTCCCAGCCTGTTGACAGCAATGGCAGCAGAAGGAGCAGAGCCCAAGGCAAACTGGGCGTTTCCACCTGGGTTAGTGAGCTTTTGTGCACCCGGGCCATGTTCTGCCTCTAAGCTCTGGCAGACAGCCTCAATGAGGAGACGGCCCTGGCAGATAGCCTTAGATGTTCTGAAAAGAGGGGGCTGCCCACCAAGCCTTGCCTTCATTTTATGGCCTCTCCGTTATCCCCATCCTGGTCCCTTCTCTGTCACTCACCTGGTGGTGGATGAGGCAGGCCACCCTACGGAAGCTGATGATCGGGTGTGTGGGCTGGTAGGCACAGTGTAGGGTCATTCGGGTCTTGCCTGCCAGGCTTCCGAAGGCGGGCCTGATGCTGAAGACGCTCTCCTGGCAGTCAATGTCAAACTGGAAGTGAGCCAAGCAGTCCGACTGGTTCTCGATCCACAGGGTCTGCTCTGAGTGCTCCCCGAGCTGGACCCAGCTGAAGTTGACGGAGTAGTGCTGCAGACGTACATCAGGACCTAGGCAGAGGAGACGGGGCCTTGTGAGAGGACCCTGTCGCCTTGTGGGGGCTGGGGTGACAGCCTCAACGGAGCTCTTGTAAGCAGTCCCACTCCTGGGATGAGGTGCTCCCCAGAGCCAGATGGCCAGGCTGGATAAGGTCAGGGCCCCTGAAAACTTCTGAGTTCCATCATCACTGTGTGGAAAGATGGCATCACCAGGTGTCCATAAAGCTTCCCCACATGGCCACCAGGGGACAGCAGACACCTAGGCAGAGGGACCAGGAAGCAAAGGTCTCTCTGGAGCAAAGAGCTCAAGGGAATGAATGACTCCCTTGACATCCCTCGTGGGAAGCTCATGCTCTGGGGGAGTACAGCCTCCTGGGATGGCCATTACCTTTACAGAGACCAATGACTTGGAGCACAGTTTGGGAGGCACAACCAGAAGGCACAATGGAGAAGTAGTCTATGGCTCTGCTGTCCGAAGTTTTGGGGTGGAAGAACACCGACAGGCATTTCTTCTCTCCTGGGGGCACGATACCTTGGCCCACAGAGCATGAGAAGGCATGGTCTTTGGTCAGTGTGCCTTCAGACATTTCAATCTTGAAGGGGGCGTTAACCTGTAGGGTCAGGGGTTGCGGGGAGAAAAGGGTCTAGTCACAAGTTTGGACAGGGCAGTCTGTACATCATACTGAGGAAGGCCACATGAGGGGTCGGGGACAACAGGTATCCAGTCTGGCCTGTGTGAGCAACAGGTAACACCAGGGCAAAGGGGCCAAGCTGTGTGTCCTATCACAAGGATGCCCAAAGTGGCGTGGGGGGGGGGGGGACGGACATCTTTTTCTTCTCCCAAAGGTAGTATGAGGGCTAGCCTTGGAACTGGGGTCAGGACACTCAGGAGTCTACAGGGCACCTGAGCCCAACCTCAGCTGACAGGAGAGAGAGGAACACTGACTGATGGCTGTTGACACACACGTGTGTGTCCTGTGTTTGTATCAATAGACACAACTGTGCAAGGCTTTGGGCTTGAGGGTAGAGAGGAGAGAGGAGAGGTTGCACGCATACCTAGGCTCGGGGTCCCTGAGTCCTGCCCATTCCCCTTGCCCACCCCTTCCCAGTGCACACCACGGATGGATTGTACAGCCTGATCTGCCGCTCCACGGTGCATCCCACGGAGACAGAACCGAAGTGCAGCACCTTCTGGAAGCCCTCGGCATCCTGGTCCTCCGACTGCTTGTGCTTTATGCTCACCAGCAGCTGTGCACATTTAGCTGGGGCAGAGATGGGGTGTCTGGAGGGGAGCCCCTCAGGGCCTCTATAGCCCCAGCTGGACCGTCCCTATAGGGCATATGTCCTGGTCCCCTGTCCACCACCGGGAGGGGCTGTCTGTGACTTGATAGAAGGCTAAGCCTAGGGCAGGTGAAGGGACAAGAGGCTAGTGGGGACTTGTGGGGGCACACTGAGGTCTAAAACCCAGTGAGGGCTGTAGGTCTCTGGGGACGGATGGGAAGGCAGGCTTACCTGCAGCCTGGATCTGTATGCTGCTCTTCTGCTTGGTGCCCTTTCCATACCAGCACAGTGCCTCGACTTCATGGATGAGAGCTATGAGGGGCTCAAAGGTCACTTTGATTCTACAACCCAGGCCTGGCTCCAATAACCCCGTGCTGGGAAGTATCTGGAATGGGTTTGGGACTTCCCAGGTGAAGAAGGTGGGCAGGTCCCTAAGGGTGAGGGGGTAGGTCAGGTCCTGGGGTTCTGCCCCCTTGGGCATACGCTTGTCTCCTCTGCTCCCTACAGCTCTCCTCCCAGAGGCTGCTGTTTCCCTGCGCCCTTCCTCCTCACCCCACATTGTTCAGACAGAACCAAGTCTCCACTGTGTCCCCAATGGCACATATGGGCAGTTGCAGAGATGTTGGGCAGACTAGCTTGTGGCAGGGCAAGGTGGCCTTCAGAGACACACAGAACACCCCTTCTTCTTTCTCAAGCCACAGCTGGTCCGTGTATTCCTTCTGCGGGGCAGAAGGCAGAGGCAGTCAGCATTGAGCGAGCGAGTGCGTGGTACCCAGGTAAAACTCGGGATCATCCATCCCACCCTCGCTAAGCCATTCCTCCAATAATCCCCAGCAAGTGGGCAGGGCTGAACTCTTGTGTTGCCTTGGCCTCTGAGAGAAAAAGCCCACTTTTGAGGGAATCAAGGAATCCCCAAAAGCCAGATACAACGGCATATCCCTGTGACTGCGGCTGTTTGGCGTGGCCACAGGAGGATCCCTTGAGCCTAGAGGCTTCAGGGTAATCTGGGCCACACAGTGAGACTTTCACTCAATGTAATGATCCTCAAAGGCAAAAGTTTCACAAAAAAATTCTGGGGAAGTTTTTGCAGGATCAAGAGGCTAAGGAATTTGGAGCTTGCTGGTGATAATTACAGGCTTTATGACCCCATACCAGTGGGGAACACCCTTCTATTGAGTGAGATCAAAATCTGATCCCCTTTAGGAGTCTTCCTAAGCTCTTTATTTTGTTTGTTTGTTTGGTTGGTTGGTTTATTTTTTTTTTTCTCTGAGACAGGATCACATTTTGACTGGCTGGAACTTGTTATGTAGACCAGGATGGCCTTACACCCAGAGAAAACCACCTGCCTCTGTTTCCCAAATGCAGGCTGTACAGGTGTGTGGGGAAATCCCTGCTGCTCCGGCAGCCCTCCCACCTGAGGTATCTGTTCTCTTGCCCCTTCCCACACTGCCCTGCTGCTCCAGCAGGTCTTACCTCTTCTAGAGGTCTGAAGATGATGGGGAGTGCGAGGGTTATGCCTGGGCTCAGGAAGATGGGCTGAGGGATGATGGTGAAGAAGAATTTGGTCTTGGGAGGCCTGCGGAGAAGAGCCAGGTGATGGGCGGGTCAGAGCAGGCCTCAGAGCCAAAGCAGGAAGATAGAGGAAGCTCAATAGGGGGCCGGATTGCAAAGGGGACCTAAACTCTTCCTCTTCCTTTTAATTTTATTTATTTATTTTTGGTTTTTCAAGATAAGGTTTCTATGTGGCTTTGGAGCCTGTCCTGCAACTCGCTCTGGAGACTCCTTTTAATTTTTGAGACAGGCTCTTGTGTAACATAGACTGGCCTCAAACTCACTACAGGGAGCCTTGAACTCCCGATCCTGCAGGTATGAGTCCCCAGAGCGGGCTCCCTCCTCCTCCTGCATCTCTGCTGAAGATGATGGCCATGGAGAGCAGTATGGATAGGCTGTCCTGACTTAGCAGGGACCCAGCAGGGTAGTACGGGAGCAGCAGACTCTCAGCGTGTGAGAAAGAACGTGATGTTGATAACGACTGCGCCTGGTCCAGTGAGTGTAGGTGGGACAAACACACCCACAGGAAAAGGCAACTTACAAAACCAACTGAGAATTATACAGTGAACTTTACGGTCAGCCCACCCTAAACCAAGGGGCAGGCATAATGTTCCTGTAAAGAAAGTACCAGAGCAGAAGGATTCATAGCAAGTCCCACCTAGCGTCAGAGGAAAGACAGTTCCAGTTTTCTGTTTGTTTGTTTCTTTTGTTTCCAATGTGTGATTGCTCGGTCTGCATAAATGCCTACATGTCAGAAGAGGGCATCAGATTCAACCATAGATGGCTGTGAGTCGCCATGTGGTTGCCGGGAATTGAACTCAGAACCTCTCAGGGCAGCCAGTGCTCTAAATGGCTAATCCATCTCTCCATCGCGACAGTTTCAGATAACAGAGAAACAGTCCCAGTGTCGTCTCCGAGACAACCGTATGTCATTATTAAAACCTGACCTAGGCAGAAAGAAGACTACAGACTAATTTCAGAAACAAAATATTAGTAAAAAAGCATAATGATATTGAAATTATCCAGAAATAATGCAGAAAGTCAGTTGACATAACTGATATATAAAAAATAGGGAAAAGACAAAACAAATGATATCCCAATTAAAAAACGTTAGGTATTGGAGAGATGGCTCCGTGGTTAAGATCACTTGCTGCTCCTTCACAGGACCCAAATTTGCTTTCCAGTACCTGCATGGCAGCTCACAACTGCATCTAGCTTCAGTTCTAGGAGAGTCAACACCCTCTTCTGGCCTCAGGGTCGCCCATACACATATGCATGTACACACATGCAGACATACACATATATGCACACAAATAAAAATAAATCTTAAAAACAACTTTTAAAAATGTTAGAAAGCCTAAGCAGCTGGTGCTTCATCTTTGTTTAGGGAGGACTGCCGCGGGTTCTAGGCCAGCCTGGTCTATGTAGGGAGTTCTTTGTCAGGCACGGATATAGAGTAAGAACCTAGCTCAAAGCAAACAAGAAATCGACAGTCTTCAAAAAACTATCAACAAACAAAAAATGAAAAGAACTTTAAGCACATCACATATAGCTGGGCACAGTGACACAAGCTTATAATCCCAGAACTTGAGAACCAGATGTAAGAGGACTCAGTACTGTAGCGTGTAATACCCCAAACTGATTTTGATAATCAGTCAAATCCCACTATCACACACAAAATATAGGTGTGTGTGTGTGTGCTGAGCTGATTTTAAGTTTAAAGAACATCCCAACAGTCAGTCTTGAGAAGGAGGAGGATTTACACAGCCAGATTTCAAGTTTACTGTAAATTCAACTAATTAATTCAGGCTGCAACAGTTAAGCCCAGGATTACACTAGTAGATCAGGCGCACAGAGCCGACCCCAGCCATACATCAACACATCAACAACCAGTATGTCAGTGGCAAGGAGGCCATTAAAGGCTTCCATAAATGGTGCTGAGAAAATCGGACACTCAGTCGAGGAAATGTATCATCGAAGCATTCACAAAAAGCAATTCCTTATAGGTAAAAGAACAATTAGAAAGTCTCTTTAGAAAAATACTCCAGGGGATTAGCTTCACGACCTGGAGGTGTATACAGAAAGACAAATCAAGGTTTCAGAAGCATCTCGTACACTCTCATTTAAAGTTCTTAGGGTAAACTAAGCTGTATAATTTAAGGGTGCCAACATGCACGGCAAATCCATTTGGAGACAGCAAGGGAATATTACAACAGGAGGCAGGATGGTTCTCTGTGGGGAGGAGGGTCCCGTAATGTGGGCCCCGCTAGGTATTGCTACTGGGCTCCTTCACACTGCATGTGTTTTGGACGTTCTTCGGAACTGGTGAGTTTTTAGAGGTTGTTTTGTTTTCTTTTTAAGGAGAACCCACTTTGGGGGCTTGAGGGCTCGGGTTCTGGGTCCCTCGTTCTGGTACCTGTACTTTATCTTCTGGATTTTCAAAGAGAGATTTTTCAGAACCAGGTTCCTCGTGGTCTCCTTGCCCAGCTCCCAGCCTTTCCACTGCAGCTCCTCAGCAACCTCGATGCCCCAGACCACCCTCTTCTTCATGTCATTTTGTTTCTTGGTGATGCATATCTTCCTGTCTGGGGGACTTGTTAGCTGTTCAGACAGCAGGAAACGGGGAAGAGGTAAAGCCAATCAGCGGGAATAGGAGGCTAAGACTCAGAAAACAGACGAAGATGCCCCATTTCCATCCCACCTTTAGCACTTAAGGGATGATGTCATCCCTTACTCTGGGGTGTGGACCAGGGAGAAAATGGAGTCCAGCATCATCACATCCAAAGTCACTGCAACTGTTTGGTCACAGAAATCCCAGCAATGAGGCCTTACCTGAGCTGCCCTGTCCAACTACTCCATCAGGTTTGCAGATGGAGGTCTTGGCTGCTGGGTTCTATCCCCTGGGCATCCTCAGGCACCTCTTCCTCAGGAGCCTTCGCTTCCTTCTCTTTCTCAACCTGCCCTGCTTCCCAGAAGCCTTCCTAGCCTGAATCGTCTACCCCAGGCATTTCCCCAGAATGCAGGACGTTCCACAGCCCCTGCACCAGACGTTCAACTGGCTAACAGAGCAGAGGAAGGAGCCAAGTGGCCTGTGACCAACTCCCACCAAGCCCTCCTAGGCCAGCCTAAGTGCAGCTTAAGACTCAGTGTGCCAGTGTTTCCCTGACTGTAACAGAAAAAAACGAACACAGCAGTTCTTCCATTGATCCCTATCACTTACTAGGGGAGGAGAGAGGGGGGCTGGACCCCTTAGGTAGTACAGTGGAGGACAGGTAAACTGGACACCTCTTCCTGTCACAGTCATTGCCATGAACACTCAACTCAATGCTTTTTTATCTTTGACCAGTTATTATTTGTTTGTTGTTGCATAACACAAGATGGGGTCATTCATTCAGTAAATATTTGTTGAGTGCCGTGTGCCAGGCACTGTGCGAGGGGCTGGGGCTAGGATGGTGAAGAAGACATACATACAAATCCCTTCTCTCTGGAGGTTACACTCTCAGTTTCAATATTTACTAAGAACATTGGATGGCCAATCTACTTTCTTTCCCTGATTGCCATGGAGGAAGGAGGCACAGATGAGGAAGAGCAATCCCTTATCAAAATCAGTTAGTGCATCAGACAGGATTCGACTGGAAATAAGGAGCTGCTCTAGTGCTCAATCAGGGGGCTCAGGCTCAGGGGACAAACTGCAGAACTGAGTTTGCTTACTGGGCAAACATGAGGAACTGGGTTCAGATCCCCAGCACGCATGTAAAAGTTGATTGCAGTGGCATGTGCCTGTAACCCTAGTACTGGGGAGAGGTGAGGGCTGGGGATTTGGAGACAGGCAGATCCCAGGCAGGGCTAGACAGTCTAGCCAAACTGACAAGCCCTAGGTTCAGTGAGAGAACCTCTCAAAATGTAAGGTGGGGAGTGAGAGGGAAAGACACTTGATAGTAACTTCTGGCTTCCACACAAGCCCACATAGACGAGTACACACACAAAACAAAAACGCGTGCACGCACTACTAATAAAATACATAGTCAGGGACAGTGAAAAAAACCTCAGGTTATCAACATCAATAAATGCTCAGCAGGATTGGAGCGAGAACTCGGAAGTTAACAGCGCTTGTGTTCTGGCAGAGGATTGGGTTAGTTCCCAGCGCCCGCCTGTACTCTCGTCTTCCCAGGGCTCCACCTTGGGAGGGTGGGTGCTGGAGCGTGTATGGGCTAGTCAGTCCCCCAGATTCTCACCCTGCCGCCCTGTCACAATGCCCCACGTGGTCTTGCCATGCTTGAGCCACCGTCCTGAGCAGAGGCTCACCTGGGTAGTGACACTGCTGCTTGCCAGGGTGCTGGCACTCAGGAATGATCCATCGTTCATAGTGTAGTCTCCGCTGTCTCTGGGCCTCATGGTGTGGCCGGAGTTTGCCCGGATGAGCATCTAGCCAAGTCAGAAATTCCCACCAATACGAGTCCAGAGCTAGGAGGGCAGCAGAGGAAGAACGTGAAGAAGAGGGTTGATGGAGGAGACTCACCGGAGTCGAGAAGGAGGAGAGGTGTGATCTTTATTCTGACCATCGCTCTCAGGTGGCACCATAAGGAAGGATGAACACAAGGTCCAGAGCTTTGCTCAGTGACCTGAAGGACCGCTCAAGAGACCACACACAAGGGTTCTGGGATAAGGTTCGTGCAGCCATGTTCTTCCGTGGCCACACGTGACATTACCCAGTGTTTTAGCTTGCCTTCTACTGCTGTGATAGACACCATGACCAAGGAGCAACTTAGAAAAGAAAGGGTTCATTTTATCTTACAACTCCCAGGAAAGTCAGGGCAGGAAGTTAAGGCAGGAATCTGGAGGCAGGAACCGAAACAGGAACAATAGAGGAACAAGAGCAAGTTTACTGGCTTGCTCTCCATGGTTTACTCACCTTGCTGGTTAGTTAGTTAGATAGTTAGTTAGTTAGTTAGTTAGTTAGTTAGTTAGTTAGTTAGCTTTTTATACACAGCCTCACTATGAAGCGCTGGCTGGCTAGGAAATTGCTATGTAGACCAGGCTGGACTTGAGCTCTCAGAGATCTGCCTGCCTCCCCAGGGATTAAAAGAGTGGGCTTCCATACTAGCAGTATATTCTTATTTTTAATATGATATTATTATTTTTTTGGCTGGGTGGTGGTGGTGCACACCCTTAATTCCAGCGCTTGAGAGGCAGAAACAGGCAGATCTCTGTGAGTCTGAGACCAGCCTGGTCTACAAAGCTAGTTCCAGGACAACCAAGGCTACACAAAGAAACCCTGTCTCAAAGAAAAAACAAACAAAAAGATTTTTATTTTTATGTATGTGTGTATGTGTGTGTGTGTGTGTGTGTGTGTGTGTGTGTGCCATGTGCATACGGGTACTGGTGGAAGTCAGGGGTGAGTATCCCATCTCCTGGATCTGGTGTTACAGGCAGTTGTGAGCCACCTAATATGTGTGTGTTGGGAACTGAACTCTTACCACTGAACCATCTCTCCAGCTCAGGATATTTTATGTTCAGTTTCTCAATTCAGACCATGTAAATTCCAAAATGTTCAATAGTTACAGTTGGCTAGTGGCTACCACACTGGACAGCAAAGCTGGAATTCTTATTTTGAACATATCTGTATATTTTACACTGTTTAGTACCCTTTTCACTTCTTTAAATAACAGTCTTAATATCTAAAATAATATCAATCTGGGGTGGCCGTCTACGGAGAGCTGATGAGTCAGGCAGTATTGATTGCAAGGGTTGCAACAGGTATTTTAATCCTAATCCTTAAAACTGTTTATGATTACATATCAACATATCACTTGCTCCCTCCCCCCTTTTTTTGAGACAAGGAGACAAGGCACTTGCTCTGTAGACCAGGCTGGCCTCAGACTCAGAGATCTGCCTGCCTCTGACTCCCAAGTGCTGGGATTAAAGGAGTGCATCACTGACTGACTGTGACTTGCCTCTTATTTAACCTAAAAATCTCTCTTTAAGCTGGTGGTTAAGTGCCTCTCGCTATAATGTATTCAGATTCAACAATCTCATGATCACCTTTGCAAGTTTACACACTTCCTGCAGACACACCAGAAAGTGTCCGTTGACTCATGTGTTCATAGAGGATTCCCCAGCAGCTGGGGGAACAATCTCTGTCCCCGCCTTCATCCCATCCATTCATTCACAGAGCATTTATGAACGCTTACTACACAGCCTGCACTCTGCTAGACATGGGACAAAGCAAGGAAGTTCCTGTCTCCACTGTAAAGTGGGTATTCATTCAGTCCGGATCCTAGAAATGCAAGCTGGGTGTGGGGAGCAGAGTTGTTACTTTTCTGTCTTCCCATTCCCTGATCTCTCAAGCATCAGGAGAGTCAATAGACAGTTCCTGCCTCAACTCTCTGAAAGTCCCTGCACAACAACACACCAATCTATGTCTGAAAGGCTAGAGAAGAGATGAACAGAAATAGGGTAGAAAAGTGGTCCAGCCCGGGCTCCGGGGAGTGAGCGCGGAGACTACTGAGGACAAACGAGGTCATTTCCAACATTTCGCAGTGAAAAGACGGTGCAGTTGTGGGGATTTTGTTGTTTTGCATTTTTGCTTTTGTTTTAAACCAAATTTCTAGTTTCAAAGTGGGTGAAAAATATTATCAGCTTCTTTTATTTTCTTAATCTCCGATCTTAAAATTTTTCAAAATGACCGGCGGAAAAACGGGGATGGAAGGGTGGGTGTTGCCAAGTATAGTTCGGGAAGAAATGGGCAAAACGAAGGAAACAAAATGTACTTAGAGGGTTTCTCCAAGTCTCCCTGATATCGCGTCTAAATAATCTCGCCCACGACGAAAAGGCTTTCTAAAGACCCGTCGAGATTTCCCGGAGAAGGGGGTCTTGGTACAGATACATTCCTTTACACTTACTTCTCTCGGCTGAGCTCCAACGTTCAGAACTCACGCTGCCGCCATGCTGACATCTCCATAGATACAGGACGCAAGGGACACAGCGTCTCCTGGTATCCCAGGGCAACGACGGCAACCCAAAAGAGTCAAGGTTCAGAGAAAGCAAACGAGCGCACCATTTTCCTTTTCATTTCTTTTCTTTATTTTCCTTCTTTTCTTTTCTTCCTACTTTTCATCTTTTTTTGTTTTCTTTTTCTTCTTTTGTATTCTCCTTCTTTTCCTTCTCCTTCTCCTTTTTCTTCTTTTTTGGTGATGGGTATCAATTAAATCTTTGAGTATCACTAAGTTACACCCCGACTTATTGCTGCCCAAGTTTAATCTCCCTAATGTTCAGTCTTGACTCTCAAACTTTCCTTGCTGCAGTAGCTACTGTGATCTTCCAGTCCCGACAAAGTAAAAGTGGTTCTCCTAATTTTCAGGACGTCCTGGTAATCATTACTTTAGTCGACACCCATATTCGTATGTTATTGTTGGGCTCAGTACCTGAATGGGAGTCTTTCCTAATCTCTCGGGGTAGACCTGTTGCTCAAAGCGGGCATCATTTCCTATGACCACAACCGTTTGGTTGAAAACAGCCCCTGGTTATTTCTTACTGCGGAGTGATTTGTAAACATGTTCCTTCTGCAGGGAAAGAGAATGTCTTGGGCATTTTCTTCCAGGGTGTCTTCTGGTCCAAGATCAAGGAGAATTAACTCATTTGAAGAGAGACAAACATTAATGTATGAAGACATTCTTACACAGAGTAGGGGTTTTTGGAAGCACGGTTGGTGCGCATGCTGGGAGAAAGGTCTCACTGGGGGAAGACTCCGTAGACAAAGCCGAGAATCTCAAAGTTCATTCTTTGGCAATTAAACATGTTTTACTGCTTGAACAGTGAAACCACTTCTTCTCAGAATGAAAAGGGCGTGGTATAGTTATAGAGGGAGAGAGCCTAGACAGCTGGGGGCAAACCCAGAAAATAAACCTGCATGGAGGATGGGGCTTCAGTTATGTAAGGTGGAAGCCGGACTGGACTGAGTGTGGGAGATCACATGACCAGAGGAGAGCGGCGTGCTGGAAGGGCAGGCCAGGAGGTCAGGTAACTCTGCCAGTCCGATGAAACCTGGGGTTTTCTTGGAACATGGAACTCAGTGAGTCTTCCACTGGCTTTAACAGGACTCTCAGAATAAAACGCCTGTACTTTGGACGTGGTAACGTTGACGCTGTTTGGAGTTCTTATAATGATTTCTTTTTTGTTTTTCCTCAAGTTCTTTTTTAATCAACCTGACTCAGCTGGATTTTATGGATCAAAAAAAAAAAAGGGGGGGACCTTTTCATACTTAAGCCAGAAAGAAATCAAGAGCACTGACCCTTGAAGCAGGATTTGGTGGGGACCTTAGGGACCCTAATAAGAAAAAGCTGGTGACGAAGTCAGACTTCTTCCAAGCCATGTGTCCTTCAGTCTCCATCCATGAGACACTTCTTCCCAGAATCCTGTCTGTTTATAACTTGGTGAATTCTGAGCTGGGATGAAGAAAGGACAGAGTTTCTTGTCATCAGGCCCTGTGGCCTGTGTTTCTGTGGAATTTTAACTGCCTCCTGGAAGCTCTGCAGAGTGACCTCAACTGATGTGGGGACTCCCAAGGAGAGGTCCCCGCCTACTGGACTTTGCTCAGTAAGGTGAATAACCTGGAAAGGTATGGTTGGGCTCTGGGCGTGAGTGGAGGGAAGCGGAAGCTGGACTTGTCTTGGAAGTCCCCTTCTCGGAGCTCAGAGTCTCTGGAAGATAACAGGTGCGGAATCCCAGGGGTCACACACTCCCCAGGCCCACACACACAGGTTCTGTTTGTTTCAAGGCTGTGAGTGAAAGGGAATGATGATTCAGGAAACTGATAAGGGCCAAAATATTGGGAAAAGAATGTGTGGGAGACCTGAAATCTTTGTCTGAAGCCTGGGGTTGGGGGTCAAAGAACATTTAGCAAGTTGGACTTCACTGCGTGCAGAATATCCATATGCTAAGCTTGCTTCCCAAGTGTCTTCTAACCACCTCCCCCTGGAATAGAGAAGATTCTGGACTGCGAAATCAGACAGGCCTGGGATTAACCTTTGTTATTTTCTGGTTGTAAAGCTTTGAAAAAGTCACATGGTCTCTCCGAGCCTCAATTTCCTTATCTATTTGTTGTGGATAATTTTTTTTTTCTCTTTCGTTTGTAGAAACAGATTCTTGTTTTGTAGACCAGACTTACCTCTGCATCAGCCTCCGGGGTTCTAGGCATTTGACACAAAGACCTTGTTGATTAACTTTCAAAGCACAGTGTGAAGATTGATGCAGTATCTGAAAACAATGAATGGACACTTTCCCCCCACCCCTCTGACCTCCATAAAGAAGTCACCCAGCTCTCTGCACACCTTCTCTCTCTTTCTCTCTCCCTCCCTCCCTCCCTCTCTTCCTTCCTTCCTTCTTTCCCCCCCCCCTCTCTTTCTCTCTTTCTTTCTTTCTTTTTTGTTTATATTTTCATTTTTTCAAGACAGGGTTTCTCTGTGGCTGTTCTGGAACTCACTTTGTAGATCAGGCTGGCCTTGAACCCACAAAGATCCACCTACCTCTGCCTCCTGAGTGCTGGAATTAAAGGCTTGCACCACCATGCTCGGCCTCATCTTTCCTCTCTACCAGCCTGGGCTTCTCTGCAGTGCATTTTCTCCTTTCCACATCTCACTCCTCTGTTTCTTTAGGACCCAGGCTGTTTTGCTGTACTGAGATAGGCAAAGCCAAACACGGGTACCTAAGTGCCGGGAGATGTGCTGCTGACCAGTGGACAAGTCCACCCAGCACTTACAGATGAAAGAACTGCTGTTCCAAAGCCAGGGGGGTTGGAGGCCAATGTATTAGTTACATTTCTCACCATTGTGACTAAACACCTAATAGACAGGATTGAAAGGAGGAAGAATTTTTTGGGGGCTCAAGATTTGAGATGGTGTGGTGCAGCATGGCAGGGAACAGGGCAGAGTTCATGGCAGGGGGCATGCATCTGGGACTCCTCACAACTTGATACATCAGGAAGCAAAGAACAAATCATGCTAGCGCTATACTCTTCCGGGCTTCTTCTTCCACCCTTTTATCCAGGCTGGACCTCCAGCTCATGGGACGATGCCACCCACATTCAGGGTGAGTCTTTCCTACTCAGTTAATCTCTCTGTAAATACCCTCATAGACATGCCCAGAGGTGTGTCTCCTAGAGGAATCAGTCAAGCTGACAGTGAGGATTAACCATTATATCTGTCATATGATAAGAGAATTCAAAAGAAAGAGTTTCAACCTGTTTAGGACTAACTGAGGGTTTTTGGCTTTCCTAGGCAGACCTCATCACTTCCTAGACAGCTTTGTCCCCCACCTGTCCTTTAGACTGCCACAGAGTAGAAAGTCACATAGCCAAGAGTAAGGGAACAGGAGCAAAAAAATCAATCCCATGATATTTAATCTTAATTTTTTAAAAAAGATTTATTTATTTATTATGTGTACAGTGTTCTGTCTGCATGTATGCCTACAAGCCAGAAGAGGTGTCAGGTCTCATTACAGTTGGTTGTAAGTCACCATATGGTTGCTGGGAATTAAACTCAGGACATCTGAAAGAGCAGCCAGTTCTCTTAAATGCTGAGCTATCTCTCCAATCCTTCATCTTTAAACTCTCCAGGAGGTGGCGGCACATGCCTTTAATCCCAATACTAGGGAAACAGAGGCAGGCAGATCTCTGTGAGTTCAAGGCCAGCCTGGTCCACAGAGCAAGTTGCAGGACAGGATCCAAATCTACGGAGAAACCCTATCATGAATCTCCACCCCCAAAGAAAAGAAAAAGAAAAAGAAAAAAATCAAGCTCAAGTTCTAGTTCCATCTTTCTCTTTGATTTTTTGGGGGTTTTCTTGTTTGGTTGGTTTTTGCCTGTTTGTTTATTTGTTTGTTTGTTTTTGAAACAGGGTTTCTCCTGGTTGTCCAGGATCTCACTCTGTAGACCAAGCTGGCCTTGAACACAGAGATGCCCCTGCCTCTGTTATCTAAGTACTGGAAATAAAGGCATGCACCACCACTGCTTGGCTGTCTCCATCTTTCAACAACTGAACAACGTCAGACAGATTGTAAAGCCTCTCTTTGCTCGCCTGTAAAACTGGAACGAGTGGGAGTTGTATTCAAAACGCTTAACACATGGTAAGGTGTAGCCACTGGATTTCATAGAAGAAGCACTGTCTTTAGCCAGAACAGTGTCCTCGAGCCCACATTGTGCCAGGTCTTGACCTTTTAATTCTTGGGCCATGGGAGAGAGTATGGGCATGTGGGAGCAAGACAGGGAAGCCAAGCTTGGTGGGGAGTTCAGTCAGTGGCCAGTAAAGCTATACCATACTAGTTTCAACTCAGTCTTGGGCACAAATTCTTACTTTATCAGCAACTGTATACCCAGGACTTTATTTCAACATGAAGTTCCTCAAATCTAAGTGATGGGCTTGAATTCATATTTAGTTTGATGAGCCCAGGCTCCTTCCTAAACACTCCACTCTACCATCCTCCTAAGAATACCCTTCTTCGGTTCATTTTATGCTTTGGGGACTTGGAGTTAGGAAAGAGAAGCTAGGAAGCAGAAGGAAAGAGGAAGGGGATAGCCAGGACTGCTGGAGCTGTCCGTGGTGCTGGTGCCTCAAGTAAGCGTGGAACCGGAGGGCCAGGAGAAGACCCTGTGGGCGAAAAGGGAGAAGTTAAATGTGACAGGCTCTCTGCCAATGATGAGAATCAATGAGTGGAACCTTAGATTTGAAGGACTTCATGCTGCAATCAAGACACGACAGCTGGCTTTCTTTGAATGTGAAAGCCCTCTTGGGCCAAGATGGGGAAAGAGCTTGCTTGTGATTGGTCAAAGCTGTACAAGTCTGGCAATCTGAGTTCAATGCCCGGAGCCACATTAGAATGATGTCCCCGATGACACACTCCCATGGCTGACAGTTGCTGCAGTCTGTTGGTGAAGAGCTTTGTTAGGCCATGAACCGAACACCCAGATCTAGGGAGAACTAGAAAGAAGCTGCACAGTCATTTCTTACTTGTTAGAAGTTACTCAGCTTCAGACCAGCCCCTGCCTTTCCTGAGGATGGGGAAGAGCAAAGAACTTGTGAATGTATTTTAAGCACCCCATACTTTATCTTGGGCTCCCCCACAGCACTAAGTCATTCCTCCTCCAGGGCCACCTTTCTCTAACAGGGTTATGGCCACTCCTGGACTCATCAGGCCCTTTAGTTTGTGACTAGGTGTACCTTCATCTAATACCCCTAAGATGGATGCATCAGCCTACCTCCCTAGCTTTCTACTGCAAGAAGCCTCTGATCTCAGCTCTGCTATTGCATTTGGGAAAACAACCTCACCTCTCGGGGGCCTTTGTTTCTTCGTGTGCAAAGGAGGAAGTAGCAATATCTGCACTTGGTGTTTTGGGCTGGAAGCAGGGATGTGAATAGCACGTCTAGCACACTTGACCTTTGGGAAGAGTTCCTGATTGGAAGAAGTGAACACAAGCAAGGTGTTTTTGCTTTGGGAACCTAATTTTATTTGTCTCTGAATCAGGTATACTAATTCTCCTATTCTGTCTCCCTGTGGGATGACAGAGGTGTTTATAAAGGGGCTGCAGGTAGGATCACACCAGAGGACAAACACACCCTGGCTCGGACAGAAAGGCCCCCACGTCTCTGCCCATCCTGAGTAAGCTGCGTGTGTACGTGCGTGCAAGGCAGTGGGTGTGGCTCAAAGCAGCGCAGCACATGGGGCTGGGCTGCTATCTACCCAAAGAGGCCCTTATCAGATCCGGGCTGGCCAGGTTCAGCCTGAGAAACAAAGAGGCTTTGAGAAGCTGACTGGGGTGTGGGATGTGGGGCTGAGCCCCAGCAGGTGCAGCCATCCAGAGGCCAGATGGCATGGGGTGGTGGGAGCTGTCACCCCTGAGAGGTTTATCTGGACAGGGGCACCCTCTGGAGTGAGACATAGGGCTTGTGTTCTCCCTTGTAGAGAGAATCAGTTCTCTTTGGGAAGCTGGGCTGAGCATTCACACAGGTTGTTAGCCCTGCCCTGGGTTCCCAGTTCCCAGCCCATATCCTAAGTCTCCCTTTAGCTCCAGCTGTCACTTCCCTCAGCCCCTGAGGGTGCCTTGAACTTCCCTTCCACACACTAGCTCCTGATGAGCCGCTCACCTACCTTTGCCCAAGTACTGTAGGACCATAAAGGCCCAGCCTTATGTATTTTTAACGGAGTGGGCCTATTTCTGTTTCCACAGCGTTAGATCACTACCTAAAGAGCCATTGCTTGGTCTCCCTTTGACCAGCACAGGGTCTACCCACTCACAAAAGTCTTCCATTTGTGCAAGAGCAGAGGAGCGAGGCCCACTTGGCTTCCAATGAACCACGCCAAGGGCGATTTTGAGACAAGAGAGGAGGCTGCAGGGCTGGCTTGGGCTGGGTACATTCAGAGAGACCCCAGCCCAGACAGGAGTGGGTACCTAATTGCACTGGGCCTCTCTCACTGAGGGCAATCTCCCCAGGCAGCTCTAGAGACCCAACACCTAGGAAGTCATCTGGTTTCGTTTTCTGAACCCCGACATTCCAGATCTCACTATCTCCAGGTCTCCCCCGGGACATGTGGACTTGAGCCTGGGAACAGAGGGATAACCCGAGTGCCTTCTCCATGCACTCTCAATGTGGTAAGAGAGTTCCATGGTTTGATTTCAAAATTCATGTGTTATAAAATAACTTCAGTATATCTGCATTGAGAGATAGGACCTGTAAAAGTGATAAGATTGGGAGGGCTCCACTCCTGTGCGTGCATAAATAAATACCAGTATCCTGGAGATGGGTTAACCATTGCCAAGTGAATCCCCACGAGATGAAGTGTTTTCTTTCCCCGCTTCGTTTAGCTCTTAGCATTATACCCTCAGATGGCACAGCACAGAAGCCCCTGACCCCAAGATGCCAACACCTTGAGAGTGAATGCCCGACCCCAGGAACCATGAGAAGGAAATGGTTCTTCACCAACTCTCACACGGTGATACTGGGTAAAGTAAGATGGAGTGGAAGTACAGGCAGAGAGAGTGGAAGCCTCAGTGTGTGTGGGTCTCATGTACCCAGGAATCCAGCTTTCAGCAACAAGGAGACAGGACATCTGTTTGAGAAATGCCCTGAAAACCCTTTCGGGGCAGCCACTGAGGCCAAATGGAACTTGTGGGTGGGAGAGGTGAAGCCCGTGGTGACAAGCCCCCAACTTCACTCTGGTCCTTTCCGGACCACCATGACCTGCTTGGTCTTGGCTTCAATTTTTGATTTTATTGCTTGAATCTCTATTCTGTCATCATTTTCCTAGCCCCATCACCACTTCCCCAGTCCAGGTCACCTCCCTTCTGCCAGTTAGTGGACTCCCTGCTAGTGTCTCTTCCATACAGAAGCCAGAGAAACTTTTGGAAACTCCGATCATGAGCCCCTCCCTGCTTTAAGCTCTCCAGGCCCTTTCGTTGACTCTAGGCCTTTCCCCACTGACTCCTGTTACCTAGGTAATCATCACCATTACCATGACTGTTAATTAATTAATTAATTAATTTGATTTTTCGAGGCAACTTTGTAACTTTGTGGCCTGTCCCAGAATTAGCTCTTGTAGACCAGGCTAGTCTCAAACTCACAGAGATCCGCCTGCCTCTGCCTCCCAAGTGCTGGGATTAAAGGCGTGCGCCACCACTGCCCAGCTATTATTTTAATTTTTTATGTTTGTTTTCTCCCCTGCTTCCTGACCTATGTCCCCCTCCTCCTGTCTTCCCCTTCCCTTCTCGTTCTGTCCTCCATGGCCTGGAGAGCTACCTACTTTATGCATCCATGTTCTCCAACTATCATTGTAGACTGATCTACCAGATAGAAAGTCTACCAGGAAAGAATGGGAAAGAAAATGGACAAGGACATCATAACTGCCACCTCATATTTCTCATTATACAAGAACTGTGAATCTTCTAGCCTGACGAGATGGGTCTGGTCTAGAGACTCCCAGGCCTGGAATGCTAGGAGTGGCCTTCTAGAGTGGTCACAAGTTCACCCCAGGATAAGAAAGCCTATGACCGTGGTGGCCTGAGAGGCAAACTAGAAGGGTACAAGTCTTACTTCTGCCCCTTGTGGTGTTACCTCCAGTGTGCTATGATTTGGAAAATGGCGATATTAGCATACACACCACCCGGGTTGTTATAAGCAATAAATAGGCCACACAGGTAAAGTCTAGAGTCTTCATCAGATGGCTTCACAATAGTCTTCATCAGATGGCTGTCTGTGGGAACCTAGGACCCTGACCCCCAGGGCAAGCTTATTGATTCGCTTGCTTGTTTATTTTGTGTCAAGGTCCTATGTAGCCCTGCCTGGCCTGGAACTTCTAACAATCTTCTTGTTTTTGTCTCCTGGGTGCTAGAATTATGGGCTTGTGCCACCATGACCAGCTAAAGATGTTTATTTGTTTTGTTTTCAAACAAGGTCACAGAACATAGCCCAGATTGACTTCTGATTCACAATCCTTCTGCCTCAGCCTCCCAGGAGCTGGGTTTATGGGCAAGTGACACCCTGTTCATCTTTGGAACACTGCTTTGTATTGTTTTGTTTTCCGATCTCCTCGCTGTTACCTGAATATCACTGACTACTTCTCCTCAGTTGATCTAGCTTGGGCAGGAAAATCTGCCTTATGTTATCTGAAAATGAGGCATTGGCATTAAACTGAGCCTTCTCTAGACACCCCAGTAGACACTGCAGCACTGCTCTGTGGTTTGGGATATGAAATGTCCCCCCATGAAAGCTTAGTAGCGGCACTAACATTTTCCTTCAGTGATGAGCTCATTCCTGAACAGGCTGTGAGAAGGTGGTACCTGGATGAAGGAAGGAAATCACTGGTGGGTGGGTTCTCAAAGGGTGGGACTTGACCCTACACCTTCTGCTCTCTCTGTCTCTGTTTCCCAGATGTCATGAGAGGAGCAGTGGAGCTGGCCAGGAAATGAAACCTTAGAGATCGTGAGACAAAATAAATCACTTCTCTTGTTTTTTTCTCAAGTATTTTCTCCTGGTGACAGGAGATTAACTGGCATCCACAGATCATTCGCCACGTGTGAAATATTTAAAAATTAATTCCTGGGCCTCCCATTGGAGCTATGAAGACAGACGCCTGGAAGTCAATAGCATCCTTTCCACAGGCTGCCCAGGTAACTCTGATGGTTGACAACTGCTGGTTTAGGGACCTCTGACTTGTCCAAGAAGTCAGAATGGGCCACCAAGAAAAATGATCCATAGAATCTTTTCGGTCCATTACCGATAGAAACGAGTTTAAAAGACAGGCCCTCCTTGAGAAGGTTCAGGACAAACAGGAGGGCCACTTCCACTAGGACACAGTATCATGGTTCTGGGGGTGTGACAAGGCCACAGAATTAGTTTCCTCTGTTGTGTCTCTGGCACAGCCATGTTTAGGGAAAACAGTAGGCAAGCCCTCGCCCAGACTCATCTGCCAAGTTAAAAAGGACTTGAAGTGAGGCTAGGAGCTCTGAGGTTTGCCCTTAGAGGAGGCTCCTAGACCACCCACGCATGACTGCACCTGACTGTATACTGGCTCCACTCAGAATCCTGGATTCCATGGCTCTAACAACTTAAATAATTTTTATTACAAAAGAAAGGAAAGACCAAAACATTCCCAAAATTCTCCCATGGGTTCCCCTCCATGCAAATAAATAAGGCAAGGGAGACAGACTGGAGGAGGGGTTGGGGGTTGGGGTTCAGCAGAAAAGGGAGACTAGCCTGGGCAGGGGTGGCAAACCCAGGCTCCTCCCCCAGTCCTAGGCACTAGGGTAACACGACCTGGAACAGAGACTCTGCACATTGACAGCCAAGTCTGGGGACGTGTCTGGAGGAGTGTGGCCTTCAGATAAAGGTCATGTTTCAGGATGGCCAGGGTGGCTGTGGTCTTTCAGTTCTGGAAGGCAATGAGTCCAGCCAACTCCCCACTGGCTCCTAGGGAATCTAGCAGCATTAACTGAGGTTGTAAGCCTACGGACAGGTAGACTCTCTTCATACTGTGATCAGTTGCCAACAAGGACATCACAAACCCAGGCCCCAAGAAACACTGGAGTAAGCAGTCCAAAGGCAGATGGAACGGGTCCTCCCCTGTAAGGAGGTGGGAGGTGAAGAGTCGCAGTGAGAGCTCGCTGGGTTTCAAGGTCTCTGGGAAAAGAGAGCCATTCCCAGTCAGCTCAGTCACTCTACCACTATACCGAGATAAGGGTGTGGGCCCAGCATCACCTAGTCAGGTCTCCATGGTGTCTCTGTTCTGGACAGAGGATGAAGACCAGCGTCCTCAGGCCAGGTGCCTTCCAGGGTCAGAGCCTTCCTGGCGGGGAGGCCTTTGGATCCAGCATAGCAGTTCCAGGAGGGGCGTGGTTAGAGTCCTTTCAACTTCCTGCCCCAGACATGCCCAGCGGATGGAAGCTGCTCTCTTCTAGCAAGAGACGCCCCAGGCGGTAGAGCAGCTGCGGGTACCAGTGAACCCCCTCACTTGGGGTCCAACCACCCCATGCCAAGCTGGGAAACAGTCGCAGGGGCCAGAAGGCCAGCTGAGCCAGGTGGTGGTCGGCCACAGCTGCAAAGCAGGAGGCCACCACATCCTCCACCACCAGTGTCCCGTGCCTCGTGAGTGGCGCATAGGACCCCATGGCCACATGGGTGGAGACAGCCGCCACCCGAGCAGGCTGTAGCCCGGGCATCCCGGCTACCAGCACATATTGGCCTGGTTGCACGTGGCTGGCAAACGTGGCCCGGAAGTGGGCTGCTGGTTCTGTATGATTGTCAGCAATGAAGAGTAGGTGCGCAGGCGTGAGTTCCAGTCGACGTGGGGGATCCTGGGTCTCAATGACCTGGAAAGCTCTCAGCCTGTTTGGCTCACGGTCCAGGAAAATGAGCACATCACTGAAGATGGGGTTCCCATCCTCCCCCATGGCCAGCACCCGGTCTCCTGGCTTCACTGCTGACAGGGCCACACGCGCCCCATTCTCTAGGCGCACCTGGGCTCCAGCAGGGAAGCAGCCACCCGTCTTGGCAGCGGCGGAATGCTCTGTGGGTAGAAGGGACATGAAGGTGTTACTCAGGTACAGTGCCCCTCTCTGGCCACCCTAGCCCAGGGGTAGCTGCTCTTGCTTTCAGACAATCCCCTTATCACTATACCTCAGTTTCTGATGACCCACGCCAACCCGTATTATGATTCTCTGTCCCTCTTCTCCCCAGCCCAAACCCTGGCCAATGAGAGGCGCCCGCTGGGGCTCGAACACCAGGTGGCATCCCCGTCTGCTCATATTCTGCTGTAAAGCAGCCAGAGGCTGGAGGTCAGGAGAGCCATTGGCTGCTTAAGGCCTGACCCCAGGAAAGCTACTGTCTTGTGAAAATGGGAAGTTGCTTAGCTTTGCAGAGGTCTAGGTAGTCTGTTCTGCCACTTGATAAAACACTCCCAAGAAATGGCCCTCCCAGACTGGCCTTCCAAGTCCAGCGCTATGACAGAGCTGATCATCTGTGTCTATAGAAGTTAGAGGAAGGTCAGCCCGTGGGGAAAACAAACGCCTGAGACCCCTCAGAGTGAGTGCTCAGGGGTGAGTTAACGGCACGGACAACAGTCGTCATGTTCAGTTCATGTGTTGGTTACTTCCGCAGGGACTGGACAGTGACATCAGAAGGTGGAATGGAGGGCACTGTCTGGGGTCAGGAGTCATGAACAGAAGCGGCCATTTGGGAAGCTGACCCTAGGTCAGTGTTTTAGATGAAGGGAGATGTGATTGTAAGTACACACCGTTGAAAGGGTCAGGTTGTGGGCAGGGAGTGTTGGTAGGATCACCCTTGTGAACCCAGGTGGATCAAAAATATCGAAAAAGATCTAGTGTGCCAGTCTGTGCGTGCAACTACTATATGGTCCCACGTAGAGGGTGGAGCCTGCAGCCAACTGAGGCCGGCGGGAGAACCGTGTGAAGCGTTCATGAGTGGGTTAAGTGTAAGAGACAGGGACACTGTTGAGACTGGGGATGAGGGGCAAGGCTCCAGTGCCTGCCAGCTCTGATCAACAAGGCGGCCAATCTGGGAAAATCCACTTTATTGAATTCACTTTATTTTGGGCTTTTACCCCAAATTTTCCAGCTTTGGGGCTCTGGGGAAGAGGTTGGGGACGCCTGCGCCCCGCTGGGAGGCCTGACCTCATCTGAGTGGTAGGTTCTGAACCTTTGGTCTCCTGGTCAGGCATACTGATGTCTGGACACACTCTGACCCCTAACCCCACCATGCCTTGTTTTGTATGGACCTGTGAGGGGGGGGGGGCGTGATGCCTGCCAGCCTGTCTTCCTCCATCTCTTCAACTTGTTCTGTCTTGTACTTCCTGTGGCGGTCTCTGGGCTGTGAACCACCACGTCAGCACTCAGTGGTACGGGAATAGGCCCTGTCTCTCTAGGCTCCTGCCATAGCACTACCGGACATGAGAAGAGCAGGCAGTCCAAAACAGCGGCGGGGAGCGCTGCCGCCGCCTCCGAAATCCTCTTCCCTTGGTTCCCCGCCTCCATCCCCTGGAGGCCATCTTCACCTTCTTGGCCCTACTGGGCCTTGCGCTGCCTGCCCATGCCCTGCGGCCCCGGCCCCGGGTCCAGCCCCCCGGCAGCGGCTCACCAGACTTGACAGAGCAATGCACGTGGGCCTTGGACTCGTAATACACCCAGTCGAAGCCGGCCTCCACGGCCAAGCGTGCCAGCAGTCCATACTTATTTCTGTCGCGGTCTGAGGTGGTGATATCCACCGCACGGCCCTCATAGTGTAAAGACTCCTCTGAGTGATGACCATCTTCATCCCAGCCTTCGGTCACCCGCAGCTTCACACCTGGCCACTGGTTCATGACAGAGATAGCCAGCGAATTCAGACGGTCCTTGCAGCGCTGCGGAGGGGAAGGAGCTCGCAGTTAGGGAAGGGAGCCCTACCCAGGTTCAGGTAACAAGTTTCAGCCGACTCTCCCACACCACTCAAAAGACTTGGAAAACTTGGGAGGACCTCTGCCCCTTTCCCTTAGGAATAGAGCACTCTGAATGTGTTCTCCCACAGTCGGGAGTCTCCAGGGAACTAGGCCACATAGTGGCGCCACAAATCTGGAAGGCGCATGGAGTTACGCACCCTCAGGGGACTCTTCTCCAGTCAGTGGAGTTTCGCTTGGCTCCCTCTCCTCTGATTAGTTTGGTTTCGCCACAAATGTAGCTATGCTTTTCCAAAGGCGAGTTCCTCATTTTACCTAGGCACCAAGGCGGGCGTTCCGCGGGGAGGGATTGTTACACTCCATTGCCTGAGGGCTGACCTGCTAGGCATGCAAGGCCAAAGGTGCCCAGTAGGTGTCACCGCAGCCCCAGAGCTGAGGCCACCAGACACAGAGCCTTGCCAGCACGGCAGGTGCAGACCCAGCCAGCAGCTTAGGTCAGGGGGTGTGTTGGAGGAAAATTCCAGGTCTACTTAGATCCCTCCAGTAACTGCCACAAAAACGTACCTTTTGGGGCCTTCTTTTGAGCCCACGTCTGCCCACGTTTAACTGGAGATACGACAGGCAGAGAGCCAGTACCCTGCCCATCTGACTGGGACAGAGAGGTCGTTCCCCCCCTCCCCCAAGGGATCAGGGAGCTCTCACACCTCTACTAGGGTGCGTTGTCCCTATTTAGGAAGAGGCCCGTGAAAAACCCGAGCCTTTGATCTCAGGAAACCGCCAGGAATCCTCAGAATCTTCCTTGAACAGTGTGGGAGTGGAACTGTGCCCTGGGGACAAGGATCATCAGTGGTGGCTGCCTCTTCAAGGACCTTGCAGTTGACTGAGGAAAGGGGGTGGAGTTCTCACTTTCGGGGAAGGGGCCCTCCGCTGAAGTGAGGTGCCAGGCACTCCAAGTATCAACCTACCTCTGCCCCACTGAGCTCAGGCCCCACAGACCCTTGGACTTAGCCTCCCAGGAGTCAACAGTGACTATAATCCAAGGCTTAGTCAGTCCTCCCAACTGTGCAGCCTGCTTGGGGGTGCTAACCCACAGTAAGGGGAGGTAGCTCCACGGGCTCCTTCTAGACCCTTGACAGTCCTTAGACCTCATGTATGTCTGTCTGCCTTACTAGCCAGCTCCCGTTGGTTCGACTAGTCCCCTCTACCCCCTCCTTCTGGTACAGAGCCTGGGCGCTCACTGTCAATGATTGCCCAGCCTGTGGCCCGGATCCTTATCTGCATTCCTCGGCGCCCAGCCCGGCCCGGCCACCGGCCAACCTTCGGCCCCGACATCGGCTGGCCAGCCCCGGCGCCAGGGCGCATGCTGAAGGCCGTGGTTTAGTTGCTTTCTCTAAAGATTTAGAAAAGTGGCAGCCTATTAATAGGGAATGGGCCGGTAGATCCCAACGGGAAGGGGCGTATGTCTTTCCCAAGGCGAACAAGGCTTCGGAGAAGGAAGTGTGCGACTCTGTTGTCTGGCGGAGTTGGGTCCTGCTCCGCGCATGGAGAGATAAGTTAGTGTCATCTCTGCTCTCTGCCTTCCTAGGCATCCCTTCTCCTACTTCCCATCCTTCTCGTCCGCGCCACCAAGCTCAAGGATTCCCCCAAGCTTGGTCTCAGAGCCTGAAGTCTTCAGCACCCCACCCTTTAACCGCAACCGCGCTGCTCAACCCTCTCGACAGACACGTGGGCTTACCCGGCTGGTTCCCTTTCCTACCTCTGCCTCCAAACTCAACTTTTCCCTGCTATTCCTTAATCCCAGAGCCAGCCAAGACAGGGCTCCAGGAGAGGGCAGCGCAGCTAACCAAGTGGCACATGGGGAGGAAAGGCCACGGGGTCCCTGATGTCCTGAGCTTCTCCGCCTTAGGGGTGCCAAGTGGCTTTGAAATGACCAAAGCTGGGCTGTGAGAAATGTTAGGCCAGGAGGGATGGCGTGGTCCCCGGAGGCGCAAGAGGCAGCCAGGTCGAGGTACCTTCGAGTGCCAGATCTGACCTGAGCGGCGGGCAGAGGCGCCCGCCAACCTGCTGAGCTGTGGGGCTTGGCAGCAGCAGAGAACTCCTCTCAAAGACACCGGGCGGGATCCGGGATGCCAGCACTCCCGAGGGGTCCCTTGGCCAGCCCGTCTTGGGCAGAAAGACACCCGGGATTCATGAGGGCAGGTGCCAGGGGGCGTGCCAGGCAGTCGGGAAAAGGTGCCAGGCAAGAGGATAGTGCTGGGCAGGTGGCGGTGCTTCGATGGCGCGCTGGAAGGACCGATCGCTCTCACCTGGGTCATGAGGCGGTCGGCGCCCGTGTTCTCCTCGTCCTTGAAGATGATATCGGGATTGTAGTTGGGGGTGAGCTCCTTGAAGCGCTCTGAGCTGCGCGCGATCTTGCCTTCGTAGCGCCCGCTGGCGCCCAGGGTCTTCTCCGGCACGTTAGGGCTGAACTGCTTGTAGGCAAGCGGCACGAGTTTACGAGGCGGCCTCCGGCGACTGCCCACTACCCGGCCCGGCCCGCAACCCCGCGCCGCCGACACCAGCAGCAGCAGCAGCAGGAGCAGACAGAACCGTAGTCGGGGCCGGAGCCAGGCGGGAGACATGGCCGGGTAGCCCGGGAGATCGGCAGGCGACGGCGCCTGGTGGGCTGATGGGTGGGCGCGTGGCTGGGAGAGCTTCAGGGGCTCAGGCGTCTGGGTGGCTCTTGGGAACTCCAGGCGGGGGCGCCATGGGCAGCGCAGCGCGGCTCAAGGCCGGCGGGACTCAGGTGCGGGGCGGGGGCCCGGGGCCCTGGCTGGTGGCGGCGTGCTGTCCCCCTCGGCGCCTCGACTCTGAGCTGCCCGGCTCGCCGGCCGCCAATAAATAGGCCGGCCCGTTTGTTTTGGCAACGCGGCGACGGCGGGGGGCGGCGGGCGGCGGGGCTGCGGGCCGCCGGGCTGGGCTGGGCTGGCCGGGCCGGCGGGCTGGAGGGACCCGCGGTTAGCACCCCGGCCCGGCGGTCAGGCGGCTCGGGCAGAGCGGGAGCTGCTGCCGTCTGCGGCGCAGCCCGGGGTCGAGTGAGAGGGGAAATGGAAGAGATCCGGGCTCGGGGCCCCGCGCAGACCGCACCCTATCCATGTCCCTGCCTCCTGCGCGCTCGACAGCGAACCTGCAGCAAGGGCGGCACAGCCTCCTCCCCCTCGGGCGGGCGGCCCCTAGGCTAGTCAGCCCTGTCCCGCGCGCTCCTTAGCCGCGCGTCCGCCCGCCCGCTGCCCTCTGCGCCCCCTGAGCGGCTGCCTGCGTTTGTCCTCCTCGCCCGGACGCGCTTCACCCCGCCCTGGTCTCGCCTCCCGGTTCCTCGTGGCTCCGGGGAGCCCCGCCAGGCGCAAACCTCCTGGACAGGAGATGCCACCCCCACGGAGACCGCAACCCACGTCGCAGCCGGACACAAGGGGCGGGGGGCAGTGGCGGGACCGCACAGCCGCCTACAGTGTCCCCTGCGGAGAAGCAAACCCAAAAGCTGGAGGCCATTCATAACTCCGTGCCCCACCCTGGCCCAGGCAACACGCCTTCTCAGTTTGGAGGAGCAGGGTTCTGTATTGACCCAGTGTACACTCCACGACCCTATACCTGCCATGTACGAAACTGGACTGGGGTGGGGAATGCAGCCTTGTCAAGGGTCAAAAAGGGCTTCTGAGTTAGAAACACTGTTAAAACAAGTGGGACAAAGTTGCAAAGGGAAAGGCCAAGACAGAGTAGCAAAAATGGGGACAGCTACAGAGATGGAAGAGCACCTGGTGCCATGGGATAAGCAACAATGACTTGAGGAGCCCGGGCTGGGTAAGAAAGCCGAAAGGATCCCAAATCACCTGCATACAGGCACTGCACAGGGTCACTCTAGTCTACTTCAAAAATAAAAGCGGGCATGAACTCTACAGAGGAAGGGAACGTGGTTGTACACTTTAATAGGACATTCAGGGAGGCAGAATGACTTAATCTATGCTGCCAAAACAAGAAGAGGCACAAATCACCACCACAATGTCAAATAACACGTCAGTTGCAACATATTACACAAATTCAATAAAGTTAGAATTTAAAAGTTTAAGCTCTCTTTCTCTCCCTCCCTCCTTTCTTTCCTTTACAGATGGAGTCTCAAGTATGTAGTCCAGGCTAGCCTTTAGTTCTGGATTCTCCTGCTTCCACTTCCTGAAAGTTGGGATTACAAGCAAGGACCACCATGCTCGACATGCTAGACAAATCATGATGGTTATGATACATACATGCACCCCATCTGCCCACCTCCCTCTCCTAAAGGAGATTGGACTGTTGCGGCTGATTTATATTTGAAGTTGAGGCAATTACTTTGTTTGTTTGAAAGAGGATCTAATGTAGACCAGGCTGAACCCTTGCTTTGCAGTTAAGGATAACCTTGAATTACTGATGCTCCTACCTCTGGTTCCCAAGTGAAGGGTTTATTATATATATATATATATATATATATATATATATATATATATATATATATTGGCACTTAAAAGATGCCACTACCCCTTGTTCAAGATTCAGATCTCTAAGCACCAGTGTGTCCTAAGGAAAGAGGATAGTTTTGGAGTATAAAGCATTCTCCAGTTCCCCACCTCCACCCCTTAGACAAAGTCTCACTATGTTACTCTGGCTGGCCTGAACTTCTCTGTGTAGACCTTGATCCTCCTGCTTATGCCTCTCGAGTGCTAGGATTACAGGCATGCTCCACCACACCTAACTCCAAGTTCTTTGAGATCAAACTTTAGCCTAACAGGTAGAGTAATCTCAGGTTTATTTCTTGAAGCTCAGAGTTGTAAAGATTAGTAAAAAAATGAGAGAAATGACTGCTAGGCATGGGGCTAAGATGCATGTCAGTGGTAGACATAAGCAGGTACTTTGCATGCGTGTGGACCTGAATTTAATCCTCAGCATACACCAACCCTCCCACCTACCCACCACCAGCAACCTGCACAGAGAGGAACAAAAAGGTAAAGGTGGAGATTTTGCTAATTAGATAAAGCACCTGTTACAAAGAGACGATTTGAGACAGGTAAGCCTCCACAGTGTGCCACTTGAAGAGCGGGTGCCTCCAATCATTGCACCTAAGGGATCAGCCTGGCTGAGATGAGTTGAACCTCCGAGGAAGCCCCGCCAGCTAAGGGGGCACCGCTCTGCAGAGGCACCCCTGATGTCCTGTGGCGGCTCCACTGTGTAAGTAGTTCCCACTTGACACTGATCAGATCTTTAGAGACTTACATTTAAAAGGATAGGAGTTACAGTCAGAAAGAGGAGACACAAGAGGACAAATGGCCGCGCAAATAGATACCTAGATGTTAGAGTCTCTGAAATAATCCTCTAAAAATGTTATTCTTTAAGCTTTATGCATGTATACAGTGACGTGCAATCATATCCACCTGCTCCACTTCACCCAAGAAAAGAGTACTAAGAAATCATAAAGCCTTGGATTCAGTCCCCATACTGAAGGATGGTGGGGTTTACTAGAAGTGACTTGAAACTCTGTTTGTTTGTTTGTTTGTTTGTTTGTTTGTTTGTAGACATGATCTCACTATATTACCTAGCCTCATCTTGAACTGGCAATCCTCCTGCCTCTTCTACCTTGAAATTATAGGTATGCACCATTATACCCTGGGGCTTTTTAAATTCAAGTCAGGGCCTTAAGAACTTGGATCATTGGAGCTGAAGAGATGGCTCAGCTATCAAGAGCACTTGCTGCTTTTGCAGAAGACCTGGGTTTGAGTTCCGGCACCCACAGCTCACAACTGACTATAACTCCAGTCCCAGGGTATCCAACATCACTCCCACAGGCACCGCATACGTGTGATGCATAAGCACATGCAGGAAAAACACTCATACACAGAAAATAAACAATTAAAAAATGTAAAAGAACTTAGAACACTGTTTTGCTGCTTGTGTTCTTAGCTGCTCAGGAGATGACAGATGGCTACTGAACTGGACCAGTCCCTGAATGATATCAGACAAAGCCTAATGCTTTTTCTGATTACCACCAAGCTGCCAACATTAGCACTGGAGAACTGAGGTGTTCCATTCTGGAGGCACCAATGGTCTGGGATATCGTGACCTCATCCTCAGGAGCCGGCATCGGTGACTGCCTCATCAGGGCACAACACACCCCAGGCTCTCTCCTTTTGCACTTAGACCTCAATCATCTCTATTTTGAAGAACAAAGAAAACTTTATTGCTTTAGAAATATAATTTCTTTTCTATAAAAGCAAAAGTTAGAAAACAAATGGGTTGTAAAGCATTGGATGACAAGGGCTGACAAGGTGGCTCAGCAGGTAAAGGCAATTGCTACCAAGTCTGACAATCTGAGTTTGATTCCCTGGACCCATGTGGTAAATGGAGAGAACATATTCTCACAAGTTGTCCTCTGACCTCCATACAAGCTACAAGCTAGCGCTGTCTCTCCCTCCTTCCCTTCTTTCCTCCCTCCCTCCCTCCTTTTCTTCCTCCCTTCCTCTCTTTCTCCCTTCCATGTCTCTCTCTCCCTCTATTTCTCTCTCTTTCTCTCTCTTTCTGTTTCTCTCTCTCTTTCTGTTTCTCTCTTTCTGTTTTCCTCTTTCTGTTTCTCTCTCTCTCTCTCTCTCTCTCTCTCTCTCTCTCTCTCTCTCTCATTAAAGTGCTTTTAAGGCCCAATATGGTAACACATACCTTTCATCCCAGCACTCAGGAGGCAGAGGCAGGCAGATCTCTGTGATTTTAAGGCCAGCTTGGTCTACATTAGTGTGTCCCAAATCAACCAGCGATGTGTAGAGAGACCCTGTCTCAAAAAAACAACAACAAAAATGTTTTGAGAAAGGATTGGAAAATACATCATAGGACCCAATAACTTAAACATCTGTTTGGCAAACGATCATGTTGCAGTTTTAGTAAATCTTACTCTAATGCTATAGTAGCAACGCAGCATATTTATAGTACATAATGAGATATATATATATATATATACGTGTACATATATATATGTACACATGCTCTAAACTCACATACACATATGAACTACATAGGATCCATACTGTTAAAATGGATTTTTCCCATTTTTTTCCCCTCATAGTTCTGCCATATGACCAGGTTTATCCAGCTCTAAACCTAGTGGCGCTGGGCCACAACCAGAGAGGTTCCAGGAACGCAGTTAGTCAAATGTCCTGCAGTGACTCAGGGTACAGCAGTTCTGAGCCAGCAGAGACGGCACCAGACCTGGAGGGAGCAGAGCATTGTCTCTGTACCTTCCGCTCGTGTGACCTTGCAGAATTTCAGCTTTCTCATTCACAAAATGAGAATAATGCCAGGCGTGGTGCTGCCTGCCTGTAATCTCGGCTCCCCAAGTGCCGAGGCAAGAGAACCATGAATTCCCGGCTAGCAACAAAGCAACAGCCTATTTCCAAAAATCGAAAACAAGAACAAAAAACAACCCCTACCTCACGGAGTTGTTAAGAGGCTTGGAAAATAAAAGCAGTCAGGGATAGATGTTCCATGTCAGTTGTGTTGATTCTCCGCTACCTTTGCTAGGGGCAGTAGCTGCCCTGCCTTCTGCGATCCTTCTACTGGGCACAGTTAGGGTTGCTGGGTTTGTGTGCTCTGACAGCAGTGGTCATTAGCAGGCCCGGCAACTTCCTTTTTAAAAACTTAGTTGTGGCCGGGCAGTGGTGGCGCATGCCTTTAATCCCAGCACTTGGGAGGCAGAGGCAGGCGGATCTCTGGGAGTTCCAGGCCAGCCTGGTCTACAAGAGCTAGTTCCAGGACAGGAACCAAAGCTACAGAGAAACCCTGTCTCGAAAAAACAAAAAACAAAACAAAAAAAAAATTTAGTTGTGTAAGCCAGGCAGTGG
Organism: Chionomys nivalis; assembly: GCF_950005125.1. Lineage (NCBI taxonomy): Eukaryota > Metazoa > Chordata > Mammalia > Rodentia > Cricetidae > Chionomys > Chionomys nivalis. The sequence continues at coordinate 121,395,157 of NC_080087.1, read as the reverse complement.
TGGTACACCCCTTCAATCCCAGCACTCTGGAGGCAGAGGCAGGTGGATTTCTGAATCTGAGGCTAGTCTGGTCTACAGAGAGAGTTTTAGGATAGCCAGAATACACAAAGAGAACCTGTCTCAAAATAACAACAACAACAAAGCTTAGTTGTCTATGTGTAATGTGTATGTATGCAGGCATATGTATGTGTTCATACGTGAGAGCAGGAGCCCATGGTGTACATGCATAGGTCCGAGGGGAAGTCTGAGTCTTAGCCTTTGTCTTGCAAACTGCTTACGGCTGGGTCTCTTGACTGTTTGCTGGTAGGTACACCAGGTTAGCTGGCCTGTGGACTCTCCTGTTTTCACCTCCCAACTCCTTGCAGGAGCCCCATGAGCAACTGTGTGTGGATTCTGCAGATTCAAAATCAGACCCTCACCTTGTAAGCAAGCACTTCACTCACCGAGCCACCTCCCCATCACCAGGTCCTGCGTCTCCGCCAGGTAACGTCTACCTGAACATGGTAGTGTAACAGACATGGAGGGAAAGAGGAGGCAACTGGCAAAACAGATGTCTTGTCCCCAGAAACTTTTTATTTCACCCTCCAGAGAAACCATTCCAATAAAAGGCAATTACAAAGGCCCAAATGCTGTTCATAAATGAGCTAAGGAAAGTGCATTTTAAACTAGATAGGCTAACAGGTAAAATGAATTTCATCTAGGAAAATATGAAATCAAGAAACAATTAGCGAGGGGTAGAAACCTGCTGGAGGGAAACAGATGATTGCAATGGACGGGTGAAAATGCCACTCAAAGGTGTGGGACAAACAGAATGGCAGCCTTAGCAATGATGAAGCGTCAAGTCAATGACCTAGGCAAGGGGACCTGTACAAAAGCCTTAGGAAAGCAGACGCCATTGTCTTAATTGTATAGATGAGGAAACCGTTTGCAGAAGGCAGGAGAGTCTGGCTCAGACCTGGCATGTGAAGGAGTGGGAGTCAGAACCAAGTCCCATGTTTCTCCACAATGACATGCTTTCTTGGTGAGTGATTCCTGGGGCAAGCATGCTAGGTTGCTGACCTCAGTTATTATTTTTTCCTGTGTAATCTAGAAAACTGTTTTCTCCTTTCAAGACCTGTTACCTTAGGCTTTTGAGCCCCTCATACTTTATTTCCCCCGGCTGGTTGGGGGTCACTTTGACTCCTATTTTATTTTGGAAGAGGTTAGGAACTCTCAACAAATTTGACCTATCTGAAAGAAGCATGCTTCCCTTTCAACCTTCAGATCAGTTCAGAACACATTTAGAGACCCAATTAGAGCCACTCAAATCTAACAATGCTTTGAAATCTAGCTATTGATTAGAAATGAGAATGTCAAGTTACCTTTGGCCAAACAATAAGCTCATTACAAGGCACTTCAGAGAGACTAGGGCATTCAAGACTTTGCTTTGATGACTTTGAAACGGCATGAAAAGGCAGCAGAATTAGTTACAGAGTGTTTACCTATCAAGTCAGAGACAAAGACAGTGGGAAAGCCACCGTATGGACAGACATTTGCAGATACACATACATATAAATTATTTATTGGCCACAGGCCTGCAACCCTACCTCCTTCGGAAACTGAGGCAGGAGACAGCCAAGGTCATTTCACAGAGCACAATGGTCTCCATCTCAAAAGAAAATGGGAAAGACACTGATAAAGGTCTATGGTAGAGGGCTTGCCTAGAGTGTGCAGGCCCGTTCAATTGCCATTATTGCAAAAATAAAATAAATGGAGAAGGGGGGAGAGAGAGTAACAGAATGCATGTGACATAAAAGCAGCAGTGGGAAGGGTGCAGGGTATTTGGGGGGACAGAGGGGTCAAGCAAGAGAAGGAAAGTGGGGCAGTGGGGAGGAGGATGACTAAGAATAAGAAAAGTATAACGTCATAATGAAATCCTTTACTATGTATTCTAAGAGTGTGTGTGTGTGTGTGTGTGTGTGCGCGCGCGCGCGTGCGCACAGAAGCCTGTGGAAGCCAGAAGAGGGCATCATATTCCCTGAAACAGGAGTTAAAAGTGGTTGCCATCTGCCTGATGCGGGTGCTGAGAACCAAACTCAGGTCCTCTGAGAGGGCAAGTGCTCTTCCCATTGAGCCACCTGTCTCTCCAGTTCCTTGTGTGCTAACTTCAAGGTCTGATTTTAAAATATATTTCTGTACAGGATGATGGTGCATTTGCCAATGGGCCTTACTTGTGCCCTAGTGCCTCTATCTGAAATTAATTGCTCAAAAGAAAATCTTGGAAAACGCTAGTTCAGCGAATGTTCAGCAAGGGGCACCGCTCTGCCCTAGAGTGTTGCCTTTCCTGCCTGTCAGCACTCTGTGCTGGATTTGTATTTTCTCATTCCCACGCCTACCCAGTCCCTCTTGGCAGCCATCACCTGGAGGATGCTGAGGACCTACAGCGGTGCTTCTCAAGCTTCGAATGTTGTGACTCTTGAACACATTCCTCACGTGTGGTGACCCCCAACCAGAAAATCATTTTTGCTGCTACTTCTTAACTGTAATTTTGCTACTGTTATGAATCGTAATGTAAGTGTCTGTGTTCTCCGATGGTCTTAGGTGACTCACGTGCACAGGTTGGAACTGCTGACCTCGAGTAACAAAAGCAAGATGGTGCACACTTTCTACCTGCTGATAGTCTTTGTTTCTACAAACCCACTCTCCTTCACAGTAATAGCTGATAAAAGATATTTAGCCCCCACGCCCACCATACATCAGACTTCCCCCATACAAAGGATAGTGCTTACAGCCACAAGTTTCTAAGACATTCCTAGATCCCACTAATATGAAATTGGGAATGTGTGCAAATCTTTTTCACTTATTAATTCAACAAAAAGACATTTACTTAATGCATAATTGTTCTTGGTTTCTCAGATATGAGAAAATAAATTGTTACATTAAAAATATATGAGAGAAAGAGAGAGAGAAGGTGCGTGTGTAGAGGCCAGAAGGCCGACTTTCAGGATCTGGTTTTGTCATCCACCAGAAGGGCTCCAGAGAACAAACTCAGGCTGTCAAGCTTGGTGGCAAGAGAGCTTATCCACTGAGTGGGGATAAATTAAAACAAACAAATAAAGCCAGATTCTGGATATTACGGAACTTTATTCTAGTGGAAGGAATTGGGGAGATAGACAATAAAAAACAAACACAATGGAGTAAAATTTACATTGTGTTAGAAAAAACTTAGGAAGGTTATTGAACAAAATACCTTCACGGGCTTGAGGGAAGGCATTAGGTTGGGTGTGGATCTCACCTGGAAGGGGCAATCTGCAAAGGCCTAAAAGAACTGAAGGTTTGGCTCAAGCACAAACTGGGGGAGGAGTAATTTACGTCGACAGGACAGCCTAGAGTGGGCCCTGGGCCGCGTGATGTGCGTGACAGAGTGCAGAAAGCCTTGTGACTGAGGAAGGCAGGAGTTACCCAGCCAGTGAGCTTGCCTTTTAACTTTCTGATCCAGGGGGCTTTCTGGCCTCCTCTGCCTCCTGCTGCTGTTCCTCCTCCCTTTAAAATGTTTTGTTTTTAAATTTAACTAAATTTTAACAACTTTATTGTTAAAAATTCCAGCTTACTCCCCTCCTCCACCATGTCCAGGGCCTTGTGCGTGCAAGGCAAGTGCTGTACCTCTGACCTCCAGTCCTTGAAGGTGGTTTCCAAACTTTTTTTATGAAGCTCAAAGTGAAGATAATTTACTCTTTAAAGGTACTAACATGTAAATGTTCAGAGTAGGTACACAATAGTAGTTATATAGAAGATTTTGAAATGAGAGAAAAGAGGGGGACTCTTTCATTTGCTTGAGTAACCTAAGGGGATAAAACCTATCCTTCAAATACCTGCTCTCTGCTTTGGGTTTGTGCAGGACTATTGAAAACAAGGCACGTGTCTATGTGGCCACACCGAGGCAGCGTAATACCTGTTTATCCCCTACAATTTACCAACACACCTGTGTCGGCCCCTTCGAGTCTTCTGTAGTGATCTGAACTGCTGTTTTTTCCCAATGGTCTTTTCCACCTCCAGGTCACATCCATGGGCACCATGAGGTCTGAATAGCCATTCTGGCCTCTCACGTCCTACTGCCTGATCAGTGATATGGCTCACTGTCTAGAGCCTCCACGGGGACCTTGCTCCCACTGAATTACTCCCATGCACCATCTCAGCTACTTGGATGTCAATGTGCTCCCGTCATCTTTAGTTTACTGAGGTGCTGGTGCCTCTACCTGCCTCAGCCCCAGCTGTGGATCGCCATTAAGTTATTTTGGGGACTTCCACCCAGACGTCTATGCACATCTTAGACGCTTCTTCCCAGGAGTCGCTTGCTCTCCAGGCCTCTTTCTGGTGGGAAGCTCAGAGCCCACCAAGGAGTGCCCGTTTTACAGTGACTTTGAAGATGTCTCCCCGGGAACCCTGGCACTCCCTGGATCATCACTTAGCACCCCTAGGAAAAAAACAGTTTCAAGACTTCTTCACTGTGTACCGCCCCGCCCTATATGAACAGATTAATACAGTTTCACTTGGCACTGGTCTGCTATTTCCAGTCTTCAAATCCTAAAAATGCAAGTATACTTTGACCGTTCAATAGTCCACAGTGCTGGAACTGGGGCCTCACAGCAGCTCACGTCACTGACTGGTGACATCTCCAAAAGCAGGGTGGCTGCAACCTGTGGCCTGCATATCTGCAGTGTAAACAACCAAGTGTGAACCTAGAGAGACTCCAGTCTGCAAAGGAAACTTTCTCTGTCTCTGGATGGGCAGATCACAATCTAGGCACTGCATCTTCCCTTTCAATTCAAAACTCACTCTTCTCCTTCTCCTGCTTCTGATTCTCCTCCTTCTCTTCCACCTCCTCCTCCTTCTCCTCCTCTTGCTTCTGATTCTTCTTCTTCCTCTAAGATTTACTCCTTTGGTTTGAGATTATAATTATTTAAATTATCTTGCTAATTTAATTCACAGCTATGAAGGTCAACGACACAATGGAGCTAGCCACTCCATGAAACCACCCACGCTGTCATTAGCATCACCTACACAGATCTTTGGGATACTGGTACTAAGCTTGCTGTCCTGTTGGGTTATTAACACTCCACCTTTCCAATCAGTGTCTTTCCCCTTCCTTCCGTGAGTGGTGCAAAACCAACTGGTACTGCTCTGTGCCCTGGGAGCATCAGCTGGCAATGATGACATCAGAAGTCTTTTCTGCTCATGTCTTGAATATGGAATTTCTTTACCATCCATGATTCCAAGCAGTACTGTTCTTGACCCCTCTTAATCACTCCCATTCACCATTCCAGCAGGCCTGGGCAGGGAGGGAAAGAAGGATGGAATGGCAGTCAAGAGGGTTGTCTCTCCCCTACTCCAGTCTCCCCTCTCTTGTCACCGATTTCTGACCAGGCTGTCGATCCTATCAGGGGTCCATAAAGCTGGGAGGACTCTGGCCCGAGAGAGGGGGGTAGGGGTTAGGCAAACAGGCCAGGGAGGCAGTTGGTTGAAATTTAACCACAATATTCTTGGTCTCTATTGTTTTGAGTGAGGCCCAATATTTCCACAGCAGGATTATAGGATCTGATTAACCATGTTAGACAACAATGCTGAGCTGGGATGGGCTTCCCCTTCCAGCTGCCAATATGAAAAAGTAAATATAACCCCCAGATTTCAGAAGAGACTCCCAGAGCCCCCGAGGTCTACTCCCCAGTTCCCCCAGCTCCACCACTGCTTGGGGCCCCAAAGTTCAAGGAGGTAGAATGGTACTGCATGCTCCTTTAACTACTGGCCCTTGGCCCAGCAGACAAGTAATCCTGGCACAATCTTCCCAGGTGAGTCAATGGCTGTGTGCACCCCACACCCTGGAGTTCTTTCAATGCCTCTTCCGGGTTCCCCTGGTAGGTTGGTCTGATTCTCAGAAGTCCATGAGAGTCGGGTGCTCAGAGGCCAGCACTCATTCACAATGGTCCAAGGTTGTAAAAAGCCACCAAAGGTCTGTTGGGGTCCAGGCAGAAATACAGATTGGGAGTGTGGGACTTAGCAGCCCAGAAAAGGGAGTAAGCATCTGGTAAAGTGTCTCTGGTACCATCTAATGACATCCCGTGTGCAGGGAGGTGGACAGCACGGAACTGGAGGACACGCAAAGGACTGCCATGACGACAGGGTTTGTGTGAAGGTGTTCCCGCAGCCTCTCCAGGATCCCCAGGGGTCCCCAGCCCTCGCACAGACAAGCTGCCTCACACTACTCTCAATGTTCTCCCTCAAGGAGCATCTTCTGAGACCTAGGGCAGTGGACCACAGAAGGGACCGAGAGCAGCTGAGAAACTTGAACTTGAGTATCATACAATATCCTTGGGGTCAACAACAGGGACCTCTCCAAAGCAACTTCCTCCTTTGCTGAGGTGTCTCCTGTATCTAAAGGCCTAGTACGATCTCTTCTAGCTTTTCCAGGTAACAGGGACTAGTAACCATGGCTGATGGCTTCCTTACAACATGCCACTTACTCCTTTTGAACAGGCTCCTCTCACACCTAAGAATACTACAAAAGGCAAATTACCTAGAGAACTTAGAAAAATACATTCTGATTGCTTAAAAGACTCTCATCATAGCTATTCCTTGAGTGCTTACTATGATATCACTGCAGCGACATTTTCCAGTTAGAGTCAAAAACTCTTCCCATGTGAAAAGGGGAAAACCAAGCTCATGAGAAAAGTGTCTGTTGACACAGGTTACATTAATAACACAGTGATGATGGGGTTAGCTGAGGCTAGCTCACATCAGGATGAAGTTAGAGGAGTTAGGATCCCCTGCACTCTGTGGAGCAAATCTTTGTAGTTTTGGGAGGAAGAGGAGAAAATAAAGGACTAAGCAGAGAGAGAGGGAACATTGTCCCAGGCAACATCAGGATGATGGAGAAAGAATCAGTCCAGGGGAAGGGAGGAGGAGGGGTGCAATTCCTCCTAATTCCCATCCCCACTGCCATCTTTGCAGCAGACACAGGTGCCCCTGGGACTCTCCTGACGGGTCCCACCTGTAGCAGCTGCCCTAAGGGCTTGGGAGATGGGGGGGGTTAGATGAGCAAGGAGTGTCCTCCCCCCAGAGCCGGGGATGAACTCTGCAGCCCTCCCGCAAAGATCTTGGTCTAGCCTGAACTCTGCCAGTCTGGAGCACGGAAGCACAGAGCCCTCTCTTTACCACCGTGGGATCTAAGAATTCCAGGGACGACAAAGAGAAGGTGGCTCCCTTCTTTCCAGTTACTTCACTCTCCCTTGGAAACACCCCTGGACCCGGAGCCTGGCCCCTGGTGTCAAGAAAAAGGAACGACGCTGGTGGGATTTTTCAAGACCCAGCTTGGGATCTGCTTGTAAGGGCCGCTGGGAAACCCCACGAGACACCAGGTAAGGGGCTTCTATCCAGCTGGGGTACAGAGAGGACACCTCCTTCAGCAAGGCGTGACCTGTGATATCTGACCGGTCCCTAGCTTCCTGCGGGGAATCAGTAAGGCCAAGTAGGCCTCGCGACCTAGGTGGCGCTGTTTCTCTACTTTTTAGGTCCAGTTGTAGAAGAACTTCCTCGAGGTACCAAGCCCTGCTCCTGGCTTGCTGGCTTTCTCGTGTAAACCACCTTATATTATTTTTTTTTCTAAAAATACTCCAAAGCAATTGAAAGAGTCCCTTCTCCCACCAGCCAGCCCTGGCCCCAGCCCCGGCCCCGGGGAGCGGGCGGGTAGGCGGGGAGGTGGGCCACTGCTTTATTAAACACAGGGAAAACTAATATTTACGGAATAAAATTTATGGAGCAGCCACGAGAATTCGACCCTTTTATGTGCATGGGCAGTGGGGGTTGGGCCAGGCTGGGGGCCTCAGGGAGGGGCCCAAGCCAGGGGGCAGGGCTGGAATAGAGCCTGGTTAGGCCAATTTGTCAAAGCGGGGATTTCCCTGGAGTTGCCCTGGGATGAATGATTCTCAAACACCACCCTAGCTCAGGGTAAGGGTTTCAGTGATGCCTGAGCCAGGGCCTCTGGTGGTAATGCTTCCCCAACAAAATCTGAGCAATACCCCCAAGGCAGGAGCAGCTTTTAGGAACACAGAAGCAGTGGACTGGAGGGTGACTAGGCACCCTCTTTTGAGAGAGTCCCACAATCTCATGAAAAAAATGAACAAAATTATGTTTGGGGAATTTTCCTTACAATTTTAGGGGATTCGTGATTAAGAATGCCTGCTGGAGGCTGCCATGGGCAGAAGGATCAGCCAGCACAGGACCCAGAGCTTCTCCGCGGTAACACCCGAGGTGTGGCCTCAAGGAGGGAGCTCCTCAGGGGCTCCTGCCTGGTGAGTCTGCACAGAAGAGAGCACCCTGCTTGACAGCAGGGTCCAGGATAGAGGTGTAGACTGTGGAAGACCGCAAGAGGATGCTAAATCTTTCTGGAAGATTTTCAGTCAAGTATCTAGTAACTGTGACTGGCTGAGGTGTTCGCTAGCTCTACCTGTCACTTACTAGCTGCATGACCTTCAAGACTAGGTGTCCTACCAGGTTACTGGCTCGTCTTCAGATGATGCTGTGAGGTGCTCATTTGGACAGACTGAGATACATGAACTGCTCGATAACAGCTAGCCCTTTGTTACCACCATTCTAACTGTTGCAGGAATCAGTGCTTTAGCCTGGCTTGTGTGAGCCTGTCTCCCTGGACTGACATCCGGGCAGAGAGATCAGTTTCAGGGAGAGAGGGAGGAGACATGGATTTGAGGAAGTCCTCCAAAGCAAGCACACCAAAATGGCTTCTGCATCTGCCTCCCCCCCCCCCCGCCTTGCCTACCTAAGTGCTCCCAGTGAACATCTGAGTTCACATTCCACTGCTTTCAACCCAAGTTCAAGTTTCAGATGGTCTTACTCTAGAGGAAGACATGGTAGAGAAGGTCAAGATGCTGTGCAGATAAGCCTGGGTGCCCGAGAGTGACTTTTGGGTTCTGTCTGTCTTATATAACCTTTTCTTGTTTTCAGACAAGATCTTATTCTGTGGCCCAAGCTGGCCTTGAACTCAAAGCAATCTTCTAGGGCATCCTAGCCTTACTACATTTTCCTACTAGACACTGTGGTACCAGTTACATTCTAGGCTAGGACTTTTGGGGTTCCTCTTCCCTAGCACCATAGCTATACTTACTACATTATTTAAAGTAAAGAAAGAGAAGTCAGATTTAGGGGTGTGACCTAATAGGCAGAGTCCTCGCCTAGCAGGCAGGAAGCTCTGGACTTGATCTCCAGCCATGCAGACACCAGGTGTGCTGCAAACGTGCTTGTAATCCTAGGACTTAAGTGCAGACAGGAGGACCAGAAGTTCAAGGCCATCCTCCTGTTCAGAGTTCAAGCCAGCACACGCCTTTAGTCCCAGCACTTGGGAGGCAGCCTGGGTCCACACAGTGAGTTCCAGGTCAGCTGGGGCTACACAGTGAGACCCTGTCTTGGGTTGGAGGGGGGTGGGGCTGCAGAAAGACAAAGACTACACCCCCCCACACACACAGAGCAAGAGCGAGAACAAGAGAGAGAGAGAGAGAGTCGGATTCCCTTTCTCCCACCCCTGGGACCTGACGTTATTCCTGGTACTTGCAGTCATCTGTAATTTTTATCTGACACTATGGTTTAACCTGTTCTCTGTGCTTTAGAAGGAGACAGAAAAAACACAACCAAGCCTGACAGACAACAGTAGCAATTTGTCTTGTGCCACCATGGAGAGTTCTCAAGACCAAGGTTTCTAACTGACTGACTTCAGGCATATCAGAGACGCTGATGAAAAATCTGTAGGATGGGACTGACAGCTCAGACATGACCCAGAGACAACCAGCGACTGTGGGTGAGAACAGGTTAGAGACCACACACAGGCAGCCTCAACAGCAGGGGAGCGGGAGTGCCCTTTATTCTGTTGTAGGAGAAAAGGGTTTTCTGAGGGGCATGGGTCTCTCTACAGATCTGCTTTACTTGAGTTCACACAGGGTACTAGTTCTAGAGAAAGAACTTCACTCGTGGATGGATTGCAGTGGCAGTGAGTTGGAGCCGGAGCCAAGCTTCCACAGGTGAGGGAGCTTCCAATCAGGAGCTGTCAACACAAACGCTGGTCCCCGGCTGCAGCTCCATCCAGGAACGTCCTGCTGTGCAGCTTTGTCCCAGATGATGCTGGGAAGCTGCTCTGCCCTTCTCGATGGCAGAGACACAGCAAGTCAACTGAAGAGTCCTCTCGGCTTCTTCCTCTTGGCCTTTGCCAGCTGAGGTCTCTGCACAGGGTCTGAAGCATCCTAGAGGAAAAGGAATCCCGGTTAATTGGAGTTTTGAAGCAGATCTCTCATGACTCCTGGCTGGTATGAAGCCTTCTTAAAGTATCTATCTGATGTCGATGTTGTGAGGTCTATTTTAGGAAGTGCTATAAGATTCTAAGTGCGCATGTCCCTCATGGAAGTAAGGTATGGGGGGGGGCGGGTCAAGGTTCATCATTCAGCTCAAGAATGGCAGGAGATGGCAAGGGAGGATGTGGGAAAGCACAATGCTCTACGGCTTGGCAGCAGCTCACAGTCTCTCAGACTATCAAGGCAGTGTCAACCAGGCAGCGGCTGCAGAGACCATGGCTGCAAGGTTCCAGGTGCCAGCTTCTCTCATGTGTGACTCACCAGGGGTTCAGGCTCCGGCTCTGAGAGGGCTGGAGTGGAAGACACCGGCTGTTCCGGCTGTTTCCGAAGCTGGCTATCAGTTCCTTGAGAGGTGGGGCTGCCTGATGTCTGTGTCTCTCCTGAAATCAGAAAAATCAACAGAAGGCAGAGAGAAATGCCTACTCTCAGGAGAACAGAAGCATTCACTAAGCATTCGGACGAAGGGCAGAGTTTGCTATTAATATATTAACAGATTGAAGGAGCCAGCTCCCAGCTGACTTTAAACCCTGTTCCGATGAAGACTCCCAAGCCCACTTTCAGCACGTAGGTTGAGTTTCCTTGACTCACAGGAGCTGAACAAATCTCTGTGCATCCCCGGGATGAATTTTCTGGCTAGTTCTCTTGTTAACTCCTAAGCACCCAGGAGTTACGTTCTGTGGTGGGGTACGTGTTCTGTATCTGCACTGACCACACGGCTACTGAGCACTTGAAATATGACTAAAGTACATAAGGAAAAGAAGTTTTAATTTTATTTAGTTTTTATTCATTGAAATGTAAATAGATGATTTGGTTAGAACTGCTAAGCTCCAACTCTACTCCAAGCAGACCAGCTGTGACTGGGCATACTCACCAGAGCCTTGACGCTTCTGCCCGGCTTGGATCTGCTGTTTGGTGACTGCCACATACAGACTCTGCAGACTCAAGGCAAATGCCCTTCCATCACCAACAGTGCACGCCTCTGGCAATTTCTAAAGGAAAGGTGACATTGTCACTGGTCTGCCTGGCTAGAGAAAAGAGAGCTGATATCCCACTGACAGAACTCCATCAACCCCAAGCAAATCTGTATGAAGAAGTATGATCCGATCCAGGGCTTCCATTTGAAAGCCTGCGGCCCATTGTTGGCACAGGGACTTCCCATGCACTCTCTTCTGAAGGTCACTCTAGTGTTTCCTCCAGTCGTGAAATTAATTGTGCTTTACTGTGAATACCCCATGGGCCTCTGGCCTCTTTCTTCTTACGAGATAACCTCTTGGGGCGTTGTTTTAGGAAACGATCTTCCTGGGCTGGGGGTACAGTTCATTGACTGAGTACTTGCCTAGCATGCACAAGCCCTGGGTTCAATCCCCAGCAGCAGCACCATACACAAAGGACATTATCTGTCCTAAGCATCCTTGAACATCCAGTTTGCTGTCTTAAGTAAGTTTACTCCTGAACTTCCACAGCAGAGAAAGAAAAAGAATGAAGTCCAGAAGGGGGAAAGGAATAAAACAGGGACAATGGAGCTACAGTGAAGCCCTATCTCGGAAAAAACAAAGCAAAACATAAATGATGGCGGCACGATGTCAGTCAGCGCTAGATGTAGACCAGAATAATCACACAGAAACTATGTTAATTACAACACTGTTTGGCTGATGGCTCAGGCATATTCCTGTCTAGCTCTTACATATTAAATTAACCCATTTTTATTAATATATGTATCACCATATATTACTGTGATTACTGGTAAGGTTCTGGTATATTTCTCCTTTGGAGGCTATATGACGTCTCCTTGATTCTACCTTCTCTCTCTCTCTCTCTCTCTCTCTCTCTCTCTCTCTCTCTATATATATATATATATATATATATATATATATATATATATATAATCTGTTTGGATTTCCTGCCTAGCTATACTATGCTAAGTCATTGGCCAAAACAGCTTTATTCATCAATCAATAAAAGCAACACATATACAGAGGGACATTCTACATCAGTTGGAGACCCACCTGTCATCTTATATTTTGGACCTGTACCAACTGTGATTACTACTCCTCATGCCCCTCAGTGGGGTGATATTTCTTCCAAGGGGGTGAGGAGTTTTTTGAGGAGTGAAAAAAGTTCCTCTTTTATAGTACATTAACATAAAGACACATATAGCACACAGATGCTATTGTTGTAAGGAGGGGGCAACTTGTTTGTTTCCCAGCTGCCCAGAAATAATCACACAGAAACTGTATTAATTAAAACACTGCTTGACCCATTAGCTCTAGTGTCTTATTGGCTAACTCTTACATATTAATTTAACCCATCCCCATTAATCTGTGTATCGCCACATGGCTGTGGCTTACTGGGTAAAGTTCCACCCAGCTCCAGAAAGGCTACATGGCTTCTTAGTCCACTTCCTTTCTCCCAGCATTCAGCTTAGTTTTCCCCACCTAGCTCTGTTCCCTTATAGCTCTGCTATAGGCCCAAAGCAGTTCCTTTATTTATCAATGATAATCACAGCACACAGAGGGACATCCCACATCGTGTTATCATTTTTTAAATTGATTTTTATTGAGCTCTACATTTTTCTCTGCTCCCCTCCCTGCCTCTCCCCTTCCCTTCAACCCTCTCCCATGGTTCCCATGCTCCCAATTTACTCAGGAGATCTTGTCTTTTTCTGCTTCCCATAGATGCTATCTTTGCATTCATTTACTTATGCATATATGCAAACACACATGCAGAGGTCAGAAGACAACCTGTGGGAGGTGGCTCTCTCCTTCTGTCACATGACCTCTGGGATGGAACTCAGGTCATGAGACTTCACAGTCAGTGCCTTTATCTACTAAGTCATCTTACAGGCTCCATAAATAGATTTTGGTAAATCTGTGGAAGTATAATTTCCTGAGAGGGGTGATTAGGAAAAGCTGAAAGATTCCGTAAGGAGATGATAACGACACGAGAGCTAAGGTCTGCTCTAATTGCATTACCTTCGCCACAGGACAGGCTGTGGACACGTTCACAGCTATGCACTTGCCTAATTCTCTTTTCAGCTAAACTGGACTGAAAAAAGGATTGAAGACAGAACTAATACAATAAGAATGTGATGAGAGTGTGGCTTCTGGTGGTCTCGAATCTAGCTGTACTTCAGTCCTGGAATAGGTCCAGAAAGTACTTTGTCTGTCCCTATGCATGCCAACAATGATGGGTCCCAGGCAAACTGAGAAGGTTCAGAAGAGTAGTTAGGCCGGAAGCTTTCATGAGAAGTAACCTTAAATTCCTCAGCCTGAACATAATAGCTCATGTCAAGCACCTTTCCTGTGCTATAAGAACTTTTTTCTTTATGGTGTCGGGCACTGAACCCAAGGCTTCACATAAGCTAGGTGATGCTCTACCACTGAAGCGACAGCCTCAGCCTGACATTTCTGAAGCCCACTGTGGGGAAAGAACGAAACAGAATTTGTGGGAAGCAGTGGAGTGGGTACGGGATCACTGGGGTTATCGTTAGCCTCCTTGAGTGGGACAGAGGTTAAGAATCTGCTGATTTACGGGGGATAAAAACATTCATGTTACAGCAGCCTCACCTCCATGAAGACCGCCTCAGGCTTGGACTTTCCTTCACCTTACTGCAATATAACCCAGGTTTCAATAAGACTTGGACTTTCACTGGTAACCACGGACAACAAATCAGGGAGCCTAGAGTCTAAACTTTGCCTCCAGCAGTAATCCCAGCGATTATCATACAAGCCATCTTTAGCAACACTCCCTGAGGAGTGACCTGAAACCGAAGGCAAAGCAGCAGACCACAGCGCCTCTACTCCACCTCTCGACCAGACTCAGCTCTCTAATCCCAAAAGATAGCCCTCTACTAGATGGGCAGCAGACCCTGGCAACAGAGAGAACAAAAAGTGCTCTCCTTCCTTCAGTGTCTGGGTTCTTTGTTCAAGGCATGTGTCTCTTCTTGGGTCATTCCCATATGATTTATTGTGCACAGTCTTCACAAACAGGCTTGGCAGATACAGGCAGCCCGTGGTCACTGACTGATGCCCTTTCTATGGAAGGAAACAGACTCATTCTCTAGGCTGATCGTTATGCAGCTCATGTCTTTGACCCATAAATGAAGTGCTAGAAGTAAGAGCCATTCAAGCATTGGCTACCCTGGGCCTAAATCCAAGCCTAGAACCTAATCTTGGTCCCTCCTCTCTTCTCCCCTTTCAGAGAGATGTGGTTACCCTCTCACACCTCCAGTCTCAGAAAAGCACTAGCAATACCATTCATGACATCTACTAAATGCCCACTGGCTGCACTGCTCTAAGTATTTTAAATATTTACCCAATTTTTAAATCTTCTTCATTACCATTTTTCTGTCACCTAGAAGAGCTTCTCACCTGCTGGGAGCTCAACTGTTTGTGAATGAATGGACATGGGGGCACTAGTATGGCCCCATTTGACCAAGACAGTCAGCCACAACTAGTAAGCAGACGAACAGAGGAGTTATAAGCAGTCTGTCTTCGGGATATAAACAAAAACCACTATTTACTTACTTCTCTGAACGGCAGATTTAGTCAAAATGGAAACCAAGACTTTATCAGGATCACAATCCACAATCTCTTACATCATAGTTTATCTGTTATCATTAATGTGACAAAACAAACAAACAAACAAACAAACAAAACCCCAGAACAGATAAAAAAGAAGCAACTAAATGTGGGAGGAAAAGCAGCAACTGGTACAGACTGGAGCCCTTCAGGCTGGGCCACCATAGCCTATGTATAGTGGCTCTCTGGCATGACTGAGTCCCTGGACATCCTCTCAGAATAGCCAGAGAAGAGAGTTATGTGGCCACCTGAGTTAGGAAAGGAGCAACATTAGCTCCCAGGACAGGACAATGGTAGGAGCGAGGTGGGGCAGGCCACAGAGATCAAAGCGAGAATGCTGGAGTTGGAACTAAGCAAAGTAAATAGTGTCTCCTGCTGTAAGTATGCTAGCCAAGAGCACCGTGTACCAGCATAGAGCGGGTCACTGCCCAGAACGGCAAGGCAAGAAGAGTCAGGTGAGCCTAGCATTACCCGTCCATCTGATTAGCCCAGAGACAATTCAAGCCAGCGAAAAAGTGACTGGGATTATAACTAGCAGGCAGGCATTGCAGGAGGAGGTGCAGGGGATAGACACCTCAGTCTTCCCTCCTCAGACCAGATCTGAGTCAACAACACAGGCAAAAATAAAAGTCCTACCTTTGAGATTCACATTTGCATGTGTGTGACAGGCAGATATTTTTTATTTGGTTTTGTGTTTCAAGTGATATGTAGTAACAGACTTATAAATCAGTGGTGACAGGAACTGAGAGTCCTGAAAAAAAGCCTCAGAAGACCCTAAGAGAGAGATTCATGGATCTAATCTACATGGGAAGTAGAAAAAGACAAGCTCTTCTGAGTAAATTGGGAGCATGGGACCATGGGAGAGGGTAGAAGGGAAGGGGAGAGGCAGGGAGGGGAGCAGAGAAAAATATATAGCTCAATAAAATCAATTTAAAAATTTAAAAATAGATAAATAAATATATAAATAAACAATTTTAAGAAAACAGTGTAAATTAAAAAAACCTCAGAAGTGGTGATATCAAGGTGAGCCTTGAAAGGCAGACTGTGAGCATAGTAGAAATGTGAGGGCGAAAGTGTGAAGAGATGGGTGTGTCATGCAGAGTGCAACCAGGGATCTAAGCTCATGCCCACTGGATTGCAGCCCACTTTCTCTGAGTCAGGGTCATGCCCATGGAGGTTTCCTTGTGCTTCATGATTGGCTTTCTCTATTTGACAGTATTTACAATAGCTTCCTTGGAGCCCAAGTAATACTGAGACAATGATGTGGACCCAACTTCCTCCACATTACACTTTTAGGTTTTCTGTTACATTTGTTTCAGCTCCTAGTCCTTCTTCATTACTGACTTTAATAGACACAGCATTGTATAATCTCCCATCATCCATGCATAATCCTCCCATCAGCCACTGCATAACCCTCCCATCAGCCACTGCATAACTCTCCCATCAGCCACTGCATAACCCTCCCATCAGCCACTGCATAACCCTCCCATCAGCCACAGCATAACCCTCCCATCAGCCATTGCATAACTCTCCCATCAGCCATTGCATAACCCTCCCATCAGCCACTGCATAACCTTCCATCACCAACAAGTGTTTACCCTCCTGAGATAGTTCACAAGGGCACTGACTCTGGTTTAAACCTTATCAGAAACTTCGGGAAAACCAAAGTGACAGAACCTCCAGATTTCCTTTTCTTGTCCCTTGTTGCAGCCCATTTTGGGGCCCACTTTCTTTTGTGATCTCTCCCACCTTCATCAAGTCCAAAACACATACCCAATGGTGAAGAAATTCAAGGATTCCTAGAGGATTTGTTGGCAAGATCCCAATGGGCACTTGCAACTGAGGTAAGTGGTCTACTCCCCCATTCTTTCTTCTGAGATGATCCACAAAAGAAACCTGCAGAGTCCCACGAAAGGTTGACACTAACACATAGCTCCCCCTGGATAAGTGGCTCTGTCTAAGGACAGATCTAGTAGATAGAAAGACAAGGAGAAACAAGCTAACCAGAACCCTCCATCCTCCTTTGGGTTGCTTCTGGCATTTGTCCCAGAAACTAGCACAGTTCCAAGGCCAAGGGACTAACTCTCACCCTGTCACAGGTCCCCAACATGTGATTTCTCTAAAAGTAATAAGTTCTCGCTGTCTCCCACAGAGCCCACGCCTCTGACTGGGACTCTGGTGACACTCTCCACTAGCTTCCCTTAGAGACAAGTAACAGCGTCAGAGGCTTTATCCGCAAAAAGGATTGCCAAAATAAGTAGATGGGAACGTGACAAATGATTTAAAAGCATCTAATGAGAAAGTCTCTTCAAGAAGCATGACCCCCACTACCAGCATAGTCAAGTCTTAAAAAATACTGACATTTACTAAGGCGCTCAGACTGTGCAGGTGCTGCCCTCTTGAGGTTTACACTCTAGAGAGAAGATCAGCAACAAACACAGGGCTAATTTCATACTCTCAAGGGCGGCAAGATGGCTCAGCGGGGTAAAGGCACTTGCCCCCGAGGCCAATGGCTTGAGTTCAATGCCCAGAACCTACATGGTAGGAGAGATGCACCTTCCACAAGTTGCCCTCTGACTTCCACATGTGTACATGGCATAACTGCCACCCTAAATTCTCTCTCTCTCTCTCTCTCTCTCTCTCTCTCTCTCTCTCTCTCTCTCTCTCACACACACACACACACACTGATTTACTTTATTATTTGCATGTGCGTGCGTGCGTGCGTCTGTGTGTGTCTCTGTGTGTGTGCACACGCGTGTGTCCATGCCCCCAGAGGTCAGAAGAGGGTGTCAGATTCCCTTTAGGTGAGTTCACAGGCAGTTGCTTGCAGCCAGCTGACATGGGTGCTGGGAACCCTTGTTCAATTCTCTGGAAGAGCAGCAAACTCTATTAGGTGCTGAGCTGTCTCTCCAGCCCTATATAGTTTTAAATAGAGATCAAGGAAGGTGTCATGCAGTACATCTCAAAAAATTCTACATGGACGTGAGAGAGTAAACCATGCGGTTGAGTTCTTCCCAGTTTTCCTGGAATGCTCCAGTTTAAGCTGATCATCTAATTATTATTAGAGCCTCCTTCTCTTTTACAAGTGTCTCGACATGAATGACAAGTTGGGTGGTCACCCTGCATGACAGGACGAGCATGGCAGGCACACGGATATGTCCTTGTGTTCACTAGAAACCGTGACGTGATGCAGCAGAGGCTGATGTGGCCTGCTCTATGTTCAGAAGGGTCACTCTAGTGAGGAGAAAGAAGAGAGAGCTGCTTAGAGGCTACAAGGTATGGCGGATCTGAGCCGCGCAGGCAGGCAGATTCGGGGTGACTTTAAAAGGGTGGCGCACACACCTTCCATCTGATGGACCAAGTGTCACGTGACAGCAGTCAGGAACAGGGCAGACATAACAGGAATGATCCAAAAACCTAAACTGAAATCCCTAAGTCAAAGGTGAGCTGGGGCTGAAGCATAGCTCAGTGGTAGAATGTTTGTCTAGCAGGATGAAGCCCTAAGTCCTATCCGCAGAAATGTATAAGAAACAAGAAAAAGGAAGCAATCTGAGCTGACTGCTGGTCCACAACACCCATCTTCTACATTTAGTATCTTGTTTCAAGAAAGCAGGGGAGGGTAAGAAGACAGAGGGGATGGAGGGAGGCTGAGACTCTGATCAATTAGAGAAGACAGCAATTCCTCCGGAAATGGATGTTCTTCCCCTTGCTGGGCACACTGGGGTGGTGTTGTGTAGCTCAGGGTGGCATCATGTGTGTTACGATGTGTCAGGGACTGACTTGGAATTCTGATCCTTCTTCCCCCACTTTCCTTATAGGCATTTGCCACCATGTGGGACCAACTTCTGAGTCTTCTTTAGCCTGGTCCTGTTTCTATGCCAAGCTGGCTCAAGGCATGTCCAAACGATAACACATAGAGAGAAACTTGTTGCAACTGGCCTCCCAAGCGCAGGATTTCCAAACAATTCAGTAATTAGTGCAGATGCAGGTGAGGAGAGAGCCCAGCTTCACCGTCTCCGGCCACCATGGCAGCCTATTCCTCAGTCTCTGAAGACCAAAAGAGTGAGGTTTCTGCACAAGAAGGCCTGGATCTAGACCCTACCTCTGCCAGTGCCCTGCTGTGTTACCAGCTGCTGTTTTGAAAGCCCCTGTTCCCTCACCAGAAAAATAAGCCATCCACACCTACTGTAGAAGCATAGTGCATGGTTCCTGGAAGATGATTAATATTGTTTTTTTTTTAAAAAGGTTTATTTTTATTTTTTTAAATGATGTGATACATGAGGGAAGGTCTATGCATGTGGAGTATTTGTACTGTGGAGTTCAGGAAAGAATGCCGGATCCTCTGGAATTATAGGAGGCAGTGAGTCCATCTGGCCTGGGAACCAAATTCTGGTCCTCTGCAAGAGCAGCAAGTATTCTTAATCGGTGAGCCATCTCTCTAGCCCGTAGTGTTTGTAAAGGATACCTGCTCTCCCTGTGCCAACTCTTGTTAATTCTCCCATTTCTCAGGACCTGCTCAAGGTAAGGCATTGCCCTCATTCCATCTGACCTTTGTAGGGAGGAAACAGGGACAAAATTCAGTTATAACCCTCTCCATGAAACATGCAAAGCATGACCTGCACTGGCATGCCATGGCATGAATGCACATGTGTGCACGCACATGCACACACAATTTAAATAACTGTTGAAGTATTAAGAGAACCCAAGTTCCCTAGAAGTGTTTCAGGTGGGAATGCTTTCTCATGACTATTGGTATTTCCTGCTCCGGACAAGACTCCATAAGCGCTGTTTGGGAAACAGAAAAACATGCCCTCCAACCCGTCACCGAAAGGGTTGACAGCCAAATGTTTTAGGTGGGTTACTCTCCTGGAGTTCTCAGGGTATGCGAGGGAAGCGTGAAGAGGAAGGAGAGAACAGTAATACAGTGGGGATGCCAGGGCTTCACATGCCAACTCCCCCATCCTGCTTTTCCACAGCAGTTCATGCAGATAAACAGTTTCTGAGTTTAAGGTAAGACCTTACCATGAGGGGTTCCTGTTTTGTCCCTCACTGTATTAACGGTCCCATATCAGATAATATGACCAAAGTACTCTGTACATACGTATGGAAATGTCATGATGAAACTCTATGTTTTGTACAAATAATAGTCACTTGTGAAGGGAAAAATATCGACCTATCTGCTGAGATGAGAAACCTTGGGGTCTTGGGAAAAGAACACACAGCATCCTAAGGGCACACTGTCCTTGAAGAGCCACGTGTGAGATCAACAACACAGCTGACACTGCTCAGTGTTTGGTCTGACTTAGCTTTGTTTGGGTCTGTGCCCGTCACAAGGCCACCTCTGACCACTCTGCCCTGCCACCACAGACCTCCACAATTAGCCTCTCACTTCCAAGCATCCACACAGCGCTGGACTGGAGGGAAACATAAGACTGAACAATCTGGGCATAATCTTGTGTTTATAAACCTTACAAATTAATTGTGGCTTAGGGATCTTGAATTATTTAACCTATAGTCTACTTTTCCCCTTTCGCTGTCATGATGAGGTGGGAGAACGGAGGCATGCTCACACTGCACGTGCAAGCGTCATGTGTCTCAGCCAGGCAAGTTCTCCGAGCACTCTCTGAGGCCTTTCTTGAGACTAGGGTACTGTGAACATGTGGTTCTCCCCCATGCTGGACCTACTACAGAGGTTAACACAGGTGAAGAGTTAACACTTCCAGGTAGACGGCCGTGTCTGGCTCAGTGTGAGAAGAAGGGAAGACAGCCTATACAGGGAAGGTCCAAGCAGAAGGATGAAACAGTACTTTCAAGACTTGGTTTGGTTTGATTTTTTTGAAGCAGCATCTCACTGGGTAGCTGGTCTTGAACTTGCCTGTGATGGTTTTGTGACTGTCACCACACCTGGCTCACCTAAAAAGCCATGTGATGCTGGAGGGTCACATACGCTAACCACATCCTCTACCGCCAAGTTACATAGCTGCTGTCAAAATTAACTAATGTAAAAATTAGCCTCCACATTTACCTATCAGTCAGGCAGTAAAATATTCTCATTTCATATAGGAAAAAAGAAAGAGTCAAAGGATTAATTAGTTCTCCCAATGCACAGCAGAATGCGAAGGCAGAAGACCCACCAAAAGGTGGCCTTCAGAACTTCGCCATGGCCCACTAGGCAGAAAGCCTCACAGAACCACCATGGACAAGTCCATTTCTCCCCTGACAGGAGGTGGTCCCTACGGGGTCCAGAAGCTACTAGTAGCTAGCTCTGACTCCTTTTCAAGGCCCCAAATGACCCAAGCTGCAGAGAGGGAAGAAACGGATGCCTTCTTGAGGAGGTGAGCTGTGCTAACCCCACACAGCCTCCCAGGGCACAGAGAGTCACAAAATGACTGTGGCCCAGGGAGACTCTAGACTCTGAATCGCCTTTAGAAAGAAGCTCGGCCTCTCAGAGTCATTGCAGGAAGGCCCCAAAGAAAAATAATGGCAGAGGGAGTGGAAGTGGAGGTGGGGGCGGGGCAGCTGCTCTCATAAGAGCCCTTTGTGGTGGCTGCCTCTGAAAGGAGGTTTTGCTAGACAAGGTGGAACTTCTCAAGGTGACAAGCAAATGGCACAGACTGAGCTGTGACCCTCCGCTCACTCCATAACCACCCCCTCCCCTTTGGAGGGCCAGAGCCCAAACTGTCCCTGGAACTCCACCCAGCCCCAGCACAAACCATGGCTTTCTAGTCTGCAGAGCAACTAATGAGTGGCAAAGGGGCTCGAGGGACCAGAGTGGTTTCCTGGGGGGATGAGTCCTCTGAGTCTCACAGAAAGGGGAATCGCAACTCCAGCTCCCTTTCCCTTGCTTTGCCTCCCCCTCCCCCCTTTGCCCAAAACAAGCAGCTCCTGTCCCTCTGGCTCTGGCTGGCCTCACGGGGGATGGGCAGTCTCAGCATCAGGTTATCACCTCGTGTTCACGTTCTGCTACCTCAACATCCCTCCTCAGATGGAAGTGAACCGGTGTGGTGGAACCAGAACGGGAAAAGCGTCAAGTTTATAACATACTCACAGCTCCAAGTCCCAAAAGGCCCCAGCTCGGCCGGAGTCCCAGCCCTGTGCAGATTTCTCTGCTTCCCTGGCTTTGTGAGGGGACACTCAGCTGGGCCTGCAGGTGCAAAGGTAAAGTGGAGGACCAGCGGTGTTCTCTGCAAGACCTCTGCCGCCAGGGAGATTCTCTTTCACCAGATTACATGCCTGACAGCTGGGAACACAGCCTGTGGCAGGGCTCAGGGGCTTCCTGCCTTCACCTGCCTGCTGCCTGCAAGCTGTAGGGTGCCAGCGTCTTCTCCTGGAGAAATCCTATTCCACTGGAAGATGTACCACTTTCCCAAACACGCACACTAGCACGTGTGCTCACACACGTGTTCATCAGGCACTGAAAAATATGATATAATATCTCACAATATTAGGGCCAGCAAGATGGCTCAGCTGGTAAAAGTACCTTCACTTGCAAGCCTGACAACCCAAGTTCAATCCCTGGAGTCCACAGTGGATAGAGAAAACTGACTCCTGAAAGATGTCTTCTGATTTACACACACGCACGCACGCACGCACGCACACCATTAATGTGGGAGAGCCTTCTGTTTTGTGTTGATTTCATTGGTTAAATAAAGAGACTGCCTTGGCCCTTTAATAGGACAGAAAATTAGGTAGGCGGAGTAGACAGAACAGAATGCTGGGAGAAAGAAGCCGAGTCAGGCAGTCGCCATGATTCTCCCACTCCAGACAGATGCAGGTTAAGATCTTTCCTGGTAAGCCAGTTCGTGGTGCTACACAGAATATCAGAAATGGGTTAGATCAATATGTAAGAGCTAGCCAATAAGAGGTTTAAACTAATGGGCCAAGCAATGTTTAAAAGAATATAGTTTCCGTGTAATTATTTTGGGGCATAAGCTAGCTGGCGGCCAGGAGCCGGGTAAAGCTAGCTGTGTGGGAGCTGGGTGGCGGGAAGCGGCCCGCAGCTCCTTCAACAGAGTGGCAACCAAAGTGGTAATGTACTCCATGTAAAACCTGAGAGTGCTTAATTTTAAACAGAGAAAAAAACAGAGTCTAACGCAGATTTTTGCTGTTTGTTGGTGGCATGCCGTAGAAAGATTTCCTGTTTCAGCAATAGCGGCAGAAAAAAAGCCGCAGTCATTTTAAAGCACGCTTCCTGGGGCTGTGCTGCCAGTGCAAACTCCGGCTTTAAAGCATTTCAATGGCTTTTATGGGACTGGATGTTTCTGTTCCCACCCAGGATCGGGAGGAAAGTAGCTGAGACCATGCCCTTGGCTCAGCTCTTCCTGCCTGGGCAGATGGTGGAATCAGACTTGGTCAGGCGGGAGAGCATGGCGGATTCCTGTCACCATACACAGAGATGTTTTCAGACTGTGCAGTACTCTGCGTGTCAGATTTGGCTGTAACTTGTATGAAAAGAGTTTCTGTGCTGCACATTCAGTCTCAGAATTAAACTGCTGAGTGTGGCTTCAATGTGGACTTGCTGTGTGCCTGGAACTGTGCACAGCTCAGGGGCACCAAAAGGATCTGAGCAGCTGCTCCTTGCTGAACTGTGCTGACCTCAGGCAGGAACGATCGTAATTACCATAACAACAGCGCAGTTAAGGTTTAGACTGGCAGTAAACAGGAAGTACTGTATCACCACTACAAGGTGCAACTTAAGTTTTTAAGATGTGCTTAGCATTTTAAGAAATGCTCCTGGATAGTAAAAAAATTACAGATTCACAATAGAACAGATTTCAGACATAGAAGACCTATAAATGGATCACAGTGTTGGATGAATGTACCTAGGCTTGGGAGAGAGAAGAAAAAGAATATAGAGAATAAAGTTAATAGTTTTAAAAAAAAAGGGTAAAGTCTTTAAAGAGACAGAGTACAGATAGTTATAGATTAAGAGAAATAAAGAAAAATAAGCCATGTAAAAATGGAAAATTCACAGAGAGTTTGGATTCTGTATATTGTGTTTTCTTTGAATTTTTTGACTGTGAAGGAGCTAAGTACAGAGAGACATTTCATTATATGGGCTGCCAAGCTAAACCAGAATGGATATAAGGGTATTATGACTTCAGAATTTGGGTCTAAGGATATGATGCTTTGGAGAGGGTCTTCTTTTGTTTTCACAGAGGATGAGACCCTGTGGATTGCTTCTATCCCAATTTGGTATGATAGACCACGCCCTCCTGAAAGGTTGCTGTGAACACCCTCAAAAAATTACTTCACTCAACTGCCGACTGAGATGAACCTAGCAGACAGGTTATCCCATAAAAGACCTAAATAACGGCGCCCCCACTCAGCAGGAAGCAGTTTGGAGAGAAATAACTGTGCCCATATTCCCAAATATTGTTTATAAATGTTCTTTTACATTTAAAGGGGGATATGATATAGATATGAATAATTTGCATTGGTATGGATTTGACTTTATTGACATAAATTTTAAGGTCAATTTTGTTATATGTATATGTATTTCTGCTCTTGATTAAGGTATTGTGTTTGTGTAGTTCATTTTAAAATGTAATGTATAATTAGGAAATATAGGTTGTTAATGGATAATCATCGATAATAGGCTTGTATTCATGTTAGATTTTATAGATATATAGA
This sequence comes from Chionomys nivalis, assembly GCF_950005125.1. Classification (NCBI taxonomy): domain Eukaryota; kingdom Metazoa; phylum Chordata; class Mammalia; order Rodentia; family Cricetidae; genus Chionomys; species Chionomys nivalis. The sequence goes on along the minus strand of NC_080087.1, from coordinate 121,370,556 downwards.
GATATATTTCAATTAGATAGGCATTCTTCATATCTTTCAAAGACTACAGAACATGGCATTTAATGTTTTAATAACTTAGGGTTCTTCATGGCAATGAGACACGTCTGCTCCTGGCAGCACCAGCTACTTCAAGAGAAAGATGGGCATCAAAGAGGCTCCTTATGGAGTTGGATAGCCATTTGTTCTTGCCTGGACTGTTGCATAAACTGGACACAAAGAACCTGCAGAGAGAGGACTGCTAAACTTGCCTAAAGGTGAGATGGTCTTTCAGGGTTCCTGACTCATGAAAGAGTCTGCGAGACATTCTGCAGACACAGCAGAAAATGACTGAACTGTCTTTGAAATTTCCTGCTTCATGGAAATGTCTGCTGAACACTATGGGCCTGAAGGCCGAAGACAGATGCCCCAACGGTACAAAAGAACTTTGGGTGACTGTACAGGCAGCGAGATGTCTCTGTCATTTCTAGAGTTTTGGATTTCTTGTTTGCTTAGGTAATATTATATCCTTCTGGAGTCTTTGATGGAGTTGAAGAATAGATAGATAGTTATAGTTTTCCATTATTATGATAAAGATAAAATATAAATATTGCAACTGTAATTCTTGCTTGATAACTGTTTTGTTATATGTAATCTTACTATGTTAAAGTGAAAGCCTTTCTTTTTTTGTTTAAACAGAAAAAGGGGAAATGATGTGGGAGAGTCTTCTGTTTTGTGTTGATTTCATTGGTTAAATAAAGAGACTGCCTTGGCCCTTTAATAGGACAGAAAATTAGGTAGGCGGAGTAGACAGAACAGAATGCTGGGAGAAAGAAGCCGAGTCAGACAGTCGCCATGATTCTCCCACTCCAGACAGACGTAGGTTAAGATCTTTCCTGGTAAGCCAGCTCGTGGTGCTACACAGAATATTAGAAATGGGTTAGATCAATATGTAAGAGCTAGCCAATAAGAGGTTTAAACTAATGGGCCAAGCAGTGTTTAAAAGAATACAGTTTCCGTGTAATTATTTCGGATAAAGCTAGCCGGGTGGTGGGACGCAGCCCCGCAGCTCCTTTAATACACCAATAGTAAAAATTAAAAAAAAAAAAAAACAATTTAAACTCTCAAATACTGCTTTATGGGAATAAACTGATGTGATCACTTTGAAAAATGATTTGGCAGTATCTACTAATTTTAAATATTCATATATTACCTGTGAGTCAACCATTCCAACTCATTGTGCTTATTCAAATACAAAGGGACAAACCATGGCACAGTCTCGCAGTGAAACAGTACACAGAAATGAAAAACATGCCATATGCATACAGTGGATACATTTTTAAACAGAGTGAAAGAAGTCAGACAAAAATGAATGTATGAGAGATGACTGTATTTATATAAAAGTTAAAACAGGCAAAAGTAATGATTATATGAGAAGCCAGAACATACCCTTCTGAAGCAGAAGAGGGTACTTCTGAGGACTAAAATTTTCTAATTCTTTTTAAGATTTTTGAGACTATGTATTTTTATTTTGTACATACGAATGTTTTCCCTGCATATATGTCTGTGCACCACAGTCTGTACAGTCTACACAGAGACCAGAAGAGGGCATCAGACGCCCTGGGACTGGAGCCATGGTTGTGAGCCACCACGTGGGTGCTGTGGATTGAACCTGGGTCCTCTGGCAGAGAAGCAGTGCTTTTAACTGCTGAGCCATATCTCTAGTCTCCAAATTTCTAATTTTTGATTTGGGTGCTGGTTACACTGCTGTTCATTTTGCAACAATTCTCCAAGTTAGGTGCTTATTGACATTTTAAAAATATGCATCCTACATTTTAAGTTGTTTTCTTGTTTTGAGACAGTGTCCTACTATGTAGACCTGACTGGCCTGGAGCTTTTCCACAGACCAGGCTAGCTTCGAGCTCACAGAGCAACACCTGCATCTGCCTCATCAGTGTTGGAATTAAAGGCAGGCACTACCATGTCCAGCCACATCTTATATTTTGATTCAAAATATTTATTAATAAAAGGGAAAAACACTCCTGAAAGCAAGCAATTCCTCAAAGAAACAATAGATTATGACTCGTTTGCTCAAAGTTGAACAGACATGGTCACACAATAATGTGTACCTTTTGGGGGATGTGGTTGAGGATGTGGGTTTGTGGTAGAGTGTAACCCTGGATTCAAACCTCAGCACCACAAAACTACACAAACATTCACAGTGGCATTGTTCGTAATGGTCAAAAAGGTGGAGGGAACGGAAATGCCCATCAACAGACGGAGGATAAACAAAAACTATGGCGGATCTGGGCTGGGGAGACGGCTCAGTGGGTAGAGGCACTTACCACATGCGAGCTTGGTGACCTGAGTTCAGCTGTCAGAACCCACAGTGGGAAAGAACCGACTCAACAAGGTTGTCCTCTGACCCCCACATGTACACCATGAAACTCATGTCCATACACACTGTGTCACAGCATACTTACATATATGCAATAATAATTAAAAAAATATAAAAATTTTAAAGTTTTTTTTTAAAGGGGCCACTAAGCTAGACAAGGTAGTCTGAATTTTGAGATGCACATAACGGAAAGAGCCAACTGACTCCTGCGTGTTGTCCTCGGGCTTCCATACGCTTGTTTTAGCACCCTCTGCACACACACACAAATAAACAGAATTAATTAAAAACACCCCTCTGGTGAGTGTGCTGGCACATACACTTAACTCCAACACTCAGAAGGCAGAGGCAGGCAGATCTGGGATTTGCAGGCCTATACATTGAGTTCCAGGACATCCAGAGCTACACAATGAGACCTTGTCTCAAATAAACAAACAAAATAACCCCCGAATATGCCAAAAATCCATATATTGGAGTTTTGTTTTTTCCATAAACAGGCATGGGATACTGATACTTGCTTCAATACAGGGACCTTGAAAGCACAATGCTAAGTGAAAGAAGTGAGACACACAAGGCAACCACAGCAGGATCCACTCACATAAGTAAAGTGCACAGAATAGGCAGATTCCTGGAAACACAGCAGGTCAGGGCTTTCTAGGGAATGGGGGTGGGGTAAAAGAATAACTGCAAATGCATGTGGGAGTTCTCTGGGGATGATAAAAACACAACTGCAGTCATGTGACTGTTTAAATCGCTGAATGGTGTACACTTATTTTTTTAAAAAGTATTTTCTGCATATAAATGTTTTGCCTAAATATATGTCTGTATTTCACATGCGTAGTGCCCACAGAGGCCAGAAGAAGGTCTTGGGTTCCTTTGGTGCTGGAGTTACATATAGTTGTGAGCCACCGTGTAGATACTGAGAACCAAATCTGGGTCCTCGGCAAGAATAAGCGCTCCTAACTTCCGAGCACTCTCTTATATGTTACCACATTCTCATTATAGCTCAATTAAAAAAAATTATTTATACATACGAATGTTTTGTTTGCCCACACGTCTGTACACTGCATGCTTGCCTGGTGCTTTAAGGCCAAAAGAGTTCAATCCCCTGGGACTGGAGTTACAGATGGCTGTAAACCACCAGGTGGACACTGGGAATTGACACCAGGTCGTCTGAAAGAACAAGTGTTCTTAACTGATGAGCAATCTCTCCAGCTCCAGCTCATTTTCTTAAAGGATTATAAAAGTTTCCACTACCCCATCCTTCCTTTGCTTTTTTCCCATTCTGGTACCTCTCTTAGGAATAACCTGTCAGGCCCCCAACAGGCCTGGACAACTTGTTTGTTTTGAGACAGGGTCTCACTATGTATCCCTGGGAAGCCTGGGAATTCAGAAATCCACCTACTTCTGGGCCATTACGCCCAGCCCCTGAACAACTTCTAAGTAGTTCAGACAGGCTGAGCCCCAATTCAGGCAGACCTGAGCAACTTTTTTTGTTGCTGTCTTGTTTTGTTTTTTGACACAGGGTTTCTCTGTAGCTGTGGAGCCTGTCCTGGAACTCACTCTGTAGACCAGGCTGGCCTTGAACTCAGAGATTCTCCTGCCTCTGCCTCTTGAGTGCTGGGATTAAAAATGTGTGCCACTACCACCTGGCTTTTTAAAAAATTATTTATTTATTCGTATTTAATGTAGATTGGTATTTTGTTTTGCCTGTGGAAGGGTGTTGGGTCTCCTGGAACTGTAGTTACAGACAGTTGTGAGCTGCCATGTGGGTGCTGGGAATTGAACCTGGAAAAGTAGCCAGTCCTCTTAATCACTCAGCTCGCCGCCCTCCCCCCTCCCCTTTTGAGACAGAGTCTCATTACATAGCTGTGGCTAGCATGATAGATCAGGCTGGCTTGGAATTAGCACAAGTCTCCTCCTGCCTCAGCTGTGCCAGCGTTCTGGGGTCCAAACACTGTGTGTGTGTGTGTGTGTGTGTGTGTGTGTGTGTGTGTGTGTGTGTGCACATATTCATGTATGTGTACACAGAGACCAGAAATTGATGTTGGGTGTCTTCCTCAATTGCTCTTCACCTTGTTTTTTGGGAAGCGTCTCTCACTGAACCTGAAGCTCGCCAGTTCAGCTAGACTGCCCAACTGGCCAGCAAGCCCAAGGATCTCCCTGTCTCTGCCTCCCTAACACTAGGGTTACAGTGCTGCCACACTTGGCTTTTTTATGTGGGTACTGGAGACAGAATTGAGGTTCTCGTATTTGGTGTGGCAAATACGCTACAAGCTGAGCCATCTTCCCAGCCCAGAGGTCGAGACAGCCTTTAAAGGACTTCAACACAGTCAATAGCATAGATATCCAGTGCCTGGGTATTGTAACAATTGCAACTGGAGTTGAATTGTGGAAGACCTCAGAATCTAGAATCAGACATCATTTTAAAACAACCCACCACCTAGATACTTGCTATATTATCTTGGCCAAGCAACCTAATTTTTTCATGCTTCAACTTTCTCGCAATGAAGTTAGTAAAATAAAGGCTGGGGATGCTGCTCAAAGCTAGAGTAGTTGACTAGCATGTGTGAGGTCCTAATCATTTAATCTCTAGTCTCTCTCTCTCTCTCTCTCTCTCTCTCTCTCTCTCTCTCTCTCTCTCACACACACACACACACACACACACAGTCCTTATCCATGAGGGCCGTCACAATGATTGTCAAAAAAGATAATATGAGTGATGTATTTATTCTGCTCCTTTTCGAGACAAGGTTTCTCTGTGGTTTTGGAGCCTGTCCTGGAACTAGCTCTTGTAGACCAGGCTGGTCTCGAACTCACAGAGATCCGCCTGCCTCTGCCTCCCGAGTGCTGGGATTAAAGGCGTGCGCCACCACCGCCCGGCTATTCTGCTCCCTTTTGAGTCCCAAACACTTGAAGGCAACCAAGAAAGATACTTAATTTCAACAAAATGGTGGGGTTCTGTAGTCTAATGGCTAACACTTAAATCTCTGGGTCCATTACTTCATCTTTCTAAAACCTTTGTTTCTCCAACTGTGTAAAGGGAATGATAATTCTATTCTCATTATAGAGTGGGTACTAGGATTAAGTGAGATAACAAAGTGCCTGGTACCTAGAAAGTTCACAATAAATATCAACTCTTATTTACTCGGTCACTAAACAAAATTATTGAGTATGGCAGTCCCAAGCTGTGTCCTAAGATGCAACAAACTTCACTGCCCTCAAGAAGCTCATAGTCTGGTTAGGGAGTCAGACACATAAAAAACCCATTGTTCCTCATGGTCAGCCACACACTGCAGCCTTTGATCTGGGGCATCATGGAACAAACCTGGATATGTAAGGAACACTATGGGGAGGGGGCAGCGGTGAATGGACCCTTCTTTTCCCACAAAGTGCCTATGAAAGTCTAGATAAACAGCCACGCAGACTTCCTCCTTGGCATTGCTACTAGCTAGCCGGGGTCTGAAGGACAGCTCTTTCCTGTCTCCCTGCTCTTCCAGTGGCTGGGACCTCCTCAGCACTCAGGTCACTGGCCATCACAGCATCTGTCATACTTGCTTTTGGAGCATTCCGCTCTTTTCCTCAAAACACCTATAACATTTTTAGTTACTTGAGTTCTTTTGTTTTTGTTTTGAGACAAGGTCACACATTCAAACTGGCCTCAAACTCTTAATTCTCCTTCCTCAGCCCCCGAGATTACAGGAGTATATACCACCATGCCAAGCCTCAATTACCAACAGTCACAGGTTTCTGATTTCTCCCCCAGGCTGCAAGGCTCTAGTATCCAGGAAGTATTCACTCAGATAATATGTGCTGAGCACCTACAACGTGCCAGGCCCTGAAGTAGGTGTTTGAAGTCCAGATGGAAGCAGAGAGATGGCTGCTCTGCTCATGAACTTACAGTCTATATTCATAAAAAGTTTTCAAAGATGGATGTTTACCCAGTTCTGGTTGAAAACCCTATTCTGACTGTCCTGGTGAGTTATGGGTTTTTGACTACTCATCTGAATTTTTAAAAAAAGCAAGAAGCTAGAACACAGCGCGGGGGGGGGGGGCACAGTACTTCCTGTGGCCCTGAATACCTATGTCCATTGCCCAAAAGTTTATCTTAGGGCATACAGTACCACCACAGAGTCATTTCTGCAAGCTCTTTCCTTACAAAGCTGTGTACTGGGCATTATAGGTGTAAGCAAGGTACATATCAAGCCAGAGACATATTTGTTGGGTGAGCGTGTGGCAGAAAGTGTAGAACATGATCTCCTTAGGTCCTGTAGAGATATAATAACTGAGCCTCAAAACATGCAGCCGAGCCGGGCGGTGGTGGCGCACACCTTTAATCCCAGCACTCGGGAGGCAGAGGCAGGCGGATCTCTGTGAGTTCGAGACCAGCCTGGTCTACAAGAGCTAGTTCCAGGACAGGCTCCAAAACCACAGAGAAACCCTGTCTCGAAAAACCAAAAACAAAACAAAACAAAACAAAACAAAACAAAAAAAAACCCAAAAAACCAAAAAACCAAAAAAACAAAAAAAGAATGCAGCCGTCCACACCCTTCAAATGCAACGTCCTGAGACTCCAGGTGGCGGCTACTCACAATCCAAGTTCCTCTATCGTTGAATCTGACTTCATCTGAAAGGTAGCTTCCCGCTACACTAGCCTAGGTCGAGAGATGCTGAATTCAACTCTAGTGAAAACATGCAGTGTCAGCTCCCTGGAGAGAGGACAAGAGGACACTTTCCAGGCTGGAGGACAACAGCATTCCCAAGTCAATGAGAAGGCTGCTTCCAATTCTTTATTAAATGAAGGCGGGTGTGTGCATAGAAAATTAATGAAGCCTGGCATTGTGGTGATATTTTGTTCGTGATCTAATAAATAAAGCCTGAAGATCGAGTGCAGAGATAGCTTCTAGTTAGTCATAGAGGCCAGGCAATGGTAGCACACACCTTTAATTCAGCACTTGGGAGGAAGAGGCAGTGGGATCTCTGTGAGTTCAAGGTCACCCTGGGCTGTGTGAGATTAATCCAGTCTAAAAGAGAAACAAGGCCAGGCAGTGGTGGCTCACACCTTTAATCCCAGTACTTGGAAGTCACACACCTTCAATCCCAGCATTGGGAAGGTGGAGACAGAAAGGATACAGCTGGGTGGAGAGAGGAACATAAGGCAGAAGGAGACCGGAGCTCGAGGCATACAGTCTGAGAACTTGCAGAGACAGGACACCCATTCCGTCAGAGGATTTTGCAGAGGTCAGAACTCGTGGCTGCTTGCCAACCCTAAGATGGCTCTCTTAGGATATATACTTCGCTGCTCCCGTATCCTCCTTTCCTATATCCCAACCATCCTAATCCCCCGAGCTCCTCCCATCCTCCCCTTCTCATGTTTCTCATCCCATTTCCCCTTTGCCCCTTGCCACCTCACCCGCAAGTTCCCAGTTTTTGCCCTGCAATCTTGTCTACTTCCCCTCTCCAGGCGGATGACTATATGATTTTCTTTGGGTTCACTTTCTTATTTAAGTTCTATAGTATCACACATTATATGCTCAATGTCTTTTATTTATGGCTAGAAACCGATTATGAGTGAGTACATCCCATGTTCCTCTTTTTGGGTCTGGGATACCTCACTCAGGATAGTGTTTTCTATTTCCATCCATTTGCACGCAAAATTCGAGAAGTCATTGTTTTTTACCGCTGAGTAGTACTCTAATATGTATATATTCCACACTTTCTTCATCCATTCCTCCATTGAAGGGCATCTAGGTTGTTTCCAGGTTTTGGCTATTACAAACAATGCTGCTTAGGGTTGGCAAGAAACTTGACTCTAGAGGGGTTAGCAGGTGTCCAGGGAGATGTCCCCAGCTAGTACCTTGGGCAACTAAGGAGAGGGAACCTGAAATGACCCTATCCTATACTGATGAATATCTTGCATATCACCTTAGAACCTTCATCTGGCGATGGATCGAGGTAGAGACAGAGTCTCAGTTTGGAGCAACGGTCTTAGCTCTTAAGGTCCAAATGAGGAGCAGAAGGAGGGAGAACATGAGCAAGGAAACCAGGACCACGAGGGATGCACCCACCCACTATGACAGTGGAACTGATTTATTGTGAGCCCACCAAGGCCAGCTGGTCTGGGTCTGAATAAGCATGGGTTGAAACTGGACTCTCTGAGCATGGCGGACAATGAAGGCTGATGAGAAGCCAAGGACAATGGCACTAGGTTTCGATCCTAATACATGAACTGGCTTTGTGGGTGCTTAGCCTGTTTAGACGCTCACCTTCCTGGACATAGATAGAAGACCTTTGTCTTCCCGCAGGGCAGAGAATTTGGACTGCTCTTCAGTATCGAGAGGGAGGGGGAATGGTGTGGGGGGAGGAGAAGAGGAGTGGGGATAGGGGGAGGGGACTGGGGGGAGGGGGCAATATTTGGGAGGAGGGGAGGGAAATGGGAAACGGGAAGAAGGTGGAAATTTTAATTAAAAAAGAATAAAAAAAAATTAAAAAAAAAAAAAAGAACTCGTGGCTGCTGCTCTGCTTCTCTGCTCTTTCGGCTTTCTTGCCCTAATATCTGACTCTGGGTTTTTATTATTAAGATCAATTAGAAATCACGCTACACAACATGATGATACACTCCTTTATTCCCAGCACTTGGGAAGTAGAGGCAGGTGGATCTTTGAGTTTGAGGCTAGCCTGATCTACAGATCAAGTTCCAGAATAGCCAGGGCTATGTAGAGAAACCTGTCTCAACCCCCATCCTCCCAAACAAATAAAATTAATGAATAAATCCTTGCTTAACCGCAGGGAATAATGTCCTGAAAGCAGAATCAGAGACAAAGCCTCAAACCATAGAATAAATATTCAAGAACCACTGACCAGGCACGTTTACTGAACCAGGCTATTCTGGGTACAAAGAATAAATGAATGTCCATGTGTTAGTAAAATCTGTTGAGTTCTATGTTACAGGTCCTCACATAGTCTGCTTTAAGAGAAAGCGGGACGCCCATACTCTGTCAGGGGCTTTTCTTGCCCCGCCCCAGCTCCCGACCTTAACCTGAATCAGAAAAGATCAGAAGCAACGGTATGGCGTAAGGAGGCTCTGGAAGAGGTAGAGTGGGATAAAGGCATGTCCATGAACTCTGAACAGCATACTAGGTTGAACAGACGAAGGAAATCCACAGAACCAGCCAGCTAATAGTTGTGGTCCAAACAACTGCTGCCAACGACCTGACAGAATTCCTGGTGCAACTGCAGGCAAGCTGACAAGGAGAGACAGTCTCATATGGGGAACAGTGTTTGCGAGTAATCTATATTAGCCTGTCCTATGGAGATGAAATGGTTTTTTTCCATGCGAGGAATCGAACCCAGGATGTCATGCATTCAAGGCAAGCCCTTCATCTAGTTGGAAAAATGAAATTCTCTGAAAAATCTCTGCATTCCAGTTCCAAATTGAGCCCTAGGTTAGGAAAATTTTTGTCCTTGGCATTAATCTCTGCTTATATTCTTTGGGGAGATAGTAGGCATTACGTTGTTCTGGTATAAGAATTTTGCATATTTTAAATCAACATTCTAAGTACATCTATTACAGGTGTATCTTGGAATAACCTCTAATTTGGAGAAAAATAGATATGGAATAATAGTAGCTCTCCCAGCATCTAGTCACACACACACACACACACACACACACACACTCCATTCAGCATCAAACTTTGCTATTCCGATCCCTGTGTTTTCTTACCATACATATAATTTTTACTACTGTGTGTGTGAATGATGTATGTGGATACATGCATGCTACAGTACACATGTGGAGGTCAGAAGACAATTTTGGGGGAGTCAGTTATCTCCATCCGTCTTTATGTGGGTTCCAGAGACTGGATTCAGGTGTCAGGCTTGTGTAGCAAGCACCTTTGCCTGCTGAGCCGTCTTGCCCTTACATGTCATATTAATATGCTACTTAGTACCACCAAGTAATACTACTCATTTGGGATGCATGTTGTTGATTTACATGCACTTCATTACCTGGTTCCTTCAATGACTATAGCACACTTTTTTTTTTTTTTTTTTTGTTTTTTTTTTGGTTTTTTTCGAGACAGGGTTTCTCTGTGGCTTTGGAGCCTGTCCTGGAACTAGCTCTTGTAGACCAGGCTGGTCTTGAACTCACAGAGATCCGCCTGCCTCTGCCTCCCAAGTGCTGGGATTAAAGGCGTGCGCCACCACCGCCCGGCACACACATTTTTTTTTTGATGGATGATACATATGACCAAAGAAGGAAGTTTTTTACATCAAAGATAATGAGAATAAAATTAACTAGGGTGACCAGCTCAGGCATGCTCCCTGAAAGCCTCCCTTGAAGTCAGGCATGATATAGTACATGCCTGTGATCCCAACACTTACAACAGTGAGGCAGGAAGATTGCACATTCAATGTTAGCCAGGGCTACACATAGTGAGATGCCCTCCACCAAAAGAGAAAGGGCAGGCGGTTAGAGAGATGATTCAGCAGTTAAGACTCAGAACATCAGGTTGGTTCTCAGCACACACATCAGAAGGCTCACAAATGCCTGCAACTCCAGTTTCAGGAAATCCAATATCTTCTTCTGTCTCCTCAGGTATCTGCATGCATGTGGTACACATACATACACTCACACACATACACATTAAATAAATATATCATTGATCTCTATTATTAAGACAAAATAATAAGTTGATTAATTGAAATTAATTGTGGACAGACTATTAAAGATAAATATTTTATTCATACATGTTTATATTACGTATATTTGGTTATATGATAGAGTACCTCTTATCCAAAGTGCTTGAGACCAAATGTTGTTTTGACTTCAGATTTTAGAATATTTGTATATGCATAGTAAGATATTTTGAGGATGGAGTAAACATGAATTTTTTGTTTTACATATACCTTATATACACTTACTGAAAGCAATTTTATATAATTTTAGTACCCATACATTCTGTGACCCATCACATGAGGTCAGTGTAGAATTTTCCAAGTCAGTATTCAAAAAGGTTCAGATAGGAGATCATACACTTTTCTCATAAGATGCGTAGAAATCACGTTGGTACTGACCAGGAAGCTTCCACTCCACTAGCTAGCTTTCATAGTACCAGAGGGTGCTATGCAGGCTGCTGGAGGAAAAACTCATCAACAGTCTTACCCAGCTGTGAACTCTGAGCTACAAGAACAGCTGGTGTGGCAGATATGCCTGAGGATGTAATAATGGCATGATGTTATGGAGGTAACCAATCATTTTCTGGTTGGCTTTTAGATCCTCTCCACAGAAGGAAATATATGCCTGGTACTATAGATAGGGCCAAGAACCCACAGTTGGGAAAGTCATAGGCTCCAAGGGTGAACCTACTACAACTGTTCTGCTAAATGGAGATAGTATTAAACTGCCCTCTAACTCATATCTCTGTCCCATAGATTCGTGACTCTCTGACTTCATTACAAAAGCTTCTTTGTGTGGTGGATAGTGGCTAACTCAGAAAGCTACAACTGGTCAAAGTGCAGAGATCAAGTCTCTGTGGAGTGTTCTCAACCCTCTCTAAGGCACAGGGACATTGTGGAAGAGGGGGTAAAAACTGTAAGACCCAAAAGTCAGAAAGCATTGGGGTAAACAGTGTCTTTTAGACATGACAGAACCAAGGCACTCACTGGCTCACAGTGGCTATGGGAGGTCGCACAAGATCACACAAGATCAAACCAATCAACATTCCAGTGCAGAGTGGCGGGGGGGGGGGGTTCATGAGCCCCTAATCCTAGCTGAAGAACTATTCTTAATTGATGACTTTTAGGGGAAGGAGAGCCAATTTTTCTTCAAGAGTATTGTCTCTGGTAGGTCAACTGTGGCCCAGGGGATGGCCCCATACCCAGGACTAAATTGGCATCACAAATTGGACTTGGTGGACTACTGCAGGGGGTGAGGAGATAAGGGGCATATTCAGGGGAGTGAATATAATCAAAATACACTGCATGCATCCAAGAAGTTCTCAAGTAAAAATATTAAATATAACATATAGTTAAGTTTCTAATATAGAGCACCAAGCCTGGTAGTGCATGTTTTGCAATTCCAACACTTGAGAGGTGAGAACAGGGGATCAGACGTTTAAGGCCAGCCTGGGTTACACACTGAGCTCAAAATCATTCTGGGCTACTCGAGATTGTCTTAAAGCAAACAAGCTTCAGTATTGGAACAGTTTGTGTTTTGGGTACTGGATTAGGGAAGTTTGACTTGTATCAATACCTGATTGCATTATCATTATCATTATTATTATTATTATCAATTATTATTATTTCAGAGTGTAATTCTGTTACATAGAGTCATGGCTGCTGAGTTCCGTAAACGTCCTGTAGAAGACACTAATGACAGCAAGTGCTTCTGGGGTGGAGGGAAATCTGTCTTCTGTCTGTCTACATGGAGATACATGGAGTTCACGGGTGCCAGACAAATGGAACGGGATGAATAATCATTGATGACGTCACAGAACTATCTGAATCATATATCTCCAGGCTTCAGAAGGCAAGCGCAAGGGGGAGACAGAATTACTGAAGAAGGAAAAACTGAGGAAGAGAAACCGTGCCCTGAACATTTTCTTGTTATAAAAGTAGCACAGGATGGTCAATGCCTAAGCCATCATCAGATTATGTAGGCCTGCAGTCACTTCTGTGAAACAGGGAACAGGATCCTCAAGGTTTCTCCAGTTGGAATCCTGTTGTTCTTAATGTTTAAACTCAGCACCTAGGGAAACATATAGATATTTATAGAGCTCCCAGGAGAAAAACTATTATAGAAAGGAAAACAAAGTAAAGAGTAAATGATGCTCAGGCATGTGTTATTTAATATGGGGACACATGCTGAGAAATGTGTTGTTAGGTGTTCCACCGTTGTGTGAATACCACAGTGTACGCACACAAACTGAGATAGCTACAATGATATCAGATGGTATAATCTTAGGGACCATCATTATAAATGCGGCCCATTGTTGACTTTTAGTCATGCAGAGCATAATTGTTCTTCAGAACAGGAGGCTGTGGTACTATGGGAGAAAGGCTAGGAAAAGAGAGATGTAGGACTCAGCAGAGTAGCCAAGATAGACCAGACTGTGGTCAGTCTGGGAGCTGGGTGACTTTACGAGACTTCTGGCCTTTTAGTCCAGACTTTCTGCACCCTGACTTTATTCCTGGGAATAGTCAGGTATCCTAAAAGCCCGAATCAGTTCTGATTTTGTATAGTGCATCTCACATTTTTTTTGGACATAGGTTTTACTGAGGTTATTTAATTTTAGCATTCCTAAAAGTTAAACATCTCACTTTCTCATAGTAAACCACAGCTTGTGTGTGTACATGAGAACTGTGATTTGTTAATACCCCATCCTCAAGCTTGGAGGCAAACCAGGCAGTGTGACACCAGGCCGACCCTAAGCAACATAGCTGCTCTGCCCCTCAGGGTTCATCTTCAGGTGAGGGATGAAGGGAGAACAAGATCTAGGCTCTGGTTACAGGGCATCTAGAACACCTGCTGTTAATAAAACACTGTCTGTCAAGGCCTTAGCCCTCTAACTCACCGAGGCAGAGGCAAGGGATGAGAGAGGAATTTTATGTCCTCTGATTTCCACCCCAGGGAATAATCACCCCCACAGTCCACCCCAAATGCTACTAACTAGTAAAGAGAGTACCAAATGACTCAGAAAATGCTGCTACCATGGTGAGAGTAGTTATGTCAACCTCTCCCAGCAAGGGATGTTGGTCAGTGGATAAGGGGAAGGGCTAGAGGAAACTTGGTCAAATGAGCTTTCTTCCCACCTCCCGGGGCCCTAACTGCCAAGACAGCTTCTGTAAGATGTAAAGAAGAACACATCAGGGAAGAGGCCACCATAATAAAATAGAGACTTTGGCAAAGGGCTGAGGTTGTAGCATAATGGTGAAGTGCTTGCCCAGCATTTGTGAGGCCTTGGGCTCATCCACAGCTGAAAAAAATAAATAAATAGAGAGGATTTTTTTTTTTTTTTGCACTGGGGATGTAGCTCAGTAGTAGAGCTACAAGGGACACAGGAGGAGGAAGAGATATAGCCCAAGATGCCAGGCTTCATTTGGCAGGGAGCATGGTTGTGAGAGGTAACTGGTTATTTGTTTCCCGGTGCTTCTCACTACTGAGATCTCACCTCCTGTTCCCTCTCAATTGTGCCTTTCCTTCCTTCCTTCCTTCCCTCCCTCCCTTCCTCTCCTCACTTACTCTTTTTGATGAGTGCTTCTATATGGCACAGCACAATGCTTTGCTAGTGCCTCACCCCTGCAATCAAAACCGTAGACAGTTAATAGTCTTCATCTCTGCCAGCTCCTTGCGCCAGGCCTGATCTGGCTCAAGACAGTCCTTACCATAGAAATGAGAGCTACCAAATTCCCAAATGAGACAACAACAGCTAGAGCAAGGATTTCTTTCTCTATCAAAGTGGGCAGCATAATAAATGCAATTAGAGAGCTAAGGGCAGACTTTTCAGTGAGGTAGTAAGGAGATCTAAAGGCTAGATACAGAGCTGTGAGAAGCAGTACATGGAACCCTGATATGACATCAGAACTGGGACCGGGCAGAGAGGCTTTCAAGAACTGGTGAAGTGGGCCAGTGAGATGGCTCAGCACTTGCCCACAAGCCGGATGGTCTGTTTGATCTTTGGAATCCACATGGTGGAAGGAGAGGACTGACTCCTGCAAGTCCTCCCCTGACCTCCACTTATGCACAGCACACACATGCATACACAAACAAATCAATAGAACAGAAGAAGAGGTTCAATCAACTAAAATGTAGACTGAGGAGAAGACAGCCTTGCTTATTAAGGGACTACTGGGTAGACAGCATTATGCTTCACCTGGAAGTACTTTCTAAATTGGAATCCAGAGCCCGGGGATCAAGGAGTCAAACTTAAATATATGCAAGCATGAGGACCTCATTTCAAATCCTCAGAACCCACATTAATAACCAGGAGTGGTCTCATGACTGTAATGAAGTAAAGATGGGGAGACAGAAAGATCCCTAGGGATTGCTAGTCATACACATGCACGCACACATGTGCACACATGCACAGACATATACACATGAAGTGATATAGAATTTTAAAGGTCCCATTTAGGAGCAGGGGTGAAAGTCCAGAGACCAGCAAGGAGGCCATTGTGGAAGGAAAGTCATCCAGGGAGGAAGCCAGCCTAAGGGAAGAGAAAGTGTAGTTCATATCAAGGCGGTAGACTTAGAGGCAGACTCTGAATTTAATTTTGGTCAGGGACCAGAAGTGGGAATCAGAGAAAGACAAATCCAACACACCTCTAAGGTTTTCAACCTGAGCACCTGGAAGGATGACGTTAGAGTCACTTGAGATGTCAAGGGGAGGGATCGAGAGCTCAATTTAAACAGTAAACTTGACACCATCAGACTTCCAAATGGAAATGCTTGAGCAGTCATCCACCCAGGTGTGGAAATAAAAGCATCAAGATGGTGTCTGAAGCCATGACACCAGCAGAGAGTGGAAAGGTCAAGGAGTGGGCAGGCCCTGAAGTGGTAGAAGAGACAGGACTGGCAAAGAGGGCTGGATGGCTCCATGGGTAAAGGCTCTTGGCACTGAACTTGATGAGCTGAGTTCAGTCCCGCAGAAAATTAAGTCAGAAAGGTGTACACCTCTGGCATCAACTGAAGAAATGGGCAGGAGAGACTGGATAACCAACCGCATTGAGTGCTATTTGTACACTGAAGAGGATGAGAAACATCTACTGGATTTGCAATATGAAAATCAGTGTGACATTTCAGGAACATTTTAGGAGACGAGAAAGAGCCAAAAGCCCACAGAAATAATCTTCACTAAGAACAGGAGAGAACACAGTGAAAATGGGTGGTTCTATCAGGACTTTACGGCACAGCGGGGCAGAGAATGAGAGTGTTGACAGGTGGGCAATGTGGGCCAGCGTGATTTCCCTGTGTGTGTCGGGGGCAGGTCTTGTGTAGCCAAGTATGATCTTAAACTTCTGATGCTCCTGCCTCAACCACTAGGACAGGTGTGCACCGCCATGCCTAGTGCATAACAGTTTTTAGGAATGGAAAAATAATAGCACACCTCTATGCTAGCATGATAAATGGAAAACAAAACGTTTGGGAGAAGAGAATTATTGGTAGAAGTAGCTAGGGATCTAGTACACAAACATGGGGTGACTTTTAGCCTCAGAGTGGCTAACTTACCCATGCAAGGGAGTCCAAGGACAGTGTCTTCATGCACAGGGAGAGACAAGGGAGTCCAAGGACAGTGTCTGCATGCACAGGGAGAGACAAGGGAGTCCAAGGGCAGTGTCTGCATGCACAGGGAGAGACAAGGGAGTCCAAGGGCAGCGTCTGCATGCACAGGGAGAGACAAGGGAGTCCAAGGGCAGCGTCTGCATGCACACGGACAAGGGAGTCCAAGGGCAGCGTCTGCATGCACACGGACAAGGGAGTCCAAGGGTAGCGTCCGCATGCACAGAGACTTAAGAGAAGTAAAGTGGAGTTTTATTTCTGCAAAAGTTAATTTCTGAGTGATTCTCTCCACCACCCCACCCCGACAACAACAGCTCCTGCAAAGTAGACAGCAATGCCAAGGTGATGAGAACTAGAGGGAGAGAAGCAGTCACCTAGAATGATGGCAGAATGAATGGCTTAGGGCAATATATTTACCAGGCAGTATTAAGAACATATTAGGCAGGTCAAGAATTTGAATTAAAAAAATGAGTCAGCATGTTTTGTTTGTTTTGTTCTGACTATACACTGGCTATATATGCAGTATAAAGAAAGTAGAAACATTTTAATCATATACCAGAGATGAACAATAGAACCAAGAGTGTATGCAAGAGGGGAATTATAATGATTGACTGCGGAGTTAGGTAAGGAAGCGAGGGAGGAAGGCCTTCAAAGGAGTCAGGACAATGGAAGGAAGGGAACATCCACAGACTAGAGTGCTCCACGAGACTGAAGGAAAGCTGGGTCAGGGCAGAAGAGTGGAAAAGCAGAAGGTGAAAGTGGGCAAAGGTACAATGTGCAGAGCTGATGTCTCAGGTATGGAGGAGTTACAATCACTGGGATGAGAAGACTCACAGCAGACTCCAGAGCAGGGCTGCTCAATAGTGGGTTGATGACACTTCAGGCTGTCTTACGGATCCTAGGATGCCTAGTAGTGTCCCTGGAGTCTAACCACTACACTAACGTCAGGAGCACCTCCTAAGCAAAGACAACTAAAAATGCCTCCATGTGTTGCTAAATCATCTCTGAAGTCAAAACATGCCACCATGGAGACCCACTGCTCTAGAGAATATCCAGTTAAGTCAGTGACAGAAACAGCAAGATCCAGGATGACTGGGTAAGTTCTAGAGAATGCAGCAGAGTCAGGAGCTAGCTAGGCTTTAGGGTGCGACTCAGTCAGTGCATGATGGATGAGATGATCCAATGACAAGACTACAGTTGGGGCTTCTTAGGAAGGGGACGGGATAGTGGCCAGAGGCAATAATTAGAACCCAGGAGATCATAATCAGTGGGAAGAGGGCTAGAGAGAAAGAGCAGCGTGTGAGAGGACAGCAGAGAAGGGAGCATCCTCAGAACAAAGCCCAGGCTTCTGATGAGGAAGGAGATGTGGTATTCTGAGAAGTCCATGACTAGGCTAACATGAATACTAACTCCAGAAAGCCAGGCTTGGAGACTGCAGCAGAGCAAAGAACGAGCCAGAAAGAAGAAACATAAGATGCTTCAAACTGAACAGTGGGATCTTGTGTAGGCCCCTTAAGGGACCATGGAACTGGGCAGACAGGTATTTAAAATAAGAGAAGGAAGCCTTTGTCGTTTAAGTTTTTAATTACATCTAATTTTGGAATTCTCATTCTTTCTCTCTCTCTCTCTCTCTCTCTCTCTCTCTCTCTCTCTCTCTCTCTCTGTGTGTGTGTGTGTGTGTGTGTGTGTGTGTGTGTCTACACGTACCTGGACCATGGCACGGCACTCATTCAGAGCTCAGAGGACAGCTTGAGAGAGTTGGTTCTCTCTTTCAATCATGTGGGTTCCAGGGATCTAACTCACGTTGTCAGCAAGTGTTTTGACCCACTAAGCAATCTCATGACCCATTGTGCTGGCTAGTTTTATATCAACTTGACACAAGCTAAGAGGAGGGAACATTAATTGAGAAATTGCCCCTGTAAGACCAGGCTATAGGCAAGCTTGTAGGGTATTTTCTTAACTAGTGATTGATGTAGGAGGACCCAGTCCATAGGCTGGTGGTCCTGGGTTCTTTAACAAAGCAGGCTGAGCAAGCCATGAGGAGCAAGTCAGTAAGAAGCATTCCTCCATGGCCTCTGCATCAGCTCCTTCTTGATTTGAGTTCCTGCCTTGGCTCCCTGAAAAAGACTGTAACTCTAGATACATAAGCCAAATAAACATTTTGTTCCCAAAGTTGCTTGTGGGTCATGATGTTTCAACATAGCAATATTAACCCTGAATAAAACACCCACCTTTATCATTTTTGTAAGAATGTGCACATCGAGTTAAGAATCAATTGGAAGTTTGACACCTGCCACTAAGAATCACCCCAACCCTATTCTAGAACTAGTCTGGCCAGAGGAGATAATTTCCTAAGCTTCCTCAGCTTTACTATTAGGAAGTCAATCAAACAGACAACTCTATCTAGAGTAAGAATGGAGTTTCCAAGAGTCTGAGAGGTAACAAAACCCCCAAGACGGGTGACTCTTCTGTCAGGTGAGTGCAAACAGGCCTCAAAACACACGTAATATTATTGGGTCATTTAGAAAAACACCTTTTCATAAAAGGATGGAAACCGGGCTGATCTTAAAGAGAGGGCAAAGAACAAAATATGAAAAAAAAAATCCAGACTACCTGTATAGTCTCTCAACACTCTGTGGAAGAGAACTAGAAAGCAGATTCCCAGAGGGACAGACAATCCTGCCAGGCACAAAAGGCTGTGAGAAGGAGCCTACAATGTAAGCCAACTAAGCTACAAAACAGCAAAGAACTCCAACAAGATATGGAGCTAAGGACTGGAGGGAGGACTCCGTGGTTAATAACACTTCCTGCTTCTCAGAGGACCTGAGTTTGAGTCCCAGAACCCACATTGGGTGGCTCACAACTGCCTGCAACTCCATCTGCAGGGAATCTGACACCATCTTCTGACCTCTGTAGGCACCTACACATATAAACACAAATAATAGCAAAATAAAAATTTTAAGTTTTTAAAACATGTTGAATTAGTGCTAAATAAGACTAGCCACTTGCATTCCTTCTTTGTGGCACTTTAGAAAAATTACAAAAAAAGAATATACAGACTCAAGTTTTTAAGCCCTATGGAGGAATTTAAAACAAGCCAGGGATCCTTTTTATTTCAACCACCTCTTCAGTACATGCTTCAGAAGAAACTGTGAACCTGATGTGTGCCCTCCACGGCATTTTTCTATTACATATAAACAAGCGCAGGTGTCCTCCGTGACTCAAGGAGCATCAGGAAAAGGAGGCAGAAAGAATTTAGGAGATGAGGAGAGGGCAGGTGCTGTGAAGCACCACTTTGTGGACACGACACGGCCACTGGATCCATAAACTCACAGCAGCTGGGGCTACCTGCAAAGGCCTGTGTAAGATGCGGCCCATCAGTATTTCATCACGGATGGGAAAAGGGCTCATGAGACCCCACCCCTCCCTACGGAGCTATTTCTTAGCTAGTAATGGTTGCTAGGGAAGGGGGTGTCACTTTCTTCAGTGGTATAGTCACCTGCGTTCCAGTAAATAACTCCCACCTGTGCTTATGCGAGCAATCCTAATTAAACTAAGTGGGTCACAAACAGGACGCGATACAACAAAGCAGGTGAGAGATGAGGGATGCTCGTGGGAAGGAGACAGTGAGAGTAAGACAGGGGCCGGAAGAGTGAAAAGGAGGACAAAATGACCCAAGTGCACGACATGCATGTATAAACCTGAGAGTGAGGAATAGAAAACACAAAATCAGTGATCCCCAAGTGAGATAGTGTGTGTGTGTGTGTGTGTGTGTGTGTGTGTGTGTGTGTGTGTGTGATTTCCTGTTTGTTTTCTCTTCCTCTTTTTGGGGGACAAGATATTATATAGTTCAGGCTAGCCTTGGACTTGAAGTGATACTTCTATCTCAGCCTCCTGAGGGGGGCTGGGATTATAGGCATGTACCCTGATACTTTGTTTTAGATTATGTCTATTATTATACATCTTTACAGTATATATATCATAGCCATCTTTTGAAAGTATATTTAGGCTAATCTTATTTTCAATGACTTCACTGCATTCCACTGTATAGATAAACCATGATTTATTCATTTTTTTCTCCTTATAGTTGTTGTTTTGAGACAGGGTCTTGCAATGTAGCCTTGGCTGACCTGCAACTCACTATGTAGACTAACTAGTACAACCTCAAATTTGCACTGCTCCTCTTGCTTCTGGTTCCTGATTGCTAGAGTAATAGATGTGTGCCACCACACCTGGCTACTTTCCATATTTCTAATTTTCTGTATTAAAAGCAATGCTGTGTTTGTGTGTATGTGTGTGTATGTACGTGTGTGTGTGTATGTGTATGCAGACACCATACCAGCTGTCTTCTCAGTTGCTCTCCACCTTACTTTCTGAGGCAGAATCTCTTACTGAATTTGGAACTCATCTGTTTGATGAGGTTGGTTGGCCAGCAAGCCTTGGAAAGCTTCCTGTTTCTACCTCCTCAGCCCCAGGATAACAGGAGCACCTGGCTTTTCTGGAGGTGTTGGGGTCTGAACTCAGGTCCTCATGCTTGTATAGAAAGCACTTTACTGACCGGGCCATCTCCCTGGTCCCAGCAACGCTACTTTGAAAATGCTTAAGCAGATGTCTTTGCACTAGAATAACTGTTCAGACTACATTCCTACCTGCTAGACTAAAGGACATATCTGATGCTGTCACCTCCCACACAAAAGCTATAAATTTGCCTTCCTACCAAAGTATAGAGTATCCAATCCCACTCTCTTGCCAAAGTCATAACAATCTTAATGTCTGCTAACTGATAGAAGGGTATTTCACTCTTGCTTTAATGTGAACATTGCTTGTTTATGGTGAATAAGGAATAAGTCTCTCTACGAATACTGAAAACAGATTTCAAATTTATGTTATGCATAAAGCAATAAAACAAGAAGATACAATTTTCATTAAATGCTCTCTAAATGGAAGGAAGCTTGGAAACAGTGTGTCACATTCCGAATGCCGATAATGTGCAGACACCAAGAAGAATACCTTCATCTAATCTCACAATTCTACGGAGAACCATGGTGGTTTGAAGGAAAATGGCACCTAAATGGAGAGGCACTATCAGGAGACGCAACTTTGTTGGAGTGGGTGTGGCATTGCTGGAGGAAGTGTGTCATTGTGGAGGCAAACTTTGAGATCTCATATATGCTGAAGCCACCCAGTGTCTCAGACCACTTCCTGTTTTCTATGAATCAAGATGTAAGAACTCTCAGCCTCCTCTCCAGCACCACTGCCTGCCTGCTGCCTTGCTTCCCATCATGACAATAATGGACTAAAGTTCTAAACTGTAAGCCAGCCCCAATTAAATGTTTTCCTTTTTAAGAGTTGTGTGGTCATGGTGTCTCTTCACAGCAACAGAAAGCCTAACTAAGATAAGAACATTAGCTTTATTGCACAAAAAGAAACTGACACCATACAGATTAACTTTTTCAAAGTCATACATAAGTAACCAAGAAGAGGCAGATTTTGAACCCAAAGCATCTGACTTTGAAGCCCCCATTTAGATGGATTAAGTAACTTGCTTACCCCAAGTAGAATGGCAAGTAAGTAGTATGTTGAAATAGACTTCACACCCAGGGATGCCTAACTCTATAACACCCATAGGTCAGTTGTTTGTTTCATATAATTTACACCATCTGTATAAATAATATGATGACAGTATTAATAAGATTTTCTTACTATCCAAACATGTTTTAGGTTATAGTCTTGGTATTTTGGGTTCTTTTTGGCATTGCCTTGACAAACTAACAACCACTGCATTGTGTCTTCCTGGGAGCATCTTGTTTGTGTGAACAGTACACAACACACTCAACATGGTAGCCCTAGAACCATATAGAGACTGACTACAGGAAAGGGAAAATTTCTGCCCACAGGTTGCCAAGAGTTAAGAGAAACACAGTGTCCCCTAGTGGTTGAAAATGGCATTGCGTTTTTGCAAGAGTCTTAAGTCCATAATTGAGAGAAAACAGGAGTAGCTGCTGAGGTAGGATCAGGTGACACCATAGCACCACGGTTTTCTCTATCCATGAGTGTGCAGCATCTACCGAGGGTGTTCCCTGAGTATACAACATCTACTGAGGGTGTTCCCTATGAGTGTGCAACACCTACCGAGGGTGTTCCCTATGAGTGTGCAACATCTACCGAGGGTGTTCCCTATGAGTGTGCAACACCTACCGAGGGTGTTCCCTATGAGTGTGCAACATCTACCGAGGGTGTTCCCTATGAGTGTGCAACATCTACCGAGGGTGTTCCCTATGAGTGTGCAACATCTACCGAGGGTGTTCCCTATGAGTGTGCAACATCTACCGAGGGTGTTCCCTATGAGTGTGCAACATCTACCGAGGGTGTTCCCTATGAGTGTGCAACATCTACCGAGGGTGTTCCCTATGAGTGTGCAACATCTACCAAGACTGCTTGGCAGACAACCAATGCACAGACACTCAGGTCCAAGAACAACACATCTACCCAGTAGAGGATGACTGGACCGGGGAGTGAATTATATCATAAGAGAAAAGGTGACTGAGAAAGGGAACTACACAGAAATACACTCAAGACTAGATCACCAGTCCTGGAAACTTCTGCGTAATCTTCCAATGCCACCCCCCTTTTTAAAAAAA
This sequence comes from Chionomys nivalis, assembly GCF_950005125.1. Lineage (NCBI taxonomy): Eukaryota > Metazoa > Chordata > Mammalia > Rodentia > Cricetidae > Chionomys > Chionomys nivalis. The sequence goes on along the minus strand of NC_080087.1, from coordinate 121,347,266 downwards.
AGCACTAGAAAATTAGGAAAACCTTGAAAATGTTCTCAAGGGAGAAAATGATGCTAAAAGAAACCCAGATGTGGTAAGTATAAAATGAATGGAATTTTGGATTCATTCCTACTGTCAGCCTCTCTTAGAATTGAGGCAAAGGCAATTGCAGACTTGGGAAGAAAGGCTTAACTTGACCAAATTAAAATGGCCTGAAGCCATGAAGAGACGATGGGTAAAAGAGAAACATACATCAGCTAGGATAGAAGGCAGACCAAGAGTTAGTGCATGACTGAAGGAGATAGAGAAGCTTCAGCCACAGCTAACATGATCCCCGCAGAGTGCTGATCCCCGCTGATTGAGGAGATACCCCAGCTAATCACATTTTCTACTTTAATGGTTACCATTTGTTTCTTATGTAGATTACCAATTTTCAAAGAATTAGAAGATGCATTATAAAATAAAAATAACACGAAAATATAAGCCTTTGCATTATCTTCCACAAAACATGGGGAGCTCATCAAAAGTGCCAGTCATCACTGTTGTCTAAGGGTTGTGCAGAATCTGGTCTCAGTTATTGACCTGTCAAAGAGTTGGCAAAGAAGAAATACCTAGACACACTTAGATGGTACCAAGTAAGGAAATGATGATGCTCAAGCAAACAAACAAAAAGCTATTCTTTGCTGTTCAAGCAATTTAGTACTGTTACAAGCACAGTAAATAACAGCAGTGGGAAAGAGGAGGAAATACCACATTCTGGCATCCAGTTCAATGAAACAAGGTCCTTTGCATTGGTCATTACCCTATCACGGCTCCCAGAACACTGACTGGCACACAGTAGGTACTCGGAAGTCTTGGTTTGCAGAAGGGACATGTGTTCTCACTTAATATGAGACCCCTTCCTTCAAGAGCATTTCCTGAAATAAGGATGAATGCTGTAGCTAATATAGCTTTTCCCTTAATTGAGGAGATTCTCATACTTCAGGGTCTAGCTCAAATATCACTTCCTCAAATTCTTCCCACATCTCTTCCTACTGTCCATAGCCCTGCCTCCTCCAAAAAGTCAGAATTAAACCTTTGTCGTTCTACATTCTTCTTTATTCTCTATAGCCTATTACTTGGTCTTTCCATCTCTATCTTGTTATTGTTTGAGACAATATATATATATATATATATATTTTATATATATGCTTAAATTAATCAGGCTGGCCTTGAAGTCACTCTGTAGCTCAAGCAGCCCTTGAACCATGATTTTCCTGCCTGAGATTCCTGAGTAGCAAAGATTACAAAGCCCACATCACCAGACCTGGCTCATTCATTCTGTGTTAACGCTATAATGCTTACTCGTCTGACTCTTCAGAATCATCAGCTCCAGGAGGGCATGGCTCTAATTTAACCTATTCTTGTACATCATCATCTCCTGTTCTTCTTCCCTCCTTTTGTTTCCTTATATCGCCCAGGCTGACTTGGATCTCAAGATCTTCTTGCCTCAATCTTTCAAATTCTGGAATTACTATCATGCCCAACACAAACCTCCACCTTCCAACATAATAACAAATATTTAAATGTCTGCTAGTTTTCATAAAATAGAATTATATTTTTGGTGTCCAATAAGATACCAGCATAGGCCAGGAGGTGGTGGTGCACATCTTTAATCCCAGAAGAGGCAGACGCGGGTAGATCTCTGTGAGTTTGAGGTCAACCTGATCTACAAAAGTGAGTTCCAGGACAACCAGGACTGTTACACAGAGAAACTTTGTCTTGGGAAAAAAAAAAAAAGATACCAGTGTATATTAGATGCTCACAAGTGTTCATTACATAAATGAATTGAAAGAAAGGTGATTCCAACACAGCTAAGGTGCTTCAAATCCCAGGGTTGGGAGACATCATACCTTGAATATAGAAAAATAATCTTTCCCTTTCCCTTGTTTCTAAGCAGACTGTCCTAGTTAGGGCTTCTATAGCTGTGATGAAACACCACGACCAAAAGCAACTTGGAAAGGAAAGGGTTGACTTCATCTTACAACTCTCAGGTCACACTGCATCACTGAGGGAAGTCCGGACAAGAGCTCAAGGCAGGAACTGGAGAGTCAATGAGGCAGAGGCTAAGGTGAAGTGCTGCTTACTAGCTTGCTCCGCAGGGGTTTGCTGAGCTTGTGTTCTGACAGCACCCTCTACAACCAGCTCAGGTTGGCACCACCCAGGGTGTGCTGGGCCCTCCCATATCAATTATCAATCAAGCATCACAAGCTTGCCCACAAATCAATCTGGTGGGGGCATCTTCTCAATTGTGGTTCCCTCTTCCAAAATGACTCTAGCTTATGTCAAGTTGACATAAAAGAGAGCAGAAGACCTTGCCTAGATCCTGCTCCCAATATTGAACACTGGCACCAAAGCTTAGAGACAAGCCGGGCGGTGGTGGCGCACGCCTTTAATCCCAGCACTGGGGAGGCAGAGGCAGGCGGATCTCTGTGAGTTCGAGGCCAGCCTGGTCTACAAGAGCTAGTTCCAGGACAGGAACCAAAAAAGCTACGAAAAATCCAAAAAAAAAAAACCCCAAAAAACCTTAGAGACAAGATTGAGGGAGTTCCAGCAGAAGTAACATAAGTGTGGCTGGTGAGATAGCTTAGTAGTTAAAATGCTGGAGTGAGGACCAGAGTTTAGATCCCCAGAACCCACATAAATGCCAGGTGTGCACAGTGGTCTGACTATAGTTTCAGCTTCCAAAGGCAGAGAACAAGCTCATTAGTGAGACTAACCATATTGGTGAGCTCTGGGTTTGACTGAGAGACCTCTGCCTCAATTAGTAAGGCAAAAGACCAATGAAGAACAATTTCCAACATCAACCTCAGGCTACACACACACACTTGCACGTGCACACATGCATGTGTTCCCCACACATGCAAATATGCATGCACATACATGCAACACATACAGAAAAACAAAAACACAAGCCAGGCGGTGGTGGCGCACGCCTTTAATTCCAGCACTCGGGAGGCAGAGGCAGGCGGATCTCTGTGAGTTCGAGACCAGCCTGGTCTACAAGAGCTAGTTCCAGGACAGGCTCCAAAACCACAGAGAAACCCTGTCTCGAAAAACCAAAAAAGAAAAAAAAAAGAAAGAAAGAAAGAAAGAAAGAAAGAAAGAAAGAAAGAAAGAAAGAAAGAAAAACAAAAACACAAAATAAAAGTACCATAACTGATGTGGGCTGAAGAAAACGGGGTGAAAAGGGAGAGCTCAGGTGTTCAAGCTAGGCAGATGTGTTAAGTGACGCCTGAAACTAGACATGATAACCTTCTGCCAGCACTGGGAGAGTGTAAACACCTAAAAGGGGAGGAATTGTTTAGCCTGGCCCAACAAGCTCAAAGCAAAAGAAAGAATGAAATCAGGAAGAGAGATCAAAGCCTTATGACAGGAGAGTGAAGAAGAAGACACACTGCTCCCTTTGGACTGAGAAAACAATGCTATACACATGTTCATACACATCAACAAGCATTACTGTCCTCAGCAGGAAGCACAAAGGAGATATTGTACATATAGATGGACCATTAAAGCTTGAAAAACTGAACCTTAATGTAAACAGTCTATGCTTGGAATAGGAAGTCCTTTACCCTCTATGCAAAATATAGTCCTATACCCAGCATTAGTAAAGTGGTGTCTAAAACCCCACTGATTATCACTGCACTATGAGTGAACATACCTTCAAGAGAAGATGAGGAAAAAAAAAAAAAAAAAACAGAGAAATGATCAGAAAAGCCATGGAACTGAATCTCCCAACCTCATGTGTGTGCAAACTAGCAAAATCTCCCAGGTACATTCTCATTGACTACTCCCCACTGCCCAGGACCAATAACCTCTCAAACTGAAGCTTGCAGAACACATACTCACTTCTTCCTACTTTCTGTTTCAGTAACGTTTGCCTGCCTGCCTGCCTTCTGGCAGGTTCTAGGGGACCTCAGAGATTCCTATGACACTAACAATAATTGTGCATTGTAATCTGCTTGAGAGATTAAAAAAAAACTAGAATGTGAAAACCTTAAGAAAATACTGAAAAACAGAATACAATAGCCACAGGGGAAAATATGATAAACTATAGAATTACTGTGAAATGTGGGGAAGGTAAGACTGAGGAGGACTTCCTACCACAACTGGGCTTCCTAGAGAAGAAAGACAAACATTAATTAGCTAAAAGCATTTAAGATGTATGCTATCAAAATTGCTTGTTCAACAGATGAATTAAACAAAAGCCAGGGATCTTAATTAATATATCCAAGTGACATATAAAGAAAAAGAAAAGAAAGAACTAGAATACAAACCAAAGTACTTCAGCTTCAAATCCATGGCAAATGATAGGAATAGGTAAAAAGAAGCAAGAAATGTAAGGTCGGGATAAGAGGTGGATTTGGATGGGATAGAGCAGGTAACTCATAGAATAATAAGAAATAAGCAGCCCCTTGTCCTCCCAAAGAATCTTAGTTCCTCCTCCTCAGGAATACCCGCGACATCTTGAGTCAGTCACTGGACCCTACAGGACTTCTGTATTCCTCACCAACATGCCCAGCTCTAAGACCTGCTTCCCCTCTTAGGGATGCCATCCTCATTCCCAGATGCCTTACTGTCCCAAGAGCCCTGGAAGCATCACGTTTCACATATGGCGTAGCTAACAGAAGTCACTCCACATATGAACTGGCTCTGCTCACAACTCCACCCTCCTCTCTTGCTCCCACCAGTGCTAAGGAAACCAGATGTACAAATGGTTAACAGAGGGGGAAAAAAATCCCACCCAGACCACTTGAAACGCGGCTAGTCTGGCTAGGCTTCCAGTCTGCTTAGCGACTGCTCCATGGCTGCTATTTATAGTCTCTGGGTGCCCAGCCCAGCTTCCAGGTCACTAATTGTGGCCCAATCCTGAGCCAACTCCACACCTCCTCCTCCTCCACCCTGCAACACAAGGAACAAGAAGCAAATCCAGCTTTGTCCAACTGAGAACAGCCAGGAGTGAGACCTGAACCCAAGACCAGTTTATAAATGCCTTGTAGAAGGTATCGAAGTTACCTAAAGTCGACTGCCCTTTACGTGCTGGAGGGCTGAACTGCTTCATCTCTAATGAGAATCCCTCCGGAACTCTCCACAGCAATCCTGAGTTCAGCCCACGGCTCACGAAAGCGGGAAGATAAGGTGTCTAGCATTCACAGAGCTGCACGCTCTTGCTGAGCCTGTCAGCTTATTCGCCGTGTGTACTCCAGTTGTCCACAAGAGAATCAATCAGAGAGGACGAAAGTCCAGAATTAAACCTTTCAAGATGCTTCTCTAGCACCTACAGAATACATTTAAATCCTCAACGTTCTTAGTTTCAGACAGAGACCCTGAGAGTAGGAGTTTTCTGAGAATGCTGTGAATAATCCCTTCTGACTTCAAAAGGATATGATGAGTATTATTTTATAACAATATACTTTCCCCAGAGATGCAGAATACTAAAATGGGCAATGGCTATCTTTTGGCATATGAGGTAATGTGAAGTTATCCTGAGAGCAGAAAAGGTATATAGATAGAGATAGAGATAGATAGATGCAATATGTATACTTACATACATACATATGAGTGTGTGTTTATAGACAAGAGCTAGCCCAAAGACTTGCTAAGGCTTTTATGTTAGATCTGTGTCTGAGTTGCACTGGAAAGCCACCAATGGACCACAAGCTCCGTCATGAATTCATTATCTGAAACCTTGGTCCCATTCATCCCAAATAAATTTGGCGGTTGTCAATGATGTTCATATTCAGAACAAAGGTCAGGGATTAGAGATGAAGGAAAAGGTAGAACAATAGTAAGATGGTCCCTTCCTTCCCAAAATATGGTCACCATTCTTCCCAGAAAGTACAAGTCTCCAGCCTCTGATCCCTTGACTTAGACCAGTCAACACTATACACCCTGATGCCAGTTGTCTTCTCATTTGGGGTTCGATTTAGCCACTGGTTTATATGCCAGGGTTTCTAGTTATTCTGAAGTAAGAACCAGAATGTTGCTGCGCTACCTCATCATCACCCACAAATACCCATTCCCAGCCCCAAATCTTTCCTCCCAAGACCACAAGGGGGGAAAAGTTTCCAAATTAAAAAACTAAAACTGGCAACAAAGGTGCCCCATGGCAGTAACCTTTAAAACTGGCCATTAAAGTTTATAAGTCAGACGGGCACCAAGTGAATGATCAAGAAGAGAAAAACAGCCCCCTCCCTTCAGGACCCAGAGCCACAGCCTCCTTCCACACAGCTGATGTCACAAGAAGCACTTGCAGCCGTCAAGGGCTCTCTGTGTCCCAACTACAACTGCTCACCATATAGATAGCCTCTGTGTGTCTGGTTACCTAGAAAGGGAAGAGGAGGGACAAGGAGTCATGGTTTGGGGTGTACATGAGGTAGGGAAAACTGGGAAAGGGAAGGAAATACCCCAAATCTCTCCCTAGTAGGAAGGCTGCCCTGGTCACAGGTCATGGGGGAATAGACTTCATCAGACTCCTAGGTTGGCAATTATCAACTTTTCTTTCCACCAATGCACATGAGGCATGGCACAGATTCCCATGTGATTCAATGTGCAATGGCCCTTAGCTATCCTGGGACAAGGGGTACATATCAGAGTTATCCTGAGACAAGGGGGTGCATATCAGAGTTATTCTGATAAAAGTATGAGTAGCTTAGAAAGCCTTCCAAATCATTCTGACCACCTTTTTGTGGGGTATATACACCTAGGAAGAACCATGAGTTTGGGATACTACTTCTTCCCTCCCTCCCTTCCTTCCACTTGGAAGGTATATTCAACAAATACACCTGGAGAGTTTGTGAGCCAGGCATTGTTCTAGGGGCAATGGGAACAAGCATGAACATGCAGACCCAAATTCCTGTGTGCATTGAGAATCTAAGCCCACTAGAGAAGAAAAGCAACATATTTAAAGAGCAGCATCTGCAGAATATAGGCCCTGGTAATGCTAACAGAAACAAAACAGAACAAAAAACCAGAGTAAGGAAGGGAAAGAAAGATCTGGGAGCATAGTGCTGCACGTCAATAAAACATTCAAGAGGTAGAGACAGGAGAATTGCAAGTTCAAGGCCAATTCAGGCTACAATCTCTCAAACAAACAATGCTAGCTGGGGTCGGGATGGAAGTGAGGTTGAAACTGTAGATAAGGTGGTCAGAATACCCTCAATCAGAAGGTAGCACTTGAGAAAAGACCTAAAGAAAGAAAAAGAAGCATTGGCAAGATGAGTCAGCAGTTAAGGGCACCTGCCACCAACCAGGCCTGAACATCTGAGTTCAATCCCCAGGATCTACGTGATGGAAGGAGAGACGTGACTCACTGTCCTCTCACATCCAAACATGCCCTGATGTGTGTTTGCCTCAACCCCCACCACACACACATGCACACAGAAGGAATAACAAAAATGTAACTTAAAGAGAAAATGAGCTGTGTGTATATCTGAAGAAAGAATTCCCAGTAGAGATAAGAGCAAATGAGAAGGTCTAGTATATCACTAGACATGCTAGTGGAGGAAGGTGGCCACAGAGCTGAGCCTGTGCACCACTGGCCACCATAGGGCTCCTCCTGTCTTGAATCTTAAGGTTCTAGGTAGTATGGACTGAATGCCTGTTGGACTAAATCATCCAGGCCAGGGGCATACCAAGAAGCAGAAAAAAACTTAAATAGCTTGGTGGAAGAGGACATGGATAGGTAAAGTGAGCTTAATATTAAAGATTTCTCTCTATTTAAATATCTTAAAGTTCCCTTAAACAGAATCTCATCTATCCTCACAAAACCCTTGTAAAGAACAGAAGTTATATCCCTTAGTTAAGAACTAGCAAGGAGGGGCTGGAAAAATGTCTCAGAGGTTAAGAGCACTGGCTGCTATTCCAGAGGTCCTGAATTCAATTTCCAACAACCACATGGTGGCTCACAACCATCTGTGATGAGATCTGGTGCCCTCTACTGGTGAACAGACAGAACACTGTATACATAGCAAATAAACAATATTTTTTTTTAATGAACTAGCAAGGAGAGAAGGGATCATTTATTTTAAATCCAAAGCTGGAATAGGTATTTTGCTCTTAATATCCTATCATAAAATCACAGAATACTAAAAAATACACAAGACAGATTAGCTTTCCCAATCCTCTCATCTTAATTTAAGAAGCACTTAGCAAAATTAAAATTCAGCTTTTCTAAGCAAGGGTTAACACTCATTAGAAAGCAAGATAGTGGTGCAGCTTTTTAAAAAGGGAGACCAATTCTCTCAAATCCCACATTCTAGAGACTCCCCTGCAAGGAATGATATGGTGGTGGCATCAGGGTCATAGAAGACCAAACAGTATCTTCTGTCATCACACCCCTAGAAAAGCCTAGGTCCACCCACTGCTCTTGATCTAGTTCTCTTCAGCTAATGTCCTTTGGGAAACAGAAGATTCACTAGCCAAGTGGAGCAGGCTCTGAAGACCAGAACTAAATCTGTAGCATGAATCTGAAGACACATACAGGGGTGGGGGTGGGGAGCTCGCATGCATGCACAAACGTGTACAGTCAGTAGCAAGGAAAGGAAAGCACACATACAACACAACACAGCAGGGCAGCTGCAGAAAACAACTGCTTGTTAAGTTAAAATTAAACTCTGCACAAATATTGACCTTTGGAGGGGACAGAAACCGGTCCCATATTTACCAGCTTTATAAATGGGGTTGACCACAGCTACCCCACGTGCTTGGCCAGCATGATGGCAGGATGGGGTGAGGCCCCACTTTGGGGGGGTGGGAGATGAATATGAGAGGAGCAGAATACATTTTAAATACTTTCTGAAATGTCCTCACTCTTGGTAAGTCAAAGTTCCCAAAGCCTTACACACTGGATCTTCTAGGAAAGTAAATAAGGGAGACTCAGAAAGGGGGGGTAGGTGTCAGAGAAATAGGAACAGAGGAGAAAAAGGAAATTCAGAAGGCAAGTTGTTAAGAAGAATGAGATGCAGAATACATTAAAGCAGAATGTGGAGAACACTGAGCAGCTTATCCTTTTGAACCCTGGCCCTTGGTCAAACCAAGAGTCATAAGGTAGACCAGGTGACCAATTTAAGTAACCTAGCAAAACAACATGAACTGACCTGGTTTGAGTTTTGGCTGTGCTACTTACTAGATATGTAACCTGGGGAACTCAATCACCACCAGTTTCTCATCTACAAAATAGAAATATTAATAAAAAAGACTGCCCTAATTCACAGACTAGCATCAAAGAAAGGCAACGTGAGTGAGAGTACTTTGCCAACCATAAAAAACCATACAGATATTATTTTATTAATTCCTTGCCAGCTAATTGTTTATCTTCATATTCCAAATTTGTGGGCAAACTAAAATCTCCCTCTGGCAAAGTTACAGGCTACAAAGGAGAGCTTAACCTTGCCTTGAACTGTTTAAAGGATCTTCCCCTTGCAGTAAATAGGGACAGACATTAGAGAAACTGGGAAATTTAGCTCTGTTCAGAATCTCTGCCTTCTTCCTCTTTCATGCTCTCCTTTATGCTCATGATCTACAATATATAGCAAGATGCATAAAAGTCTAGATTCACGTACATGTGTCACCACACACATCCCCCAAAACCCACTCTACGTCTGAATACGAAATACCCCAAAGGCTCATGAGTTAAAAGTTTGTCCTGTTGGGTGGTGGTGGTGGCAGCCCACACCTTTAATCCCAGCACTTAGGAGGCAGAAGTAAGTGGATCACTATGAGTATAAGGCCAGCCTGGTCTATGGCGCTAGTTCCAGGACAACCAAGGCTATAAAAAAACAAACAACAACAACAATAAAAAACAACCCTGTCTTGAAAAAACAAATAAAAAGGTTTGGTTCTCAATCAATCAATGATCAGAAGGAGGCTGTGGAAGAAGTAATTAATTAGCCTACAAGGCTCTGACCTCATCAAGGGACTCCTAACTTGACAGTCCTATTGATAGATGACATGAACCTTAGGCAGGGGGACCTAGGAATGGGGCCTTTGCAGCAAGCTTTTAGAGGCCATATCTTGTCACCAGGCCCCGCTCATTCTACTCTCTCTGCCTCACAGACATCAGTGATGAGCATCTTTGCTTTACCACATGTTCCTCACCATGGTGCTCTACCTAACTAACAGCCCAAGACCACGGCCATGTCTACAACTGAAGCCTCTGAAACCCTGAGCCAAAAATACCCTTTTTTTCCTTTAAGTTCATTTTCTCAAATATTTCTGTCTTGACAATGGAAAGCAGACTAACATGCCCACTAAATTTCAGAAATTATTGTAAATAAAAAGTACTTAGAGATTTCTTCCCCAAAATTAGGTGCCCAGTTTTGCATGGCCCCGCACCTCTGTGTGGTGTACTGCTCACACTGTGTATCTTGAAACTGTGGAGAAAACAAGCAGCTACTATTTTTGCATCTGAAAAAGGTGACGACCAAATTAAAGTCCTTTACCTTCTTGGTGCTAAGCTAATATAAACCACTAGTGTCTTTTGACTCGGCTTTGCTCATTCAATGTTTTACCTTAATATATTACAGTTTATATTGTTGAATGTGTGTCATAAAACACAAACATTGTACAGCAGAGCCATGTCAGCAATTCAGGAAGAATCCCCAACGTTGCAGTCTCTGTGGTCACAAGGCAGGAAGATGTTTTTGCGTTCCCTGCACCAAATACGTGCTGAAGCATAGACTCGAAACAAGTTGGGGAGGGACAGATGGACAGGGATAGACAGGGCTGGGCGGGGAATTAAGCTGCAGGTGGAGGATGTCGCCCTTGGATACTGATCAGAACTATAACCCTTAGCAATCTCTGTCACCCTTGACAGACGCCAGGAAGACACTAGCGCTCCAGGTTCAGTCACTCACAGGAGAGTGCCTCCTCACGCCTGTCTTTCTCGTGGACAAATGGCTGGCCTCCCCCGTATAAGCTTACAGTTTGTGGTCAAACCCATTAGACTATAGCCAGAATGGATATTGTTTGCAAGGTATTCCATACTTGTAGAAAATTACAATTACCATCCATTTAATCACACACATGGGGCACGGGGGCTGGGAGAATCTCCTTTTCTTTTACTAAATTTTTCATTTATTTTACATACCAACCTCAGTTTCCCCTCCCTCCTCTCTTCCAGATCCTTTCCCCCTCCTCCTCCATTCAAGAAAGGAGGAGGTCTCCCATGGGAGTCAATAAAGCATGCCATATCACCTTGAGGCAGGACCAAACTCCTCCCCTGCATCAAGGCTGGGTGAGGCATCCCTGCATAGGGAATAAGTTCCAAAAAGCCAGCTCATGTGTCATGGACAGGACCTGCTCCCAGTGCTAGGGGCCCTACAAACAGACCAAGGTACACAACTGTCATCCACAACCAGAGGGCTTAGGTGGATCCCATGCAGGCTCCCTACCTGTCAGTCCTATGAGCTCAGGTCTGTATCTTTTTCCCTGGCATAATCTTCACACACACACACACACACACACACACACACACACACACTCATATAATTCTTCCTCCCTCTCGTCATTTGGACTCCCAGAGTTCAACCCAGTGCTTGACTGTAGATCTCTGCATCTGCTTCCATCAGTTACTGGATAAAGGCTCTCTGTTGGATATTAGGGTAGTCACCAATCTGATTACAGGAGAAGGCCAGTTCAGGCGCCCTCTCCACTATTGCTAGGAGTCTTAGCTGTGGTCATCCTTGTGGATTCCTAGGAGTTTCTCTGGCACCAGGATTCTCCCTAACCCCAAAATGGCCTCCCTCTGTCAAGTTATCTCTTTCATTACTCCCCCCCTGTCTGCCCCCAACTCAACCAAACTGATTTCTCATGTGCCCATGCCCCCATCCCCTCCCTGCCACCCCCCACCACCAGTTTATCCAGGAGATCTAATTCATTTCCCCTTCCCAAGGAAATGCATGAATCCCTCTTGGGGTCCATCCTTAGTTAGTTGTTAGCTGACTTCTCTGGGGCTGTGGACCGGAGTCTGGCTGTCCTTTGCTTTATGTCTAATACTCACTGATGAGTGAGTACATCCCCCCCCCACATCAATAACTCTGACATGGAAATCCTAGGGAGAAGAGTGGGACAGGGACTGGAAACAAGCATCATATAAAGCAAAACATTCTTCAGAAGACATCTAGGACTTTGTACAAACTAGTTACTCTGTGAAAGAACAAAAAAGCTCACACTAAGACAAATGATTATCACCCAGCAGATGTGGCAGATCCGTCTGTCTATAGGGGCTCCTGGTTCTACCCACAGCCCCATCTATGACCCTCCTGACATTTCATAAACTAAATTCAGTTCACCCAACTTGAACAGTTTGAAAACTACAAGCCCACACAAGATTTTACAGTTGAATACTATTTGTTTTCAGTGATCTGTGTTTCTGACCGAATGGTAGATTGATCCTAAACAGATCATGTGACATTAGAACTGATTTCTATTTAGAATTTCTTAGTCTAAGAAAGCAAAATATTATTCCTAGGGGCTTCTAAGCAAAAGTACTTTAATACTGAATATAATAGCAATGTAAGTTCTCTATAGGTCAGTAAAACACAAAAGGCTTATATAGAGGTATGAGAAATAAACATGAGAGACAGGGTCCAAACAGAAGGGGACTCTTACATGAAAACTGGATGACCAAGACAGGGTGACAGAAAGAAGAGACTCACAGCTAGATGTGTGGCATGCCACTTTAATCTCAGCGCTAGGGAATCAGAGGCAGGTGGATCTCTGTGAGTTCGAAGCCAGCAGTGATTTATGTCATGAGCTATCAGCTAGCCAGAGCTAGGCCCTGTCTCAAAAAGAGAGGCAGAGACAGAGAAAGAGAGGAGAGACTCACAGGCTGTGAGTTGTGTCCACACACTGGAGCCGACCTACTTTCTGTCTGAGATCCAGGCACAGCAGAAGTTTCTGGCTGCCTTAGGACCGTCGGAAATTCAGAAATGACTAAACTGCAGGCACACTAGGAAGCACCTTCCACTGTACTCTTTGAAGCTCTCAGAGAAGCAAATAAGGAAACATTGCTACTGGGTACCTGTGAGTGCTGCCGACTCACCAGCCCCAGGAAACAGCCTGAATAGAGTCTTATTCAGGCCCAGGGAAAATGCTGTTAAAACATACAAAACCCCTTTGACTAATGTGAGCAGGGAAAGAGCCTCTATAATTAACAGAGACTGTCACAGGCATCAGGGGCCTCGGACGTGTTCGACGCAAACCACTTGAGAAGACCCAATCTTTTAGGGGAAGGCTGGGGTTTGTGAGCAGGGCTCCAACATGCTGGGGACAACTTTTCCAAAAGCATCCCACCATATTTAAAAAGAAGAAGAGAAATGGAGGTGGAGTACGGGGAGGAAAAACCCCAAACCTCAACTTAATATTTTCCCACCACTGGAACTAAAAAGTGAAAAGAAGAAGTCCAAATGCAACCAGGTTTCAATTAGGGCCTAATTAGAAAGAAAAGCGGCGCTCCTCTGACAGCTCCAGAGGGAAGGGATGCAGGCGGTCCTGAGCTGAGCTGTCCACTTGAAAGCTGTGATGATTAGAGGACAGCTTATATGGAGATGGTGAGGGAAGGGAGGAGCAAAGGAGGGAGCGTGGGGCTGGCCAATCCTGCAAGTCAAAGGCCAGAACTGAAAGTCAGAAGCACACACTGATCAGTCACCATGTGTAATGCATTACATAGAGGACCGTAAGGGGAAGGACTCCACTCAGGCTCAGCACTACACACACACACACACACACACACACACACACACACACACACACATATATATACATACACATACATACACACACATACACACATATACACACACATACACACATATACACACACATACACACATATACACACACATACACACACATACACACACATACATACACACATACACATATATACACACACATACACACACTTACACACATACACACATATACACATACACATATACACACACACATATACACACATACACACATACACACATATACACACACATACACACATATATATACACACACATACACACACACACATACACACACACACACGAGTGTTCTGGGAATTTTAAACTCCACTTCTTTAGAGACATAAATTCATATGGCCTCTCTGCCTTTCTCTCAGATCCTAAGTGTTGTACATAACACACAGAGACTTAGGAGAAAAGCATTCTATCATCAAATATTCCTGAATGAAGTGATGTGGATTTGCCCCAGTTCTCAAAATAAGCCAAGTTAAGTTTAAGCTTATACCAGCAGGTAGGTGAACGGCTGGAAGGGCATTTTGTATTTTCCTTAGGATCCCAGAGGATTAAAGGCCTCTTTCTATAGGAAGGTCATAATACACAAGAAGAGGTAGAAAGGAGCCAGGTAGGCACCTTTGCATGCAGTGTAGGAGGGGAGGAAAAGCCTGTTCCACTCAGATGTGCAAGACTCCAGCGGTATGATTAGGCAGTATGGAATATTTCCCGCCCCCTTGCTCGAGGGTACACTCTCCCTTGTTGATTTAGTCCAGGCAACTTGGAGGAGGGACAGGAAGGGCTACGGCAAACATGTCACAGCCTGAAGTGAATAGGGCCAACTGAAAGAAGAGGCAAAGAACAGAGCTGAGAGGAGAGGAAAAGAGGAGAGGCCTCTCTTCCCATCCCACAGTCTGGGCTCCATCCAACACAAAGTTAATTCCTAACCTCAACTTCACCACCCTGCCCACTGCTTACATGATTTATCCCTCTATCTGCCTGCATCGCCTTTATAAGCCTCCCAGCCCTATAGACCATTATAAAAGATGGCTGTGCTGCTGGCTCAACCTGGCCCAGCGCTGGCTCCTGCCACGGTAACCCTCCTCCACCCTTTCATTTTACAAGCCTTCCGCCATCATGGAAATCTGAAATCCCACGAAAGAACAGTAAACAAACACCACAGGGAAAAGAAAATACCTATCCAGGCCACTCAGGACAGCAAATGTCACAAATGGACGGATGTCTGTAGGCAGGGGTGAAGGCCTCCAGGCACCAGCAGTGAGCTGCCTTCTTAGTCGGGCCCAACTGCACACAGCTGAGCTGATCCCTCATGGGGCGAGGCCAAGTCTGAATTTCAGTTTCACTCCCTGTACTATGGAAGACATCACTTCATATGTGAAGTGGTCCCAGACACAGCTGAGTGCCTGGCATACAAAAGGTACACAAAATAGTAGCTACTGTGGTCTGGGATACTAAACATCTGGAAAATGGGGTACAGTCACAGTTCCTATTTCTTCCTAATACAAATTTAAACTTTTCAGCAAGGTTTCTCCTGTATTCTGTACAAGCTTTCCCTTTCAAAACCAGATTCCACTGACTGACCCAACAAGAATAACCCAAATGAAGTTTCCTAGCAGTGGTGTCTGTTTTATTGTCTTTTTGTTTGCTTGTTTTCTGAGACATTGTCTCTCTCTGCAGCCCAGGCTGACCTGGAACTCATTATGAAAACTTGGGCTGGTGATCGATCCACTTGCCTCAGCCTCCCAGGGTCAGGGATTACAGATGTGGATCACCATGCCTGGATTTCCTGGTCTCTTCATCGCTTTGAACCCATGTCTGCTTCTGCATCTCCTCATATATCCCAGAGACTCTCTCAGCTCCAGCGTCCCAGGCTATGCTTTCTCATCACAGGCCTCCAGAGAACCTGCCAATGCTGCTGGCATCTGTTTTTTCCCTAAAATGCCCTCTTACCACAGAGCCTAAACTAAAACACCAGGGTCAGACCTTCCCCAACTAACTTGGCTAAGAACGGACAATAAGGAATTCTCCGCAAGTCTCTGGGGCTCCAATGGCTCTGCCAAGGAGCCTGAGCACTCCCTCAGGGTTCTGTTGTTCACTTGGGGTTAAGGAGCCAGGAGATGGAGGCAGAGGGCAGGAGGGCTGGGGAGGGCAGGAAGAGAAGAGAGCTTTGATTCAGCGACCAGACTGAGCACTCTACAGGCCGGGCTCCACTGAGGTTTCTCGGTGAAACAGGCCTCTGTGGTAGCAGTGTCTGTAAAGCGGATGGAAATGCCCATAAAGTCATATCAAACCCTGTGCAGAGAAGGACAGGGATATATATAGAACCAGGAACCAAAGGAGCCACAGGGGATTCAGGCGGCCAGCTCCGCCCAGCCCTTAAACACGCCTCAGGGAAGGGGGAGGCCCAAGGAACAAGCTCCAGGAATGAAGGCTGGAGACAGCCCGGCGGGTTTGCCAAGGGAGTGGGGAAATTAGGGGCGTCTCAGGGACAATGCTAGAAGGAGGGGAGCTAACAACTAGGCTGTTGGAATCAATCAGGGCTGGGGGCAGCCTAGGCTGTGCCAGCTCAGGGATGCTAAGCAGCCAAACTTGAGAGTTTGATCAGAGCCTGGTAGCTGTGATAGTCTGCTTTGGTGTCCCGCAGTCTTGACAGGGCACTGCTTCCTTCTCAGAGACAAGAGCCACTAATAATTTGTTTCCCTGTATCACACTTGCAACCAGCACCTCCACTACAAATTAGTCTAGGAACTAGGGTGTGCCTCTCACCCCTCCTCCCCATTCCCAGCCTCCCAGAGAAACTGGAGTTGAGGACAGGTACGAAAAGAAAAGAAAGGAACAGGAAACATAAACTGTGGAAGTGTCTTGAAACAAAAAAAAAGGACCCTAGGAAGAAAAACTGCTATGAAGTAGAATCAAGTCAGGTGTGATGCTGCACAGCTGTATTCCCCAGAGTCTAGGGAACTGTGGCAGGATTATTGTGAGTCTGAGCTAAGTCAAGTGCATACATCAAGTTTGAGGACAGCTTGAGCTACACAGAGAGACCTTGTCTCCAGAAAGCAAAGGATAACAACAAAAAGAAAACAGAGATGCAGATAAAGGTCAGTCATCAACAGAGAACATGCTTAGCAGGCACAAGGTCCTGAGTTGATCCCCAGAACCACAAACAAGACGACCCAAACAAATCACAGAGAAAAGGGCGGCTCACAGAACGAGGCCAGGGCCTCACCAACCACTGTACCTGCTAGCACAAGGCTCAGAAGAGACAGTCAGGAGAGATGGGGCTCATCGGCTCAGAACTGCTGGGATCCCTCCCTCCCACTAACCATCTTGCCAAGGTAGGCTGTCAAGACTCAATGCCTGGGTAATGGGGATCTACAAGACACCAAACCTACATAACTTTCTTATCTGAGCCACATTCAGGCAACCAATCCTCCAACTCCCTAGCCCCAATCAAGAGAATCCCTCCCTCCCAGAATCACCAGTGCCAGGCACACAAATATATCAAGGTTTTGGCGCCACCTGCTGTCTACTCCCTGGTAGCTGAGTGAACAAGGATGGGCCTGAAATTTCCTTATTTCATCACAAATGTTACAGGAACAAAGTTTAAGAGAATATTAGCTGTAAGTTCTAAAACCAGGATATATCTCAGTGGTGCAGTACTTGCTCAATTTCTACCAAAGGGTGATCCCTGGAGAAATTCACTCTAGTTCCCAGGTCTGTCATCTTGGGAACTCCAACTCCAATTCCTTTTCCTTTCTGGTTCCTCCAGAGCAGTGGTTCTTAACCTTCTAATGCGGCAAGCCTTTAATACAGTTCCTCGTGTTCTGCTGATTCCTAGCCATAGAATTAATTTCATTGCTACTTCATAATTGTAATTTTGCTACTGTTATTAATTGTAATGTGAATATCTGATATGCAGGATATCTGATATTCAACCCCTGTAAAAGGGTCATTTGAACCCCAAGGGGCTGTGACACACAGGTTAAGAACCACTTCTCCAGAGTCTTTTACTGTGTGTTTATTTCCAGTGTTAAAGTCATTAGTCTGCAAAGTTCCTTTTCTAAGAGTCTTGTGGATTTGAAAACAGAGAGAAATCAACAAGTATTTTTCTAGTTAATAAGTCTGTCTATTTTAAAATTTTTTCTACAGCACCTTATTTGGATTTTCTGGGTTTTAAGCAGAGGTTCTGATTTTGCACCTGCATGACATGATCAAGGGCTTCTCATCCAACACTGACGACAACAGTGTTCCACAAGCAAAGCTGAGACAGTTCATCTGCCTTGTCATTTCTGTCTCTTGTTCTGATATGTAACAGGTTCACTGAGAAGTCAGTTGATCCCACAGATAATACCTCTGTTAATTCAATTTGCCAGGTATCTCTATGGTACCTACCA
Organism: Chionomys nivalis; assembly: GCF_950005125.1. Classification (NCBI taxonomy): domain Eukaryota; kingdom Metazoa; phylum Chordata; class Mammalia; order Rodentia; family Cricetidae; genus Chionomys; species Chionomys nivalis. Next base: position 121,329,103 of record NC_080087.1, on the reverse strand, counting down.
TAGACCAGTCATGAACTGAAGCTAGGATGGTAAGAGATACAAGGTCTATATTCTTGTACATTCTAGAATCTTTTACCTACTGACATATTAGGTACAGAAATTCCTCATCCATCTTAAAGAATAGCTGTGTGACCCACAAAGATCAAAATAATAACATACATGACTTTGTAAAGAGATAAAATGAAGGAGACAGGGGGAGGGGGCGATGGATGGAATACCAGTGCTTGAACGGCTGAGACAGGAAGATTGCTCTGAGTTTGAACTATGAAGTGAGTTCTAAGCCAGCAGGCCAATCTGTGGAGAGGAGAGAGGAAGGAAATTTGGAGATTTTGTCTCTAAAGACCAAAATTGAGTTTCCCCTACTACACAATACTGAACCAATTCTAGTGGCCACATGCTTCCTCCAGTCCCAGGGTCTTTAGTGGGAAGAAGGGAGGGATCTGTCCCATACTGGGATTAATGGTTCAAAATGTATATAATAAGCATTTCTCCAAATGTCACCACAAAAATATGTAGGATTCCATCAAATGGAATAAAGAGAGGGTTTTTTAAAATTCAGTTATTATATATGTATGGTTGTTTTGCCTGCAAATATGTCTATGGGACATACACCTGCAGTGTCTACAGAAGCCAGAAAAATGGCATCATATTCCCTTGGAAGTAGGATTATAGATGGCGTGAACCACCATGTGGGTGTTAGGAATCAAACCCTGGTCCTCTATAAGAAGAGAGAGTTTTTTTTTTTAATGGATCTTATCAGAAACTGGTAAGTTAAAGTCAGTCATAGAATTATAGGGCGCTCATGTCCTCTCCTCATCTAGCTCCTAGTTTTCCCAAGCGAGACTGGTGCACTGTCATTAGAGAAGGGCTTCCCAAGGCTTCTGTGATAGCCTTATCAGGTAAGACAGACTCTCTGCTTACAACCACAGCATTACTATTATAAGCATGGATGAAATGCCTGGCAGTATATAAAAGTATTTTGTTTGTTTAGTTGGTTGATTTGGGCTTTTTGTTTTATATTTTGTTGTTATTATTAGTCTATATTCTTTAGGCAGAATCTCATGCCTAAAATCTCAGAATTTGGGAGGTGAAGAAAGAAGGATCAAGAAACCAAAGACAGCCTAACGAGTTTGAGGCCAATCTGGACTACATGAGGCTGTTTCAAAAAAGAAAGAAGGAAGGAAGGAAGGGAAGGAGGGAGGGAGGGAAGGAGAGAGGGAGGGAGGGAGGGAGGGAGGGAGGAAAATGACAACAACCCAGAAAATCCAAAGGCAATAGATTTTTTTTATCTTGTCTTAAAAACGAAATGAAACAAAACAAAAAACAACTGTTTTTACTGTGTAGCCCAGGCTGGCCTTGAACACCCAACTGTCTTCTTGTCTTAGCCTACCATGTTTAGATTACAGGTGTGCCCATCCTGAGGATAGCCTCAGCTGGCTATGGAGCTGAGGGTGACTGTAAGCTCCAAATCCTCCTGCCCCACCTTCAAGGTGTGCATCACCACCATGGCTAACTCTGATGCTAAATTCCCTTAAAACAAAACAAAGAATAGACCACAGTTGAAAGAACTAAGCTCTTTCAAGAGAGAAGAAAAGAGAGGAAGAACAGCAGACCTCCCCTCAACTTAGAGTGCATACTTTGAGAGTCTACTTAATAGGTCTGAGGACAGGGAGCGTCTGATGAAGGCAGCAACAGTCAAGGCTAACAAGCAGGGAACCCAGAAGAAGGTTCCTCTAAGTGACCTTCCTCATTAGTGGTTCTCAACCTTCCTAATGCTGCAGCCCTTTACTACAGTTCCTCATGTTGTGACCCTCCAACCATAAGATTATTTCTGTTGCTACTTCATAATTGTAATTTTGCTACTGTTATGGATCAAAATGTAAATATCTGTGTTTTCTGATGGTCTTGCGTGCCACCCCTGAGAAAGGGTCACTTGACCCCCCCCCCAAAGGGGTCATGACCCACAGGTTGAGAACTTCTGTTTTAGATCTAGTCATTTCTTATGAGTTTTCTGAGATTCCACTAATTTCCTCACAGAGAATACTCTATTTGTCCTCACTAGGTACTTTGATTTTCCCTATATAGCACTTTTTCTTGGGTGGGTGGTGTGTGCATAAATACCTGACCCCACTTCTAAGACATGATTCTTGGGGCAGGAATCAGGTCAGTCATCTTGGTATCTGTAGCACTTAACAAGTACTAAAAATGCTAGTTTCTGGGTTTGGGGTGGTAGCGCCATTGACAAAGTATTTATTATGCAAACGCTGAAAGACTTGAATGCAATCCAGATAGGTAGGTAGGTAGGTAGGTAGGTAGACAGACAGACAGACAGACAGCGGGAGCTATAGATATGCCAGGGTCTGATGGATGTACCTATAATGCTAGCACTGGGAAGGCAGAGACAAGAGGATGCATGAAGCTTGCTGGTTAGCCAGTGAATCTGCAAGCTCAAGGCTCAATGAGAGACCTTGACTAATAATAATAATAATAATAATAATAATAATAAGCTTGAGGGTTGAGGAGAGGATGGCTCAGTTACTAAAACACAAGTATGAGGACCTGAGTGAGTCCTCAGAAGCCATGTAAAGCCAGGCACAGTAGCACACATCTGCTGTGATCCCAGCATTTCTACAGGAAGATGAGGAGGATACCCAGAAGCTCACAGGCCAGTGAGCCTGGCACATGTAGTGGAAAAAAAGCAAGAGACTCTGTCTCAAACAAGGGAGAGGCACTCTTCTCTCCGCACACATGCCTTGGCATGTGTGCACCTCCATTCACACACATGAATGTGAACACATACATGAATGTGCACACATACACACATGAACACACATACACACATAAACTTTTTAAAAATGTTTTCAAATAAGAGGGTGATTGAGGACACGGACCTTGTTTCCATATGCATGTGCACACAAATGCAGATGTATGCACATGCAAACACATACAGACACATATACCCAGAGATGCTAGCTCCCTATCCCCCATTCCAGTACCTGTGCTTGAGAAATCTAAACCTAAATCCTCACCTAGTGCTGCGTGAGGACAATAACATTCACAGTAGCCATCCAGTCCAACTACACTAAGTTGTCAAACCATTTCAGGATATTGGCAAGAAAACTCCTTTTACTCTTGGCCCAGACATTTACTCTTAAGGTTTGTCTCCTCCTCCTCAAAAGACTCTAGGAAATAGGGTTAGTTTTAAGTTCTAGAAACTCTAATCATTCCTGTTTTCTCCAAGCTAAGAGCTTGAAGGAAGACTGCGAATACCCCATGAATATTGATGAGTCCCTGTGGTCACATGAATATTAACAACGCCCTGTGGCTTTCGGGAATAACTGCCCAGCTAGAAGGTCTAATATTAGCCTTGGCTAGGCCAGAAAGGTGGAATGAGCGTATGTCCATACATACCCACAGGGAGTAATGGATTGATGGTAGGGGCCAGTTTAGGGGTTGGCCTCTAAGCAAACATGGGCACGTGGGCAATTAAGAAAAGACTAAACATGTGCCTCACACCCCTGGCACTGGCTCTGTTAGCTATTACCTGGGTAGGAATCCCCAATTCTCTTGCTTTGCAAGTTAGGATATAGAAGCTAAATCACACACAATCCGGGGCGGGGAGGAGCATTGGTACAAACACATTGACCTAATTAAATTGCTAAAGCAGAGGGGTAGGCAAGGTTCAAAGTCAGATCACATTAGACAAAAGCCAGGATCAAATAATAAGACTCAATTAGTTAACTAAATATGGAGTTTGCAGGTCACATATTAACAGTAATGAAAGATCTATAAACTGAATTAGCAAACAAAGACAATGATAACAGGTTTCAGAGGAAAGACATTCTCAGGCTGAAGAGGTAGTGGAAAGGGTTAATCTCTATTTATACCTATAGCTAGGGTGTGTTTCAGTGGTAGAGAGCTTGCTGGGCATGCATAATCCACACAGGTTCAATCTCGTGTGTGTGTGTGTGTGTGTGTGTGTGTGTGTACCTTAAAAAGATATTTACACCTATAGATTTTGGGCCAGGAGACATCAAGAAGAATGATTTTTTTTAATATTTTATTAATTTGTGTAGGTTGGGTGCTTCACCAAATGTATATCTATGCACTAAGTTTGTACAGTGCCCTTGGAGACCATAAGGGAGCTTGGGTCCCTGGTTTCAAACAGTTATGTTAAAGATGGGTGCTGGGAATAGAACCCCGGTTCTTTGCAAAGCAAAGTTAAGAGCAGGCAGAGCTCTTAACCACTGAGCCATGACTCCAGCCCCATCCCACCCCCTTTTAAATAGTACTGTGAATCAAAATTAACCAAAGAACCCTATTGCCCCTCACCCTGGTTCTAAGTTTCAAGCCTACTTCTATACTACATGACAGTCTTATTAAAAGGAAAAGCAGGTCAAGGAGCCTCTGGACTAGTAAAACTTAATGGTAATGAAGAGATTCTCACTGCATGCACACACTAGGATGTACTACTCTTAAAACTTGCAAAGCATCTCATCATTCTTCTAGGCTGATCTTACTCAAAAGCCTTGACCCTTCAGCTCTGTGTGAAAACACTGACCCAGCCCCCTTCATGCAGGAAGAACAGAGGGGCCTGTGGCCCTAACCCAAGCTGAGGTGGTGAGAGGCCACACCTAGGAAGAAGGGGGCTACTCACGGGAGCTGTGTTCTGTCACACAATTACCATATTATGTGGTTCTAATAAAAAGAAATACTTGAAGTTTTACTAGTGCCATATAATAAAGTATTTATAGAATCCGGGGGGGGGGGTAGATGGGGAGGGAAACAGGCAGAATCAGAATTGTTAGTAACAGCCTGGCAACAACAACTCTCAGTGTCAGCCATCCAGGTTAAATCTGAATGCAGAGCCTCCACTGTGGGGGTAGGGAACAGCATGAACACAACACACAACACAGACCCTTCCCCCAGCAGTGTGTCTCTGGCTAACTGCAGAGGAGGTGAGGGAAAGGCAGGAACACTAGCAAAACTACTGGGTCTAGGCCTCAAAAGGCTGGGGACGGAGAAGAGGAGTATCATGGAAAGAAGGAATGGAACAGCAGCTTGAAGACTATTCTGGAGCTAAACTCTGAGCACCATTCACCACACCTGACCATTCCACATCGGGGCTGCTGTTATTGTGCATGCCCTTTCTGAGACCTCTCACGTTCTCCACCTGGGTGCTGGGCCCACATGTGCCCCAGCCACAGCATATGCCCACAGCTTCTCCCATATGGCCTTCTCTTCATACATACATTCTCCTGACCACAGTACACATGTGTACACATGTGTGCTGTATGCACACACACAATACACATGCCCACGCATGTGAACACGCATGCTCACAGCAGCACACAGCTTTCCTCACAGCACAGACTGCCCGTCTTTCCTGGACATCTTCCCTGAGGAAGACAGTCTAGATAAAAATGTCTTCAGAGTCTACATTTCTCCTTTAACATTTCAGAATTTTCTATTACCCAGAAAATCTCCCTAAAGAGAAAGAGAAGTGAGGGCTGTGGCATTATTACAGAGGAGACTATAAACAGAACAAATATAGAGTTGCTTTATTACAAGGCAGTGTGGGGCTGGTGGCTGGCTGATTACAGGGACACTCCCCAGAGCTCTCTGCAGTCCCAAACCTCAATAAAGGCCAGACTATAGCTGCCATCAAGTGAGTGGCAGTTGGATTCAGGGCACCCTAGAATCCCTCCAGATTCCAGTCCAGGATGTGATACCTGCCTTGGCTGAAGATAAGGAGGAAAGTAAATACAATCTAAGAACCGTGCTTGGCAAAGAGCCATCAGGCCCATCTTCTCAAAGGCAAACACAATTAGTTATGGTTTGGGTTTCTTGAAATCAATAGATTTCAAATTTCAGTAGAAAAAAAAAACTAGAACTCAAAAACCAATTGACAGATTCAAAATTCATATATATCAAGAATAGTACAAAGGGGGGTGTGGTCAGAGGCAAAAAAGAAGCAATGTAACTGGCCTGACTGAAACAACCCAAACCACGCACAAGACCATAGAAGGAAAGAGTGGGAAATCCACAAAGCCTCCCTTCTGGGCTCCGGGCACACGGCGTCCCTTCCTGGATGACTCACGGTGGGATCACCTTCACCCCCTGCTTCATGTGGTGAAGCCCTCTTTATAAGGAGACACACTGCGAGCCTTCTCCTCCTCCTTGCCTGCAAGCCAAGGCAATTGCGCCACTGACCTTCACACACTCCTCCTCTTTCCAGCGGCCACCACACAAGGGATCTTGTCTTGTGGTCCCCGAAACCCTTTCATCTGGGCTCCAAACCCACTGTCACCTTGGCCTTGAATCACTTTCCAGGAGACACTTGGGAAACAGCAGGACAGAGAGTGTCTGGTCCTCAGGCTAAAGTCTACTGATCCCTGCTGGCCCACAGCGGGGCACAGGAATAAATTCTTAACCTGGCCCTATGGCCAACCCTGCCTAAAGACTATGTTCCCACTGAAATGGATGATGATACCCATAACTCCAGCCCCCAAACTGAGGGATAAAAAGGACTCAGAGGCATCACTATACCTTGTAATTCCTCCGCCCTCCTTATCTAGGAGAAGGGATGGTGCTGGAAGACGGCTGGCAAATATGTGCCCCACCTCTGTTCTCACACCATTTGGCCAATCTTTTCTCAGCCCCAAGGAACGCATTTGGCAACTGAAAATGTCAGTGTCTCTCAGACCCTTCTCCAGGACAGAGGAGCCCTTCCAATCCCCTTTCAGCTCTCTCCACAGTGACCTGTGAGACTTAGTCACTCAATTTCTCTGAGCCCAAGCGTCACCTCTCCTCAGCCTCAAGCAGCCTTTGGACTCAAAACAAATCAATGACTACGTAAACTGGTTCTCTATTTTTATTTCTTTATTTTATTTATTTTGAGGCAAGGTCTCGTTATGTAGCCCTGGCTATCCTTGAACCTGTTTTGCAGACCAGGCTGGCACTGAACTCTTACATTCGCCTGCCTCAGCTTCAGAGTGCTGAGATGAAAGGCCTGTGCTACCACACCCAGTTCATTTTTAATTCTTTTTAGCTAAGAAGGTGATCAACATTTTATGCTGGTTTGGCTCAGTGGAGCTTGCCTATTTTACCAGGTCGCAAGGAAGTCATAAAGTCAAAAGTCCTCTGAACACACTGTGGCAGCTGGGAGAGACTGGGAGGGGAGAAGGAGGGTAGGAAGAGAAAGATGGGATGAAAGGGGAGAAGAGAGAGGAGATGGAACAAGGAAAACTAATGAATGCTTTCAATGGATCAGCCAAGCTAAACTCTGTGTAATGCCTCCGGGGACCACAGAAGACAGCAGTTACAATACTGTTGGGATGACATGACAGCAGCAGAGGAGAGCAGCACATGGGGAAGGCAGGATGTACAAGAGCAGAGGGTGTTGTTCAGTGGTAGAGCACGTGCTTCCCATGAGAAAAACAAGCTGAAAACCTTTGCTGCTGACATGCCTGTGCTGCTGGAGGTATTACAAGGAGGACCTCACATGCTGAAAACTACAGATAAAGAAAACAATGGGCTCTAGGAACTGACAGCAGCTTACTGGGACTGAAAGTGTGGATTTGAAAAAGAAGGGGTGTCTGGGTGTGGTTACGACTGTGGCCTAGCTAGCATAAGATTGGGGATAAAAGTGGAGATAAAAATAATGCTTAGATCTTAAAGGGCCTTGACAGATTAGGGGGTTTGGACTGTATCTTAAGGGTGATTGGAAGCCTCCAACCTTTTAAGATTCACTTTGGCCCATAGCTTGTACCTGGTTTCTTTTCTTGATTGTGGATCTCCTGAGCTAATGGGGTATCAGTAGAAGCATAGGTTCAGGCTGGGACTACTCACTTCTTTTCATGCTTTAGCAACAGTGGAATCCAGCACGTTCCCACCTCTTTCCTCGTGAGACTCTCCAGTCCTTTAAACTCTTGGTTTACTTTTCAAACAGGCTCTCTCTCCATCCCTTATTGCCGTCCCCACCCAGAAAGGAAAACCCTTTGATTGAGTAGCCGATGCCTTCTAGCAGGCTGTCCTGTTGACCTGGGCTTTTAGCCTCTTTTCTTGACTATTTCCTCACCACCACCATCCTCCAAATAGGGCTGTCAACTAACCCTGACAATAATCCACATTTCTAATCCAAAGCTCATTTCTTATCTCTCACCTGAATTCCACCAACTCTGTCAATATTTACTCTTCTCCTCAATCCTAGATCTCTCAACCTCTAGAAACAATTTGGTGGCCCTCTAACAGAAGGCTAAGATAATGCTGGCCAAACATGTGATCAATCTGTGTAAGAAAGACCTCATATCTAGTCGATAGTGGCAGACTAGAAAATAAACCAAATGAAAGCCTCCACTCCTTCGCTTTCTTCCTTGCCTCATTAAATCGCCTAGAAGGTAGTTAAAACTTAGAATCAATACCCCACCAGAAAATCTCCGGTCCTTAACTTTATCTCATGGCCTCACACTTTAACCCTAGAATCCCAGAACCTTGGCATTGAGAAAGAAATCTTTAGTTCGCCCTTCCATCTCATGTCTGAGCCTCTTTAGCATGAATTGGCACCTAAGGCTCAGGGCTTCTAGCTGACAGAAATTTCCTAGAAATTCCTTTTGTGTGTGTTGGTGTGTGTGTGGGGGGGTTGGTTGGTTTGGGGTGGCTGTTTGGGTGGTTGGTTTTGGATTTTTTGATTTTGCTTTGTTTTTGTTTTTTGAGACAGGGTCTCACTATGTAGTTCTGGCTGTCCTGGAACTCACTACATAGACCAGGTTGGTCCTGAACTCACAGAGACCCACCTAATCTCTGCCTCCTGAGTGCTGGGATTAAAGGTGTGTGTCATCACACCAACAAAGATTTATTTAGATTTTATGCGTATAAGTATTTTCTCTCTAAGTGTTGTGTATTCAATGCAAGAGGGGGTCAGAAGAGAGTGTCAGTTCCCCCAAAATTGTTTATAGATGATTGTGAGCACCATATGGGTACTGGGAACTGAACCTGGGTCTTCTACAAGAGCAGCAAATGCTCTTAACCACTGAGCCAGGATCTTTTATCCAGGGTGACTCATACCAGTGATCCAAACAATCAGAGGGCCAAGGCAAAAGGATTGCCTATCACAAGTTGAAGGTCAGCCTGGGCTACATTGTAAGTACTAGGCCATCCAGGCCTACATAGTAAGATGCTGGTTCAAAAAACAAAAAAAGCCCAAAAACCACAACAACAAAGCTTGAAAAGGGTAGGGTCACTAGGCTGACAGATCTTAACAGGGATGAATTCACTCACAGGATTCTTTTATTTGGTTGATTTTGGTTTTCTGAAATAGGTCTGCCTATGGAGCTCTGATTACCCTGGAACTTGCTAAGTGGACCTCAAATTTGCTATGACCCTCTTTCATTGGCCTCTCATATCTAATCTGACACACCCTGCTTCACAAAGTCTCTAAATTCTAGGCTGATGCTATCTAAAGTAAGAGCAGACCCTGGGTGCTGTGGCTTGCACTCTAATCCCTGCAATCTACTCAGGAGGCTGAAGGGGAGGGCCTTGGGTGCAAAGGCAGTCTGGGCAACATGGCAAGATTCCATCTTTAAAAAAATATATGAATTGTATGGTCAGAAAACTGGTGCTGATCTACGAATTGAGGTATGATAAGACACTTCTATGGCACAGCACCCAAACATGCTCAGAGGACTCTCTTCAATGAGCAGGGCACCTATCAAACAGCTTGAGTGCTGTTGACCTCGCACAAGTGTGGGGCTCATGCCACCTATCATTCATGTTCAACAAGACCACAGGTCAGATCATTTTGAAAAGTGCTAGCTGAAGGTCTCAAGGGACGACACCAATAGGGCCTGGATATGAGGCTAAGATCCCAAGGGATGACACCAATAGGGCCTGGATATGAGGCTAAGGTCCCAAGGGACGACACCAAAAGGTCCTGGATATGAGGCTAAGGTCCCAAGGGACGACACCAAAAGGTCCTGGATATGAGGCTAAGGTCTTAATGAACAACACCAATAGGGCCTGGATATGAAGCTAACTCCTCTTTTCCTTCCTACTGGGGTCAGGAGAGAGTGAACCTGCTGCCTTGGGTGAGGACAGGAAGCTGTTCCCACTAAGTCACTGCTGTATGGGGTGAAGAGGAGGGCAGGAGTTGGTGGCCAGGTTATCAGGCAATAACAAACTCAGTACCCAAGCACGCGACTTCCAGCAATGCAAGGAGTTTCCTTTGTTTTGAGAAAACAAGAGCTGCAAGAAGCTTCTCCTTGACACGTTCTTGCCTGGCTTCAGAGGAGTCCAACCTCCCCCAGCACACAAATAGGACAGTCTTGGCCAATGGCGGATAAGCCAGGACCCTGACCACAACCCCTGTTTACTTTTCCTTTTCCACCACTTCCTCAGTTGGAGGGCCACTCTGGGGCCATAGGTAGCTGTCAGCCTAGGTCACAGTCAAGAACTTCACCCCTAATGACCCAGTATCTAGTCCATACAACTCTTCAAATACCCTTACAGTCTGTGTTCTCACCCTAGTATGGTATTTTTTTGGTCTTAGGACAAATATTCTGGCCCCTTCTCTGGGCCTGCTGGTAGGCTAAGGCTCAGCATATCTCCCTGACAAAGACCATGACATGTTCCAGCAAACTAAATCCCAAGCAGCACCTATCCAAGTGCAAGAAGAAAACACTTCATGCTTCACCAAAATATTCTGTTCTGAATATGAATTTGTGTGCATGCATGTATGTTTGTATGGTCATGTGTGTGCAGGTGGGTGAAAAATTGAGTGGCCACAGGGGCCAGCGGTCTCCTCCAGGTGCCTTCCTCTCATGTTCTCCACCTTGTTCTGTTTTAGATGTTTGAATTTGGGGTGTGTGGTGTGTGTGTAGCATGTGTGGAAGCCAGAGGACAAGGACAGTTTTCCGTAGTCACCTCTTTTCTTCTACCATGTGTGTTTCAACGATCCAGGGATCAAACTCCAGTCATCGGGCTTGGGAGCACCAGGCACCTTTACCCAGTGAGTCATCTCACTGGTTTTCGAACTCATTTTTGAGACAGGTTCTCTCAATGAACCTGAAACTCACAGATTAACTAGGTTGGTTGAGCTCCAGGGATCCACCTGCCTCTACCCTCCTGAGAGCTGGATTGCAGACATGCACCACTGCACCCAGCCTTTGACATGGGTGCTCAGGATCCAGGCCAATGGGATGGTTCAGCCAGTAAAGGTGCCTGCTGACAAGCTGAATGACCAGCGTTTGCATCTCAAATGGTGGAAGGGCAGCTCTAACACTGTCAAGCCTGCTCTCTTCCACATGCGCACCCTTTCCCCACCTCCACATAAAGAAATACATGCGAGCTCAGGTCCTCACGAGCTTGCCTGCTGAGCTATCGCCCCAGTCTTCTACACAAGTATTTTTATGTTACCTAAAGAGTCACCGACATGTAAAAGTTTTGTTATCACCATAACTAAAGTATTCAAAACAATGCATCTGTTGTTTTGTTTTTGGAAATGGGGGAGGGGTCTCTATGTAGCCCTGGCTGTCCTAGAACTCTCTGTGTTTACCATGCTAGTCTCAGACGAACAGTGATCTGTCTGCCCCAGCCTCCCAAGTGCTACTATGCCCAGCTGTACTTTTTCTTGATGCAAAATGTTGTCAAATCTTTCAGGCTTCCAAGGATTTAACTGGAGGGAAGTGGCTAGGGGAAGGCTTAGGACCAAACACCCAAAGCATCCAACGACACCTGGCAGATTCTCACCCTCGAGGGTGTAAACAGAGTAAATCTTGACATTTTAGACTAACGTGAAAGTGCCGCCTCAGGCCAAAGACTGCAGGCCATCTCTCCCCGACCCCACCTCAACAGGAGCTAAGAAGCAAGACCAAAGAGGCAAAATGCTTGGAAGCCAGCAACCCTTCCTCCCACTCTGATTCATCAATGGCTCTTACTCTATACTCTGATGGCCCAAGAGCCCAAGTTTCTGTGAAGACTCATTTGTCCAGTAAGGGGAGGGGCGTGGGGGCGGGACTCCCCCCACTCCAGGCCTCTTTTGTGCCAAAGAAGGAGGAAACAGAATAAGCAAAATAAAATTCATAAAGCAAAGCAGTAATTATGGTGTGGTCAACAAGGGGCAGCTATTCAGGCCCATCATTATGTGGCTAAATTTAACGCCCTGCGAGGCCAGGGGAGCCATGCGCCCCGGGCACCGTGTGTCCACACAGACGCCAGCTCTGCCACCTTCACCCGCTCAACAGCCGCCAGGGTTGCCAGAAAGCAGGTCACATTTTTTTTTTATAGTCTGTTTACTAAGATGCTGTTTTTACTGCCGGCGCTTCTCTCATTTTATCTTTTTCCCTTTTCCCCAAACAGACTGGCCTGTATTTTCTGTCCTGTTTTTTTTCCTCCCTCTCTCAGTACTATTTTCAGAACTCTAATTTTATATGGTATGTCCCTTTTTTTTTTTTTTTTTTTTGGTAAATATTTGCCATAACTAAGCCGGGCACATCCAGTTTAAAAGACTCCATCCCACAAAACATCAGACCTTTAACGATATGCATCTCATTAGCTTGCCTCATGAAAGGGGGTATAGAAAAAAAGCAATTTACAGACTCTCTCACTTTTTATATCTAGAGAGACCTATATTTATATGTGAGGACAAGCTGAACACTGGCACAGGGAGCCCCGATAGGAGCAGCACAATGGCCATTTGATTCAGGCTTCCAGCCACAGGCAGTTCCAGGAGAGTCCAACTCATGGTCTGTATGTTGCTGCTGGTCCACCCAAGTAGTTCTGAACAGTCAGTACAGCTAGAGCATTCTCTGGTCGTTAGGGCTCTCTAGGATTAGGGGGGAATAAAACGCTAGATGCTAAACTGTCCAAAATATAAGAAAACAAAAGGCAGAAGGCCACAGATGTTTGGTCCTTCTCTGACCAATAAAGCTACAGGAAGGCGGCTGTGAGTTAGGAGAGGGATCGGATCCCTTCCAAGTGGGAAGCGCTACCCTGCCCACTATCCAGGACTTCTCTAGACGAGCAAAGCCCCAAAAGCCCCAGAAGTGAGGGAGGATTTCTCACTGTATGTGTGCGACTCAATAAAAGTTACGTAATTGAATCTGCATCCTTCCCTAAATAAAGGCATAACATCAGTAAGAATCTCCAAACACCTGTGACACTTTTATTTATTTATTTATTTATTTATTTATTTATTTATTTATTTATTTATTTTTTGGTTTTTCGAGACAGGGTTTCTCTGTGGTTTTGGAGCCTGTCCTGGAACTAGCTCTTGTAGACCAGGCTGGCCTCGAACTCACAGAGATCCGCCTGCCTCTGCCTCCCGAGTGCTGGGATTAAAGGCGTGCGCCACCACCGCGCGGCCACCTGTGACACTTTTAAACTCAAGACACAATTAGAGGAACCAGCATCTGCAGTGTCTTTAATAAAACCAAAGGGTAGGGGGCTAGGGAGAGGACTTCACTGCTAAAGCGCTTACTGTATAAAACAGGGACCAGTCTGATCCTCGCACCACATAAGCCCAGGGCATATGCTTGTAATCCTAACACAGGGGCGGGCAAGCTGGCCATCCAGTCTGGAGAAATGTGCAAGAATGAGTGACAACACTCAAAGTTGAAGCTTCATGCCCCTCCACAAAGATGTGTGCACATACAAACCGTGTGCACACACTGACACCGACACAGCAGCAGTAAGAGGCCCATTACAAGAAAACGTCTGTCTAACCGAAACAGTTGGTACTGGCATAAGAACAGACAGGAGGACCAATGGAACCAAACAGAAGACCCGATATTAATCCACACACTTTTGAACACCTGATTTTTGACAAAGAAGCAAAAATATCAAATGGAAAAAATAAAGTATATTTAACGAATGGTGCTCGCATAGCTTGATATCAACATGTAGAAAAATGAAAATAGATCCATATCTGTTGCCATGCACAAAATTCAAGTCCAAATGAATCAAAGAACTCAATATAAAGCCAACTACACTGAACCTTATAGAAGAGAAAGTGGAAAGTACACTTGAAAGCATTGGCACAGGAGACCAGTTCCTAAATATAACCCCAGCAGCACAGACACTGAGAAAAACAATTAATAAATGGGACCTTCTGAAACTGAAAAGCTTCTGTAAAGCAAAGGATACAGTCAACAAGACAAAATGACAGCCTACAGAATGGGAAAAGATCTTCACTAACCCCACATCAGACAGAGGTCTGATCTCCAAAATATACAAAGAACTCAAGAAACTGGTCATCAAAAGAACAAATAATCCAATTTTTAAAAAATGGAGTACAGACCTAAACAGAGAACTCTCAACAGAAGAATCTAAAATGGCTGAAAGACACTTAAGGAAATGTTCAACATCCTTAGTCATCAGAGAAACACAAATCAAAACAACTCTGAGTTTCCATCTTACACCTGTAAGAATGACCAAAATCAAAAACACTGATGACAACTTGTGCTGGAGAGGTTGTGGGGTAAAGGGAACACTCCTGCATTGCTGGTGGGAATGCAAGCTGGTACAACCCCTTTGGATGTCAGTGTGGCGATTTCTCAGAAAATTAGGAAACAACCTTCCTTAAGACCCAGCACTTTTGGGTACATATCCAAAGGATGCTCAATCGTGCCACAAGAACATGTGCTCAACTATGTTCATAAGAGCATTGTTTGTCATAGCCAGAACCTGGAAACAACCTAAATGCCCCTTGACCAAAGAATGGATAAGGAAAATGTGGTACATTTACACAATGGAGTACTACACAGCAGAAAAAAATAACGACATCTTGAAATTTGCAGGCAAATGGATGGAGCTAGAAAATATCATTTTGAGTGAGGTAACCCAGACACAGAAAGATAATTATCATATGTACTCACTCATAAGTGGTTTTTAAACACAAAGCAAGGAAAACCAGCCTACAAATTACAATCCCAGAGAACCTAGACAACAATGAGGACTCTAAGAGAGGCATACATGGATCTAATCTACATGGGAAGTAGAAAAAGACAAGATCTCCTGAGTAAATTGGACGCACGGGGACCTTGGGAGAGGGTTGAAGGTGGGGGAGAGGCAGGGAGGAGAACAGAGAAAAATGTAGAGCTCAATAAAAACCAATAAAAAAGAAAAAAAGAGCCGGGCGGTGGTGGCGCACGCCTTTAATCCCAGCACTCGGGAGGCAGAGGCAGGCGGATCTCTACGAGTTCGAGGCCAGCCTGGTCTACAAGAGCTAGTTCCAGGACAGGCACCAAAAACTTCAGAGAAACCCTGTCTCGAAAAATCCAAAAAAAAAAAAAAAAGAAAAAAAGAAAACTTCTGGTCAGGAGAATAGAATCTCTAGAATGGTGGACTGGGCTAGTCAATTATCTGGCCAAGGAACCACCCCTCAGGAAGATGAGACCACCCCTTACGAAGGTGGGTTCCTCTTAAGCCATGCTAATGAGAGATAGGTATACTAATTAGCCTTTTAATGAGATAATATAGTTTTCCTTCTCAGAATTCTCACCTCTTGAATGTCTCTTACATAACTACAGACAAGCAGCTTATATCTGCCCACTTTTCTAAATTACCCAGAGAGAGCTATATTCTTTTTTTTCTTTCTCTCTTTTCTAAGTGTGCTTTCTCTAACACTTTGAGCTCCCTAGAATGTTGGACTTTCTTAGCTTTTCTCTAAAGCTTCCTTTCCCACCATGTGGCTACCTGCTACCCTGAGGCTCACTTCTGTGCCAGCTTAATTCTAACCACACAGCCTTTCTCCTTCTCTCCTCTACTGCCTTCTCTAGGCATTGCATAGATACAGTTCGCCTGCCCTACAGTTTTTCTTTTAAACTCCAACAAAACTGTCTTCAAGATTCTGCTCAAGCCCATACTTAAATTATTTTGTTAATGAGACCAAGAACACCAAGGCGGACCCTGATTTCCCTGGTATCATCTGGTAACCATGAAGGAATGCCCCAAATTTCTGATGCCAGCACAAATGAGAGAAGGGAGGTGAGCCTAAGCATGCAGTTCTGGTTACTTGGAACCTGGGGTACTGTCCACAAGTTCAAGGACATGTTAGGCAACAAGCTCCAACTGACGATAAAAAGGAAGGAAGTGATAGAGAAGGAGAGAAAGAGAAAAGAGAGGAAGGGAGGTGGGAGAAAGAGCAGGGGTAGGAAAGAACTACATGGATTGAAAGGCCTTCCCTGGGGGCTGAGATGGCTCAGTGGGTAAGAGTACTTTCTGTGCAAGCAGGAAGACCTGAGTTTAAATCTCCATCACCATGGAAAGGCCAGAAATACTTCCCACCCTTGCACAGGGCAGACAGGGACAAGCTACTCCTGGAACCTCGCTGGTCCTCCTGCCCAGCAAAAATAGAAAGGTCTAACATCTTTAACCTGATTTTTGTTAGTTCGTTTAGGAATGAAGACATTTAAATCCAATTACTACATGGAAGTTATGCTCTTCCAATAACTGAAACATCCTCAGAGGTTGTTTTCCCTGGGAAATTGAATATACACTGAGAATGCTACTTGTTAAAACCAAAAAAGGTAAAAAGTAGCAACAGCTTTAGGGAGAGCCCATATACTCTGTATTATATAGAAATGTGTATTACATTGTATCAATCTTTCCCATGATGCTATATACATAGATAGTTATTCTTTGGTTTATCTTTTCTGTTAGTACATGCCCTCTAGACACGCGAAGTAAGTTTTTGTATATAAAAGTATTAAATTAAACAGTCTCACCCTGCTCTCCCTTTAACATCTCAAAGGAATACTGTCATTCCCACCAACAGCTCCTTTTTAATTTTAGTTAGTTCTGTTATTTGAGACAAGGCCTCACAATGTAGCCAAGGTTAGCCTCAAGTTCATGGCAATCCTCCTGTCTCAGCTCTTCCCAATTGCCAGAATTATAGACATGAGCTGCCATACCTGGATAACTAACAGTTCCTTTGTTCTTTTTAATTTTTAAAATTACAGTTATCTGTGTGTGTGTACACGTACATGGGCATGTGTCTGCCACAGTACACATGTGGAGGTCAGAGAACACTTGTGGGAGGGGGTTCTCTCCTTCCATGTGGATTCCATGTGGGTCTTGGGAATCAAACTCAGGTTGTCAGTCTTGGCAACAATGTCTTTCCCTGCTGAGTCATGCGACCAGACCAGCCCTCAACCTTTTCTTCTTTAAATCAGCATCTACAAGTGATGTCCCATCCCTACCCTTACCTACACTGGATCAGAAGGGGCTCTGGGAGTAAAGAGTCTAAGAGGCCAATGCAAAATGGCTCAGACTTTAAGTGTAAAATTAACTGGACCAGCAAGAAGCAGGTGGATCTCTGTGAGTTCCAAGCCAGCCTGGTCTACAGAGGGAGTTCCAGGACAGCCAAGACTACACAGAGAAACCCAGTTTTGAAAATAAATAAATAAACAAACTAACTAACTAACTGGACCAAATGAGCCCTTGACGGAATCCCTTAAGCCATCATAGATAATGCTGAGTGTCCATTTGACAAGACCTAGAATGACCTAGAAGACAAACCTCTGGGTATGTTAATTTGTCAGCTCAGCTTCTGTAAATTTGAGCAGTATCACACTATGGGCTGGGGTCCTGGAATGAATAAAAAGGAGAAAATCCGCCAGGTGGTAGTGGTGCCCACCTTTAATCCCAGCATTAGGGAGGTAGAAATGAAGTGATAGGTATGGCTAGGTGGAGAGAGAAATTGTACAGAAATCCACTAGTTCCCAAGCTAATTAAAATATGCTTTAAAAAGAGTTTGAACAGAAATACCCTCTCTGAGTGGACAGTGCTGCTTCCAGAAGACATGGGTTATTAAATAAAAATCTCAATGTCACGCATGGGATACACCCTATACGTTATTGGTTAAGGAGGCCTCAGAGACACACAGAACAACACAGGTCATTGCTATCACTCTTGGTTGTCCACCACAAATAGATTATAAGGCCCGATTACTAAAGACACTACTTTCTTTGGATGCAGGGCATAAAACCTTGAACTGATCAGGAACTTGTTCCCTAATGACTAGTTCACATTGTATCAGAAGGCACAATGCAGGTGCTGGGGGAGAAAGGACACCAAAGGTTTTTAACTAGACCCTGCATGCTATCCAATACCAACCACCCTAGTAAGCTACAACTACTGGTGCAGTAGTGGCATGATGGTTATGGGGCAACCAGCCACTTCATGGGAAACTCTGAGCTAGAACTAGCCAGCTAAGTGCTCCTCTGTTCCTGAGGTAGCAGCAGAGATGCCAGTAAGGAGGCCAGTGATAACAGCAGTGAGGGACTGGATAGAGGGTGTAAGAGAGAAAACACCAAAGGGGACATCAAGGTTTTTTGCTTGAGGTTTTAAGATAATGAAATTTCCACTAACTTAAATAGGAAGAAGGTGTTTGGTTCTTGGAAAAGCAACTTGGGATGTAAGACTAGGAATTCAGTTTAGGACATACAGAATATAAAATGTCTATCTTATTTCCAGAGAAATACTGATTATACTGATTAATTTGTCATGTGCATTTGCTTTAGGAGTTCTTCAGGTTTGTTTTTAGACAGAGTCTTACTGAGTCTAGACTGGCTTTGAGCTCACTTTATAGCCCAGACTGACTTCAAACTCCCTATCACCCTCTTGCCTTTAGCCTCTTGAGCACTAGGACTATAGCATGCACCACCATGCCAGGCTCTCACTCGGAAATACTGAGCAAACAGTCTAGAGTTGTAGAGAAAGACCCAATCAGAGAATACTTAAAGCCATGAGACCAGTCAAGATGAATGAGAGTGAGGGGAAAAGATAGGAAAACCAAGGACAGGAGTTGTAGAGATGGTTCTGTGGTTAGGAGCACTGACTGCTCTTCTAGAGAAGACCTGGGTTCAATTCCCAGCACCCACCTGGCACTCACAACTGCCTGCAACTCTATTCCCAGGAGATCTGACACCATCACAAGACATATATGAAGGAAAATGCCAATGCATATTGAATAAATAAAAATAAAGTAATTTTTAAAAAAAGAAGAAAGAAAACCAAGGACTGAGTCCTTAGGTACTCCAACAGTTCAGCAAGTGATTGGCAGAAGTGTGTGAGGAGAAACAAACAATGAGGTGGTGAGAAAGAGAGGAGAGGGTTGTAACGTAGAAACCATACTAGAGCCAGGCGATGGTGGCGCACAGCTTTAATCCCAGCACTCGGGAGGCAGAGCTAGGTGGATCTCTGTGAGTTTGAGGCCAGCCTGGTCTACAAAGTGAATTCTAGGACTGACTCCATAGCTACTGAGAAACCCTGTCTCAATAAAAAGGAAGGAAAGAAGGAAGGAAGGAAGGAAGGAAGGAAGGAAGGAAGGAAGGAAGGAAGGAAGGAAGGAAGGAAGGAAGCATATTAGAAAAGAATTTGAGCAGTATCCCTGCCATATCCCTGTAATTCCAACCTTTGGGAGTCTAATGGAGGAAGATAATGAGTTTGAGGCCAATTTAGCCTCTTAGTGAGACTGCCTGAAAAAAAAAAAAAAAAAAAAAAAACAAAACTGTGAGGAAAAAGACTTACAAAGCACCATACAGGAAAAATCTAAATCTAAATTTCCATTGTCTCCCTTCTTGCTCTCTGGATCCTCCCATATGACAAATGTTCTGGCAGAGGGTTTAGGAACAGCGCTATTATGCCTGAAAGAAGATCAGGCTGAGGGAAGGAAAAATCGTCACAGAAGACCCACAAAGGGATAATGCACACATAGGGCTGGGAACATTGAACAGAACACGAGAAGAAAATACTAGTCTAATGGAATGAGACGTGTACATGTGGGATGCTGTCAACGCTTCGGTGTACAAGTGCAGGGCACAAGGATGAAGCCAAGGAGGTCCAGGATGAAGTGGCATGAATGGTCTTGTCTAGAGAACAGGGAGTTTGAACTTTATCCTATAGGCCATTATAAACCACTATGAACCACTACAGGATAGTAAACAAGAGAGCAGGACAATCAGGTTCTTCAAAGAGACTGTTCTGAGAACCATAAATCAACTGTGAGTAGAAAGGGGATGATGGAAAGACGGGTTTGGAGGCTGTTGCAGGGTCGAAGCAAAAAAGGTAATCTTTATCTAAGGCAACAGAAGCTAGACTAGAGGAAACCAGAATCCACGATAGCTGGTGAGTCACAACTGGATGCAAAGACCAAGAGGAATGCAGGAATACAGGTGAATCCCTAGTTTCTAGCTTAGAAAACTGATTGATATTCAACACAATGCCCATCAAAATCCCAGCGAAATTCTTCAAAGACCTCAAAAGAATGGTACTCAATTTCATTTGGAAAAGCAAAAAACCCAGGATAGCCAAAACAATCCTGTGCAATAAAAAGAACTTCTGGAGACATCACAATCCCTGACTTAAAACTCTACTACAGAGCTACAGTACTGAAAACAGCCTGGTATTGGCGTAAGAACAGATAGAAGGACCAATGGAACTAAATAGAAGACCCAGATATCAATCCATACATCTTCGAACACCTGATCTTTGATAAAGAAGCAAAAAAATATTAAATGAAAAAAGAAAGCATATTTAACAAATGGTACTTGCATAACTAGATATCAACATGTAGAAAAATGAAAATAGACCCATATCTATCACCATGCACAAAATTCCAAGTCCAAATGGATCAAAGAACTCAACATAAAGCCAGCCACACTGAACCTTATAGAAGAGAAAGTGGAAAGTACATTTGAACACATTGGCACAGGAGACCACTTCCTAAATATAACTCCAGCAGCACAGACACTGAGAAAAACAATTAATAAATGGGACCTTCTGAAACTGAAAAGCTTCTCTAAAGCAAAGGACACGGTCAACAAGACAAAATGACAGCCTACAGAATGGGAAAAGATCTTCACTAACCCCACATCAGACAGAGGTCTGATCTCCAAAATATACAAAGAACTCAAGAAATTGGTCATCAAAAGAACAAATAATCCAATTTAAAAATATGGAGTACAGACCTAAACAGAGAACTCTCAACAGAGGAATCTAAAATGGCTGAAAGACACTTAAGGAAATGTTCAGCATCCTTAGTCATCAGAGAAATGCAAACCAAAACAACTCTGAGATTCCATCTTATACCTGTAAGAACGGCCAAGATCAAAAACACTGATGATGACTTATGCTGGAGGGGCTGTGAGGTAAAGGGAACACTTCTGCATTGCTGGTGGGAGTGCAAGCTGGTACAGCCCCTTTGGATGTCAATCTGGTGATTTCTCAGAAAATTAGGAAACAACCTTCCTCAAGACCAAGTAATACCACTTTTGGGTATATATCCAAAGGATGCTCAATCGTGCCACAAGGACATGTGCTCAACTACGTCCATAGCAGCTTTGTCATAGCTGGACCTTGAAACCTGGAAACAATCTAAATGCCCCTCAACCAAAGAATGGATAAGGAAAATGTGGTACATTTACACAATGGAGTACTACACAGCAGAAAAAAAAATTAAGACAGCTTGAATTTTGCAGGAAAATGGACAGAGCTAGAAAATATTATTTTGAGTGAGGTAACCCAGACACAGAAAGACAATTATCACATGTACTCACTTATAGGTGGTTTTTAAACATAAAGCAAAGAAAGCCAGCCTACAAACCACAATCCCAGAGAACTTAGACAACGATGTGGACACTAAGAGAGACTTACATAGATATAATCTACATGGGAAGTATAAAGTAGAAAAAGACAAGATATCCTGAGTAAATTGGGAACATGGGGATCCTGGGGGAGAATTGAAGTGGGGAGGGGAGAGGCAGGGAGGGGAGCAGAGAAAAATGTAGAACTCAATAAATATCAATAAAAAAATGGCCGGGCGGTGGTGGCGCACGCCTTTAATCCCAGCACTTGGGAGGCAGAGGCAGGTGAATCTCTGTGAGTTCGAGACCAGCCTGGTCTACAAGAGCTAGTTCCAGGACAGGCTCCAAAGCCACAGAGAAACCCTGTCTTGAAAAACCAAAAAAAATAAATAAATAAAATAAAAAATAAAAAAATGTATAAAAAAAGAAAACTGATTGATAATGGCTCAATTTGCCAAGATAAGGGATACAACAAAAGAAATGGGTTTGGAGAAGTAGATAATTCATGTGGAACATACCTGGGATGTGATTATACTTGTGAGAAATCCATGTGGAAATATCAAGGATGCAGAAAAAAAACATGGGCCTAAAGCATGTGGTGCTATAAAACTGGCCCTCAGAGCTTTCTGGTGATGTTGAGACTACCCAGACAGAAGGAGAATGGCAAATAAGACCATCTTGGATACAACCCTGGGTAGCAAATAAAAAAGGGGGGAACTATGGAAAGAAAACGAGAACACTGTGGATGTATGTAACAGGATATCAGTTTTCAGGTTGTGAGTCTCCCCAAGTCTCCCCAGTGCCTTTGACATAAACTCAAGCTTAGGAAGAGCAGCAGTGGGTATCTTCGTTATATAAGTAATGCTCTAGAATGAGGCTGGAACCAGACTATGCTACGGCTACATTTAGGATACCTAGTCAGATCAATGATAACTAACGATCACCCCCAAACTTCGTGGCTAACATTTGACACTGAGTAGAGTATTTAAATGTTCTGAGAGACTCAGAATACCGCCACAGGAGCCATTGGTAAGCTGGGTATCCTTGAGTAAAATCTAAGGAGAGAACTGCAAAATCTCTATCTCTGTTAAGGGCCCCCACCCAGGGAAAGCCAACTTCATGCAGCTGCCCAGGTTTTGGTGTCAAGGGCTGATTCCTAGCCAGAGGTTGCCAGCTGCAGAGGGCGGGGCTCTATTTTGGGCTGCCTGCTGTCCCAGAGCCTGGCCGAGTCTGGTTTGAGCAGCATGCAGCCCCAGTGACTCACACACCCATGCAAACCGCCTGTGGCTCAGTGGCATAGCCTCAGAAAACCAACCACAGGCCAGCTCCCTCCTCACCCCATTACACTGGGATAAATAAATAAAGATCCTGCCAGCAGCCGCACAGGCTGATAGCAACCAGATGGAGAGAGAAAGGCATGGACAGGGCCAGGGAAAGGAGCTCCCTCCAGCAGAACAGCCTGCAAGGGGCTGCACCAGCCCGATCACTCTAAGTGTTGTCTTTAACACAGACGTAGTGCCAATGTAGAACAGTCTCCAATTCCTTGGCTTTTCTTCCACTCTTTTTTTTTTTTTTCTTTGGTTTTTCGAGACAGGGTTTCTCTGTGGCTTTGGAGCCTGGAGCCTGTCCTGGAACTAGCTCTGTAGACCAGGCTGGTCTCGAACTCACAGAGATCCGCCTGCCTCTGCCTCCCAAGTGCTGGGATTAAAGGCGTGTGCCACCACCGCCCGACTTTTCTTCCACTCTTAAAGGTGCCTCTCAGCCTCTAGTCTTGGGTAATGGTGTACTTGGGGGATCTTAGCCTATCTAAGGATTACCCAATAAACACCATACCCAACCCTGAACTATCAACATTACTGGGTAAGTTCCAAGATGTCGAAGATATTTAACCATTGGATGAGGGTTACTTCCCCCATATTTGATCTTTTTGTTTAATTCTTCTCTTCAGAAACTCAGATTTAGCCAGGTACACACCTAAAACCCCAGTACTCAGGAGGCAGAAGCAGATAGATCTCTGTGAGTTCCAAGGCAGCCTGAGCCACATAGCAAATTTTCCCTTTAGTTGGTCATTAGTGATATTGGTGTTCATAGGTTCTCGGAAAGTGAATATTTAGAGGTTGATTTCTCATTGTTGTATTTCTCTGTTTGATTGTGTTTGTTTTGCTTTTTGAGACAGCGTCTCTATTTAGCCCTGTCTGGCCTGGAACGAGCCATGGAGACCTCTCTTGAACTCAGAGATCTGCCTACTTCTGCCTCCTAAGTGCTGCGGTTAAAGGTGTGTACCTGGCTAAATCAGGGTTTATGAAGGGAAGAATTAAGCAAAAGATCAAATATAGGGAAGTGACCCCCATCCAGTAGTTAAATATCTTCTCTAGCTTCAGTATCCCAGAACTCTCTCTGCCCTCCCGCCCCTGTCCTCTATGAATCTACGGCCTTCTGCCTAGCAGTATTTCCAATGGGAATAGAAGTGGCCCCGGGCCCTGACCGCATGGCCGTTGACACTTGCCTGGCCTTCTTGCCTGTTCATCCCAAACTGTCTCCTGGGTTTGTTTATCTTCTATTGAATGTTGCTTATTTTGATGGCACATCCTTTCAGTCCAGTCTCGGGTGACCTCCTGACCCTTTTATGTCCTGTTTATAGGACCCTGGGAAGCACAGTAACTGAAAAGATTACTGAAAAGTAACTGAAAAGTATCAAACCTTCCCATTCTAGCAGCTATACAGGACACTCTGAAGATAGAACAGGCACCCCAGAGGTCACAAAAATTCTCATCACCCAAGTGGTCATGGTTCCCTTGACTGGTGTGTACAGCCAGTCAGACTAGTGAGATATATATATAACAGGGATGGATGGGGACAGCCTTAAGCATACAGACTTCAGCCCCTTAACTGCTGGGGCTCATTTTCTTATCTTCAAAATAGAGATCTGAGACTGGCAAGGTGGCTCAGAGAGCAAAAGAGGTTGTCCCCAAACCTGATGACCTCGATCCTCAGAACCCACACGGTGGAAGGAGAGAAATGGTTCCTACAAATCCTCTGATACCCCCCCACACACACACACACACACTTTTTTTTTCTATGTAAGCTGCTTGGTACTCACTCTAGCTCAGGGCAGCCTAAAACTCATGATAATCTTCCTGCCTCAGCCTCCTTATGACTAGGATTTTACAGACTTGAGCCATACACATGATTTGGGTGTTGTGTTTTAGAACCAGCTACTTCAATAAATTCTCTCTGGTCTCCTGGGATCTGAGTAGATCACAGTCAAGTCTCACAGAATTAAAAACATAAAAGGAAAAAATCTAGGAGACGGGCGACTATAGCCTCCTGGTTTTGTTTTTTGTTTGTTTTTTTCAAGACAGGGTTTCTCAGTGTATTCCTGACTTTCCCGGAACTCACTCTGTGGACCAGACTGGCCTTGACTCAGAGACCCACCTGCCTCTCCTTCCCCAGTGTTGGGATTAAAGGTGGTGCCACCACCACCACCCAGGGCCTTCTGTTTTTCAAAAGTGTGATGTTTAAAAATAGTATTTATTTGTTTGTTTGTTTGTTAATTGTGTGTGGGGGGGGTCAGAGGACAGTCTGCAGGAGTTGGTTCTCTCCTACTCCGAGGGTCCTACTTTGAATGTAGGTTATCAGGTTTACAACCGCCTCAAGTGCTTTCTTTACTCACTGAGCCATCTCTCTGACCCCTCATTATTTATTATTTTATATTTTATTTTATTTATTTTTTTAACAACAGGTTCTCACTATGTAGCTAGGACTAACCTTAAACCCACAATGCAGCCCAGGCTTGCCTCTAACTCATGGTCCTACCTTAGCTTCCCAAGGACTGGGATTTCAGGTTTGTGGTACCTAACCAGAGAAACTTTTATTTTTACACACACACACACACCAACACCCTATGGGCACCTGATTCTACATGCTTTCTCTTACCATTCTACAGGGCTTTCTCTCCCATGACAGCATGAAAAAGATAAGCCTTCAATTTTACAAATGGGATAGTAGTGGTTCTGAGGGAAGTAATTTGTTCCAGACTATAAAAATAAACCTTGAGAATCACAGACTTCCTCAAATACAACTCTAATAAGCAACACTGCATCCTTGAGACACATTGCCACAATTTTCACAAGATCCCCTTGGCACAAATGAATTAAAATATTTATTCAAAAAAACATATTAAGACTCTACTACTAGCCACTACCATCCATGTGAAGGATATAGAAATGCATTCATCCAGTCCTTGATCTCAGAAATGTTTACAGGTCAGTGCAAAAGAGAGCTACAGTCTTGCAGACTGTATATAAACAGTAAGTGGCAGCAGAGACAGAATTTTAGCAGTAGGGGAGGATTATGCTTACAAGGAAGGTCTAGAAAAGCCTCCCAAGAAACTGAAGCAAATGCTTAAAAAGATAAATAGAACCAGGCAGTGGTGGCGCATACATTTAATCCCAACCCAGGGGAGGCGGAGGCAGGTGGATCTCTGTGAGTTCAAGGCTGGCTTGGTCTATAGAGTGAGTTCCAGGACAGCTAAAGCTACACAAAGAAACCCTGTCTCAAACAACCAAAAGAAAGAACAAGGTAGATAAGGAGAAGGTACTATGCATTCCCAACAAAGGGAGAATGTATGCAAAGACACAGGCAAACGAAAATAGCATTTGGGAAAAGTCAAAGTCATTCCATATAGCTGGCACAGAAAGCACATAGAATGTGTAGAAGCTAAGCTGAAAAAGTATGAGGCAGGGGAATTAGCTTTGCACAGTTTCACTAAGTAACTGAGGGAAGGAATTAGCATGTCACCCTTAGACTACATTAACCTCTTTTCAAGTTCAAATTAATAGAGAAGAAGCCACTGAGAGAAAGGTGGCCTTGAGAATCGCTTACAAGTTCTTGTTTTAATAATCTTTTTCCCTAACAAAAACTAACACCTGGGGCCAGCAAGATGGTTCACTGGGTAAAAGCATTTACCACGTCAGGCAGTGGTGGCACATTCCTTTAATCCCAGCACTCGGGAGGTAGAGACAGTTGGATCTCTGTGAGTTCTAGGACAACCTGGTCTACAGAGTGAGTTCCAGAACAGTCAAGGCCGAGAAACCCTGTCTCAAAAACAAACAAACAAACAAACAAAAGCACTTGTCACACAATCCCAGGAAACCACGTTGTAAGGAGAGAACCAACTTCTGAAAGTTGTGGTACATGTGTCCCCACTTATGTACACCATTCACACATACACATAGTAACAAATAAAATACATAAGCTGGCAGTGGTGACACACGCCTTTAATCCCAGAACTTGGAAGGCAGAGACAGGTCTGTGAGTTTGAGGCCAGCCTGGCCTACAAAGTGAGTTTCAGGACAGGCTCCAAAAAGCTACAGAGAAACCCTGTTTTGAAAAACAAACAAACAAATAAGTAAATAAAACACGCGTGACTCCTCCTCCTGCAGAGTATGAGTGCTCCAGTACAAGGATGGAGAACCCACATCACACTTTTTTCTCTGAGCGTTACGGCTCTGGGTGTGAGAGTTCAGCCATGGTTCAGAGGAAGACCTGAAAGTTCTCAACCAAGAACACTTGCTTTATGCCTCTCCCTGTGGAAAATGCTAACTTTCCCTGTCAGGAAGGTCTGAGACATAGACTTTGTCCACGAAAAGTTTACAATTAGTTTAAATGGCAAAACATAAAGATGAACAATCCATATATAATATTATAAAAGCATTGTCTACTTTCACCATAAAGTAGCAATGTGGGTAACCGATACGTATAAATTTAAAATGGAGCGACAATACCAAGGTACTACCCACATAACCAGCAAGTTCCAGAAGAGTCAAGAAGGGAAAGACCAATATTGACTGGTATTATCAAGGTCACTAGTATTAATACTCCCACTGTTTGGCATTCAGTGAATATTTCTTTTGGCTAAGCTCAATCCTTAGAAGGGAAACCTAGGCAGAAGCTTCTGACAGGCCACAATTATCTACTCCCCATTCATTCCTGTGCCAGTCCCCTTGTATAAACACTGTGATTTTCCACAGCCTGGTGTGCCCACAAGACAGTTCCCAAATGGTAGCCCTGGGCTTTTTACACCTTCCTCTATCGCTGGATGCTAAAGAGACTAGACAACGAACAAATGACCACCCTTCTACACAATTCAGATCTCAACAACAGAAGTTGATACTGGCCAACCCACCTTCCCAACAGTAAAGAATTTTAAATGACATATCACATGCCACCTTAACAGCGATGTAGAGGAGGAAAAGCCCACTTTTGCCTTTTCACTTCTGTCCCCACCTTCTCTACACACATCTCAAGCGTCATCAAACTTTCCACAGGCAACTTTTTCAGGCAAAGGGCTTTCCAACCACACAAGCCACCTAACGCCCAAAATGCAGGTTGCCACCCAGGCACTCTGCCCAAATTTGAAGAAGAAGAAGAAGAGGAGGAGGAGGAGGAGGAGGAGGAGGAGGAGGAGGAGGAGGAGGAGGAGGAGGAGGAGGAGAAGGAGAAAGAGGAGAAAGAGGAGAAAGAGGAGAAAGAGGAGAAAGAGGAGAAAGAGGAGAAAGAGGAGAAAGAGGAGAAAGAGGAGAAAGAACAAATACCTTACCTCTACCATAAACTGTTCCAAGAAAGAATGTTCTTCAAATGGCTCTGTCTTCAATCGACCTGTAATTAAGAAGAGATAAAGGAAACATGAGCCTAAGGGTGGGTTTCATAACTATCAGATGATAGGGAAGAGAACCCAGAACTTCTAGGAAAAGAAGCCAGAGACCTGACACCCACAGAGCCCTAGGTCAGAGAGAGAAAGGGTTGAGGGTATTAGGACAGACAGAAGGAGAAACTGGGGGTGATCAGCAACAGTGGTTCAGCAGGAGCGTTTGCTCTAGATTTTCCTGCCACAATGACCAAGGCTGTGTATTCTGAAACTGGAGCTATAGCGGTCCCTTGCCTCTGGAGCTCACATTGTGCTACAATTTTGAAGAGCTGTTGGCCCTTTCTGAAGTCTTTTCTCCCCATTGTCTAGGACATGTCTGGACCTGGCTATGGCTTCTGCTGGCCACATGGGCCTCAGCCAGGGACCGGAGGCAGGTAGAAGGGACATCCAGTATCAAGTCCCCAGCTGCTAGAGTTCCTAGCACCTATCCTTGGAGAGAAAATTTTGTTTGTTGTTTGGGGTTTTTGTTGTTTTGAGACAGGGTCTAATGAAGCCCAGGCTAACTCTGAACTTACTGTGTAGCCAAAGATAACTCCCTGCTCCTACCTCGAGCTGGGACCATCTGTGCATACACCAGCACTCCCATTTATGCAGTTCTAAGGATCAATCCCAGCAGCGGCATATGCTAAGCAAGCACCCCACCAGCTGATCAACACCCTAGCTCAAGAAGTATTTTTAATGCAAATTATACGCCCCTTTCCTAAGACCCTTAGACTACTACTTCCCACCCATTCCTCCAATGCCCTCTTACTTCGGCTCAGCACAGCCCCACTCTCCTGGTACCCCTGGATCTCTAGGTCCTTCATCCGAAGCAATGCTGCTAGCTCCCTCCCGTGACACTGCAAAGCCAGGCTCACACCCATCAGAGGACGAATCAAATGCTGAGAGACCTTTGATGAAGAAGAAGTATCAATTAGCCAACAATTGCTTGCAAAGTACTCCCAAATGCTGCACTAGTTACTAGAAGAAAAATACTCAGGAATAGACATTTTCACAGAAACTTACAGTTTCATAGACAAGCAATTCATTTACATGAACATAATACAAATACAATAGTTAAACTTACATATTAAAGAAACTTAGGGATTTTTTTTTTGTGGCCCAGATATGGAATGGGAAGAATAAACCAAAAATAGGAATAGACAGAAAATTTACAGTTTGAATTTAAAGAAAAAGATATATGGGCTGGAGAGATCATTCAGTGCTTAAGAAGACATGGGTTCAAAAAAAGAAGAAGAAGAAGATATGGGTTCTATTTCCAGCACCCACTTGACAGCTCACAACTCTGCAACTCCAGATCAGGGGATCATGTGCTCTATTGGCTTCCGCAGGCCCTGCATGCACACGATGCACAGACACACATGAAGGCAAAACACTCATGCACATACAAAATAAACGTCTTAAAAATAAACAAATGAGCCAGATGGTGGTGGTGCATGCCTTTAATCCCAGCACTCAGGAGGCAAAGGCGGGTGGATCTCTGTGAGTTCGAGGCCAGCCTGGTTTACAAGAGTTCCAGGACAAGCCCCAAGGCTACAGAGAGACCCTGTCTCAAAACACCAAAAAAAAAGAAAAGAAAGAAAGAAAGAAAGAAAGAAAGAAAGAAAGAAAGAAAGAAAGAAAGAAAGAAAGAAAAGAATGTAGTTGAGAAGAGGGACAGGCTGACTTAATTCTCTATAGAAGATAAGAGCAGAAGATTCAAGGCATCCTCAAGAAAGGGGTGTGGTTGAAACAGCACACCAACAGGAGGGAAAAAACCAACAGGAAGTGGAAAACAGTGAGATCTGATCTAGGTAAGAGCCATTTCAGGGCTGGTAAGAGGCCAAAGTTTCAACCTGTTTCCACATACAGTAGAATTTAAAGCTACTGTACAAAAAAAAAAGCAAGCCAGTTACCAAGAGACTAGAGTGGGAAGTCACAAGCCAGCCCACTTCACAGAGTGCAGTTACACATACAATAACGTATGGTCACACAGAAGCACCTAAAGTCACCTAAACAAGGTGTCCACTAGTCTGTGGCTAGAGGAAGCCATCAGCTTCTTTTGCTTCCACCAAGGGCATGAACTAAAGGAGACACTGAGCAAAAGAGATGCCCTAGATCAGGGGGTCAACAAGCTTTTCTCGGCAAGAGCCAGATAGTCAATATTTTCAGCTTTGTGGCCCGCGGTGTCTCTGCCGCAACTACTCAACTTTGCTGTTGCAGCACGCGCAAGCAGCCACAGACAATATGTAAACAAATGAGGTGGCTGTGCTCCAATATAACTCTACAAAAGCAGGCAGCAGGCCAGGATTAGCCTGCTGACCATGGTATGCTCACCCCTGGCTAGATCTAAAAAGGGAGCACTTTAGACAAGGTACCCCAACATGGGCTTGAAATACGAAGCAGGTATATAAGCATCCCATCTGAGGCATCAGGCAGACTCACCTGGGTTAGAATCCCAAGAAATGATTCCCCAGATGCCTACGTTTTTGCTTCCCATTAAGTCTAGAGAAAATGGAAAGTGCAGCGTGTGTCCCTATGTTTCTCTAAAGATGAGTCAGAAGAGAAAAAGGACTGGATGTGGAAGTATGGGTGGGCAGATAAGAGCGGTAGATTCGTAGGTATCCGGCACAGGGTAGAAGGCCAGAGTCAAGTCCAGCTATAGACAGTTTTTACTTTTATCTTTTTTTTTGTCACTGGCACATCCCAAACTGGTTCTGTTACCCATCCTAGGTCCTCAGGAAGGACTTAGGCCTCCAAAAAGTACCACTCAGAACTCCCGGCTTTAAGCCATATCCTGGGCCTGTGAGACTGCTCAGCAAACTGCCAAGCTCGATGACCAGAACTCAGTCTCCCAGACCCACATGGTAGAAGGAGGGCTCAGTCCTGCAAGCTGCCCTCTGACCTCCACATGTACACTGTAGCACTCATGCATACACATAATAATTAACTCAAAACAGTAACTTTAAAAAATAAGCATTAAAAAAAATAAGATGGCCTAGGCTCAACTCTGTGCCCTAGGAATTATTTTGATAAGTTTGGTCCTGGTCAAGGTAGATTAGAAAAACAGGCAAATAATTGTATGAAAGCCAATAGAGGTTTGGTGGACTGAACTGAAAATAATTATCATTGCTAACCAAGCAGCCACAGTGGCCCTTTGGTGGCACCCCTCAAATAAGAGAAACTCCTAACGTTAATAACCAATCTCTCACTATGGTGGGCTGGGAAGCACCACCTTTGAGATGCTAAATGTAACAACATGAAACGTGGCAAGGAATAGTTTTTAACAACTGCCATGTTTTTGAAATAGAATATCATGGTCTCAGGCAACTGAAATGATCTATTACATCTATATAGAAAAAAAATGTTTTTTAATCGGGAAATATTTCAACTTACCAAATAATTTCACACCACTCTGAATTCCTGAGCTATAATTAATTTCAAAGTTAGAGGAACATTAAAATGATTTTTCTTGGGCCTGAGAGGGTTTCTATGTTTTTAAACTTAGATGAATGCTGATTAGAAGTCCCCAAAATACGTATTAATGGCCATAAAAAAGATTGGTATCAAAATAAAAAATAAAATAAAAGACAAGCAACCATGTAAAAAGATCAGTATGCCTCCAAAGGCATTACATGAAAAACCATGCAGTACTTCAGGTAAGGGATATTCCCTTTCATTCATGGAAAGCAAAATATGAAGATGTGCTTACAAGCCTCTGCATGTGAAGAGCTCCGTGACAGGCCGGCAGTGGTTGGTACAATAGAAGTTACCATTCTTCCCCAGAGAGGGAAACACTGTAAACCCACCCCCTAAAGTCTTCTGATTTCCTACTGAACGTTTATGAGTCCTAGGCAGGAGACAGCTGGCCCCAGATGAGCTATACCAGAGAGCAAAGTGAAACTATCAGCAGACTGGAGAACCAAGAGACAGACTCTAGTCCTGGCTCTGCCAGCATCTCCTATGACCTCAGCTTTCACTGTCCTCAGCCTATGGTAATGCTGCACATGTCCTCTGTCTAATCATCATATATATACAGCAATAGTAATGTTGTAACTAACATTTGATAGATGGAAAACTGAGTCATAAAAATTCTAGTCCTGGGGCGGGAGAGATGGCTCAGTGGTTAAGAGCATTGCCTGCTCTTCCAAAGGTCCTGAGTTCAATTCCCGGCAACCACATGGTGGCTCACAACCATCTGTAAAGAGGTTTGGTGCCCTCTTCTGGCCTGCAGACATGCATGTACACAGAATATTGTATACATAATGAATAAATATTTTTTAAAAAGTTTAAAAAAAATTCTAGTCCTAATCCAAAGGTAATCTAAAGGTAGTGGGATTGATTGTAAATTTGTTTTCTGGTTCTGAAGCTTGTGTTCTTCCTACTACTAAGAAACTCTGGACCCCTAGGAATCATTAAAAAAAAAAAAAAACTGGTGACAAATCTGAAAGTGACAATACATAATATCAAGAATTATATTAGATGCACACCTGTAATCTCAGCAATGGGAGGCTGGAGCAGGAAAATCACAAGTTTGAGGACAGTCCGAATCCTATTTTGAAGCTTAGTCTCAAACACAAACACAGGGGCTGGAGAGATGGCTCAGAAGCTAAGAGCACTGGTTGCTGCTCTTGCAGAAGACTTACGTTCAATCCCCAACACCCATATAGTGTCTCACAGCTGTCTGTAACTCCAATTCCAGGAAATGAGATGCCATCTCTGACCTCTTTGGATACCAGCATGCACATGGTGCACAGACGTACATGCAGGCAACATTCATACACATAAAATAAATAAATCTAATAAAAGAATTAAAACAGACAGAAAAGGTAGGGGAAAGTTGTATTAGATACTAGAAGTAACAGGCAATAGGAAAAAGGGAGCAGTAAAATTTGTCACAAGGGAAGATAGAGGCAGAATCATGAAGCAGAGACCCAAAGCCTTTTGTATTCTACAATTATGACAGAGAATTAAGAACTATTAAGTCCCTTAGAGTTAATAACATGTGATGGCTCGCACCTGAAATCTCAGCCCCGGGTTCAATCCCCAGCACACAGAGAACCAGGCAGCACACCTGGAATCCCAGTGCTGAGGAGGTAAAGGCAGGAGAGAGGTTGAAGGGTCCTTGGCTACACTGTGATTTTGAGGATAGCCTGGACTACATAAGACTCTGAGAGAGAGAGAGAGACAGAGACAGAGACAGAGAGACAGAGAAAGAATAAACAGAAAGCTGATATCAGTAATCAGTAATTGCTTTAGAAGAAAAATAAGAGAGTAGACAGAAAGCATGTTCGTTTGTTTCTTAAACTGTATACCTTTAAGCCGGGCGGTAGTGGCGCACTCCTTTAATCCCAGCACTCGGGAGGCAGAGGCAGGCGGATCTCTGTGAGTTCAAGACCAGCCTGGTCTACAAGAGCTAGTTCCAGGACAGGCTCCAAAACCACAGAGAAACCCTGTCTCGGAAAAAAAAAAAAAACAAACAAACAAAAAAAAAACTGTATACCTTTAAATGCTGCATGAAATGTTTGTCTTTGGCATGAATTACCCATTCAAAAAAAAAAAGTAAATGAAAACTATTGCAAGAATGAGTAACAGACAAAACTTCCAACCGCATGACCTCACAGACACACACACCCGTCTGAAATAGTAGCCGCCTACATCCCTGATAGTGTCTACCAGCTCTAGCTTCTTCCCTGTAAAGTTCCCTGCAGCCCGGGGGTTTCCCTGGGATAACAGTCTTCTTTGTTCCATGATAAGGACTTTATCTGAACTAAAATATACTTGTTAACCATTGTCCTAAGCCAACGTCTCCCTGTGGCCAATCAAAATTCATTCTCCTCTACACACTGCAGCTTCTTTCCCATGACAGACAGTTCCTCAGCTGGAAAGCTACACTAAGAGAGTTACCTCAGCCTTCAGTTTTTTCCTCTATCTTTTTATCATTACTCGAGTGTTTATTGCACACACACACACACACACACACACACACACACACACCCCGCTGAAGTTCCTGGTCCATGCTAAACAAGTGCTCTAACACTGAGCTAGCTATACCCCTGACTTACTCTGTACTTTTGAAAGAAGAAATTACTAGAGTTCACCAATCTCCAGGACAGATGCCTCCCCACTTACAACAGTCTGAATTTGTAGGACTATATAATACACGAAGAGACTAGCTATCACTAGGGATTCTCAAAGGTCTCAAATGGTTGGATGCCAGAAGCATCATTGAGGAAACAGTGCCCCCTGGTGTCACCTGAAAAAAAATCAGGGGCTCTGAATGGCTATGAAATTCTGTATATAAAGTAGGACGGAAGCACTCACAAGAAACTCAATCAAAGTCAACAAATGTGAGGGCTAACTACAGGACAGGACCTGTGGATGGGCCTTAGCAGTCTCCTCAGAAAGTCGGTCACAATGGTGCACACTTGCAGCCATTGCTACTTGGGAGACTGAGGTGGTCCTGCCCCAAGGAGTTGGAGGCCAGCCTTGGGCAACATCAGAGAACATCTTTAGCTAGGGTGTAGCTCACTGGTAGAGTGTGAGCCACAAGTGCGAGGCCCTGGGCTTGATCCCCAATACCACAAACAAACCAGTGACAAATGAGTAGTTCAAGCACTCAAGGTCTCTCGAGACGACCTTTGCTGGCCGGAGAGATGGCTCAGAGGTTCAAGGCATTTGCTGCTCTTCCAAAGGACACCAAGTTTGATTCCCCACAAACACTGTAACTCAGGTCCAGGAGATCTTCTGGTCTCTCAAGCACATAAGCCCACTCACAGAAATACACATAATTAAAAATTAAAAATAAAAAACTTTAAAAATAAAGATGTTCCCCAGGCTGTGGTAGCACATGCTGTTAATCCCAGCACTTGGGAGGCAAAGGGAGGCAGAACTCTGTGAGTTCAAGACCAGTCTGACCTATAGAGCTAGTTCCAGGACAGCTAGGGCCGTTACAGAGAGAAACTCTGTCTCAGAAAACAGAAAAACAAACAAACAAAAAAGTTCTTTGTTCCATCTATAGTCTCTCTCTTTTTTGTTTTTGTTATTATTGCAGCTGTTTTTTTATTGTTGTTTTGTTTTGTTTTTCAAGACAAGGTTCTCTGTGTAGCCCTAGCTGTTTTGGAACTCACTCTATAGACCAGGCTGGCCTCAGACTCAGAGATCCACCTGCCTCTGCCTCCCAAGTACTGGGATGAAAGGCCTGTGTCACCACCACCTGACTCCATCTGCATTCATTTATTGGTGCCAAACTTTCACGTCACCTGTAGGAAACTTCATGTGGATTGTATCTTGAAGTGGGAAGTAGAAAATGAAGTTTTTGTAGATTGCTCTGCTAGACAACCTGCACCCTCCACCACCCACAGAACATTCTGATCACTGAGTTCTACTGAATACTGCAAGCACTATTTATTGATTCTAAAAATTCTCAATACCCATGTGGAAGCTCACAATTATCTGCAACTCCATTTCCAGGAAGTATGATGACCTCTTTTGGCCCCTGCAGGTATCAGACACACATGTGATGCATAGACAGATATACAGGCTAAACACGTACCCATAAAATAACAAGTTTTAAAAGGCCACAATGGCCGGATGGTGGTGGTGCATGCCTTTAATTCCAGCACTCGTGAGGCAAAGGCAGACGGATCTCTGTGAGTTCGAGGCCAGCCTGGTCTACAAGAACTAGTTCCAGGACAGGCTCCAAAGCTACAGAGAAACCCTGTCTTGAAAAAAAGAAAAGAAAAAAACAAAATAAAATAAAATAAAAAGACCACAGTGAACATTTGTGAAGAAATCTGAGTGGTTCTATGTGGGGAAGGAGAGTTGAGAGGGTTAGTTCTTGTTCTGGGATACTGGGTCTTCCTGTGAAGCTCTGGCTGCCCTAGAACTCACTAAGTAGCCCAAGCAGGCCTCAAACTCAGGGTGCTCTTCTTGCCTCTGCCTCCAGAGTACTGGGATTAAAGGCGTATACCACTCTACCTGGCCAGACATGTACTTTTATCACTCTTAAGTAAGTATATAGGAATCGAATAGCTGGATTAGAGAGGGTATGCTCAATTTAAGAACAAAAGTTGGGGGGCAGGAGAGATAGCTCAGATCAGTCAGTAAAGTGCTTGTCATACACTCATGAAGACCTGTGCTTGTAGCTCTAGAACCCACATAAAACATGGTGAGCAGTTCCAGGCCAGCCTGGTCTACAGAGAGAGTTCCAGGCCAGCCTGGTCTACAGAGAGAGTTCCAGGACAGCCTGGTCTACAGAGAGAGTTCCAGGACAGCCTGGTCTACAGAGTGAGTTCCAGGACAGCCTGGTCTACAGAGCAAAATCCAGGACAGGCTCCAAAGCTACACAGAGAAACTATCTCAAGGGGAGAAAAGAGACTCCTCAGATCCTTCTCCAGCACCACATCTGCCTGCACACTGCCATGTCGCACCATGATGATAACGGACTAAACCTCTGAACTGTATGTGAGCTATCCCAGTTAAAGGTTTTCCTTTGTAAGAGGTGCTGTGGTCATGGTGTCTCTTCACAGCAACAGAAACCCTAAGACATTGCCTGTGTTATTTTACATTCCCATCAGTTACAGCGGATAGTTGGAAGAAATTCAAGGCTTATAGTTTAAGTTTTATAGACTATTTCAAATCCTCAAAGAGATGAAGATGGGATTCAAACCAGATAAACTAAATCCAGTTCAAAGTCGGATTTTTTTTCTTTTCTTTCTCTCCCTTCCTTCCTTCCTTTTTTTCTTTTTGGTTTTCTACGTACCTGTCCTGACTGTCCAGGATGGCCTCAAACTCACAAAGACCTGCCTGCCTCTGCCTCCTGAGTGCTGGGAATAAATGCATTCACCATGCCCAGCAGTTGGTTGGTTTTTGAGACAGAGTATCATGTAGCCCATGCTACACTTAAATTCACTATGTAGCTGAGGCTGGCCTTAAACTTATGGTCCTCTATAGTGGTATAGTATTTGTATTTTAACAAATAAAGCTAGCCTGAAGATCAGAAGGCAAAGCAGTCACACTAGTCAGCCATACAGGACTTAATCCCAGGACTCTGGTGACAGAGGCAGATGGATCTCTGTGAATTCAAGGCTACCCTGGGCTACACAAGATTGATCCAGAAATGCCCCTTTGGTCTGAGCATTGATAGAGGTAGAAGGTCTCTCTAGTGGCTGGCTGCTTTGCTCTTCTGAACCTCAGGTTGAACCCCGATGTCTGTCTCTGGGTTTTTATTATTCATGCTATACTTCTCCTGCCTCTATCTCCCTAGTGCTATATTTACAGACATGTGCAATCATGCCCAGATTTAAAAATTTGCTCTTTTGTTGTTGTTGTTGAGTTTGTTTGTTTTTTGAGACAGGATCTCTCTATTATGTAGCTCTGGCTGTCCTGGAACATGCTACATAGGATCAGGCTGGGATTAAAGGCATATGCCACCACACCTGGCTGAAACTCTATCTTTGAAACAGGGTTTCTCTGTAGCTTTGGAGCCTGCCCTGGAACTAGCTCTTGTAGACCAGGCTGGCCTCGAACTCACAGTGCCTCCCAAGTGCTGGGATTAAAGACATGTACCACCACCGCCCAGCGTGAAAACTTGTTCTTAAATTTACTAGTAACTACTAATAAAATTTCTTGGGGCAGTAAAGCTACAAGCAAGAGGAAGGTGTGATCCTCCCAGTCTGTCAAAGAGGGCTTTGAGGTTGACTAGATTAATGCAGAGTTCAATTTCCAGCTCAGTCATCAATAAGCTGGATGGCTTTGGGCTTTCAATCTTGGTTTCCTGTTCTGAAAAATGGAAATAATAATATCTATCTTGTAGGAAAAGCGTAAGGACAAAAGGAGGAGAAAAAGCTCAAGAAAGTGTCACACTGCACTCTGTTAGCCAAGTGGTCTTGCTGAATCACAGCTTGGAACTATTAAAGCCTCTGCTTTAAGCCAGGTATGGTGAATCCCAAGCTTTGGAAGCTGAGACAGGAGGATTGCTTCAAGTTCAAGGCAAGCTGGATTATACAGTGATTTCAGGCAGCTAAGGTTGCATAATAAGACTCTCAAAAAAAAAAAATCAAGAAAAGTGGGCATGGTATTAGGCAGGGATGGGCAGATCTCTGTGGGATCCAGACCAGCCAGGGTTACAGTGAGACCCTATCTCAAAAAAAAAAAAAAAAATCAAGAAAAACACAAAGCCCTGGGTCGACCCCTCAGT
Source organism: Chionomys nivalis (assembly GCF_950005125.1). Taxonomy (NCBI): domain Eukaryota; kingdom Metazoa; phylum Chordata; class Mammalia; order Rodentia; family Cricetidae; genus Chionomys; species Chionomys nivalis. Next base: position 121,290,633 of record NC_080087.1, on the reverse strand, counting down.
ACTGCATAATCTGAGCATGGTGGTGTACCCCTAACACGCAGGTGAAAGAATGACGTCATCCTAGAATAGCCTAGCATACATGAGACCCTGTCATTAAAATAATAATACTGGATGAAGTCACCAAATAAAATGTGAAGATCCAAACCCAGCTCCTTTTGCAAGGCAAGATTATACCAGTCAAAAATCCCCATAGCCTCTGGTCTAGTCAGGGAGATTTTTTTTTTTCCCTTATTAGAAAAGAATTTCAGCTGGGCAGTGGTGGTGGAGTCTTCAATCCCAGCACTCAGAAGGCAGAGACAAACAGATCTCTGTGAGTTCAAGGCCAGCCTGGTCTACAGAGCGAGTTCCAAGACTACAAAGAGAAACCATGTCTTGAAAAAAGAAAAGAACAAAATAATCCCAGGAACTACCAGGACACCCAGATCTGAAGCGGCTGGGATCCCCACCTGCACCCATATCTAAATTGCACTAACCTGTGAAGAACTAGCTGCGGTACAGTGGAAATGCCAGTTGAAGGGGAGACCAGACAGCTCACTTCGCACCCGCAGAATCAGGGTCTCCGCTACTCGATCACAGGAGAAAGCAGCTTTGCTGGGGTGAGCAGCATCCTGCTGAGCAGAATCTTTCAACAGTGGGAGAAGCAGTTCTTCCAGATGATGGAGGAAAGCGGACGGGGGAGCAGTTAGGCGCTTGTTCAGCTCCTAGAGAGACAGAGTGAGGGCGGTAAAGAAACTCCTCAAAGACAAGAGCAAAGGGGAATCCAGGAAGACAACGGCAGGAGAGGAGGGGGAAGCAAAGGGGAAGAACTGCAGCAGAATGAAGACAAGAAAAAGAGCTGCAAAGATCAACTAGCCTGCTCCACGGTTCTGTCCTGGGCAAGATCAACTTACTGAATTTACTATAGTAAATACATCATATAATATAGATGAGAATAAGTATTATTGTTCATACAAAATGAACCTCTCGTGCCCCCCCCCAGAAATGTTTCATATTTCTGAGTTTCTTGGATTTTGGAATCTATGCATAAATTTTTATTAGTTACACAACTCTGACCCCAAAATCCAAAATCTGAAATCTAAAACGTTTTGAGTGCTTGAGTACTGAGGATGTGAAAAGTTCATATTTTAGAGCATTTCAGATTTTTGCATCTTTAGGATCGAGATTTCAGTCTATAATTGCCTCAAACCAATTCAGCCTTCCTTGCCAATGTATAGACAGATAGTTTGACGGATGTTAACGTCCTCTAGCCAGCACACCACACCACAGTGATCCTTCTATTCACACTTATATCTTACCTTGGCTCGCTGGCTGACCACCAAAGCATCCACCTGTTCATGCCACACCTGTTGAAGATCCGAAATCAGCAAGGCATAACCCTGCTTGGTGATAAACGCCTTGGCCAAGAGTGAGTTCTCACCGAGTTGTAGCCACGCCCACGGCTGCATCAACAGGCCTTGCTCTAGTTCTTCCATCTGCAGGAAAGTCCTAATTTAGCACAGGGCTCCAGGATATTCAGCCCCCGAGAGGACCACTCACGATTCCACATCAACTGGAATCGTGTGAAAACCCTCCCCAGTAAAACAGACATAAAAGCACAACTCCTGCTTTATATAACCAGCTTAACTACCCCTTCACAACTGACCTAAAATTAGTTTAGAATCTGGGACTGGAGAGATGGCACAGAGGTTAAGAACACTGACTGCTTTTCCAGAGGATTAGGGTTGAATTCCCAGCACCCACAAGGCCGTTCACAACCATCTGTAACTCCAGTTCCAGGGGATCCGAGGCTCTCTTCTGGCCTCTTCAGGTACTGCACATCTAGTATCTGTATGCATGCAGGAAAAAACCCTCATACACATAAAACAAAAACGAAATCTTTTTTAAAGATCAGAATATTGATGGGTGGTCGTGTGCACACCTTTAATCCCAGCACTCAGGAGGCAGAGGCAGGCAGATCTCTGTGAGTTCAAGGCCAGCCTGGTCTACAGAGAGAGTTCCAGGACAGCCAAGACTGCACAGAAAAACCCTGTCTCAAAAAACCAAATTTAAAAAAATCGGATTATTTCTTATGTTAAGTTCCTAAAGAACAGAAAACATGTCTTTACCAGGTATGGTGGTGCATGCCTGTAATCCCAGAACTGAGAGTTGGAGCCTGGGAGTTCAGGATCCTCAGACCGGCTGGGGATATATGAGTCAGACGCACCTTGATATAAAAGCAGAAAAGAAGGAAGAAAAAGAAGAAAAGGGGAGGAAAGAGAAGATCTCTTTCTTCCATAGTGTTAAATCAGCATATTGGTGCATCTAATATGGGAACCCAAGCCAATCCTATTGAATCTTTACTTGAATCCCATATGTGTCAATGGTATCTTTCCCAGAACTTTTAGAAGGAAAAGAATGATTCTTGTCTTGAAAAAAAATTTGTCAGGGTGGTGGTGGCACGCACCTCGAATTATAGCACCTGGGAGGCAGAGGCAGGTGGCTCCCCAAGTGTGGTGCCAACATGGTCTATAGTGGGTTCCAGCCAGCCAGGGCTACACAGAGGATCCCTGTCTCAAAATGCCAAATAAATAAAACTTAAATCCTAAATGTGAGGGTCAGGACATTTAAATTATTTGGTTGCTAAAAGCAAAGTATGGGTCAGTAGGAAAGGGCGCTTGTGGCAAGCCTGATGAGCTGAGCTGGATTCCTAGGATTCCTGTGGTGGAGAAGAGAATTATCCCCCATGAGAATTGTCTGTATTCTGTCAGTCATGTTATAAATAAACGCTGATTGGCCAAGCAGGAAGTATAGGTGGGAAAACCAGACAGGAAGTAGAAATGATACAATGAGAACAGGAGAATTCTGGGAAGGAGGAAGTTGATTCCTCCCAATCCTGCCCAGATCACCAAAGCAGCAGGATGTGATCTGCCCCACTGAAAAAAGTACTGAGCCACATGGCTAACATAGATCAGAAAAATGGGTTAATCGAGATGTGAGAGTTAGCCAGTGAGAGGCTAGAGCTAATGGGCCAACCAGCTTTATAACTTATAGAGACCTATGTGTGATTTTCTTTGGGGACAAACAGTTGTAGGAAACTGGGCAGGACAAAAACAACAACAAACAAGCCAGGCCTGTTCATGTTACAAATTGGCGCCCACGTGGATAACTGCATCCACAAAAAGCCTGAGAAAGCTTGGAAAAGACTAGAGTAAAGCATTTTGGTTTTCAGCTGTAGCAGGAAAAAAGCTGCTGTTTTAAAATGCCAGCTTCCTGGGCCTTCCTGCCAGGGAAAACTCTGACTCTTTCAAGCAGGTAGTCCTGATGGATACATTGTTGCAGCTTGCTTCCTGGCAAGGACCTTGAAATGCCATAGAGTTGTGGCAAAAAACTTCTCCATATTTCTTAGCAAATTAAAGACCCATGTGGTCAGAAATAGAGAGATATACAGTAAAGAGAGATTCAAAGAAGAAGAAAACCTCTAAATGGTTTATAGTATGTTAAAAATATATACAGGCTAAAGGTTAAAGTTCTCGAAGAAAAAAGAAAGAAAAAGAAAGAAAGAAAGAAAGAAAGAAAGAAAGAAAGACGCCTGGGAGACAGAGACAGATGGATCTCTATGAGTTAAAGGATAGCCTAGTTTACAGAGGGAGTTCCAGGCCAAAGATACACAGAGAACCTGTCTCAAAAAGCCAAAAGTTAAAAGTAAAAATAAAAGAAATAGAGGTTAAAATAAAGCCACGTAAAGATGGAAAATACACAGAGAATCTTGATACTGTATGTTATTATGCTCTCTTTGAATTGTTTGAATGCTGAGGAAAGAGCAACAGCTGCTAAAAGATATTTGCTTATAAATGCTGTTGAATTAATCCAAGATAGGTATTTTGAAAATACCTTGGCTTCAAAATTGAAGTCAAAAGGTATGTTATTTTAGAGAAGAGATTTTGCTTTTGTTTCCACAGAAAATGAGAGGCTGTGGATTTATTCAGAGTTAAGAAAAATCAGCTTTGATCAAGGAACACCACCTGATAAATCTCTGGCAGGAATAGATGGCCCAGATGTCTGAGTTCTTCTTCAGAACAGGTTTAAGACTGCTGCCTGAGATGATCAAGACTCATAGGATACTTCATTCAGGACTTGATCATAACTCTAAATTTTCTTTAGGTCCCCATAAGATTATCAATGCCCCCAACCAGCTGGAAGTAGCCTGGAATACTACGCCCACATTCCCAAAAAATGGACTATGGATATTTTCCTTTAAAAAAAAAAAAAAAAAGAGGGGGAAGTGGTGCAGAAGAATTGTCTGTATTCTGTCAATCATGTTATAAATAATCGCTAATTGGCCAGGCAGGAAGTATAGTGGGAAAACCAGACAGGAAGCAGAAATGATACAATGAGAACAGGAGAATTCTGGGAAGGAGGAAGTTGATTCCTCCCAATCCTGCCCAGACTACCAAAGCAGCAGGATGTGATCTGTGCCACTGAAAAAAGGTACTGAGCCAGGGGCTGGAGAGATGGCTCAGAGATTAAGAGCATTGCCTGCTCTTCCAAAGGTCCTGAGTTCAATTCCCAGCAACCACATGGTGGCTCACAACCATCTGTATGGGGTCTGGTGCCCTCTTCTGGCCTGCAGGCATACACACAGACAGAATATTGTATACATAATAAATAAATAAATAAATAAATAAATAAATATTAAAAAAAAAAAGGTACTAAGCCACATGGCTAACACAGATGAAAAATGGGTTAATCAAGATGTGAGAGTTAGCCAGTGAGAGGCTAGGGCTAGCGGGCCAATCAGTTTTATAACTTATAGAGACCTTTGTGTGATTTTCTTTGGGGCTAAACAGTTGTGGGGAACTGGGCAGGACAAAAACCACAATAACAAGCAGGCCAATCCTATTGGTTACAGGAACCCAAGCCAATCCTATTGAATCTTTACTTGAATCCCATATGTGTCAATGCTATCTTTCCCAGAACTTTTAGAAGGAAAAGAATGATTCTTGTCTTGAAAAAAAAATTGTCAGGGTGGTGGTGGCCCGCGCCTCTAATTATAGCACCTGGGAGGCAGAGACAGGTGGCTCTCCAAGTGTGGTGCCAGCATGGTCTATAGTGGGTTCCAGGCAGCCAGGGCCACACAGAGGATCCCTGTCTCAAAATGCCAAATAAATAAAACTTAAATCCTAAATGTGAGGGTCAGGACATTTAAATTATTTGGTTGCTAAAAGCAAAGTATGGGTCGGTAGCAAAGGGCGCTGTGGCAAGCCTGATGAGCTGGGCTGGATTCCTAGGATTCCAGTGGTGGAGAAGAGAATTATTCCCCATGAGCTGTCCTCTGACCTTCACGGGGGCAGAAATAAGTGCTATATTTCCTTTGTTTTGTTTTTCAAGACAAGGTTTCTCCACTTAGCCCTGCTGTCCTGGAATTCACCTTGTAAACCAGACTGGCCTTGAACTCAAAGATCTGCCTGCCTCTACCTCCCGAATGCTGGGATTAAAGGCATGTGCCACCACCACCCATGCTATAATTTTAATAATAAAAAAAGAAAGAAAGAATACAAAACACATGAAATCTGGAAGCAAACATAAAATCCTAAAGCAGACTTGGTGATGTGCACCTATAATCCCAGTACTGGGGAGAAGAAGGTGAGAGAACAAAGGTTGGGCTGGGAGATGACTCTACAGGTGCAGCGCTTGCCTACATAAAAGCCTGCTGGGGTGGTATGTACTTGTAGTCCCAGGAGAAGCCAAGAAGGGGGCAGCTGCACTCAGGCCTCCTTACCAAAGCTCTAGGCTGAGACTCTATCTCACACAAACAGTAGGAGGTGCCTGAGGACCACCTCCGAGATTGTCTTCTGACCTTTACATGTACATGTGACACACATGTACATACATCCTCACCCCATAAGAGAATATGAAGTGAACAAATAAAATTTAAAAATAAATGAAATTTTAAATTTTTCAAACAAACAAAAGTTCAACCTCCACAGTGAGTTCAAGGTCAGCCTGGACTACATGAAACCCTATCCCCCCCAAAAAAAATCCCTAAAACAGGGGTTCATTTTGAACTTTTACTTTAGTTACCCTCTCACAATTTCATGCATATATAATGTACTTTGATCACACTCTCCCTTGTGTATGATAGAAGCCCTTACTCAGAGTCTGTTCAAGTTAATCCTCTACAGTTGTTATGGAAGGCACCCACAACCTCCATCACATTAGCAACGTGCCGACAGTCATGACAGCGTCGTGACAGACACACAGTGGCACACCAAGGGTTAGAAGGAGCAAGAGAAATGTTCCAGGCCCTTTCAGCAAAAGAGCAGACAGCACACTTCACACCACAGAGGAAATGACAGTCCCACCTCACTAACTGGGCACAACCCCACATCACCAACATGCCTTCTGCAGAGCTTGGAACTCCTAGAGACCAACATTTCTACCTCAATAAAGGATGCTGTGGTCTGGCAAGATGGTCCAGTGGTTAAGAGCACTGGCTGATCTTCCAGAGGTCCGGGGTTCGATTCCGAGCACCCACATGGGAGCTCACAACTGTCTAATTCAGCTCCCAGTGACCTGACATCCTCCCACAGACATACATGCAGGAAAAATACCAATGCACATAAAAATAAAATCATTGACAAAATGTTGTATCCTTAAACTAGTTAAATTTGTGATAACTAAGTCTGTCTGACAGAACTGATTTTTCCTGTGGAGATAAGGTAACTTCCTTCATTATTTTCATCTATAAATATAAAATGAAGGGAAGTGCCAGGAGGTGAAAACTTAAACTACAAAAAAAATAATGAACTTCCTGTTTAAATCTGATTGTCATTTCTAACTCAGTCTAAGCCATCATCTTCCTGGGTTTCAAAGCTCTGTCTCATGGCAATCCTTAATTTGGACTGTAATTAACTAGTGGTATATAAATGTATATAATCAGAAGGACTTCTTACAGACCTAGTGACATTACTGCCATCTTGGTTCAAGTATGTGCACTGTGTGATATCTGCACAGTGATGAGATGGCCTAATAACAATTCTCAAAAGCATATGGCCATTTCGAGTGACACGTGACTGCCTAGATGGTGGTTATTTCCAGCAGCCTTGAAACCGTCTGGGCAGAGATGGGCATTTCCATCACGTGCTGTTCCAACAGGGAAGGCTGGTCTCGAAATGATTAAAGAGTCTTCACTGGGCAAGAGTTGACATTGGAAAAAATTAGAAAGACAAATGAAGTCGCCAAACCCTCTAATTTCCCTTATAGGCACATCCTGGCATGCACTCTAAAAGTCACCAAAATTGAGTTTATTGGCCTAACTGGTCCTTCCTTAAGTCTCGAAGGTCAAAACCCACAAGTTGATGTTTTGTCTGAATGGAAGGAAGTTGTTTAATGTGGTCAGGGACAGCTGGCCCTATAAAAATGTGTAAAACATTCAGCACCAGACCCAGGCTGGCTGCTCCTACCACTCAGCCTGGACTGAGGTAAGCGTAACTCGGTGAGTTAGGCATGAAGAGGCATGCCTGTGATCCTAGCACACTGGAAGCTGAGGCAGGAGGATCTTGATTTGGAGAGCAACATACCAAGAGCCTCTCAATGGTGGAACGAATGGGAGCCTGAGAGCGTCGCCAGCTTGGAGGGAGAAGGAATCTAAGTTCTCTGGGTTTTACTTTCCCCAGAACAAGTTGGTCTTCAAAGACTACGTTAACCAACTTCACCGGGTTAATTGGTCAAGAGTAAGAAAGTGGGGGGGGGGGGGCTGGAGAGATGGCTCAGTGGTTAAGAGCATTGCCTGCTCTTCCAAAGGTCCTGAGTTCAATTCCCAGCAACCACATGGTGGCTCACAACCATCTGTAATGGGGTCTGGTGCCCTCTGCTGGCCTGGGCATACACACAGACAACATTGTATACATAACAAATAAATAAATAAAATATAAAAAAAAAAAGAGTAAGAAAGTGAAGTTGCCCGAAGTTATGTCACTCGGCCTTGGAGTCTTCTCACGATAGTTCCTACAACACCCTGCAGAGGGCAGCAAGACCCAACAGCCGAGCCGGTGGGGACACGCCCTGTGTCACCAAAGAGGGCAAACCTTAGGCCCTGCAGCCAGAGGCCTCCCCGGGAGCGCCTTACAGCGTCCATCCACCACTCCCGCAGGGCCTTCGTTCGCCCGTCTCTCATTTTTAAAGCATCGGCTGCACGCAGATACGGCTCAGGACCCCAAAGGGGGTAGGGCCGAAATACAGTCCAGCTAAGGAGGAGCCTCATCCGCCACCCGCGAAGACTGAGGCCGAAGGCGGACTGCGCACGCGCAGGACCGCCCACTCCTGGAGGCCTGCCCCAAAGCCCGGGATGCGCGCGGTCCCTTCTGGGAAAAAGCACCCGGGTAGGGGGTCACTGTGAAAGTTCCTCTCCGCTTTTCGGCATCCAGCCGGACCCAGATCTCGGCGCCGACTCGAAACCGACCCCACCTACCGTCAACGGCTGCGGGAGCTCCCACCCTCCTCACGGCCGGGCCTGCCCTCGTGCGCAAACCAGAAGGCCTAGGGTAGAGGCCACCCCCCCCACACACACTCGAGAAGGTGGAGTCTTGGGATACGGGGCGGAGCCAAGACCTGTGGCGGGCGGGGACCCGAAACCTCACTTGTCAAGACTACTCGCAGCTCTGCTGCTTTCCTAATTCCTTTCCAGTCGAAACGAAATATTACTTCCTCTTTGCCCCCTTCTTCATTATTTACATTTTTATTATAGACTATCTCCTGCTGCACATTTTAATTACTAATTTAAATCTTAAATGCAGGGACCCTGTCATAACTGCAGGTGCAAGGCCTTGGTCGTGGGAAGCACTCAATATAATTGAATGCTAGTACATTCAAGCGGCATTGGCAGTTCACAGGCAAAAAAAAAAAAAAAAAAATTTATTCGCTTAATGACCCATTAAACCCATGGCCCCTGCTTCTGAATACGTTAGCCTGACTAAGAGAAGGAAAGGAATCCCATTCTATTGGGAAACGCGCATCTCGATGGGCCACAAACACCTTCTCACTGGGAGAAAGTATTGCCTCGCAGGTGAGACTCCAGCAAATTGGGATTTACTGTTAGACTAATAAAGACAAAAAATGGTGCTCGTGGTTATTACTGGGACCTAACCCCTTCTCTGCTAGCTGCGGGGTATGTCTCCTCAGAGATAGGCAACAAGTCGGCCATCTCTCCTGTTTTAGAGGGCCCTCCTTCCTCATCCTCAGAGTCTTCAGGCATTGGACAGAGGCAATGGAGAGGCTGTGGGATGTGGGAACACAGGTTTGTGATGGGTAAAGGAAGCCCATACTCTTGAGCAGCCTTCTCCCTGGACTTCTGAGTTTCTTGGGCAGTGAAAGAAGTTGGCAGCCGTTGACCTAGGCCTCGCTCAATCCGTGTACCTGCAAAAGAGGGTTTGGTCAGGCTGGAGGGATAGCTCAGCTGTTAAGAGCTGGTTACTATTCTTACAAAGGACCCAAGTTCCGAGTCCCAACTCCGATATCAGACGGCTTACAACTGTATCTCTGCATCTGGGAGGATGTGCATTCATATGCGTATACCCACAGATGCACAGACATACACATAATTTAAAATGAAAATAAATCTTTAAAAATAAGTAAGCCAGGCATGGTGGCACACAACTTTAATCCTAGCACTCGGGAGGCAGAGACAGGTGGATCTCTGTGAATTTGAAGCTGGCCTGGTCTACAGAGTGAGTTCCAGGACAGCTACGGATGTTATTCAGAGAAACCTTGTCTCGGAAAAAAATAAGTAAAAGGAGGGGCTGGACTGGTCATTACCCAACCCTGGTCCCAACTTACCAGAAATGGTGTTTTCTAGAAGAAAGCCCAAAAGACCCGCTAGAAAAATGGGTTCTGCCAGCAAAGAACGCAGGAACATATCCAAGGGGCTCCAGCCTACAAAGGATTGGGGGCCAGGCAGGAAGGTAACTGATACTGACCTAGGCAATGTGTCTTCCCTTTCAGACCTAAATTAAGTCTTGGACCAGGGACAGGTTTAACTAAGCCATCATTCCATCCCACTACAGTGTCCTGCTACAAACTCCCTTTCCCACACTCAGGCCCTTCCCATAGGATTCCTCTTAACACTGTGTTTTCTTTTTTTGCTTTTGTTTGTTTTTGTTGTTGTTCTTGTTGTTTCGAGACAGGGTTTCGCTGTAGTTCTGGAGCCTGTCCTGGAACTAGTTCTTGTAGACCAGGCTGATCTCGAACTCACAGAGATCCGCCTGCCTCTGCCTCTTGAGTGCTGGAATTAAAGGCGTGCACCACCACCGCCCGACAACACCATATTTTCTTTTTTTTTTTTTTTTGGTTTTTCGAGACAGGGTTTCTCTGTGGTTTTGGAGCCTGTCCTGGAACTAGTTCTTGTAGACCAGGCTGATCTCGAACTCACAGAGATCCGCCTGCCTCTGCCTCTTGAGTGCTGGGATTAAAAGCGTGCACCACCACCGCCCGACAACACCATATTTTCTAAGCACCCACATACCCTCTGGATTCCTGTTGTTCAAGGCTCCCTTTCTCTGGACAGTTTGGGATTAAAAAGCCCTGTCTCTTCCACTTCTGACCTTTGGTGCTCTAGCCTGAGCCTCAACGCTTCAGTCCTACAACACTTTGGGCCGGGTAATTTTGCTATGAGGAGATGTCCAGTGCATTAAAGGATGTCTACCAACCTCTCTAAGCACCGAATGCGCTCACTGGATGTAGTAGCGCATGCCTTTAATTCCAGCACTCAGGAGGCAGAGGCAAGAAGACTCTGAGTTCGAGGCCAGTCTGGTCTACAAATCAAGTTCCAAGACATCCTGGGTGGTTACACAGAAAAACTCTGTCTCAAAACAAGCAAACAAACAAAAAACAATCCTCTTTCTCCCATTTTGTGACATCAGAAAAAAAAGTCTCCAGACATGGCTCAATCTTCCACATGGAACAAAACTTGAAAACCACGGCTCTGGATAACCCACACTGTTTGTGGCTCTCAGGATACGCTACTTCTGTCTCATAATCCTATCCTTTATCTTTGTGGATGGTGGAAATGTGACCCAAGAATGACCTTATCAGCTATCCCTGTGGTTGACATCATAATCTTGTCACTTGGGAGTCTGAAGCAGGAGGATTGCCAAGAGTTTGAAGCCAGACAAGTTTCCAAAAGGAGACCTTGTCTCTCACACAGAGAAATGGCCTTTACCAAATAGGTTTAAGTTTTTCCACCCTCAAAGACCAATTCGGTTCCACTGAATCACCTCAGACAGAAGCTACTCTTGCCATTGAGAGCCATGGGTCCTTTGCTTTTGTTTTTCTCTGGGCCACTCTGTGTACCCCTGACCAGGCTGAAACCCACTGTGCAGACTACTGGCCTCAAACTCGCAGAGGTCCCACCAGCCGGGGTTTAAGGCATGGTCTGTCAGGCCCTCCTCTCAGCTCTTGTCTTAACCTTCTTGTCATGCCCCTGAACAAATCCCCAGAAGCTCTTTTGTGTCTTGACCTAGTTAGCTTTCTTTAAAAATTTTGTTTGAAGCCGGGCGGTGGTGGCGCACGCCTTTAATCCCAGCACTCGGGAGGCAGAGGCAGGCGGATCTCTGTGAGTTCGAGACCAGCCTGGTCTACAAGAGCTAGTTCCAGAACGGGCACCAAAAACTTCAGAGAAACCCTGTCTCGAAAAATCAAAAAAAAAAAAAAAATTTTGTTTGAGGGGAGGAGTTTTGTAACTGGCCAGCCTGAACTGTCAACTTGTTACTGCCTAGAGTCACCTGAGAGGAGAGTCCCAGCTGAGGAATTGCCTAGATTAGATTGGTTTGTGAGGAAGTCTGTGGGAGAATTGTCTTGACTGGTGATTAGTTTAGTAGGGCCTGGCCCACCATAGGCAGTACCATCCCTAGACAGGTGGTCTTAGACTGTATAAGAAGTTAGCTGAAGCCGGGCGGTGGTGGCGCACGCCTTTAATCCCAGCACTCGGGAGGCAGAGGCAGGCGGATCTCTGTGAGTTCGAGACCAGCCTGGTCTACAAGAGCTAGTTCCAGGACAGGCTCCAAAACCACAGAGAAACCCTGTCTCGAAAAACCAAAAAAAAAAAAAAAAAAAAAAAAAAAGAAGAAGTTAGCTGAGCATAAGACAGCATTCTCCATGGTACTGGCCGTGAAGTGAGTTCCTTGTTTGGAGGTAACGCTATGTAGATTAGCAAGCAGACCTGCCTTAAAGATTTTGCCTTGAGTTCCTGCCATGGCTTCCCTCCAGGATGGAATGTGGCCTGGAATAAGCCTTCCCCTGCTCCTGAGTTGCCTTCGATCTGATTGTTTTACCACAACAACAGAAATAAACCAAGACTCAAGAGCACAAAAGCAGGAGCATAGTGCTCAATGAATGTTTGTCAAATAAATGGATGAAGTATATACAAAATCTCATTGTGAGAACAAAAATTCAGAGAGCCTAAAGCAGTGGCTCCAACCTTCCTAATGCTGTGACCCTCATGTTGTGCTGACTCCCAACATAAATCTTATTTCTTTGTTTGTTTTTGTTTTTTTGAGACAAGGTTTCTCTGTAGCTTTGGAGCCTGTCCTGGAACTTGCTTTGTAGACCAGACTGGCCTAAAACTCACAGTGATTTGCTTGCCTCTGCCTCCCAAGTGCTGGGATTGAAGGCGTGCATCACCATCACCTGGCCCATAAATTATTTTCATTGTTACTTCATAACTGTAATTTTGCCACTGTCATAATGTAAATATCTGTGTTTTTTTTGTTGTTGTTGTTCTCTGTAGCTTTGGAGCCTGTCCTGGAACTAGCTCTTGTAGACCAGGCTGGCCTCAAACTCACAGAGATCTGCCTGCCTCTGCCTCCCGAGTGCTGGGATTAAAGGCGAGCGCCACCACCGCCCAGCAAATATCTGTGCTTTCTGATGGTCTTAGGCAACCACTATGGTCATTGGGGGTCATTCGACCCCGAAAGGAGCCATGACCTACAGGCTGAGAACCACTGATCTAAAGCCTCAATCCCACTCCTTTTTCTTCTTCACCCCACCTACCTGTGTTGAACTCTGGGGCTTCCCAGAGCCACCTTGGCAGAAGCAAGGCCATAAAGATGGAGAAGCCCACAATGAAGACATTTCGCCCAGAGTCAATGTCAGCCAGGTGGAAGCTGGAGAAGCCAGCAGACAGAACTACAGCCTGGGTCACTCCCAGTACCCCACCTGCCTCATACAGAAGAAAACACAGTGGTAGGAAGAGGGCAAAGCTCAGGGTTTGTAATGGGGAAAAATAACCACTAGGCTTGTTTGTGATTCATCAAGAAACTCAGTTGGGCTGAGAAAACAAGAGCATATGTCCATATCCATTCAGAGAAGCTATTTAGAAAGAAAGGGCACAGCTTAGCCAGCTGGTTGGGCCAAATAGTATTCTGATACCTCTCTTTGCATCTATTCACTCACCAAGCACGGGCAGTGGGATGTTGATGAATAACTGAGCCAGCCTTGGGGAGAGCCCAAGACCCACGCAGAATAGCCCCACCAGGTGGGCTACTTGCCGCGAACCAGTCTGCATGAAGAAGAGACACTAGAGAACACAGTCGACTCCTTGGACTGTACGAGATCTTTGCTTGGCCCACTTCATTCCAGCCTTCATATCCCAGCTTAAATGTGACCCTCCTAAGCATCCCAGCCATTCTACCCAAAGGTACCGCCTTTGCTCAGTCCATACACCACTGCTTTCATGACACTGTTTACTACCCTCAAACTATGCTATATACTTCCTTTTTATGAAGTCCCCAAGAGAGCAGGGTTTTCTCTGACTCATTCTTCAACTGTAATGAGCCTTGGCAGAGTTCCCAATTCACCTGATACACAGATTTCCTGTTTCTCTACATTCATAGCATTTTGTACTTCTAGGCACCTCCCTCAGTGAACTGCCTGACTGAGAGCTGGCCCAGCTGAAAGTCTATCAGTATGAGCTCCTGCCCTTGTACCTCCAGTCCCCTCAGTCCTGTCTCAGATCCACGTACCTGGAAAAGACTCACTGTGCCTACGTTAGGGAAGCTGGATGCAGTGCCCAGGGGGCTCCCCAGCAGCCCTGCCAGCACACTGCCCAGCCCCTCCAGGCTCAGCCCTCGACTGCAGGCGTGTGGTGGTGGAGGAGACAAATGCAACAGCTGGCCACACAGGGCATAGCAACCCAAGGAACTGGTGGAGGCTGCCAAAGCCATGGAGATGCCTGCAGCCAGGGCCCTGGGTGTCAATAAGGGCCAATCCCACTCACCTGAGGAAGAAGGAAGGAGTCATCTACAGACTCAAGCCTGGAGCATCCCTCTGCCTCTAAATGCCTGTACCACAAGATAATACTGTTGGGCAAAACCACTGAACTCTAAAGACCTTCTCTTCACTATGATCTACGAGGTCATCCTTGATCTCAGACTCTCAGTTCTGTTCCTAGTCTCATTCCTTATCACATTCCACCTTACTTCAAACACATTAGCTTTGTTTTAGGGACTGGACTTGCTGTGTTCCTGGCAACCACAGGGCCCTTTCATATGCTGTTTACCTAGTACACTCCTGAGTCCTGTTTACCTACTGTCTCCTGTATCCTGTCCAGCTAGCGCCTACTCTCCCCACCTCTTACATCTCATCTCACTTCTTCAAGGGTTATTTCTCCCACCACATTCAAGTGTGGTGATGCATCCCCGTAATTACAACACACACAAAGTACAGGGAGTTTAAGGCCATCCTTGACTACAAGGCAAGTTCAAGGTCAATTTAGACTACATGAGATCCTATCTCAAAAAAGGGGAGGATATAAGAATTGGGGCATGGGGAGAAGTGCTGTGAGATGCTCTCTTCTGGACATGACATGACGATTGCACTCATGAGCTCACAGCGGCTACCGCTACCTGCACAAGACCCGTACAAGAACAAGCCACTCGAGACCCAAACATGGAAGCAAGAGTGCGGTAAAAGTTCATGAGGCTTCACCCCGGCTGAGGAGCTAGGTGATAGCTGCCGGGGAAGGGGCAGTCCTTTTTCTTCAGAGGTGTGGACCTTAGTAGGTTGCCCTTGCTCCAGCAGATGGCTCCACACCCATGCACAGACAGGCAGCACTAATCAGACTCAGTGAATCATTTTTCTGAAGGACATGAAGATGGGATGGGGATATGTTGGAGGCAGTGGGAAAAAAGGCTGGATATGATCAAGATGTATTGTATACATGTATGAAACATGTCAAGAAATAATTTAAAATATATTTAAAAAGAACACATTTTTTTTCCAAGACAGGGTTTCTCTGTACAGCTTTGGAGCCTGTCCTGGAACTAGCTCTTGTAGACTAGGTTGGCTTTGCACTCACAGAGATCCGCCTGCATCTGCCTCCTAAGTGCTGAGGTTAAAGGTGTGTGTCACCACTGCCTGACCTAAAAAGAACACTTCTAAAAAGAAAAAAATCTAAACAACAACAACAACAAAACAAAAAACAATAACAAAAAAAAGTTCTCTCAACCCCTTTAATAGTATCAAATTTTCTCTTACTACAAATCCTAGTTAAATTTACAATGATAATTTTAGATTTACTTAAATATATATTTACAATATATATATTGCCAGCTCCATGAAGCAGACATTATTACTCCTGTATTCATCACTATGCCTACCATGTGCTGAACAGGCCATTATTAAGCTGTTAATGAAGGGGGCTGATGTGGAGTTCAGTGTAAAGCCCTTGCTGAGCATGCAAGTATGCACAAGGTTCTAAACTGATGGGCCCCTACCATTATGACAAATAAACATGAATGACAAAATTTCACATAGGCTGACTCCAAGGCAATAACTCTACAGTTACCAACAGAAATGTCCACGGGGGCTGATAATGTAAACTTGCTAATTGGTCAGCGATCTCAAGAGTAAGCAGAGGGATGGAGAGTAAGTGTATATGGTATAATGTCTCCTGACACTGACCCAAATAATACACCTGCAGTGAAATGGGGGCAACTCCTCAAGTGGGTAGTTTCTCCACCTGTGTTTTAAGAAAATACAGATTTAATTCAGAAGTGAGAGGTGAGTTCCAAGAAAATACAGATTTAATTCAGAAGTGAGAGGTGAGTTCCATTAAATCTTTTATGTGACTTTTTTTTTTTTTTTTTTGAGACAGGGTCTCATGAAGCCCAGGCTGGCCTCAAACTTGACACGTAGCTGTGGATGACCTTGAATTCCTGATCCTCCTGCCTCCACTTCTCCCAAGTATTGGGATTACAGATATGTGCTATTTCACCTGGCTGAAGTCTATTAAGTTGTGAGTTCAAAGAAACAGAAACCTTTATTTTGATCAAGAG
This sequence comes from Chionomys nivalis, assembly GCF_950005125.1. NCBI lineage: Eukaryota > Metazoa > Chordata > Mammalia > Rodentia > Cricetidae > Chionomys > Chionomys nivalis. The sequence continues at coordinate 121,274,326 of NC_080087.1, read as the reverse complement.
AATGGGAACATAGGAGAAAACCTACCTGGGTGAGGCAGCCAAAACCATGGTGCCTCAGTGGGGTCAGACAGCTGTAGGGGGGTAACACTCAGACCCAGAAGGGCAGAGATGATCCACACACAGGCCACAGGGGTAAGCACCTGAAGGACAACACTGAGATGGAAAAGAGTTCCCTCCTCCCCCAGAACCTTCTGAAACTCAGAAGTCGGAGACCAAAGGAACATTCCATGTCAATCCCACACACTTTTTCCACTTTGATGGTCTTATATATATGTGTATATATACATATATACACATACACATATATATTTTATATTTTGAGATAGGGTCTATGTAGCCCTGACTATCCTGTAACTCTCTATGTAGACCAGGCTAGCCTCAAACTTACAGAAATCTTCCTGCCTCTGCCTCCCAAGTGCTAGAATTAAAGGCGTGCACCATCATGCTTGGTTCAGCTATTTTATTTGTTTGAGGTGCAGGCTTAAAGGCCATACGAGGGACTTGGCTTCTGGAGCAGGAGTTACATGCAGTCATGAGCCACCCACATATGTGCTGGGAGCCAAACTGGGGTCCTCCAGAAGAGCAGCAATGTCTTATGTTTATTGTCCATGTATTTGAGGCTGGGCTAAAACTTCCTATATAGCAGAACTTGAACTCCTGAGTCCTTCTGCCTCCCCCTGCCCAGCGTGGAATCACCGGTGTGTGCCACCTCACCTGGCTATGTGCATCAGTTAGCCCTTCTCGCTCCATCTGCCCAGAGCCCCCACGTACCGAAAGGAGTCGGAAGACAGGAATATAGATGTGAGTTGAGGAAGTTGAAGCTGGCCTCCAGGAGCACAGGGATACCTGGCAGGAACCCAGGTGCTGAGAACAGATCACCATGAGCAGGATGAGTCTAGGAAAGAGAAGGAGCTCTGTGGGTCAGAAGCATCAGAACCCTGAAGGATGGCAATGCCGGGGAGCAGAGTATCACAGGACGTCCCAGGGAAGAAGCTGCTCATGGAGGGGTAGGGAGGTACTGAGGTACCATAGCATGGGACTATGAATATCAGAGAGACCGAGGGAATTAAAGGAAAGGCTTGGATCCCAAATCTAAAACCTGCTATCCCTGCCCAGGTGGCTATGGAATCTAATAAGGCAGAAGCTCTGTCTGTCCTCCCCAAGTCTGCACACCCATTGGGTACCATCTCACACCTGTCAGGACTCACTTACAGCAAGGCCAGGCCCCAGTGGGCGGAACAGAACTGGGCCACCTCCTTGTGGGCAGAGAGCCCTGCTACAACCAGGCTGGGTGCCAGCACCAGTGGTCCACAGTAGGGAAAAACACGGCCAGGCAACCCTAGAAGTCCTATTGTGCCCTGCAGCAGCCCGGATACCACCACTGCCCCTGACACCTGATGGAAGAGAGGAGAGGAGAGGATGGGTAGAAGACGTTCTGCTCAATCAAGTTTACTTCAGTCTGGAATTTCTTTTTTTAAAATCATTTATTTACTTTATTTCATTGGCATTGGTATTTTGCCTACTTGTATGTCTGTGTGAGGGTCCTGGGGTTAGAGACATTTGTTAGCTGCCATGTGGGTGCTGGGAATGGAACCCGGGTCCTCTGGAAGAGCAGTCAGTGCTCTTAACTGCTGAGCCATCTCTCCAACCCCAACCTGGGATTTCTAACGAATTCCAAGGACAGGCTTCTGCCTTGCTCCTTCCCGGTGGCATTAGTGTCTGCACAATGGAAACGCGGGTGTCTCCACCTGGGATCACCCCGTCCTTCTGCTGTCTTTTTCCAGGCACTCACCTCTCGGAGAGAAGTGTTCCAGAGCTCCAGGCCATGGCAGCTTGACAAACTACACAGATGCAGTGAGAGGGAGGCTGAAAGTTTGGGGTACAGAGAGGTATAAAGGGAATAGAGACTCAGTGCTTTCCTGGGCTGATGCCTGGTATGACCCCCAAGACCTCTCTCTCTACAATACCCGGCAAGCTCTAGCACATACTTCTGCCACTAGCCTGTCTTTACTCTGTACTCACCGTTTCCAGGGGTCTTGGTGGTCAGAGATGGCTTCTGGTTTGTCAGCACCAGTGCAGGGATAAGGAATTCTAAGGATGGAGCCTGGACTAGAGGCAGCCTGTAGGAACGGCAGCCCCAACAGGTTTGGAAATGTGGCAGTCAACAGGGTTCCCTTGTCTCTTCCCTCTCTCAAAGGAGTTCCCCTCACCTGCTGCCCATCCAAGTTTGCAGGACTGTAGACACACCACAGGAAAAGAAACTGGAAGCCAGAAGCTGAGCAGGTGAGTATGAGAGCCCCCCTGGGGGAAGGCTGTGAAGCAGCAGCAGGTGGGAGGCAGAGAGCAGAGATGCCAGAACCAGGAAATGCTGGAGAGAGGAGTGCAGAGGGGCAGGCTTCAGAAATAACCATCTGTAGGTTTCTTGTGACTCATTGACTCCCTCCAAATACCAATTTCAACCAACTTCTGCACCTTTACCTCCTACCTGTAGAGCCAGAAGACAGCTGAGGACCCAGGTGGAAGGCCCACATCGAGAGGCCCATGAGTGGGAGGAGGGATTCTGAAGAGAGGGCAGCAGTGGTGGCCCGGGAGCAGGGGCATCCTGCGAGCCCACAGCTAAGAGTGGAACGGGATGGAGAGGTGATCGGCTCATGCTTCCTGGCTGGATTGTGTCTTGGCTGCCCCGGGATAGTTGAGTAAAGAAAGCGGTCAGAGAGTGGGTGGAGTGCACTGACTGTCGCGGGAGGGGGTGGGAGTGTCAACGAAGCGGAGAGAGAAATAAGGGCTTGGGAGCAGGACAGGGCTCTTTCACCTTTGCCCAGCTCTTGAGCAAGTTCCATCAGCCATTAACCTAGCAGCTGAGTTCTGGACCCCTCCCTCAAGAATTTTCACCCATGCCCCTGCTTCTACCAGGCTCTGAAATGGAGGGTTAGGGTTAGGGGAGACCTATCAGAATAGCCTGAAGAGATTAGATTTTGCAAACTCTCCTCTCACCATCAGCATTCAGCAGCATCTATTAGGTACACATTCTTCAACCAAACAAGACGTGCCCACATCCCATAGGACAATGACCACTACATATAACACACTCACTGTAAAGCAAGAGTAATTAATAGTAATGTGTATTTCAAAACGTGAAAGCTTGGACACAAATAAACCAGAAGGCAATGGAACAGTCTGCTGCCCATGACCATAAATAGGGTCACTGTGGATGAGATAGCTACCTGCCAGCCAATGACATTTACTGGTAATTCAGATGCCATAAGCAGTATTGACATCGGCAACCTGGTTTTCTAAAATAGTAAGCAAACTTTTGGTAAAATATTGAACAAAGTATACATTTACTTTACATGGAAATATAGTTCCATAAAAATTGAGTTTATTTTTTTTTTGATTTTTGAGATTATTATTTTTGCCTTCCCTTTCCTCCCTCAAAACCATACCATATACCCCCTCCATCTCATTCTTCAAATTCATGTCCCTTTTTTCACTGTTACTACATGGATATATCATTCTTCAAATTCATGTCCCTTTTTTCACTGTTACCACATGGATATATATACATACACATATGTATTACTAACTATAACCTACTCAGTTTGTATGTTACTCATACTTCCAGAGCTGACCATTTGGTACTGAGGAAGACTTACTCCACTCCCAGCATCCCTTTGTTGCATTTAATTCTTTGTGGGTTGAGTCCTCAGGTTGTTTTTTTTTTTTTTCCAAAATGCACAAAAATGTCTCATTTGCACTTAAAAAAATAACTTTAGAATCGGCGAGGTGTTGTGGCACATGCCTGTATTCCAACACTCTAAAGACAGATGTGAGTGGAAAGCAAGTTCCATATCAGCCTGGACCTCACGAGACAATTTCCAGTGGCTAACTCCATTTTTAATAGGCGCTAACAGGATTTTATATGCACAATGACGTCTTGGAAACTTCATGGTAAAGGTTTTAAGTCCTTTAGGGAGTCTAGTATCCCACTCAAACTGAACAAATGCCAGTAGCATTCCCAAAGACTATACCCCCCCCCAAAAAAAGCCAGTTGGCAGTGGTGCACGCCTTTAATCCCAGCACTCAGGAGGCAGAGGCAGGTGGATCTCTGTGAGTTCGAGGCCAGCCTGGTCTACAAGAGCTAGTTCCAGGACAGCCTCCAAAGCTACAGAGAAACCCTGTCTTGAAAAACAACAACAACAACAACAAAAAAGTGTATATCACAATGACCCTTGGGGAACCCACCATCCCACTGATCTTACTCCTACCCCCAACTCCCTACATGATCTTTGGCAGTCAGTTAGCAGTCCAAATACACCACAGATTGTTCTTCCATTGATGACCCAGCTCTGGTTCTTCAACATCAGCTAATTCCATGAGTCACCTTGAAGAGGTCAGTAGGGCTTGCATTCTAGGAGCTAGGAGCTCAAGTGGACATGTTTTGATACGTAAGGATTCACAAAGCTGGTACCCACCCAGGATATGTAACAACAGACAAGGCCTTCCCAGGCCTGGGGCAGTCACTGCTTGTATCTCATGGTAGGCCACATCCCCCAATTTCAGGGCCTCCAAGGTAGTAGTGGCAGGGATGCAGGAACAGGATGGAGCCTCTGACTTGGGATGGAGCCTCTGACTTGGGAGGCAGGTAAGAGAAGATCCTCAAAGGATAATGCAGAAGGAAAAGGCCAGGCCATGCAACAGAAACTGTTTATTGAAACCTCAGTTCTACAAAAGCGTGAAAAACTCATACAAAGCAGTGGTGCCCAGAGAGCCTGTAAAGAGAACACCTAGAAAAGAACCGGTCAAGTGGGGAGTCTTGGAGCAGGATGCTAAGACTGGAAGACAAAAGGATAAGGTTGAAGGACCCAGAAATCCCTGGTTGTGACAACTACATCCAAGGGACAAGTGTGGCAAGCTTCCTGCCTCAGGACGCCTTCCCTCAGCAGCTTCCATCTCAGGGCCATCCGCCCCTGGTTTTCCTGCCCCAGGGACATCACACGAGCAGAACCACATGAACGCTTCCTTCCTCTCATCCACTTCCCACACCTCCCACCTTTACCTTTCCATCTTTGGAAACTCAAAAGCAAGTCTACTCCCCCAGGCTTGGGAAGGCAGAAAGATAGGAGCTTTTATGTCATTGGTGACATGCCCCTGGTCACTGAGCTGAAACTGTCCCAGGCACGATCAGAGTTCTAGCCTACTAGCCGGCCTCTGAGGTCTGGGAGGATGAATGACCTTGCTTTGCCCCATAATCTCTTGTGCTCCTACCCAGGAGGACAGGGGACCAGCCAAAGACCCAGAGAGGTAGCAAAAATCTAAATCAAGTTTTCCTCTTCCAGGTTCTTAGGGAGTCCCAGACCCTCTTTTAATGCACTCCTTAGAACTCTACCTAGCCTGGGAAAATAAAAGACTTGAGCCGGGCCAGCTCCATGACACTAAATAGAGAACATTGCTGGGGTTGGAGGAATGGAGGGGCTGCTGGGCTCCAGAGCCAGGGTGGGGCCAGGCCATGGGTGTGGTAAAAGGGCCGTGAAGGACCAATAGACACCGTATGGTTAGGCTGGTGGCAGGCATGGCAGTTTTGGGTGTTTCTCTGGAACTTCTGGCAAAGGGGGCATTTGTGGAGAGGAGTAGGCGGGACAGGAGGGTCTGGGGGAGATACTGGAAGGGGTGTCAGTGAGGCCAGAAGACTGCCCCACAGGGGCAGCAACTCTACATTGCCTTCTGGGCAGCTGGAGACATTAGTCAGGCACTGTGGCACAGGGGAAGGTATGCAAGGCTGCAAGAGGCCTTTAGAAACCAGTCTGAAGTCAGGAGGACCTGGTGAGGGGCTGCAGGACAGCCCCAAGGACTGATGTATTACAGCCACTGATGCCACAGCTAGGGCCACACTGCTCACATATGCCACGGCTAACAGGCAGGACAGCTGTAAGAGAGAAGATAAGAAAACCGCAGGCTGTTGACTATCTTTATTCCTACTCCCAGTCGCTCACACTGAAGCTCTCTGTAACTCCCTCTGTCTCCCCTGTTCTCCCATCTACTCTCAAACTTCTTCCAAGCCTTTCAGAATTTGCTTTCCAATACACACACGCATGCTCGTGGGAGCCTCCTCAGGTCCCTCTCCTTCATACCCCCTTCTCACCTTTACCAGTCGCTGGCAGAGGGAGCCCAGAGACAGCTGCCACGCTGGCTGTTCCAGCAGCACACACAGGTCTGTGTAGGTGTACCAGCCCCGCCGACGTCCTTGCTGCTCAGCCACACTAGTATGGAGAAGAGACCAGGGGTTAGGGACTCTGCACCGAGCCCAGGGGCACCCAGGACCCATCAGAAGACACTAAGGAGCTGATCAAATACACAAATGCCCAGGCTACCCATGATCCAGAAGATGAGGTTAAGACACAAACTTCAAACAAGCTGCTACCGCCACTGAAGGAAGGCAGAAAAGTTAGGCGACAACCACTCTGAGCAATTCTCTTTCTCTTCTTTCTCCCGGTTACTCAGATCTCATTTCTAGCTCCTATGGCACTGGCCAATGCCTCTAAATGCCTCAAATCCCTCTTATCAATTTCTAGAACTCACCAGCTCTCCAGCCAATTCAGCACCTCAAAGATCTCCCGAGGATCAGTATAGAGACGCCAATCCTGTGTGCAAGAAGAAGAAAGACGGGCATGGTAGCTCATCCCTATGATCCCAGTACTTGGGAGGCTGAAGCAAAAGTATCGCTGCAAGTTATAGGCCAGCCTGGGCTACATAGTGAGTTCTAGGCCAGCCTGGGTCAAAGGAAAGTCGCTAATTACTATTCGAAGAGCTTGTGTATATTCTATCACGCCATCACCACCTACCTGACCTTGAATTAATTATCCCTGCTACAAAGTACAAAGGGAGAAAATAAACCCAAGATTGGTCAGTGTCCACAGGGAGCTCAAAGTCTAAGACAGAAAGAATTTGAAAGCAAATATTCAGAGGTCAACACTACATACAGGCTCTGCCTCCGAGTGTGCCCTGAAGGAAGAGGGTGAGATGCTACTTGTGGGCTCACTGTTCAGGAGCCTGTAAACTAGTCCTGAATGGACAGGAAAGGAAGACCCTGCCAAGAAGACACAAGAAGGACAGACATGCAAAGTCAGGTGGTGGTGGCACACGCCTTTAATCCCAGCACTCGGGAGGCAGAGGCAGGCGGATCTCTGGGAGTTCGAGGCCAGCCTGGTCTACAAGAGCTAGTTCTGGGACAGGCACCAAAGCTACAGAGAAACCCTGTCTCGAAAAACCAAAAAAAAAAAAACAGTCTAATTTAAAACTTTCTTATTAAGAGACAGGATCTGACTATGAAGCCCTGACAATCCTGAAATGGACCAGGCTGGTCTCAAACCCACAGAGATCTACCTGGGATTAAAGACATGCTCAAGCATACCGGGCAGAAAAAAATTAGATGAAGGTTGACAACTACCTTAGCTATGAAAGACCTTATACACAAGCATGAGAAACTGAGATCCCCAGAACCCACATAAAAGGAGTGCGCATGACATGTACACACACACACACACACACAGAGAACACAACAGAAAGCTGAGAGAGAACAAAGAATGAAGGAACGAAAAGACAGATAAGAGCCACTCACCATGGCACTCAGGAAGCCCCTTTCCAAGGCATTGAGAGCAGGCACAGCCACTCCCCCAGCAGCTCCCCATTCATCATTGAAGACCTCCTCTTCCTCCCCTTCATCATAAAGGTATTTACTGGCCACCATCTGTAGAGAAGCCAGAAGTGGCATCAGTAGGGCTCATAGCTGGTGCCTGGCTCACTAGGGAGGTAAAAGGAGGGGCCCCTCACCATGGAGATCAGAAACAAGTCAGAAGACGACACGTGCTGCAGGTAGTCGGGGTTTCGGTGCCGGAGCCGCTCAATGTACACAAGAGCTAACATCATCGCACAGGGGGAGATACAAGCCTCCCTGGGAGGTGGAAAGGACCAGTAATTAAACCCAAGGGTCCTTCGGCTCCTGAAAGGCTCAAGATGCTCATCTCTGTCTTTACACTTTTTTTTTTCTTTTGGTTTTTCGAGACAGGGTTTCTCTGTGGCTTTGGAGCCCGTCCTGGAACTACTCTGTAGACCAGGCTGGCCTCGAACTCACAGAGATCCGCCTGCCTCTGCCTCCCGAGTGCTGGGATTAAAGGCGTGCACCACCATCGCCCGGCTACACTTTTTTTTAAGAGACAAAAGCAACCTGTGCGTGGGTGCACGCTCTCCCCCCCCCCCCCAATCCCAGGCTCACCGGGACACATGAGCTACATATTTCTTCTGGAGTCGACGAATAGGACTGGGTGCTGCCTTCTGAAGAAGTTCCACAGTAATGTCTGCAGGAGAGAAGGGAGCAGAATAGTCAACCCCGCCCCCCAAACATACACACCAGTCCCCACAACTGTCAAGGAAGACCTAGGTCTGTAGTATCTGAGGCCTTGAGGACATGGCAGTCACAGAAAATGAGAGATCAAATTCTCCTAAGCTGGAAGGGCATGGTGAAATGTGCCTGTAATCCCACAGGTGACTAGATTACTGCATGGCTAGCCTGATCTACAGAGAGTTCCAGGTTAGTCGGATCTATGTAATAAGACACTGCCTCTGCCTCAACCCTTCAGCCCTGGGTTTCCCCACCTTGCCCTTCCCCCAATTCTAAGTAGATAAAAGCACATTCCAGTAGAAAAGGCTCTTCTGTTGAGTTATTCATGTTTATCTTTCACTAATGTTTTTCTTCTTCTTCTTTTTTTTTTTTTTTTTTTGTTTTTTTCGAGACAGGGTTTCTCTGTAGCTTTGGAGCATGTCCTGGAAATAGCTCTTGTAAACCAGGCTGGCCTCGAACTCACAGAGATCCGCCTGCCTCTAGGATTAAAGGCGTGCGCCACCACCACCCAGCCACTAATGTTCTAATAAGCGTGCTTTGTTTACTTGGGAGACATACAGCAAATATAATTAGAAAACTTAAGTTCTGACCTTTAAATCAAAAGGGGAAGCAGGACTTGAGGTATAGTTCTATGATAACATACTTGCCTAGCATATACAAGGCCCTAAAAATAAGTGACTGCAATTTATGAGCTGTTTTTACTCACGTGGGCTAAAGAATGTGAAACGCGGCCTGCATTGTCAAACCAAGTACCAACTGGGCTAGTTATGAGACACAGTGCAGCTCAGAGGGAAAACGTCAAGGCATTTGGGTGACTACTAACAACCCTGCCCTCAAAGTTCTTACATGCGCACACACACACACACACACACACACACACACACACACACACAGCCTAACCTGCCACGGGGCTGGAGAGTTCCTCCAGGCTGCAGTCTGTATCCCAGTCCCAGCCATAATAGAGCCTCCTTCGGATTCGAGCACTCAGTTTCTGGTGTCCTGGAAGGAACTGAAACAGGGCCAGTGATGGAGGGTAAAGGACAAGGAAGGGCTTGGTGGAAGTCCTGAGTTGGGAATGGAAGGCTGTGAAGGGCAGCAAGTTGGCTTTGCTGCCACTCGGCCTATGCCCCACCCAGCTCCGCGTTCCCAGGGTCATTTGCTTATGGCACCCTAGTTCGGTTCTCATGAAGGGGAAACAGACGCCCTGTCATCACTGAGGGCTCCCAGGAGAAGACTCGAAACCAGATGGACCCCAGTCTAATCGCCCACCCCTTCCTATAACCTAAGGGTTTGCCTCCAGGCCCAAGTGGCCCGGGCCTCGAGTAAGCATTGCCCTCAATAGCCACCCGATTCCGGGAATGGCAAGTAAGAGAGTTCCCATTCCGCTCGGGTCCAGAGGGTAACGCCCCGGAATCCCGACTCCCAGCTTGGGGGGCGGGGGGAGCTAAGGACAGACGGACTGTGCGCTCACCGTGAAGTCCTGGAAACCGGTAAGGGAAAACGTGCCTTCTTCGTCCAGAAGGAGCCCAGCCAGATCCATCTTGCCGTCAGCCGCCACCCTGTGAAGGTGGAAGGGGGAGGAAAGGAACAGTAAGTGGCGGACAGAGCCGTCCTCCCCCGTTGGCCCACCTGCCCGCCTCTCCCGAGAGGGCCACCGCCCCGGTCCGCGCAGTCTCCTCCCCTGTTGCCGGCAGCCGCAGGACGCCTCTTCCTGTTCCGCGAGCGACTGGGCCTCCCGGCGCCCGACAATCCGTGCGGCGCTCACCAGGCGGAGTAAGAAGAGGTCCCAGGGCCAGAAGTGTTCTCAGCCCGCGGTGCGTCTGCCTGGCGTTTACAAGCGGCGGGCTGTGTCGCCGGCGAGTCAGCCCGCCGGGGGAGGAAGTGCCGCCCGGGGCCAGCCTCCCGCCCAGAGCCTCGGGTCTCTGGGGCCCCCAAGCACCGGGGTCTGAGTTTTGGATTACAGTTCCCTGGGGCCCGGGACACACCAAGGGTGAACGAGCTGGCCAGACCTTGTGGTAGTGGTGCAGATATCAACGAGACTAACGTAAGAGGTGACAGACGAGTTGTTTCCCGGGCTTTAGTAGGGAAATATGCACGCGCTCAGCAATGCACAAGAAAGATGAACACGAAACTTACCCGTAGGAGAACTGTGGACAAGATGGAAGGAAATCTGTTGAACCTTTATGCCCCTTAGGAGTTTAAAACTGTAAAAGTCGAATGCATACTGTGTTTTGTAGGGTTACTCTAGCAATTAAATGATTCTCAAAAGATATGAAGCCTCAAAGGGCGATGTTAACAAGTCTCCCAAAAGTATACAGCATCTAAATGAGGTTTTATTTTCAAAAACGCCTTCCACCCAATCTGCCGGTGAAAGATTTGGGGGAAGAAAGAGCGTCGACGCTCGGAGTAGGAAAAAAAAAACAACTTTTCTAAGTTGGTCAGGCTGCTTTTAAGTCATTGAGGTCACGCGCTGGTGTTTGTTTATCCTCTGAGGGGAGGGGACTGGAGGCGACGAGGATTGAGTAATGGGAATGCCGCGCCCTTCCCGAGCCGAAAGAGATCCTAGCCGGGATCCTGGGCGCCTGGACGCCCACTTCCTCCGGGCGGAGTCGCAGGGGAGACACGGGTCGCCAGCAGCTTCCCCAGCCGCCCTGACAACACGCGGAGAAGACAGCAGGCAGCGTAGCCTCAACAGCCGCCCCGGGTCACTGCTCCAGCAGCCTGGAAGCACACCTGCGTGGGTGCAGGAGCACGGCAGCCGCCTGCGCGCACGCGCGGGCCTCCCATCCGGGCTGTTAGGTCGCGTCACGTGACCGCGCTCTCCGTCACGTGACGCGAGTCCGCAGGTTCTGCTCGCCTGGGTGTGCGCCCCCTTCCGCCTGACGCGCCCCCGGCGGCGGCAGCGCAGCCCTGGCTCCTCGCGGGCTCGGGCAGCGGCTGCGGCGCGGTGATGGCGAGCGGCGGCGGCGGTAACACCGGCGCGGGTGGGACCCCGGGGCTGGGCCTGGGCCTGGGGCTGAGCCTCGGCATGGGTGAGGCCACCGGCGACGCGGAGGAGGAGGCGGCCGCGGCCGAGGCGGTGGGACGCCTGGCCACGTCGCTGTGGCTGCGGCTCCGCGGCTGGGAGGCGGTGCTGGCGGCCGCACAGCGACTGCTGGTGTGGGAGAAGCCGCTGCACAGCCTGGTCACGGCGGCCGCACTCAACGGCCTCTTCTGGTAACGGCCGCGGAGGAGGGGGCGGGGCCGGGCTGCGCGGGAGAGCGGGGGCGGGAGGACCGGGGGCGCCCTTCCTTCGAGGGCTGTCAGCCGCTGGAGCGGTGATCCATCATCAGGTTGCCCCATTTCTTAGTCTCTTGGTGACGGCTCAGGCTTAGAGGGCCGTCTCCCCGTCTGTAGATCTTTCTGTCCTATTCGATGGGTTTGGGCACTTCTCACCCACTCGCGGCTGAGATGCCTGTCTCCCTAAGGTTGTTGTCTTCGTCGTCCCTCCGGCCCTTCTTCCTGCTCAGCATCTCACTTTTGACCTATTTCCTGCTGGATCTCTGGCATCCTCGCTTTCTCCCCGACGTTTCAGGTGAGTTTCTTCGTTCCACATGCACTGGTCTGCACATGCCTTGTGCTTCACCCTATTGCGTGAGATTGAACCGTAAAGGGAAGGTGCAACAAGGCCGTTTGCCTCTGAGGTGTGCACTATGCCCGTCCGTCCCCGTTTTAAGAAATTGCCTGAAACAAGAATCGCCTGTCTCCCAAAATTAACGTTCTGTGGGGTTAGTAGCGAAAACTGTTGAGTTTAGAGCCTACTGTGGTGGTGCAGGTCTTTAATCCAGTGTTCAGCAGACAGAGGCAGTTGAGTTTAGAGCTGACTGTGGTGGTGCAGGTCCTTAATCCAGTGCTCAGCAGACAGAGGCAGGCGAATCTCTGTGAGTTCTAGGCCAGCAGGAGTTACAATGTGAGACATTGTCTCAAAAAATAAATAAAAATAAAAGACTGTAGATTTTGTAGCAAAGCACCTAATCAGGTGAATTGACTTGGAAAGAACTGCAAAAGCAGGGACTTCACAGGGGCATGATAGTCTACAAGGAACGTGATAGGAGTTGGAGTTGCAAATTTTTTTGTTTTGTTTGTTTTTCGAGACAGGGTTTATCTTTGTAGCCTTGCTGTGCTGGACCTCTCTCTATAGACCAGACTCTCCTCAAACTCACAGAGATTCACCTGCCTCTGCCTCCCGAGTGTTGGGATTAAAGGCGTGCGCCACTGCTGTGTGGCTTCTTTTGGTTTTCTTATACCCACCTATTGTGCGTCTTGGAACAACTATGTAACGGGCTGTGTATGAATTGTTCAGGACACAAAGGAATAAAGTGTGGGCTCCTGTGTTTGATAAAGTCGAAGTCTAAAGAAGGAGGCAAAGGTAGGCCTGGTGGTGCAGGCATGCCATCTCAGTTACATAAGAGACTGAAGCAGAGGAGGGTGCAAGTTCAAGGCCTCCCTTGTTTTAAGAAAAGGATTGGGGATGTAGCTCAGTGGTACAGCATTTGTTTAGTGTTTACTTCAGGTTCAGTTCCAAGTACCACAAAAAAGAGTACAGAAACAACATGTAATATAGCCTGTTGTTAGTGTACAAAGGAAATGCTCTGGGCCTCGTGCAGTGGTTCATGCCTATAAGTGAGAGTACACGAGGATCACTGAAATTTTGAGACCAGCAATGCTGAGGAGATGCAATTCCTTCTGATTTGGAATCTGTCTCTCAGTGCTTCTTACACTCTTAATTTATCCCTCTCCCCTTTTTTTCTCTATAGCTTCACCCCCTGAGGAACCACACTCTGACAGGTGAGTACAGGCCACCTTTTAAAGAAAATGCCCAAATGTGGTCTGCTTGCTATGTTCAGATCAGCTCAAAGAGGAGCAAGGCTGCCCCTTCTGCTGTCCCAGTATAGGGAAGGGGCGTGCAGCAAGCAAAAGTATGTTGGCCCTAGCCTTCTCTGCAGATGCTGTGTGCCTTCTCCTGTGGAGGTAGAAAGTTGAGTACCCTGGGAATTTGCTTCCCAGGTCTAGGAGGACCTCTTCTGAGGGAGGTGGGGTTGGCACATCTCCAGATGGAAGAGCTGGTCAGCAATCTCAAAGTGATGTGAGTGCCTTAGAAAGCTGGCTTCTGAGGCTCCCAGGGGTCATGTCGTGTCTTCCCCAGTGAGGGTGCGGGGTCAGGCGCCCAGCCGCACCTGCTGAGTGTGCCCGAGTTGTGCAGATACCTGGCTGAGAGCTGGCTCACCTTCCAGATTCACCTGCAAGAGCTGTTGCAGTACAAGAGGCAGAATCCAGCTCAGGTAAACTTCATCCTGTAGCAGTTCCTTGGAGCCAGAGGGGATGGGAGAGGAGCAGTATGCGCAGTGTCTATTGTAAATTTCCCAAACTGGTTCCATTCTTCCACCAGATGAATAGCAATAGTAGTTCCTTCCCTAAGTGACTGGGCACATGGTTCAGTCCAGTGTTCTTCATAGATCCTGTGCTCTTCTCTGCAGTTCTGTGCCCGAGTCTGTTCTGGCTGTGCTGTGCTAGCTGTGTTGGGACACTATGTTCCAGGGATTATGATTTCCTACATTGTCTGTGAGTGGAGGCCACCCCTGCCCTTTCCAAAGCCCTTTCTATTCTTCTTTCCCTGGATTGACCCAAAGGAAAAACTGCATTTTCTCTATCATATACCCATCTGGGAGGAGAGTGGTAGATGGGGGAAAGAGGATGTCATTGCCTTGAGAAAAAATCTCATCTTTATTTAGACCCACTTGTTTAGGGAACAGTTTAGATGAAGGCTGTTGGGAAATTGGCATTCTGAGCTCTGAGTGGACTTCCTAATCCATAGTGTTGAGTATCCTGCTGTGGCCCCTGGTGGTTTATCATGAACTGATACAGAGGATGTACACACGCCTGGAGCCCTTGCTCATGCAGTTGGACTACAGCATGAAGGCAGAAGCCGATGCCCTGCATCACAAACATGACAAGAGGAGTAAGGGATTCTCTTAACCTAGGGTGAAAGGCGGGAGGGCCTGAGGTTTATAGCTCATGATGTGTCCTAAAACTTAAGTCATTTCCAGTTCCTTAGTCATATTTGTTTCCCGCTATTGTCTTTGCTCACGTTGCCTTATTACCCTTCTCTAGAGCGGCAAGGGAAGAATGCTCCCCCAGCAGGTGATGAGCCACTGGCTGAAACAGAGAGTGAAAGCGAGGCAGAGTTGGCGGGCTTCTCTCCAGTGGTGAGATCCAGGGAAGATGGGTGTGAAGTAGAAGACTAAAGGGAAGCTAGTTATGGTGATGCACACCTATTTGAGAGGTGGAAGCAGAAGGATCAAGAATTCAAGACCAAGCCGGGCGGTGGTGGCGCACGCCTTTAATCCCAGCACTTGGGAGGCAGAGGCAGGCGGATCTCTGTGAGTTCGAGACCAGCCTGGTCTACAAGAGCTAGTTCCAGGATAGGCTCCAAAACCACAGAGAAACCCTGTCTCGAAAAACCAAAAAAAAAAAAAAAGAATTCAAGACCAGCCTAGTTTTCATTATGAGTTTGAGACCAGCCTGGACTGTATAAGACCCTATCTCCAAAAACTAAAAAGGCAGAGGGAGGGGTGAGGATCTATCTGCTTTCGAGCTACCACTTCTCAAGTAGGTGGAAGCCAGAAGGCTTGGGGGTAAAGTGTTTTTCCCTCCTTTTGGATTCATCATGGTTCTCCTGCAGGTGGATGTGAAGAAAACAGCACTGGCCTTGGCTATTACAGACTCAGAACTGTCAGACGAGGAGGCCTCTATCTTAGAGAGCGGCGGCTTCTCTGTTTCTCGGGCCACCACCCCACAACTGACAGATGTTTCTGAGGGTATGAACAGCCTTTTGCCCCTCTTAATCTTCCTGTTCCCTGATTCTGAGTTGTTGCTGCTGTGTTCTCTGAGTTCCAAAAATGCTTCCTCCGGCTAGCTGATTCTCTAATTCTACCCTAAGCTCCCGGAAGACCTTAGCTCAATATTCCATCCTCATTTTGCCTTGCTTTGTGGGGTTTGTTTGTTCTTTTATTCTTAGATGTTTCTTTTATGTGTATGAGTGTTTGGCCTGCATGTATGTACATACCACATGCATACCTGGTGCCTGCAAAAGTCAGAAGAGGGCAACTGATCTCCTGGAGCTGGACTTATGGATGGTTGTGAGCCACCATGTGGGTCCTAGGAATCAAATCAGGGTCCTCTGCAAAAGCAGCGAGTGCTCTTAACCATCAAGCCATCTCTCTAGCTCTGCTTTGCTTTTTGAGAAAGGATTTTTTTATATAGCTCAGGCTTGCTTCAAACTCTGTGTAGCGAGGATGACCTGAACACCTGATCCCTCCTGCCTCAACTTCCCAGATGCTGGAATTACGATAGGCATATGCCACATGGCCTGGCTTCCCATGTTATCTTCATGAACATATGGCTTTTGTGACCAGAGAAGCCAACCTGTTCTTAACACTTTATTCTTTACACAGATTTGGACCAGCAGAGCCTGCCAAGTGAGCCAGAAGAGGCTCTGAGCCGTGAACTGGGAGAGGGGGAAGAGACAGAGCTGGCCCCTCCTGAAAACCTGCTAAATGCCCCTCCAGCCCTCTCAAAGCAAGCGCTGGATACAGAAGAGGCTGCAGTCAAGGAAACCTTGCTTCAGCTCTCATCCCCTCTTCACTTTGTGAATACGCACTTCAATGGGGCAGGGTCCCCCCAGGATGGAGTGAAATGCTCCCCTGGAGGACCAGTGGAGACCCTGAGCTCAGAGGCAGTGAGTGCTGACATAATGGCTCCACCCAGCGCCCTCTCACCCCCACTTTGCCTGGCTGAAAGTGGTCCAGTTACCCTCCTCTCCCCCTCTGTGCTCCCATCCCTTCCCCAGGACTCAACCCAACCCCTGGCTGCCCCTGAGGAGGAAGAGGCACTCACCACTGAGGACTTTGAGTTGCTGGATCAAGGGGAGCTGGAGCAACTGAATGCAGAGCTGGGCTTAGGACCAGAGATGCCCCCAAAGCCCCCTGATGTTCTGCCTCCTCCTCCCCTGGGGCCAGACAGCCATTCTCTGGTACAGTCAGACCAAGAGGCTCATGCAGCGGTTGAGCCATGAGCCATGGCAGAATGAGCTGCAGGCATAGTAGGGCTTCCTGACTAGGGTTGTCGTGTTTTCTCCTTTCCCTGCCACTCTGGGGAAAGGCACTATGTGGAGAAGCTGGCTGTCAGATGGAAGCCAGCCCATTCTCTGCCTGCCTGTCTGCCTGCCTGCCAGCTATCCTGGGACCTGGTATAGTACCTGTGCCTGGGATGGGTTTTAAGTTTGTAAATAATTTTCCATTTGGGCTAGTGGATGTGATGGGGCTAGGGAAGTCCTTCCGTAGCCTGCACTTGCTTCCCTGCCTTATCTCTTCTCATTCTACTATGTCCCAAGCCCTGGTGGTCTGCCCTTTCTCTCTCTTCCTATCCTCAGGGACCTGTGCTGCTCTGCCCTCATGTCCCATTGGTTGTTTAGTTCAGGCACTTTATCATTTTCTCTGCTGTCCTACACTTCCCTTGGCTTTATTTCCCTGCCGTGTCCTGTCCTTAGCAGCGTCATCCCCACTCTTTGCCAACCTCTTCTTCCACAGGCACTGGCCAAGTTGTAGGGCAGGTTCTCTTTGGAGTGGCGTCAGGCCAGCAGTCCTGCACTTAGGTCACTGTAGCCTCCAGCCTGCACTGTACCCTTGCCCAGTTCAACCCTCATGATGCAGGAGAGCAGGGTCCCATAGCACTTTGCCAGCACTGGGGTTGATAAGCACGGTCTCTCTCTTTTTGAGGTGAGGGACTTCCCTGCTGTCTTAGGAAGAACAAAACCTACTCTTCTGGACCACAGTTGAGACTCTGCTAGGGTCTAAAGTGGATAGAAACATCTGTGTAGGTGTTAACTGGAAAAATAAAGTGTTGATTGGCTAGAACTCTTGCCTGCTTGCCTGCCTGTCTCACTGTGAGCTGCTCCCACACTGCGCACTTTGTCCCCTCCTGACATTTATGCCCTTCATCCCAGTACTGCCCTTGGTTGGTTATTTTCCTTGGTATAAAACAAAGCCAGAAGCAGGGATTATCCTGACAACTCAGCCAGCTCAACCATCTTCCTGGAATGTGTGTTAATGTAGTGAGACTTAGCATGTATGAATAAATTACATGCAGGAAGAAATTGCCTTGTCTTCCCAGTCGATGGAAACATGGAACCGTAACAGTTGTTCCTACTATATGCTTAAATCTTTAGTATTGTCTCAAGTACCTATCTACATGCTAGCAACTCAATCTAATGTCTACACTAGGCCCATTAACCAGCAGTGGAGGTCTGTACATATTAATAAAAGCTGATTTCAGGCCAAGGGACTAAAGAAATAGTACCTAACATTTTTTAAAGTATAATATGTGTTCGGCACTATTCTAATTAATTTATATGGTTATTTTCAAGATGGGGTTTCTCCATGTAGCCCTGGCTGGCCTGAAACTCAAGAAATTTGCCTGTCTCTGCCTCCCAAGTGCTGGGATTAAAGGCATGGGCCACTACCACTGAACTGACTCTAAGTGATTTATCTATAATAATAATTGGGGGCTTTTCTCAACTTTTAAAATGAATTGGCTTATAGTTAGGCATTGTGGCTCACATTTGTAATCCCAGCAGTTGTGAGGCTGAGGCCGAATGATTGAGAGCTTCAGGCAGGCCTGGGCTACTGAGAGAGAAGACCCTATCAAAAACAAGCCTACCACAATAAAAAAAAATATTGCTATTAACTTGATTTTTAA
The DNA here is from genome assembly GCF_950005125.1 of Chionomys nivalis. Lineage (NCBI taxonomy): Eukaryota > Metazoa > Chordata > Mammalia > Rodentia > Cricetidae > Chionomys > Chionomys nivalis. Next base: position 121,256,136 of record NC_080087.1, on the reverse strand, counting down.
ACACAGCTTAACTTCCTGAAGAGCTACAAGGCTCTAGAAATGGAGCCACGATTCAAACCTGGCAAGTGATGCCAGCAAACACAGTTAAGCTCTTGTCCAATGATGGGCACCTGGACGAAGCCAGGAACTGAGAACAATCTAGTATCTTGGCTTTGTGGAGAATGCACACTTGGCTGTCATTTCACTGGGTGAACAGTTCAGAACAGAGCCAGTGGTTTGCTTAATGAGTTCACGTCCTCAGCCTTCAGCTGCAGGTCCAAATGTAGTAATCCTATTTGTCTTTGAGGTTGGTGTCTAGACAGGTATGTCCCAGTGTATTGCATACATGAGAGAATTTTCTGGGGTGTTTCACATTTGAGAATCAGTGTTGACTGAGGCCTGGTTGTGCTGCTGAAGGAACATGAACTAATGCAGAGATTTCTGTTTCTGCCAAGAATGCAAAAACATCTAACCAATGAATAGGCATTCCCAAAAGGAAATAACCAATCAAAAAGAATTGTTACCTTAACTGGTTTCCTTGTTAATCTCAAAGTTTGAACTTAGAACACTGTAGCTGGATCAAAATATTGTAGTTTGGAGTCTGTGTCACCCCTTCACACTTAGCATTGTCTGATGTGTTCTCTGTTTTGTTGGTAATGATGTCCACTATCAGATATCCTGGCCAGTTTGTGTTCTCCTGAAGAGCATGAGTCAGGAAAATGAGCAGAAATGTGAAACCCATTATTAGGACACGGACACACACATTCACACGTAGTGCCAGCAACCAGGAGGGCAGGACTGAAGGACTGGGCATAGGTTAAGGCCAGCCTGAGCTGCATAAGAGAATGTCCTGGCAGCGGGGAGGGGGAGCAGGTCTAATGAGATGAATTGGTTTCATTTTCAGGGAGGGGGAAGTGTATGTTTTGTTAACTTAGTGTATCCAAATAGTAAATAGTGTAACTTGTCTGCCTTATTGGAAATGTTTTTTTTTAATCTGCATTGGTGTTTTTTTTTGCCACGGGTGTTGGGTCCCCTGGAACTGGAGTTATAGACAGTTGTGAGCTGCCATGTGAGTGCTAGGAATTGAATCCAGGTCCTCTGGAAGAACAATCAGTGCTCTTAACCACTGAACCAGCTCTCCAACATGGAAATATAGTCTTTAATAAGCAAGTAAAACTTCTATGTCATTCCTAAATTAGCATGCTTCCACAAAGGAAGGCTTTGTGTATTGTATTTATTGACAAATTAACACTACAATATGCCCAAGAGAAGACTGCCAGAAGCTGGATACTGTAGGCAGAATTCTTGAAGGAATTGGGAATATTTAGTCCAAAAAAGAAATGAGTTGGATTATATTACCTGCCTTCAAAGTTTGAAGGATTGTCAGTAAGACTTCAAAAGGAAGAAATGAATTGAGTGGCCATGGGTAGATAAAAATACTAGATAGAATTTAGTTTTCTGACCAAGACATACAGCAAAACAGAATGGTCTGAGGAGGACCAGGGAGGGGACCAGGGTGTTTGGATTTTGTTTCTTGACAGTGTCTCCTGTAGGTCAAGCTACCTTCTAACTCTTGGTTTTCCAGCCTCAGCCTCTGAAGGGCTGGTGTTAGATACACAAAAGCATAAAGGAGCAAAGAACAGGTAAGATTGGTGATTTTTATGGGGGTGGGTGAGGCAGAGCAAGAACTCTACCCCTGAACAACACCCCAACATCCCAAATGATGTTTAAAGTCACAGCGGTTCTGAGAATAATTGTATCATGGAGGGAACATACATACCGCTTTGCTTTTTGTGTCCAACTAAAGGCTTCTCCCGCCTTAAATGCGGGTATATCACTGTGTGTCACTGGGCCGTGTCATTGTACTCTGCTCACTCATCCTGGGCAGTTTCACGTCCACCCGTTTCATTCTTCCTCGTATGCTGATAATGTTTATATCATAGTTCAGTTCCTTTCCCAGAATTTGAATGCTCTGTGGATACCTCTATTCAGTCAATCAACAACTGAACTCTCTATTCTGCATTCCACCCACCTGCCTCCTACAGCAGCCTGTTCCTGTATTTTTTATACTGCTTTTTGACACTTAATCTACAAAGGCTCATTTTTCTTCACCCTTCACCCAGGAGGTCTCTAGTTGTTTCTAGTTTTGTGTCTTAGCCAGGTGTGGTGCTACGTGGTGAGACCCTGCTGTGGGGGTGGAGCTCCAGGTTTAGTGAGAGACTCAAAAAATAAGGTACAGACATTTAATCCCAGCACGCAGGAGGCAGAGGCAGGCAGATCTCTGAGCTCAGACCAGTCTGGTCTACATAGAAAATTTTAGGTAAGGTGACAAAATACAGTTAAATGTAGCAGAAGTTTACCATCCCATGCACAAATACACAGTGGGAAGAAGAGAAGTAAGTCAGACGCCATGATTCTTCGACCCGAGACAGATGTAGGCTAGAATCTTCCTGGTAAGCCACCACCTCATGGTGCTACACACATTAATAGAAATGGGTTAATTGAGATGTGAGAGTTAGCCAGTAAGAGGCTAGAGCTAATGGGCCAAGCAGTGTTTTAAAGAATACAGTTTCCTTGTTATTTCCGGGGCTAAAGGGCTAAGCTAGCCATGTGGGAGCTAGGCAGGACGAAAAGCAGGCCTGCCCACAGCTCCCACTACACCAGACGATGGTAGCACACACCTTTAATCCCAGCACTCAGGAGGCAGAGGCAGGCAGATCTCTGTGAGTTCGAGGCTAGCCTGGTCTACAAGAGCTAGTTCCAGGGCAGGCAACAAAGTGACACAGAGAAACCCTATCTCCAAAAACGAAAACAAAACAAAACAAAAAACCTTCAGAAAGAATAGATGTTTGTACAACAATTGGCGTCACAAAGGGAATTAAGGATGACTTCTATGATTTTGCGAACATGCTAAACTTGAAGTAATGAAGCAAATGTTAGGCCATGTAAGGCTTCTGTCTTGGCTTATGAATTTTGATCTGGAGAACAACAGGATTGAGGGCTACTTTGTCAATCTATTGTGACCTGGCTCTGTTGGTTGTCTGTCCAATATCTACTCCCAAACTCCCCTCTTAAAGACAAAACCTTAGCTAGTCATCATATATTGAATTGTATTTTGGTTTTGTTCTTTTTTTCTGGGTTTTTGAGACAGGGTTTCTCTGTGTATAGTCCTGGCTGTCCTGAAACTCACTCTATAGACCAGGTTGGCCTCGAACTCAGAGATTTGCCTGCTTCCGCCTCCAGAGTGCTGGCACTATAGGTGTGTACTAGCACCTCTCAGTCCTATTTATTTTGAGACAAAGCCCCTGCTCTAAGTTGCCCAGACTGGTCTCAAATTTGTGATCCTCCTGCCTCAGCATCCTGTGTAGCTAATATTATATACACTGACCATTGAATTCCAGCTAGAGTCAGTTTTTTTGGTGGGGTTGTTTGTGTTTGTTTTGGTTTTTTGAGAAAGGGTTTCTCTGTGTAACAGCTCTGGCTGTTCTAGAACTCAATTTGTAGATTGGCTGGCCTCAAATTCACAAGAGATTCACCTGTCTCTGTCTCCCAAGTGCTAGGATTAAAGGCCTGTGCCACCACTGCTTGATTACAGCCAGTCTTGAAGTAGATGTATTTTGTTTTGTTTTGATAAGGGCACAAGCCTTTAATCTCAGCACTCAGGAGGCAGAGGCAGGCAGATCTCTGAATCTGAGGCCAGCCTGGTCTACAGTGCTAGTAGGGTCAGCTAGGGCTACACAAAGAAACCTGGGCTCCAAAAACAAAAATAAAAAAAAAAAAGAAAAGGAAGGAAGGAAGAAAGGAAGAAAGAGAAAAAAAAATAAGTAAAGTCATCCCTGGCTATATAACAAGTTTTAGGCTAGTATATACAGTATATCCTGTGTATACAGAAACAAATAGCTAGAACAAGTTAATAGGCTGGGGATGTTGTTGTGTGGTAGAGCACTGACTTGATTCCTAGCACCACACCAGGTAAATAAGTTTCTTGCTGTAAAATAAGCAAATTAGCATGGAGATGCAGGCAAAGGTCACCATGTTCTTATCTGTCCATCTGCAGCATCTGGTATTAAGAAGCACTGGGACTGAGCCCTGGCAGAACTGTCTGTCTGTCTGCCTGTCGCATATAGGTGCACTCTGCTGTGGTGCAGGTGTGGAGGTCAGAGGACAACTTTCAGGAGTCAGGGGCTGGTTCTCAAGGCCCCTAAATCCATTTCTGGTCATTTTCTGGCTGCTGTTTTTTTATTTTTTTAAAGAAAAATGGAAGGTTGGGTGGTAGTAGTGCACACCTTTAATCCCAGCACTCAGGAGGCAGAGGCAGGGGAATCTGAGTTTGAGGCCAGCGTGGTCTAAAGAGTGAGTTCCAGGACAACCAGGAACTACTGAGACTCTGGCTTCTTATTTAAATTTGTCGATGGCCAGAGTCCCAGGTGATAATGGTTGGAAGTAAAGAACTTCGTTTGGGTGACCTGCCACCCAGACTTAGATTATCGTGGCTGGCCCCACAGGTGTGGTGTCATCCACCTGTGGTTTTTTGTTTGTTTTTGTTTTCAAGACAAGGTTTTTCTGGCTGTCCTGGAACTCACTCTATAGACCAGGGATCCACCTGCCTCTGCCTCCCAAGTGCTGGGGTTAAAGGCATGCACCACCACCACACAGTTCCATTTGTAATCTTAGCACCCAGGAAGTAAAGTCAGGAAGATTAGAAGTTTAAAGTTATCCTCCACAACATACAAAGTTTGAGAGCTTGGGCAACATCAGACCCTGTCTCAGGAAATGGGGGGCAGGCAGAGGGAGAAGGGAGGATGGGCTACAGTAGCCTTAGAGGCCATTGAGGCCTTCCCTCAATGATGAGTTTTGGACCTCACTTCCCATTTGACTGGAACACCAGAAAAGTAAAGATAAGCCTTCTAGTCAAAAGAATGGGATATCTCTGGCCTTGGGTGGAAACATGACATTTTGTTCTGCTCCAAAGATTAGAACATTACCGAGTATTTGATTCCTTACCTAAGAGTTAATCCAACTGGGCTTGTCAATCACCTGGCCAGGTGTCCACCCCATAGGAAATCTAATTCACATGAACACATGCTAAGGATATGGAAATAATTATCTCTTTTTCTTTCAGTTACTGATGATAACCTAGGCATTCCTTCCAAATGCTGTTGGCTCTTTCTCTGAAGCCGTCCATTCCTTCTGCCATAGGACATTTGGCAACCTCCACCATGAAAGGTATAGCTATCTTTCTTCTCTCTAAACTCAAAATTGTTCTTAGCCTTCCTTCTGAGTCTGTTAACTCTGTTTTAATTAAATTCTTCATCTCTCTCTCTCTCTCTCTCTCTCTCTCTCTCTCTCTCTCTCTCTCTGTGTGTGTGTGTGTGTGTGTGTGTGTGTGTGTGTGTACCTGGGTGTATGTAAATGCACCACATGCTTGCAGGAGTCTGTGGGTATAGGAAGAAGGCATCAGATCCTCTGGAACTTGAGTTGCAGGCAGTTGTAAGCTGACAAATATGACTGCTGGGGCCGGGAGGTGGTGGCGCACGCCTTTAATCCCAGCACTTGGGAGGCAGAGGCGTACGGATCTCTGGGAGTTCGAGGCCAGCCTGGTCTACAAGAGCTAGTTCCGGGACAGGCACCAAAGCTACAGAGAAACCCTGTCTCGAAAAACCAAAAAAAAAAAAAAAAAAAAAAAAAGATCATTAAATACTCTTAACTAATGCATTTATCTAAGTTATTCTAATGTCAATAAAAACTTAGGAGTCAGATATGGGGAGGGAAGAACCTAATAGACCCAAAGAGCAGTGGAGGAGCAACTCGCCTAGCTTCCCAAATCGAAAAGCCTCAAATCTCTCTAAGCTCCTCCCTATCTCTTCCTGTGCCCCTATCTGGGTCCTCCAAAATCTCTATGGCTAATTTTGATCAGCTAAACACTCCACCTTCTGATTCAAGGTTAAACTCGTTGGCAGTCTGCGAATAAATATCCCTCAACACTTAACTGTTGAGCCATCTCTTCAGGCCCCAGGGTTAACATTTTGTTGGCAACCTCCAGTGACAATATCCATGGATCTTTAAGTCCATTTAGCTCCCTAGAGAAAAGCTTGTAAAATACAGTCTAGTACATTGGTCTGGGACAGGAGAGGAGAGCCTGTGGTTTCTCCTCCTGCCTACCATTATTCAGTAGAAGACACCCCTGATTTACTCTACAGAGAATAGTCCTCCTGTCTTGTGTCAGGGTAGGAGGGTAAAATCATTAGGAGGGAGTCTGAGGTCCTAACTCTTCCTTTCACAAAAACTTTGCTATGATTTATATAGGTTGACCCATCTTGAAACTTGTATTGAAAGTCAATCCCCACTAAAGAATATTGGTTTAGCCAGGCAGTGGTGGCACATGTCTTTAATCCCAGTACTCAGGAGGCAGAGGCAGATGGATTTCTATGAGTTTGAGACTAGCCTGGTCTACAGAGCACATTTCAGGACAGGCTCCAAAGCTACACAGAGAAACCCTGTCTCTCTCAAAAAACAACAAAAAAGAGTATTGGCTTGGCAGCAGAGTGTTTGCCTAGATTGTTTAAAGTCTATGCATCACACACTGTAAGAAAGAAAAGCATAATTATGAGATATTAAGAGCTGTGGTCAAGTGGGATATTTAGGAGCTCCATAGGACTGTAATGAATTATCTCAAGATTGGTCTGTTACAAAACCATGTATGGCTAAGCCTCTTCGGCTTTCCTGACTCTTGCTGTCTGGGAACTTTATCAGCAAGAAGGTCCTTATTAGATGTTGGTCTCTCACCCAGAATTGTGAACCAAAATAAACTCTTTAAAAAAACTGTGTGTGCCTGGCAGTGGTGGCGCACACCTTTAATCCCAGCACTCAGGAGGCAGAGGCAGGTTGATCTCTGTGAGTTCGAGGCCAGCCTGGTCTGCAAGAGCTAGTTCCAGGACAGGCTCCAAAACTACAGAGAAACCCTGTCTCGAAAATCCAAACAAAACAAAACAAAAAAACAACTGTGTGTGTGGCACATGCCTGTAATCTCAGCACTCAGGATGCTGAAGCAGGAGAAAGATTACAAAATTCAGATCCATTTGGGATAAATAGCCAGATCCTATTTCAAAAAAAACAACTCCATCTTTTTTGTTGTTAAGGACATTACAGAGTAGGTTTTTTGGGAGGTGATATTGTATAATACAAAGAATAGGTGGATGCCGGGCGGTGGTGGCGCACGCCTTTAATCCCAGCACTCGGGAGGCAGAGGCAGGCGGATCTCTGTGAGTTCGAGACCAGCCTGGTCTACAGAGCTAGTTCCAGGACAGGCTCCAAAGCCACAGAGAAACCCTGTCTCGAAAAACCAAAAAAAAAAAAAAAAAAAAAAAAGAAGAATAGGTGGAGCCTGGTGGTGGTAGCTCATTCCTTTAATCCAGCACTCAGGGGACGGAGGCAGGCAGATCTCTGTGAGTTTGAGGCCAGCCTGGCTACAAGAGCTAGTTCCAGGACAGCTATAGCTGTTACACAGAGAAAACCTGTCTTCAAAAGCAAAACAAATAATAGGTACCGAGTGTGGTGCTGTACACCTTTCATCATGGCTCTTGGGAGGCAGAAGCAGGCAGACCTCTGTGAGTTCAAGGCCAGCCTGATCTACAGATTGAGTTCTAGAACAGCCAGCCAGGACTACACAGAGAAACCCCATCTTGAAAAATCAGAACAACAACAACAACAAAAAAAATCTGGGTTTAGATTTATCTCTTTAAGGAAGTAACTTAGTCCCTCTTAGTCTCGGCTTGAGTAGAATTGGGACCAAGACAACCTTGTTGGTCATTCTTACTTTGACCTTGTCTGCTTTAAGCCTGCTGAAGCTGAAATTAGAGATGTTTGGCCATGACTACACTTGCCAACTCTTAAGAGGTGCCAGTGTCTGATATTCTGCAAGGCTATGGGTCATTATTAACACTGCTGCTGCACACAGTCGGTAAGCAGGTCCAGATGTGCTTTGTTGATCTACAAAGGACATGACTTAGCAATGTTTACTTGACAATTGATATCTCTGAGACAGCTGTGTAAGTTGTAAATCATTGTTTGGTTTCCTTCAGCATTTTCCTTTATTTAGGAACCAAGGAAACTACATCCAATCTATGTGTTGGGGGTACTGAGACTGTTTGTCCAGCCAGCCTTCTCTCCAAAACTAAGGAACTTAGTAGCAGGCAGTGCTAATGAATACCAATAGCTGCGTGAATGATAGCGGGTCAGTAGGGAAACAGCTAAGACACTGGGAGCTTCAGTCTCTCTTATTGAAGTAAGTCCACTCGGGCAACTAAAATATGCTAGCCCAGGGCCTGAGGTGTAGCTCAGGGGCAGAGTGCTTCCTCAGCATGTCCTACTTTCCACGTCCACCACTGTAGACCACAAAGCGAACAGACAAAACCCACAAAACCAAATTAAACTGTTCTGATTCATGCTTAAGAGAGAATCCCACAGGACAGGCACCAAAAGCTACAGAGAAACCCTGTCTCGAAAAACCAAAAAAAAAAAAAAAAAAAAAAGAGAGAGAGAGAACCCCAAAGATCTCTCTCTCAGCTCTCAAAGCCTCTATGGTCATTCATAGAGTGGGAGTGGGGGTATGACAGTGGTCCCCTTTTTGTACGCCCCCCCCACCAAGGTTCCTCTAACTGGAAGCATGGAGTTCTAAAACCACTGATGAGCATAGTATGAAAGAGGGAGAACTATAACTCCTGAAGTCATCTAATCATAGTTTCACTTGGAAATAATTATTTAAATTCATTTGTTAAGTGGTTAGGGATGCATCTCTGCGGCAGAGTATGCTTACTATGTCCAATGTTCTAGGTTCAATCCTAAATAAGTAAATAAATAACAGCATTTACAAACCTGAAGAAAATTCAATGAAGAGAATATACATACATACTGTGTATACTGGTGTTGGTGGGGCTCAATCCCAAAACCTTACTTATGCTAGACGTGTACTTTACTACTGGGCCACACTCAGCCCTAGTCAATGGAATATTCACGCCATATAATTACATCATATGGGGAGCCTTTCTAGACCTGTGACGGCAGGGTACCAGTTTCAGAGCTTAGCAACCATTCTTCAACTACCATCAAAACCACCAGGATATAGACCGTGAACCAGTGAAGAATTCTGCCTGGGAAAATGCTCATTTTTATTGAGATAAACTAACCATAACAGCTGTTATCTAAAAGAGAGTTTGGGGTTGCAAAACCCAGTCCTACTGACAAGGACATCTATTCCCTTATACAATAAGAGTACAGATTAGCCGGGCGGTGGTGGCGCACGCCTTTAATCCCAGCACTCAGGAGGCAGAGGCAGGTGAATCTCTGTGAGTTCGAGACCAGCCTGGTCTACAAGAGCTAGTTCCAGGACAGGCTCCAAAACCACAGAGAAACCCTGTCTCGAAAAACCAAAAAAAAAAAAAAAAAAAAAAAAAAAAAAAGAGTACAGATTAATGTACAGGGTTAGTCAACTTTATGAGTGACCCTGGAATTTTCCTACCTATCTTTTCTATCTCTTTAGAGTGTTGTCTTGTTTTCTCTGCCTGGTCCTACTCACTGTTTTGTTTGTTGCTTTGTTTAAAAGGTTGTCTGAGTGATTGATGTCAGTGGTAATTTCAAAGCAAAAATAATTTTTCATTTAAGTGGATAGCATGAGCTCGGTATGGTATAATCCTATAATCCCAGTACTCAGGAGGTTGATACAGAAGGTTTTCCACAAGTCCAAGGCTGGTCTGGGCTACAAAGCCAGGCTATTTCAAAACGAAAACAAACAAAACAAAGCAAACACCAAGCTGAGCACAGTGGTGCTCTCCTTTAACCCCAGCACTTTAGAGGCAGAGCAGGTTGACCTCTGTGAGTTCAAGGTTAGCCTGGTCTCCACAGTGAATTCCAGGCTAGCCCTCTGTACTGTATCTCTACACAGTGAGATACAGTCTCTAGCAAAACCAAACAACAAAACAAAACAAACAAACAAAAAAAAAAAAACAGGGCCAAGTTAAAGCTATAGGTTAATCACCACTCCAAAGTAATGCCTAAATCTGGTTTTGTGGTGTCACAGGCCTTTTATCCCAGCACTTGGGAGGTGGAAGCCGAAGGCTCAGGAGCTCAAAGTCATTACTGACCACGGAGGTAGTCTAAAGTCAGATGGGTTACAATAAGACCCTGTTTCAAAGCAAAACACACACACACACACATTTCAACATTTAAATCATTAATGAGGAATACAAAAATTGTCATCCTTTTTCTGAAAATGAATCTTTTTGAAATTACTAGCTTATAAAGTAAACTGATTAATATTAAAAGCAAAACAGAAGTCCCAGAATGCATCTTGAGTTAACGCCTGATCGGGGATACACAGGAGTGGCCCCTTATCATTTTGTGCAGGGTAAACTGTTTCCCTCAGAGGGGTTGTCAGTCGAGCACACTGTATCAAAATTATGTCTAAGAGCGGCGAGGAAAGTGAAGCGGCTCCCTGGAAAGGCACTAGTGGCATCTTTAAAAAAAGAAGTGGTCAACATTTCTGTTTTCCTAAAAGTTAATTATTTTTCACACATGCCATGCTCAAAGAGAAAGATGGTAGTAGTTTCCTTGGCTTGGTGGAAAGTTTTAGATTGCAGACTGTTCATGGGATGGTGGTGTTTTAGTCAAGGTCACCCCAGCTGTGATGACACACCATGACCAGAGCAGCTCGGGAAAGAAAGGGCTTATTTCACTCACAGTTCTGTATCTTCAAAAACAGTGAGGGCAGGAACTCACGCAGGGCAAGAACTGGAGACAGCAGCAGGTGAGACCACAGAGGGTGCTGCTCACCATGGCTCGGCCTGCTTTCTTATGGAAGCCAGGACCACCAGCCAGAGGAGCACCAGCCCAGGGGAGCACCAGCCCAGGGGAGCACCAGCCCAGGGGAGCACCATCCACAATGGGATTCACCCCTCCATCAATCACTAATTAAGAGAATGCCCTCATGTCACACACAGAGCTAGCTTGTGTCAAGCTGACATAAAATTAGCCATCACAGTGGGATGAAAAAAAATCCGTAGTATATAGCAACCAGCGTCTTTTAAAAAGTGAATCGAATGAAATAGAATATCAAACATAAAGAGGAAAGTAAATAAAAATAATGCCAAACGTAAGGTCAAATCTTCATCTCATGCCTGTGTGCATGTCTGTGTGAGAACACACACACACACACACACATATATGCATACATGTGCATGTAAGATATAAAACACAGGTTTAAAAAATGTGTTGAAAGCTAACAGGAACTCTAAAGGCCCGTTGTTGATGGAGCTGCAGGCTGCGTTCCTGCCACCCAGCTCCTGGCTGGCTGGCTAGCTTATGCCCCGAAATAACAACACATAAACTGTATTCATTTAAACACTGCTTGGCCCATTAGTTCTAGCCTCTTAATGGCTAATTCTCACATCTTGCCTAACCCATATTTTTTTTTAAAAAAAAGAGAAACCTTTTTTATCCCCCCCTTGCCTAACCCATATTTAGTAATCTGTGTAGCACCAGTCTTACCAGGAAAGATTCGGCATGTCTGACCTGGCGGCTTGCTTCATCACATCTGCACTGGAGAGGAGAGGCATGGTGTCTGCCTCACTTCCTCCCAACATTCTGTTCTGTTTTCCCCACCTACCTATGTTCTGACCGATCAGGCCAAGCAGTTTTCTTTATTAATCAACCAATGAAACAACAGATAGATAAAGACCCTTCTACATCATTTTCCCTTTTTCTGTTTAAACAGAAAAGAAGGCTTTAACTTTAACATAGCAAAATTATATATAATAAAACAGTTATCAAGCAATAATTACAGTTACAATATTTATATCTACTTTATCTTTTATCATAACTAAGGAAAACTAAAACTATGACTATCCATTCTTCAACTCCATCAAAGACTCCAGAAGAATATAATATTATCTAATTAAACAAGAAGTAAGAAACTTCAAAAACTCTAGAAGTGACAGAGACATCTCGCTGCCTGGACAGTCACCCAAAGTTCTTTTGTACCACTGGGGCATCCATCTTCGGCCTTCAGGCCCATAGTATCCAGAGACATTTCCATGAAGCAGTAAATTTCAAAGGCAGTTCAGTCACTATCTGCTATGTCCTGCAGAATGTCTCGCAGACTCTTTCATGAATCAGGAACCCCGAAAGATCATCTCACCTTTAGGCAAGTTCAGCAGTCCTCTCTCTGCAGGTTCTTTGTGTCCAGTGCAACAGTCCAGGCAAGAGCAGTTTCTTGCCCAAATGGCTAACCAACTCCATAAGGAGCCTCTTTGATGCCCATTTTCCTCTTAAAGTAGATTGGTCCTGCCAGGAGCAGACATGTCTTATTGTCATGAAAAACCCTAAGTTATTAAAACATTAAATGTCCTATTCTGTAATCTTTGAAAGATATGAAGAATGTCTATCTAAAATATATCTATGCACATCTAGAAAATCTAACTAACATGACTACAAGCTTTATTATTATTAATGATTATCCATTAACAACCTATATACATTACATTTTTACATGAACTATACAATCACAATACCCTAATCAATATCAGAAATATATATATACATATAACAAAATTGACTTTAAATTTATATCAACAAAGCAAAACTTATACCAATGTAAATTATCCATATCTATATCATATCCCCCTTTAAATGTAAAAGAACATTTATAAACAATATTTGGGAATATGGGCACAGATTTTTCTATCCAATCTGCTTCCTGCTGTATGGGGACGCTGTTATTTAGGTCTTTCATGGTATAAACTGTGTGCTAGGTTCCTCTCAGTTGGCAGTTGAGCAAAGTAATCTTTTGAGGGTGTTCACAGAAACCTTTCAGGAGGGCGTGGTTTATCATACCATATTGGGATAGAAGCAATCCATAGAGTCTCATCCTCTGTGAAAACAAAAGAAGAATCTCTTTTCCAAAGTATCATATCCTTAGATCCAAATTCTGAAGTCAAGGTATTTTCAAAATATCTATCTTGGATTAGCCCAGCAGCATTTATAAACAAATATCTTTTAGCGCTGTTGCTCCTTCCTCAGGATTCAAACAATTCAAAGAGAGCATAATAGCATACAGTATCAAGATTCTCATTGTATTTTCCATCTTTGTGCGCTTTATTTTAACCTTTATTTCTTTTACTTTTACTTTTTTTGGAGACAAGTTCTCTGTATATCTTTGTCCTGAAATTACTCTGTAGACCAGGCTGTCCTTGAACTCTCAGAGATCTGCCTGTCTCTGCCTCCCAGGCATTGGGATTAAAGGCGAGTGCTACCACACCTTGAAGTCACAGAGGTCAATCTCCCTCTGCCTCCCAAGTGTTGGGATTAAAGGTGTATACCACCATACCCAACTACTCTCTTCCTTTTTTTACTTTTAAGAACTTTAACTTTTAGCCTACATATATTATTCTTAACAAACTGTAAACCATTTAGTGGTTTTCTTCAACTTTGAATCTTTCTTTTACTGTATATGTCTCTTTTTTGACCACATGAGTCTTTAATTTACCAAGCATTAACGGTAGGACTAAAGCTGTGGCTTTGGCAGCTGAATCCAGCCCATTCCTTAGCTTTCCAGCCTCATGGTGGAGATACTGGCTGTAGCCATTTTTACCCCCACAACTCTATGGCATTTCAAGGTCCCTGCCAGCAAGCAAGCTGCAGCATTTTGTTCACAGACCACACTCAGTAGGCCTGCCTGTCTGAAAAAGTCAGAGTGTGCCCTGACCAGACAGCCCAGAACGCCAGCATTTTAAAACAACGCAACTTTTTTCCTGCTACGGCTGAAAACTAACAAGCATTCAGTCGGCTTTTATCAATACCATTTAAGTGTTTCGTGGCAGGACCTATTAAGAGAGCTGCAAGGTTTTGCAGCTAAAGCTGAGTCAGGGAGCCTCTCTTAGATGAGAGCACTTGCTTGTCTCTAGCAAGCAGAGCAGACCCAAGAAATTGCTGCTACCAAGAAAACATGCTTTACTCTATTCTTTCCCAAGCTTTCTCAGACTTTCTGTGGATTCAGTTTTCCACGTCTGGGCGCCATTCTATTGATGGAGCTGCAGGCTGCGTTCCTGCCACCCGGCTCCCGGCTACCTAGCTAGCTTATGCCTCGAAATAACAGCATACAAACTGTATTCATTTAAACACTGCTTGGCCCATTAGTTCTAGCCTCTTAATGGCTAATTCTCACAACTTGCCTAACCCGTATTTAGTAATCTGTGTAGCACTAGTCTTACCGGGACAGATTCGGCATGTCTGACCTGGCGGCTTGCTTCATCGCATCTGCCCTGGAGAGGAGAGGCATGGTGTCTGCCTCACTTCCTCCCAGCATTCTGTTCTGTTTTCCCCGCCTACCTATGTTCTGACCGATCAGGCCAAGCAGTTTTCTTTATTAATCAACCAATGAAACAACAGATAGATAAAGACCCTTCTACATCAGCCCGTCTTTTCTTTACTTTTTTTTTTAAAAAAAAAAATAAAAAAAGGTCTCACTATTTGAATTCACTGCTGACTTCAAATCAGTCATTCTGGTTCCAGCCCCAAGTACTGGGATCATAGGAGTGGGTCACAACACTGGGTAAAACATATTTTTATTTTTTTCTTTTTAATTTTATCTATCTATTTATTAGTTTGTTTTGTTTTTTGAGGCAGGGTTTCTCTGTGTAGCTCTGGCTGTCCTGGAACTAGTTCTGGAGACCAGACAGGCCTCCATTTCAAAGCCATCTGCCTGTCTTTGCCTCCCAAGTGCTGGGATTAAAGGCTTGGGCCCCAACCACCTGGCAAACACAATTTTTATCCTCCTCAGTCCCTTTTGAGACAGAGTCTTACTGTGTAGACTTGGTTGGCCCACAACTCACTGTGTGGACCAGACTGGCCTGAACCCACAGTGATCATCCTGCCTCTGCATCCATGTTCTGGGGTTAAAAGTTTGTGCCACCATAAAAACAAAACAAAATACATCTACTTCAAGACTAGCTCTAGCCAATTGGTCATAGCACATGCCATAGGAGGCAAAGGCAGGTGACTCTCTTGTGAGTTTGAGGCCAGCCCAATCTATATAAATCAAGTTCCAGGACAGCAACAGTTACACCTGTCTCAAACAAAACAAAACAAAACAAGACACAACTGTTCAGTATATAGTGACTAAGGTTTTGTCTTTAAGAAGGGAATTTGGGAGTAGATATTGGACAACCAACAGAGCCACGTCACAATTATTGACAAAGTTATACTCAATCCTGTTGTTCTCCAGATCAAAATTCATAAGCCAAGACAGAGGCCTTACATGGCCTAACATTTGCTTCATTACTTCAAGTTTAGCATGTTCGCAATACCGGAAAAGTCTTCCTTAGTTCCCTTTGTGACTCCAAGTGTTGAACAAACATCTATTCTTTCTGAAGTTTTATCTGGTCCACCGACATTTTCCAACTCCCCTGGAGTCAAGAATGGCCATGTGACTAAGGGCTAGTCAATGTAAAGTGTCCAGAAATGATACAAGCTGACTGGGGTCGGGCCCTCAAATGGCAGAGGTATGCCATCCTTTTCCTATACTCTGTTCCCTGAAGTAAGGACTTATTTGGAGACTCATGGATTGAGGCAGCACCTTAGAGGGGTAGAGCAACAAATTAGGAGGAACTGGGACTTCTGTCATACCAGTTCGGGATTATACAAGCAAGAAATTAAAGTTCTTGTTTCTGCTGCTGCTGGAGTATGTTGTAGCAGTTTAACCCATTTCCCACCTACTATGTCTTTTTTTTTTTTCCAGAGATGATTTCTCTGTGTAACAACCTTGGCTGTCCTAGAACTTGAATTATAGACCAGGCTGGCCTTAGACTCAGAGATCCATCTGCCTCTGCCTTTCGAGTGCTGGGATTGTGTGCTCCCAGGCCTGACTTTACATCTTTTTTTATTTAACTAAAATGTTTATATTTTACACATTCCAGTGTAGTGTTGTGTTGTGCACACACCGGTGCTACAGCACACATGTGGAGGGCAGAGGACAGCTTTTCAGACTCCGCTCTCTCCTTCCAGCAAGTGGGTCCTGAGGATTGAATTCAGTCATCAAGCTTGGCAGCAGCAAGTGCCTTCACTGGCTAAGCAAACTCACTGGCCCATGTTATCTTTTTCTGCTCTTTAGCCAAAAATGAAGAAGTCAGAGGATTCCTATCTTAGACATAGATATTTCACATATCAGATTTTTTCTTTTTTGAGACAGGGTTTCTCTGTAGCTTTGGAGCCCATCCAAGAACTCACTCTGTAGGCCAGTTGGTCTCGAACTCACAGAGATCCGCCTGCCTCTGCTTTCCAAGTGCTGGGACTAAAGGCAAGACCAGAAAGAAATTTTTGAAAAGCCTTAATGAGTTGCTCAAACTAACATGAACAAAAGCATCTTTTACAAAACAAAAGGAATTTTAAAAGGCCTAGTACTGGGCAGTGGTGTCACAAGGCTTTAATTCCAGCACTGGGGAGGGGGAGAGAGGGGTATCTCTGTGAGTTTGAGGCCAGCCTGCTCTACAGAACTAGTTCCAGGACAGCTAGGGATGTTAAACAGTGAGAAAAGGAAAGAAAGAAAAAAGGCATGGTGGCTCACACCTTTCCAGTATGAGGGAGGCTGAGGCAGGAGAATCTCAGAAAGATCAAGGCCAGGCTGGTTTATCCTGTGAAAACCTGTCTTAAAATCATGCTGAGCAGTGGTAGCGCCCGCTTTTAATCCTAGCACTTGGGAGGCAGAGACAGGAGGATCTCTGTGAGTTTGAAGCCAGTCTAGTTTATGGAGCGAGTTCCAGAGTTCCACCAGTACACACTCCGAAGCTATGAAGAAAGCCTGTCTCAAAAAAAAAAAAAAGCCAGGCGGTGGTAGCGCACGCCTTTAATCTCAGCACTCGGGAGGCAGAGGCAGGCGGATCTCTGTGAGTTCGAGACCAGCCTGGTCTACAAGAGCTAGTTCCAGGACAGGCTCCAAAACCACAGAGAAACCCTGTCTCGAAAAAAAACCAAAAATAAACAACAACAACAACAACAAAACCCTGAAGAGTGGTGCAGAAATGGCTCAGTAGGTTACAAGTACTTGATGTTCTTCTAGAGGACCCAGAATTATAACCCCAGCACCCAAACTGAGTGACTCATAACTACATGTAACTCTTAACTACAGAGTCTAACAGATTCTTCTGGCCTCCAAAGGCACCTGCACACACATGGAATACTGATGTGGGATTCATCTCTGTATGCTGTGAATATGTTTTATTACCATTGGTTAATAAAGAAGCTGTTTCAGTAATGACTTAGCAGAATAAAGCCAGGTGGGAAATCTGAACAGAGATATATAGAGAGAGTAGGTGGAGTCAGAAAGACACCATGTAGCTGCCAAAGGAGGAAGACGCCAGGAAACCTTACTGGTAGGTCACTGTCTCCTAGTAATCCATAGATTAATAGAAATGGGCTAATTTAAGGTATAAGAGCTAGCCAGGAAATGCCAAAAAGTGGTGTGTGTGTGTATATATAATTATATATATAATTTCTGTGGATTATTCAGGTCTGGGCAGCCGGGAAATGAAGGAGCAGTCATTCTCTGGCTACAGAATACACTTACACATATAAAGAAAAATAGAAGAAAAAACCTGGACAGAAAAGCAGGGGTGGGTGGATGGTGTGAGTGAAGAGTGTACTTTAGCTTCCCAGCTGCCCAGACCCAAAAAACTGTATTAATTACAACATTGCTTGGCTGACAGCTCAGGCATATTTCTAGCTAGCTCTTACATCTTAAATTATCCCATTTCTTTTTTATTTTAGGTTATTTATTTATTTATTTATTTATTTGAGGCAGGGTTTCCCCTGTGTAACAGTCCTAGCTGTCCTGGAACTAGCTCTTGTAGACCAGGCTGGCCTCGAACTCACAGGGATTCCCCTGCCTCTGCCTTCTGAGTGATGGGATTAAAGGTGTTTGCCACCACCACCCGGGCTATTTTAGGTTTTTAAAGATTTAATATACATATATTATAGGTGTGGCAGGCACATAGGTTGGTAGATGACCCAAGTCATGGTGATTGGGTACAGTGAGAACTGAGAATAGGGCTTCTACCTGAGGTAGCCAGGAAAAACAGTCTTAATTTCTACTAGCCTTAGATATATATAGTGTTTTGCCTGCATGTATGCTTGCACATCAGAAGAGGGCACCAGATCTCATTACAGATGGTTGCAAGCCACCATAGGGTTGCTGGGAATTGAACTTAGGACCTCTGGAAGAACAGCCAGTGCTCTTAACCTCTGAATAATCTCTCTATCCCTAACCCATTTCTATTAATCTATGTATCACCATGAGACTGTAGCCTACCGGTAAGGTAGACAGTACAGTGTCTTTCTCCTTCAGCAGCTACATGGTGTCTCCTTGTCTTCACCTACTGTCTCTCTACATTCAGTTTAGTTTTCCCACCTAGCTCTATTCTGCCCTGCTATGGGCCAAAGAAGCTTCTTTATTAACCAATGGTAATAAAACATATTCACAGCACACAGAGGGGAATCCCACATCAGGATGGGGTGCAATGAGATGGCCCCATGGGTAAAGACACTGCCAAACCTGAACACTCGAGTTTTATCCCAAGGATCCATATGGTGGAGGAGAGAACTGACTCTCCAGTTTGTCCTCTGACCTCTACTTGTGCTCTGATTCCTCCTCCCCACCTCTCTCTACAAGTGCCTATAATCACAGCATTGGAAGGGGAACAGAGACACACAGATCCTGAGTTGTTTGGTCAGCAAGTCTGCCTAGCTGAAAGGGTTCCGTGACAGACCCTATCTCAAGACCATAAGCAGACAGCAAAAGAAGGTGACATCTGGCACCTTGCTCTGACTTCCACAAGGCATGTGTACCCTCAGACTCACACACACACACACACACACACACACACACACACACGACAGGAACAAAGGAAAATACAGAGAAGGAGGGAGGAGGGGAGAGAGAGAGGTGAAACCAATAAAGTAATAGCCATTAGCAGCCATAGCTTTGCTGGGGGCTGGAGACTCAGAGGAGATAAGAGTCAGATAATGATTTAAATCCTCAATGTGAGCTGCAAGATAGTGCCTTTCTGTGGAGCTGGGTTCCAGTGTGGCAATATGCAGACAGTCATCCCATAGGTTATATGTTACAGACCAACTTTATTAGAAACACTGATTCTCTCGACCTTGATTCTCAACAGGAATCTGATTGACCATATGTATCAGGTGCTCCAGAAGCCCTATGCCATATCGGCCCTGCCCATTTTTAAGGTCAGCTTTTCCTGAAGCAGACAGTTCCTGTGAACCTTAGTGGCTTGCCTAGCCTCAGCATGTCTGTCTCAGGGCATTTTTGTAAGGCCTCTGGAGCTCAATCAACAAGCATATAGGTGTGGCAGGCACATAGGTTGGTAGATGACCCAAGTCATGGTGATTGGGTACAGTGAGAACTGAGAATAGGGCTTCTACCTGAGGTAGCCAGGAAAAACAGTCTTAATTTCTACTAGCCTTAGAGCTGTGAGGGTCCAAGAAATAGACAACGAACACCAAAGTTGGAAGACGTGGGAAAGGTTGAGAGGGAGAAACTATCTTTACTTGTTTACTTGTTTCCATGTCTACACCTATGGGAAGATAGACTGACCTCCAGTCCCAAGTAGGAGAAGCCACATGAGAAGCAAAAGAACCGGGAACATCTTAGTCTGTGGTTTCTAAGGGTGGTCACTAGTCTTATGACTTCCACACTTCATTCAAAAAGCATTCCAGAAAATATACTAGAGAGGCTAATGTTTTTCAAAATGAGATAAAGATATATGAGAAATTTGTATTAACATTTCTTCAGGAGCTTCCCACTGAATCAGAAGTACTAGGACCCAGGAATCTACTTTATACTAGCTTTGTAGGTGATCAGGCTTCATAGGACATCTGAGACCACTGGATTCTAGGTAGTTAGTTAGGTGCTGGACTCAACACAAAACGAGGTAGACCTGGTCCATATTTTATTTTATTTTATTTTCTGGTCCATATTTTATTTTATTTTTTATTTTATTTTTGTTTTTCGAGGCAGGGTTTCTCTGTGGTTTTGGAGCCTGTCCTGGAACTAGCTCTTGTAGACCAGGCTGGTCTACGAACTCACAGAGATCCGCCTGCCTCTGCCTTCCGAGTGCTGGGATTAAAGGCGTGCGCCACCACCGCCCGGCCATCTGGTCCATATTTTAATATCTGTCTCCTCCTCACCCCCCTCGTAAGTCAGATGGTAGCTCTCCGAAGTTGAGGCATCAAACTCACAGAGATCCACCTGCATCTATCCGCCTTCCAAGTGTTGATATTAAAGGCGTTCGTTATCTACCAAGCCAGTCGGCCAGTCTGGTGACCAGATGATTTCAATGAGCTGGAATGGAAGGAAGGCGATGACAAAGCAGGTGTGACTAGGTCTGACAAGGGCCAGAGAAGTCTTAAAGGATGGACATCAAACCTAAAACCTGGAGAGGAATCCGCACCACAGAGAAACACAGTAGCTGTCACTTGCGATGGGCTTGAGAAATGGCCAGGGCAAAGGAATGCAGTGAGAAGCAGACCAAAGACAGAACTGTCTCCAAACCACCCTTGTTCACCGATGCGCCCATTTTCGCCTTCACTGATCATTTCGCTCATCCCTAAGTAAAAAACTCTTCTAGGAGCTACACCAGTTTCATGGACGCCTGATTCCAGGCGTGGCTCAACTCTTCTGGGATTCTCCGCCTGCAACTCACTGCCGCCCGGAACCGGCCCGCCCAACGCGATGACGTCAGCGCGCGCGCGCCCTCGGGAGGAGGAGTAGGGGCCGCGGGCCGGCAGGCGCCCAGGCTTCGGTAACCTGTGCTGGGCGGGGGAGAGGAAGGGGCGGGGCGGGGAGCCCCCCTGGAGTTACTGGGTTGCGGACCGGACCCGGAGCAAGAGTCCTCGGCACGCTCAGCGCTCGCTTCTTCCCCGCGGCAGGCTCCGCACGCTCCGGCGATGGAGTTTCCGGACCTCGGGGCTCACTGTTCTGAGCCGAGCTGTCAGCGCTTGGGTGAGGGGCGGAGTGCGCGGGGGGCGGGGCCGGGCCGCCCGGGCTGGGGACTGCAGGTGGGGCGGGGAGGGTGGGCCCTGGAGCTGGCAATGCCCGGAGGGCGGGGCTCGAAGTTGGGGGCGGAGGCCAGGGGGCGTGGTCAAAGATATCGTGAACTGTGGAAGGGATGCTGTGTGCGGCAAATAGGGCGGAGTTTTTCCTACCGGAGTAGCAGCCTTTAGCTAGGGGAAAGGACAGGTTAGTTTGCCTTTGAACTTGCAATCCGACCCATTCTTGTAGATTTTTTGCCACTCAAGTGCGATGCCTGCTCCGGCATCTTCTGTGCAGACCATGTGGCCTACGCCCAGCATCACTGTGGATCAGCTTACCAAAAGGTGAGGGGGCGGTCGTGAGGGTGAAAGGGGGTGGATTGTAATGAGAGGAGAGCAGGAGTAGATGCTTTCAGGCATCTGTCCACCTTTTATTTCCACTCTTAGTTGTTTTGTTTCTAAGTCTTGGTACTGGGAAACTGTTTCTAGTGTATTTGTGAGTGGTATATCCAGGTTCTTTAAGAGGTTGGCTAGCTGTTAGACTGACTCCTGCCCCTTGACTATAGGATATCCAGGTACCTGTGTGCCCCCTCTGTAATGTGCCTGTGCCCGTGGCCAGAGGGGAGCCTCCTGACCGGGCAGTGGGAGAGCACATTGACAGAGACTGCCGCTCTGATCCCGCGCAGCAAAAACGCAAGGTAAATAATTAATAGAGGGATTAGTGATAGACACCCCAACTTCGAATACCGATGTCTGCAAACCTATAGGCTAGCTTCATGGGGCTAAAAGAGAAAAAGAGTTTCATAAATAACAAACGCTGCTTCGTCTCAGATCTTCACCAATAAGTGTGAACGTTCTGGCTGCCGGCAGAGGGAGATGATGAAACTGACCTGTGACCAATGTGGCCGAAACTTCTGCATCAAGCACCGTCACCCACTGGACCATGATTGCTCTGGGGAGGGTCATGTGACCAGCCGGGCAGGGTAATTGCCAAGTGCTCTGCTTGCTTTGCTTCAGCCATGTCTGCCTTGACCAAAGGAGTCTTTCTGCTTCCCCCTTTTGTTTCTGGATTGAGCCTACGCCCTTGCACTGCACACACCAGGCAAGGACTCTACCACTGAGCCTTGGCCCTCTGTTGTTTGGGAGGTTTCACTTTTTAGCCCAGGCTGGCTTCAAACTTATGGCCATCCTCCTGCCGCAGACGCCAAGTTCTAAGATTATAGCATACATTACTCCAGGATCTTTATTTCTTTGAGACAAGCAAGAGTCCACTAAGTTTCCCAGGCTGTCATTGAACTCACTCCGCCCTATACAGTTTTCAGTTTTCCTGTTTGAGCCTTCCAGGTAGGTGAAATTATAGACCACATACAAAATTAGACCCAATTTAACTCCTTTTCAAAGTATATGGTTTTGTAGAGTGCTTAGAGGAACTACCCTCTTGACTTCCAAAGCTCATCCTAGGAGATGTAAGAATGTCTTCTTCCCACAGGCTTGCTGCTATCTCCAGAGCACAAGGTCTGGCTTCCACAAGCACTGTCCCCAGTCCAAGTCGGACCTTACCTTCCTCGTCCTCTCCCAGCAGGTAGGTCCACCTGTTTCTCCTCTCCTCCTTTTAACCCCTTTATATCTCTAACCACAGTCTGTTTAATGTCTGCCGTAGAGCCACATCCCAGTTTCCACCCCGGACATCCCCTCCAGTGATTACTTTGCAGAATGGAATGGTGAGTCAGGAAAATGTTGGATAGACAGAAGTAAATCTGTGTAAGGTCCAAGGAAACTGGTGTTTTTTTTCTCCCTTTGCAGAGTGAGGATGAGGCTCTGCAGCGTGCCCTGGAGCTATCCCTCGCAGAAGCTAAACCCCAGGTCCCAAGGTACCTACTCTGAATGAGGACAAGATCTGTTTGGAAGGATGTAGGTGGGATCACTCCAACCCACTACACTAGCTAAAAACTTGGTTTCCAGATTAGATGAAATATCCCCAAAGGCCTTGATTTTCTCTCTGCCAATGACAACAATGTTAATATCCAAACCCTGTTATAGTAAAGATTGAGATCTCACTCAAGAGGTACTGAAGTCAACACCATGATACTGAACAGATCAAACCCCAGACCCTAGGTGTTACTGTCGTAAACTTAAGCTCCTCCCTTCTCAGTTCTCAGGAGGAAGAGGACTTGGCACTAGCACAGGCACTGTCAGCCAGCGAGGCAGAATACCAGCAGCAGCAGGTATGAGGACTGGGTAGAGTGGGTCCTGGGTTGGGGGTGAGAAGTTAGGGTTGCTCCCTCCCAGCTGTGGAGAGGATTGGCATGGTTGATCTCTTAGCTTCCCTCCAGTGATGCCAGTTCATACTGAGCCCTGACACAGGGCCTGCCCTCTCCTGTCTGGACTTTACACTGTCTCCTCCTTCTCCTCTCCTTGCTCCAGGCGCAGAGCCGTAGCTCGAAGCCGTCCAACTGCAGCCTGTGCTAGGGTCCTGGGCTTGGGGAGGGAGGCTCATCTGAGGACTGTGGCCCTCACATCTCCAGGGTACCCAGGGAAAGGAAGCACAGAGGAATCCGGATTGCAGAGACTAGCAGGAGTATACATGGAAGACACTCCATGGAGGCCTGGGAAGGAAGTTTGTGCGGCCAAGCCTTTCAGACTCTGCTAGCCCTGCTGCTGCAGAAAGGGTGGCCAGGAAACCATTCTGTCTGGGACCTTGGTAGACTCCATCCCCAGACCCTTCATCATGTTGTCCTTCCCTCCCCCCTCACCCCCAGGCTGCCACATGTAGTGGACAGAGAGAGGCCTGGGAAAAGTAAAGACTTTGGCAGTTAGTAGTATGTCTGTGTGTTTCTTTTCCTCTCCAACCCAGAATAACCAGTGTTGTCAGGAATGTTCATTCAACTCAAAGGTAGAGGCCCAGTGGTCACCCACACAACCAAGCCACAGCCATCCTTGCACAGTCCATTTATTTCCTTACCGTGCTTTCTGGAAGGCCCCTTTCCCTTACAACAGTGAGCACCAAACTCCTATAGCAGGATGAAGTAGGCCACAGAGAGGGAACACATCTTTTTCTCCTGAGTTAGCTTTTGGAAGGGAAGAGGTCACTTTTGTCACTATGCCGTGTCCTGAGGTTTCGAGTCTTCAGAGACAGTTTCTTGTCCTTGCTGCTGCAGCTGCCACATCTCAGCATACACGCCACCTCGGGATAACAGAGCTTCGTGCCTGGGATGATAAAGCAAGCGTAAGTCCCACCCATGGGTTTCACCCCAATCTCAAAGAGAACAGAGGAAGTAAACAGAGACGCCCTCCAGGAACCTCCACCCTGCTCGTCCATGGCTCACCTTCCTCTCTCTATGATGCAGCCGTCCTTGATGACAAGAATTTGGTCAGCATTGACCACAGTTGAGAGCCTGAGAGGTCAGACATCAGTTACCTACTACCCCCATCCACAGTGGTCCACAGTGCCAGTCACATGAGCCCTGCAGTCCTGTACCTGTGTGCTACTACGATAGTGGTGCGGTTGGTGCAGACTTTGGCCAGAGAGGCCTGGATGGCTCTCTCATTAGATGTATCAAGTGCTGATGTCGCCTATGGAAAGAGTGTGGGTGAGACGGTTATGCTACCCAGAGAACCAAGGAGAGGAGGATGCAGGTGTCTGGTGGAGGTCTCAAGGACAGTTTGGGGGTTCATGAACTGCTGCATAGGATTTTGGTAAAAATGTACTGGTGATACCTTGGCAAAGTAGGGAACTGCTCAGGAAGTGGCTTGGGCATAGATGGGAGGATGACAGGCGAGTGTTGGGGCCTCACCTCATCCAGCAGAATGATGTCTGGAGCCTTAAGAATGGTGCGGGCAATGGCCACTCGCTGCTTCTCACCACCACTCAGCTTCAGTCCCCGCTCGCCCACCTGAGTCTCATACCCTGTGGATATAAGCACCTCCCTCGCATCACATGTAAATACCCTTGGTTTCTACGCAAAGAAAGGGGAGCTAATTTTGAGGGATTAACAGGATTTCACTGCATAGAGAGAAAGACCTCACCTTCAGGGAAAGCCAGGATGGCATCATGAATGCCTGCAGCCTGAGCAGCAGCCTCTACCTCACTGTCCCCAGCTGTGACACGACCATAGCGGATATTGTTGGCAATGGTGTCATTGAAGAGGACGGTGTCTTGGGGCACAACTCCAATGTGAGACCGGAGAGAGATCTGTGTCACCTGAGACCAAAAATACCCTGTCCTGTGAGATCCCTTCAGGCTTCTAGGAAGCACTGGGGATACACTGTCTAGGGAAAGATTTCCACCATGGCTACCACAAATCCTAGCTGGGTGGGCAAATCACGTAATCTCTCCCAATCCTCCCGATTCATGAACAGAAATCATGGCTTCTGCCTCTCCACAGACAGACATGCAGACCTCACATGGCACACTGTCCTTGTGATGACTTCCCTGGGTGCCTATTGGTCACATAGCACTTAAGAAGGCTCAGGTTCTTATATTTTTGGAGGTCTAGTGAGTAGGACTGGGAGCCTTGGCTCGGTTACTAAGCTCCAGCCCCTTTACCCCCCTTTTACTTGAAGACAGGGTCTGGGTGAGTTACTCAGGCTGGCCTTGAACTCCTTTGTAGCTCTGGCAGAGCTTGACCAAGCTATCCTCCATCCTGGGATCCCAGACTAGCACCATCAGACCATACAAGGCCTAGATTTTTTGCATGACTACCCCTTGCTGTTCTTCCATTGATCCTGAGATCAGTCTTCTCCAAGGCAACCTCACCTGTGAAATGTCCTGTCCATCTATGCGGATGCAGCCAGAGTTGATGTCATAGAAGCGAAATAGCAGGCGTAAAATTGTGCTCTTTCCTGCCCCAGATGGCCCCACCTGTTACATTGGAAACATGGAAAGAAAATTCTCAGGTCCTCTGGCTTTTAAGGCTCCCTCTTTAAAAGGCCACCAAGATCCAGGAAGGCTGCTACATTCAATGCTGTTGCCTGTTACAACCAGGCTCTAAATGCCTAGTCTGGGTCATGATGAACTATCATTGGTACTGAATGAAACTCAAGGAATTCGGGTCAAGTATCTAGGTCTCCCCTCACCAGAGCCACTGTCTGTCCGGGCATCACAGTGAAGGACACATCCTGCAAGGTCTCTCGCCTGCAAGAAAGAATGGTGGATTCAGCGGTGGATCTACTGAGTCATACACTAGTAGACAGATTCTCCCTTCCCAGAGCTACTGATGGTCCCTACCCTCTCCTGTCTAGGAGCTCTCTGTCCCCTATACTGCATTGGTAGATTGCAAAGCTGGGGTTCAGAGCAGGATGAAGGGCGGGAAGGCGGTGTACAAATAGATAAGGGGGAAAGAAGACAAAAAGACAGGGCTCACCCATCGGCGTAGCTGAAGTGTACATTTTCAAACTCAATCTGGCCCTTATGAAAACGAAGGGGCCCTGCTCCAGGAAGATCCTTCACCTGAAGAACGCAGCCAACAATGTGCTCCCATCACTGGCCTGGGATTCCCAGACACAAGAACCGGCCCCTGCCCTGTCTCACTCCTCCCTCTACTCACTTCCGTTTCTTCTTTCAGCAAGTCAAACATGTTCTCCATGTCAATGAAGTTAGTCTGGATCATCCTGCAAAAAGAATGAAGGCTGGGGCTCCCTCAAGAACTGAGAGGGAGCAGTGCACCCTGCAGACGAGGGCAGGGGTCAGGTTACCTGTAGTAGGTGCCAAACCAGTTGAGAGGCATGTACAGTTGAGTGATGTAGGTGCCGAAGAGCACGAAGTCCCCGACCTGTAAGAGACCCCGAGAGGCAAGGGTGTCACAGGAAGCCTGCAGTCACTTTGTCCATATCCCATCCAGGAGCCTAGCGGCTCACACACGGCCTGTGGGGCCCTCTTTGTCCTATACCTTTTCTCTCATGAGTCTGCCTCACCTGCAGCTTCTGCTCACTGACGAAGTATGCACAAAGCAAGGAGCCAGCAAGGAGCCCAAGCCCAATCACCAAGTTCTGGGTCTGATTCAGTACTACCAGAGAAGCATTTGACTTCCACTCCAAACTCTAGGAACAACAAACAAAAACAGGAGGAAGAAACGGCCTGTGGGACAACCACCACCAAATCCCAATCTGGGTCTAAACACCTTCAACTTTACCTCTGGATTTCACTCTTCTCTGCCCTGGTAATAACACGAGACAGCGCACATGAGTATCCTCACCTGATACTTGATGATGGCCTCTCGATAGCGTTCCACTTCATAACCCTCAGCATTGTAGTACTTCACCTGGGGGAGTGACACAGCACAGAACTGTGGGATCATTTCCTCCAGAGTCCTGATCCTTTTTTCCCATTGTCTAAATTTATTTTATTTTTGTTTCTTGGCTTTTCGAGGCAAGGTTTCTCTGTGTAGTCCCGGCTATCCTGGAACTTACTCTGTTAGATCAAGCTGACCCTTGAACTCACGGTGATCCACCTGCCTCCACCTGCCTCTGCCTCCCGAGTGCTGGGATTAAAGGTGTCTGCCACCACCACCCGGTATTCTTCCCAATTTCTAATATCCCCTCCAGATCCTTTATCATTTTATGGTCCCAGCCATGCTCCCCCACTTCTCCTTGCTTCCCACCACCATCTTGGGGCCTCTGTTACCGTCTCAAAGTTTAGCAGAGAGTCCACTGCTCGTGCCCTGGTGACATTTTCCTGTGTGTTCATACTACGGCGAAATTTGGCTCTCCATTCAGTGACCACAATAGTCAGTACTAGAGGAGGATGACGGGGGGGGGGGAGGGAGGACAAGACATCATCCCCAACAGCTGAGACCAAATATAGATGTCCATGCCCTGTGCCACACCTACCAAACCTATGCCAGCACCCAGGGACCCAGACCCAGAGATCTTCACCAAGGAAAGGAGTTGTATGCATGGTATCTTTGTAGTCTTGTAAAGTTTCATGTAGAAAATGCTTTTGATGAGTACATGGAAAGAAGATGCATTGTGCTACAGAGTTTTTCCCTGACTGGTCACACAGTGAGGACCCACAGTGAATATGTCACACAATGTGACATACATGCCTTTCCCTGGTTTTCATCTAGGTTGAATTAAGATTCAACCTCGACAGGGGAGTAGATCTTCCCATTGTACCAGGAGTAAACAGAGCCTAATCAAGCCTGCCAATCCTTAAGGTGAGTGGGGATAGGGTTCATGACCAAGGAACACCCTACACAGTTCAGGGAGACAGTTTCCCCAGGCAGCACTCACTGAGGTAAAGGCTCATGCACAGGAACACAATGAGCCCAAACCAGGCATTGAAGAACATGCTGAAGTAGATGATGCCAATAATAATGTCAGCCAAGGTGGGGATGATGTTGAACACCAGGTAGCTAGAAGAGAGTAAGTCAAGTAAAGAAAAGGTTTGAGGATTTAGACCAGCAATCTTATCTATGAACTTATCTTAGTGTAGTGTTTCATTTTCAACAGAAAAAATATCTAACTACCTTTCAAGAGGTAGCTAGATGGCTAATAAGGCCTGGTGGCAAAGGCCTGTAAATCTAGCCCTCTACAGATTAAGGCAGGAAGACTGAGAGGTTAATGCTAGCCTGCCTGGGTTAGGGATATGGGCTGGTGATATGGATAGAGTGTTTCCCTAGCATATGCCAGGTTGTAGGTGGTTCAGTCTTCAGTATTGCATCTCTCTCTCTCTCCCTCCCTCCCTCTCTCTCTCTTTCTCACATACACACACCAAAAAATAAAAACCTCAAACAACAACAAAATAACCTCTATTACAAATAAGAGATCTTTGTGCATGGATGAAAAGGAAGACAAAATCACAGCTGGGCATGGTGGCACACACCTTCAATCCTAGCACTCAGGAGGCAGAGGCAGGCAGATCTCCAGCATGGTCTACAAAGGGAGTTTTAGGACAGCCAGGGCTACACAGAGAAACCCTGACTTGAAAGAACAAATGAAAGAAAGGAAGGGAGGGAGAGAGGAAGGAAGGAAGGAAGGAAGGAAGGAAGGGAGGGAGGGAGGGAGGGAGGGAGGGAGGGAGGGAGGGAGGGAGGGAGGAAGGAGGGAAGGAAGAAAACAAGGTTTTGCTAAAGCAGTTTTGAGAAAGAACCTATGTTATGGTATCTTTTGGCTTAAAATAACAGTACCACCTTAGTTCTGAGTCTTCAGAGATTTAAACTAAAATACAAAAGCATAGCTTAACATACTAAACATAGTAGGGAACTTGAAATATGAATGGAATTCTTAAGGTTTCTTCTATCTACATTGGTTCCTGTCCTGGAACTCCCTTTGTAGACCAGGCTGGCCTCGAACTCACAGAGATCCGCCTGCCTCTGCCTCCCGAGTGCTGGGATACATTTTCATTTCTTTTCAAATTATGTTGTTTGGTAGGTCTGGGAGGTACCTTAGGAGGCCAGAAGATAGTGTGGGATCTCCTTGAGCTAGAATAACAGGCAGTTGTGAGCTGCCTGAGGCAAGTGGTGCTGGGAACTGAATTCAGGTTCTTTAAAGCAGCAGGTGTTCTTAACTATTGAGCTTTCTCTCCAGCTCCCACTTTTGTTTCTTGAGACAGAATCCTAAATCGTCCAAGAGAGGCTCAAACTCACATAGCTGAGATTAGCCTTGAACTTCTGACCCTCCTGCTTCTAACTCTCAAGTACTGGGATTTATAGGCGTGTGCCACCATGTGAGCAGTCTACATTATTTGAGTTACTTGACATAATACTTTTTCCTGTAATTTGCCAAAAAGACCGGAAACAAAGTAAGGTAGGAGGGGAAAGGCACTCAAGCTGGGTCTTCCCAGCTCCCCCTCCCACACTCTTCCCACTGGTGTCGCACCTGAGCAGTCCTGTGACACTGGATGTGCCCCGGTCCACAACCCGAAGCACCTCCCCCGTGCGCCGGCCCAGGTGCCAGCGCAGTGAGAGCTCATGCAGGTGGGAAAAGAGGCGCAGTTCCACACCACGGGATGTGAACTGCTGTACCCGGATCCACAGGAAGGTTCGGAGGTTGCTCACAAAACCTGCAGAAAACAGGGAAGCCTTAGTAGGTCTTGGGGGATGAGAAACATCAGCCCAACACCAAATGCTAGAGGTCTAAGAGCCCAAGGAGCCTGTGGAAAGAATAATCAGAAGCAAGACAACGGGGGTGTTTCCATGGGAGAGACTGATGTCAACCCAGGTAAGGACAGAGTCCCTCATACCTGTACTGCCAGTGCCACCCCCCTGGAGGAACTTGAGGAAAACATAGATGGTAACAGTCCAGGCCAGGGAACTCCAAGGAGCCTTCGAAGTCAGTAAGTTTACTGTGGATTAAAGGTATCAGGGTTCACATCCAACAACCAGGACTCTCGAAGGCAAAACTGCCCCGGGTTCTGACCACCCAGCTCCCATCCTAGCTAAGGGCCAACCCAGCCACTAAGATGAACATACCCTTCCACCCCCTCACCAATGTCCCTATAGAAGATGGGGACCAAGACATTGAGTGCTCGGTCCAGCCCCATGAGCCCCAGGCAGATGAGCACTATCAGCTGTAATGCTGGACTCCCCCGAGGCCATAAGTAGCTACTCAGTAGGCGAAGCTTCCTGCCAAGGTCTTTCCAGGTGGATACCCGGTCTGTAGAGTGGACCTAGGAAGATGACATACAGGAGGGGAGTCAGAAATAAATTATACTTGTCCCGGTATATTCTCAGGAAATAATGGATGGGACCACAGTTCACAGGCTCAAGGGCCTATTAGCAGGGCAATGTTAGCCTCTAGGCTCCGCCCTATTCACAAGTAACCCTGGAGACTGGCATCCTCTCACAAATACCCTGTCGCTTCTCTCTACTTTCCCCAGAGACAGCCTTGGGAGGTGAACAAACTTTTCCTTTTTCACCCACGGAGAGGCTGTCTGGTTTCTTTGCTGTGCCCATTTCATTCAGGGATGACGGCAGGAAATAAAATTAAACATTTACAAGGAAAAAAAAAGGGGGGGGCTGGTGAGATGGCTCAGAGGTTAAGAGCACTGACTGCTCTTCCAGAGGTCTTGAGTTCAATTCCCAGCAACCACATGGTGGCTCACAACCATCTGTAATGGGGTCTGGTGCCCTCTTCTGGCCTGCAGGCATGGAGGCTGAACACTGTGTACATAATAAATAAATAAATAAACCAAGTTTTTTTTAAAAAAAAAAAAAACAACAAAAAAAAACCATTTACAAGGTACCGTATTTTACCCTCAGCACAGACACAAAGGTACATGCCTGATTGAAAAAATTAGGTATATACATGGTCCCTTTTTCTTTTTGTTTGTTGTTTGTTTGTTTTTTCAATACAGGGAGAACTCACTTTGTAGACCAGGATGGCCTTTAACTCAAAGATCCTTCCCTGGGATTAAAGGCATGGGCCACCAAACTTGGCATACCTGGTTTCTTTCTACATCTTGGTCCTCCTCATGAACCCGTAGGGTGTATGACTGGGGGCGAAGTCCAGGGGCCCAGAGTCCCAGGGTAAACAGTCCTCCTGAGACCACATATCGCAGGACCCACAGGCCAAACTGAACCTAGAATGAAACCGAGCACAGGTGTAAACCAGAATGTAAACCCCATTGTATTGCTTCTTTTAACACTCAGAAGCTTCCCAGGGGCCTAGCAACAGGCTTTTAAAAAAAACCACAATGACTCAGCACAGAGACACACCCCATTCAATGCTAGCAATTCCCACCAGTTGCCTATCAGCTTCCAGCCACCGGCAGACACTCCATTTTTTTCTTAAGAGTCATGCTAAAGCATGGAGCCAGTAGGTCCAGAAACAGTACTTGTCAAAGAGCAGTGCTTCTCCTCCTCCCCATGAGGCCCCTCACCTGCTGGCCAAGATCTGCCCTGCCCCACCACCACTGTGGGCTGTTCCAGGATACCAGGGCCAAGTTCTCGGCTGCAAATGCCACGGTCCAAAGGAGCAGGAGACCCGAACTATGCCTGAACTTCATCCAGACGCCCATTGCTAGACTCTGCCGTGCCTGGCGCCGTTCCACCACGAGCAGCCACAAGCCACAGGCGCTGGCCATACTCTCCAGCACAGAAGACAGCAATAGGTAGCCTGGCAAGCGGGCCCCCCGTGCAGTGCCCACTCTGCCAGCCAGACCGGCCAGGGGTAGCGCCACCTGAAGTGTGGCCAGAAACAGCTGCAGCGCGTAGGGAGCCACCCGAGGGCCAGCCGCCCAAAACAGTTCCTCTGTGCCCGCAGGCACCTCCCGACGCCTGCAGGGCAGAACCAGCACCAAGGCCAGAGCCCCCAGCGTCATGAGTGTCGAGGGCACGAGTGTGAAGAAGAAGCAGGGACTCAAGCCATTCTGAGTCCAAGCCGGACCCACCGGCCCTTCGGCCTCGCAGTAGTTGCCCACAGTCACCATGGCGATGTGTGGCTGCTGGCCGAACTTGTGGTCACTGCAGTTTCAGGGAGTCGGGCTGACCACTCAGTCAGGGCCGCGGAGGCCAGCGTGTCTTGGGACATGTAGCTATGCCGCTGGGGTCGCGGGGAGAGCCGCACGTGGACTTGCCACACTGCCCACTCTGTTCGCGCACGCGCCGCCACCACGCACACTCACGCAGGCCACGTACGCCGTCCTTCGTGAGTCCCACCCGCTAGCAGCTGGGACCCTCAGGCCCAGAGTCACAGCACAAAAAAATGTTGTGCCCTTTACGGCAGAGGCCCCGCCCACTAGCTCTATCCGGGGTTCCCATTGGCCAAGCATGAGGAACGCAGACAGATGGGCTGAGAGCTGGCTGGGTCACGTGTTCAGGGCGGGAAATCTGACCTCCAGTCTGACTGGGGACCTTGACCTCGACAGAATTGTCCGCCGGAAACAGCGCCACCCACCCCCGCCCTTTAAATAGCCAGCACACTGTAGCCCAGCTGATCTCGAACCCGTGTCAGTTCCCTTGTCTTAGCCACCTAGTACTGGGTTTCAAGCATGACCCAACAGGAGGACTTTTGTTTTCTTCGGTGCTAGAGATGGAACCCAGAACCTCATACATCAACAAGCAACTGAAAATACGCTGGAAACAGCCCTTCTCTTGTTTTCGGAGTTTCCCAGCCGAAGATCCCACCCAG
Source organism: Chionomys nivalis (assembly GCF_950005125.1). NCBI lineage: Eukaryota > Metazoa > Chordata > Mammalia > Rodentia > Cricetidae > Chionomys > Chionomys nivalis. The sequence continues at coordinate 121,222,998 of NC_080087.1, read as the reverse complement.
CTGCTGCACGAGAAAAAGAAGCCACAACCCGATCAAAGTCCCTTCTTTATTAAGGGTTATCAAGCTGTATAGGGTTTCCCACCCTGTCCTGCTGCTTACTGGGACAGCAGAGTCCACCACTTTCGGCATAGTTTACCTTCCACAGTCGAGCAGAGCTGGGGAAGGGTGTAGGGGAAAGGTAGGCGCTGAATCCCAGCGTGCAATGTCAAAGCCCTAGGCTGAGTCCGGCACCCTTCACCCTCCTTTAGAGAAGTGAGGGTTGCAGGGCAGAGCTCTCCTGCTGGGATATAGATGACTGAGGTCACAATCCTGCCCTGCCAGTCCCTTGTGCAGGTGGGAGGAGTACAATAAGCAGCAGTGGGGCCCAGGAAAGCCTCAAATTTCCAAGTGCCCATCCTAAAAGTTGACGATTCAGCCTGCCCCTGCAATTTAGAAACCTCCCATCTTAGTGTCAAAAGATAAGTGTGAGGGGAGCCAAGAGCTACGGCTCTCACCCCAACAAAAAGCAAAAGCCGACCAGAAGGGGGCAGGCGAACAGAAGAGGAGCAAGCAGCACACACATGCCCGTGATGTGCAGGGAGGAGGAGAGGTGAGCTGGCTGTAGCACTGGGTGAGGACGGGGGTGAGGTAAGGGCCACAGCCTGAGCTGCTCAGGTATTCCAGATGGGGGCTGGGCTGCAGGGGTGGAGGGTCTAGGCCCTGCCTCCCCACTCCACAGTTGGCACAAGTTCTTCTCTTGGCAGCTTCTGTGGTAGGAAGCCCTCCGGAGACTTGCAGGGGTGAATGCAAAGATGGCAGCACTGGGAGTGGGCTGGGGACCAGTTTCTAGCACCACACTCTGAGCCAGGGAGTCCTGGGGATGAGGCTTGTGTGCCTCAAATTCTTCTTGGGCCATGGCCAGCCCAGTGTTGGCACCTCCCTTGGCCAGGCAGGGACACACAAACACCACACACATGGGGCCAGGCAGCACTCAGAGAAGCCCTCCTCTGGCAGGCAGACGGTTGGCAGGGCAGCTGTTGCCTCCATCTTGGAGCATGGGGACCTCTTCTGCCTTGTCTATACCTGCAGAGAGAAAATGACTGGTGGTAGGGACAATCTTCAGCTATTTTCCTGTCCCACAGGAGTCTAGAAATAAGAGAAAGAAAAAGCTGGAAGCCTTGAATTCCAGAAAGTAAAAAAGAAGAAAAATTTTTTTAAAAAATTTGTGTCTATGCGTATTTTGTCTGCATGTAAGTCTGTGAATCACATCTGTGAAGTGCCCGTGGAGACCCAAGGCATCTGATCCCGAGACTGGGGTTACAGATGGTTGCGAGCCACCATGAGGGTGCTGGAAATCGAACCCAGGTCCTCTGAAAGAGCACCCAGTGTTCTCAACCACTGAGCCATCTCTCCAGCCCCAAGAAAGTGTTGTCTTTTGAAGGGGAGGGGGACAGCATTATGTGCACTGCACTCTAGAAGTTACTACTGCTGGCAGCTGTTCTTGGCCTCAGAGCCCTACCTTGTGCACTTGAGGGGGCAACTCATCCTCCGAGCCCTCCTCTGGCACAGGCTCCGGATGTCTTGATGCTGGCTGCCCATCTTCTGCCCATCCTCCCAGGGGCAGCCTGGAGAAGTGAGAGGGAGCCCGGGGCACTGTGCCAGGATCTGTAGAGAGAAGCAAGAACACAAAGAACAATGTGAAGGTTCTGGGGGCTATTTGGAGGGTTTGTCTCCTTGGACCCCATCCCGTTGGTCTTTCTCCTAAAGAACCACCCTTCTTGGAAGCCTCTTTGCTTCCATTCCCCCAGTCGGTTACCTGTGATGCCCCCGTAGCGCCTCTGGAAGCCCCCATGCAAGGCAGTGGTCTCGGGTGGTCCAGGCCGGGGTGTGGCACAGGGATAGCTGGCAGACCGGGGGATAGGTTGGGGGGCCCGGGCACCCTCTCCCCCATCTTCAGGGGCACTCTCTCCACTCTCATCACTTTCCCGGCGGTGCCACACATGCCGCTCGGGCTCAGCCTGGGTCTGCTGCTTGTGGAGCTGGAGAAGGGGGGATTAGTTGAGGACAGGAGGGGTTCTATCTGAAACAGCCATACCTACCGCAGTACCTCCCATTCCCACTCACAACCCTCACCTGGAATCTTACATACACGGCATCTAAGATGTTAGCAGTGTGTAAAAGAGGTGTGATGCTTTATGGAGACCTCTGGAAAAGTGTCTTGAGTAGCTCAGGTTGAGCCTGAACTCAATGTGCATTGAGAATGATCCTGAATTTCTGATCCTCCTGACTTCATCTCCCCTGGGATTTCAGATATTCAGGTTGTGCTGGGGATGAAATTCCTGGCTGTGCACATGCTAGGTAAGCGCTCTATTAAATGAGCTACACCTCCAGCCCTCATTTTACCCACTCTTTGGTTAAGGAACAAGTTAACAAAGTGTCTAAGTGCCAGGTACTGTCTTGTGTACTCGGAACATCGTGAACAAACAGAACTACCAGTCAGTCCTTGTGGGGCTTGTACACAAGTGGTGATGGTTATGAGGAAAAACTGATCATAAACTATTAAATAAAAGCAAAAACTAATCTTAGATAGCACCAGATGCTATGACTATGGAGAAAAAAAACAGAACAAGAAAACTCAGGGCAACAGGAACGAGGCCAGCCTGGTCTACATAGTCAAGAGTCAGACTGTTTTAAAAAGCCAATAATAAAAGTAAGGGAGGGAGGGGAGGAGAAGAGAAAGGAAGGGAAGGAAAAGATTAAGGATGAGGAACTGGGCCTGGAGGCACAGGCCTGTAACCCCAGCGACTTAGGAGGCTTTGGAAGGAAGGTCACAAGTTCAAAACTAGTCTAGGAACTCAGTGAAAACGGCTCTCAGAACAGTGAGGATATAAGCTTGGGGCTTGCCTAGTGTGTTCAGGGCCGAGTCTAGTCCTCAGTACATCATGGACAGGAGGCTATTACTGAGAACCATTAGAAAGTCTTGGGAGAGAGAAAGAGAGGACTCCAAGAAACAGGAGCGCATTACTGGCTAACGATGCCATCAAGCACATATGTGAAAATGGAGACTACAGAGCAGTTAAGAGGCAGGGAAGGGCTAACATTGACTGCCGCTCAGCTGGCCACCCACCTGGTGCATATAGAGGGCATGAAGGCTCATCTCGGTGGACGCGTATTCTGACAGCACCAGGCTCTGCAGCTGTCCCTCCCACACACTGCTCCCGGAGCTGGCTGTCCTGGCATCCACTCTGTCCCTCCAGCACAGACAGACAGCAATCAATATTTTCAAGATCTACACATGTTTCGGCGGGCTATGTTCTGCTTCCCCATCACGATCCAACTCCACTCACCCAGAGCCTGTCATGGTGCTGGGAACCCGGCCTTGGGGGGCCTGTCCAGGTTGCAGAGGGGAAAAGGAGCGGAGGGCAGAAGCAACTTCAGCCCTGTGCCTGGAGCCCTGTAGGTCTCTGGACAGTGGGGGTCCCCGGCAGGATGAGCCAGCTACCACGTTTGCAATAAGACTCAAGGGCTATGAACAAAAGGAGTGAGCAGAATTCTCAGGGCAGGGTGAGGCCCAGACTGAACAGACAGAGGAAACCTTCCACCCTGTCACCCCGTGTCCCGTGCTTATCCCCCTCACTGGAGAGCACTGTGACCACCATCACCCAAGCCCTAGATACACACCTCGGACTCAGACTGTAAGGACTGAATGGACGTGAAAAGGGCATTCTCAGGGAGCAGACCACCTTGGGCAAGGCCAGCAGCTGCTCCATCTCGCTGGACCTGCTCCTTGAGGAAGCCCAGGAAAGCGGTGCTCTCACGAGGCGGCTGCCAGCCAGGATTGGTGATGGCGAAGTGCATGAGTGACAGCTCGGTCTTCCCGTCCTCGGCCTGCTGGTACACTGAGGCCTCGGTCTGCCCTCCAGACAGCCACTGTGCAGGGGAGACGGCAGTAAGCAGGCCTGAGTGCTTGCAGGAACTCTTCCCATACCATCCCTGCTGGGAAGAGGCCTTGGCCTCGGAGGATGGTGACCGCAGTGCACGGTCATCGGTCCAGAAACCCCGATGCCCACATACTGGGTCAGTAATTTGTAGTGCACTTTTCTCAAGGGAGCATGGTTGCTGGTTCAAATCAAGGCTAGAATCCAGTCAGATTCCCAGTGACCACTATGTCCCTGGCGCAAGGATGCCCATAGGCAGGGCTACCTTTTTGTCATTTGCTGGCCCTGAAAGGATAGCTTCTGCAGTTTTCCCAAGGTGATTATGTGCCACCATTGTCCCTGACCATCCGTCCCGACCTCCCCAGTACCTGAGGATGACCATGCTGGCGAACATCCATCTGAGCGAAGGAACAGGTGTCTCCAACGCCGACAACCTCTACTGTGAAGTTGCGGAAGAAATCTATAATCTCCAGGGCCCGTGGGCGCAGGCAGAAAATGAGAATGAGGGGCGTGACAATGGGACTCAGCAACTCCTCCAGGATAAACACCTAAAAGGGAGGGGACTGAGGTTACAAGCAAGCCGGAGACAGCCCGGCCCTTATCACCAAGACACCAAGTCAGTCTCTAGCAGGCCCTAACTCCAACTCCACTCACTGCCTTGTACTGGAAGAGCTGGGCAAACTCGTCCCGGGTCTGCGAGCGGTGGGCATTACCCTGCCAGTGGTCAGGCATGTAGTGGATATGAGCGAGGATCACTCGGAGCAGCTGCTCAGGGCAGAACACCATGTGCTGGTCTGGGATGAAGGACCTGACGGGATCAAGTTCATGGTAAGACAGAAGCCTTTCCCAGAAGGCTAGCCCGCTTGTTCCCACCCACCGCCCCGGCACACCTGCACACGGTCACCGTGACTCCTAGGAGTGTGACGGTCGTGAGGACATGTTCTACAGCCAACACATCTTCGTCATAGATAGTGAGAGCAATGAGCACAGCCAGGATAGAGCCAGCGAAGAAGGCACCGTTCTTAGCCAGCAGAGTCAGCAGCGGTGACAAGAAGCAATTCATGTACTTGGAGGCGGGCTTGTAGCCACGGCTGAGGCGGGATTGCAGCTCATGTTCCAGCTCATTGAAGTGGCGGAGGTAGCATCGGCCATACAGGGACCAGCAACGTGCTCCCAAGGCCCCAGGCTCTCTCTTCAATACCTCGGCATAGCTGAAGAAGGCATAGAGGATCTGCCAGATGAGGATGAGGGGACACAGCAGGAAGTTGGCGATGCCAATCCACAGGATGCGATTGCTGAGACGCTGGGCCAGCTCTAGCCGTTGTCCCCCACGTTTGTACTCAGCCTTGAGGCTCCATTCGTTGAGAAACAGAGAGCCGGGTCCCCAGAAGAGGATCAGCTCAAAGTTGTACTTGAGACCGCGGGTAAAAAAGACAACCTCTCCAAGGCCAGGCAGGCGGAAGCGCAGAGGCAGAAGGGACTTGTTCACCAGCGCCACCATGTAATTCTGGAAGCGAAGGATGCGATGGTAGATGTCCAACTCCGTCAGCTCACGCTTATGGATGCAGATTTGATGCTCTTTCTGTGTCTGCACAATCCGGGCCTGCACTTCCTGCCACGTGCAATATGGAAGGGCCGACTGCAGGGTAGGGTGGACAAGGAGAGACAGCATAGGAGATGTTACCTGACCTGCTGTTCTAGTTCAGATCTGGAATGCCCATCAAAGGCCCATGTGTTAAGGGTTTGGTCCCCAGTCAGAGGTACTAATATCTTAGATGAGATAATAGGGACTTTGGATCCTGTCCCTTCCTGCCTTCCTCTTTACTTCCTGGCTGCCATGAAGTGAACATGCATCCTGGTATGTGCTCTTGTCATGTTATACTGCCTCATTTCAGGTACCAAAGAAATGGAACTAACCAAATGCAGCAAAAATCAGTCCTCTGTCTTTATATGCTGACAATCTCAGATATTTTTTCCCATTAGCAGAACACGACTACCATTCCTATCAGAGTGACAGCTATGGACATGCGATGCTTAGGAACGCACCTCATCCTTCTTAAGATGTCTTAGGTCTTACCATGGGGATACGCAGAGCATGCAGGTAGAAGGAGTGGATCTCCCAGTAGCAGCAAATGTTATAGATGAACTTGATAAGCCGGTGGATCCAGAAGACACCCGCAATGACCAGGATGGTGATGAGTGAGCCGTTTTCCTGAATCCTGGTAAGGAGAAAGAAAGGGAGGTGGGGTCCTGAGGCTAGAGTCTTAGTGACATCTGAAGTGTGAGTTGCCACCTCACACGCCGCTCTGTTCTCTGCTCATTAGCGGTGTTTCAAGGCCTTCATTGTTACCTGGAACTACAGACTTGGGCAGGCAAAAAGGCATCTGGCAGAGTGACCTTGATGGGCTCAGTAGGGTGAAGACTGTGGTTCACCATCTTGTTGGCAAATAGGATGTCGTAGTCCACACAACTAACCAGGAAGGTGGTGAAGGCAACCACAAAGAGGAACTGCCTGGGAAGTTGAAAAGAAAGGATGCAGGCCAAGAGTCAGGGAGGTGCTGGTGAAATAACATAGAGCAAGCAATGAGCCTGGGAACCACTGAAGACGGAAATGAAAGGGGCCAGAGAATTCCTAATGGGCTCTGTCTACTGCTCATTCTCAGAAGACCTTTTAGGCACAAATGGCTATTGGCTCCTGTATTTTACTCTTAGGTTCAGGTGCCACAGAAATACCAAGCTTTCCTTCACATCATGATAATCTGCCAGCATCAGTGGACTTGATTTTCAGACGTTTTCTGATTATGGCCTATGGTCTCTAGCCTTTGACATGTGTGTGGGTGTGTGGTTTTTCACAACAGGGTTTCTTGGTGTAACAGTCCTGACTGTCCAGGAACTTGCTTTGTAGACCAGGCTGACCTTGAACTGAGAGACCCACCAGCCTCTACCTACAAGTGCTGGGACGGGAGGTGTGGAGTTACCTTCACCAAGCTAGTGAACTCCTTTCTTATCATTAAGAAAAACAAAAACAAACAAGGAACTCTGGTCCCACTGGGCGTGGTGGCTTGTCTTTGGCAAACTTCTGAGTTCATTAGCCTAGGGACACAGGGAGTCCCCAACAGTCAGGAATACTTGAAGAAACCCTATCTCAAACAAACACCCCTCCCTTCCTAACTTCTCTGGCAACACTAAGACTTTTCCCCACTAAAAAGGCTCTATCTAGCCCTGCACCAGACAGAATACAGAATACAGGCTCTTTCCTAAAACCTCCCTACTGAACCACACATTTCCTCCTACAGCCTTGAGAATGAGTTGTATGTTCTTGTGAAAGACGCAGAATCTGGGAAGCTCTTCATGCAAGAGGTGAAGCTCTAAGTTTTGATACCGTAGTGGTCCTTAGCTGTAAAGGTTTGCAGAGTTTGGGGCCTAGGATTGAGTTGGACTGGCAGGTGTGGCCAGGCATGAGTAAGAGGGGAGACTGGGATAAGCATCTTTTTACCACAGCACCCATCCCTTTGTATACTTACATGAGTTCAAAAATCTCTCCAATGAGCATACACGTGAAGCCATTCTTCTGATGTAGATTATAAACGTGTAAGTGTTAAGAACAAATGGCCAAGTAAGCAGACACTTAAGAACACAAGACTTTGATGTCACCAAGTACCAAGCTGAAGTCCTGGCTCTATAACTTTCTGGAGTGTGATTGTTAACCAGTTACTTCTTTAAGCCTTGTCCACAGTGGCAAATTAATAGTGGCCATACTTATATCTCAAAGTATTTAACACAGAAATGACAATCAAAAAGACATTATTACCATTAACCATCCTATTAGAAAAGTTCTTATAAATTAGCATCCTATAAAAGTTCTTCATAAATGAACACAAGTGCAAATAGTTCTCTGTAAACATGAGGCATCGTTATAATTTTTTCTTTCATGACAGTGTTTCTGCATAGTGTTGGCTGCCCTGAAACTTGATCTAGAGATCAGGCTGGCCTTGAACTCACAGAGATCTGCCAGACTCTGCCTCCCAAATTCTGGGATTAAAGGTGTGTGCCACCAGGCTGGCCTTGAACTCATAGAGGTCCACCAACTTCTGCCTTTCCCCTCCCCACCAAGTTCTGGGATTAAAGGGGTGTGCCGCCTCTGCCCAGCTGTATTACTTTAACAATTTCAACAGGGTGGTGGTAGCACACGCCTTTAATTCCAGCATTTCGGAGGGAGGCAGAGGCAGGAGGATCTGAGTCCAGCCTGGTTTACAGAACTAGTTCCGGGATAGACAGAGAAACCTGAAAATCCAAAAAAAAAAAAAAAAAAAACAATCGTTGTTTCAGAATGAGTTTCATTTCCTTTTCTATAGACTGGAGCGGAACTCATCCCCATTTCCCATCAGGGACCTAGCTCAGAGAAAGGCTAAAAGGTGCCCAAGCTCCAACACAGAGACACAAAGGATATTCGAGAGAAGAAGAGGTCGAGGTTCTCAATGTGGTGCCAAGGCGCTGTGAAAACAGGAGCAGGAATGTCAGACTCCTGAAGTAACTATCCCCCGACTGCCCTGCCCCTTCAGTGTTCCTCCAAGAACTTTCATCCATGCCCCTGCTCTGGCTGTTGCGCCCCTAAACTCACATTTGCTCCCCTCAGCCACATGCACCAACAGGTCCTCTTCCCCTGGGGGTGAATCGCTATACGAGGCCTCTAGGCGCTGGTATTCAGTGTCAAACTGTGCCATCACCGCAGCCCCCTGTCCACCTTGTTAACCTGCCATTGGTGAAGAAGAAAAGAAGCTGTATCAGATTTGGGCACTGTGTATTTGCTGTCCTGCCCACCAGGCCAGAAGGAATAAGACTGAATCCTTGGGATTTGTCTTTACCACTAACCCCTTTGACTCAAAAGCAGAGCAGGGATAATAACCACAAAACAGGAAGCTTGGGACTTGACCAGCCCTTAATTCTGGTCATCCATTCCCAGAACCTTTGCTGGGTGGTTACTGTGCCAGAATCTGCCCCTTGGGTGTGGGGTGAATGTTTCATCTTCTGTCCAATAAGGAGAAAGTTTCCTCCCCTGCCCCTCCGGGAAACCCAGGTCTCTTTAGAAACTAACAGTCTGGAAACATTTTTGTAAACAAATGTTTAAGATAAGCACATGGCCCTACCAGCTCCATGGACAGTTTCTGCTCCACGCCAGTCCTGGATGCCCTGGTTGGACAGCTGCTGGAGGAAAAGGTGTCAGGCCTCAAAGGGTGGGGAATAGGGACACAAAGGAATCTCACCCTCCCACCCACCTGAGCCCCACTAAGAGATGGCAATGGGGAAGAGGCACCTTCTCAGTTGTGGCAGACCTCTCCTGGATGTTGTATGTAGATAGGACCAGCCATATACTTCTAGGATACCCAGGAATAACTAAACGCTCGGACCCTGGGGAGACTGAGTCTACACAGCCCTTCGGGACTGTTTTACCTTTAGTTCACCTCAACTTCAGAAATCAGACATGCTTTTCAGAGTCTAGAAAAGCCCAACGAGAGTCTTAAGATTTTTCTAGACAATCCCTTCTGCTTCCCTAGCATCAGAGATCTAGGCAGGCATGGAGGACTTCTGGATGGGAAATTTCCAGTCTATGCAGACTTCAGATCCCAGTTGAATAAGAGGGTTCCCTGGGTGCCTAGAGCCAGGTGGGGTCAAGGATATGGTATACTCTCAGCCTGTGAAGACTCTGGAGACGGTGAATCTTGGTCCGACCTGGTCCCAGAGGGAGTCCCTCGGTTAGTGAAGGCGGTGTGCCTCAGGAAAAACACTCACCTGGTCAGTATAGACCCAGGGCCCATGGATCTCCCCAGGAAGGGCCTGTGCTCAGGGGTGTTTACGGATGGTGGAGGGGTCGAGCCAGATCTACAGCTGATATCCCTGATGGGCTGGGATGCCTCCCCAAACCCAGCCACCTAGACCTGAGCACAGCGCGCCCCAGGGTCGCCCGGCCCCAGGCCGGGGGCTAGGCTCCCAACAGCGGACAACCCGGCGCGCGGCCCCGGCGCACGCGCGCTCCCCTAGCCGCGCGCGCCCTCTATCAAAACATTCTGACTGCGCGCCCCCGGCCCGCCCGCTGCTCCCCTTCCCCCGCTACGCACCGCGAGCTCACTTGGGGCTCTGTAGGCACCCCCCGGCCAGCTTGGGTCTGGGTCTGAGGATTCCAGTTACCAGCCTCGCGTGTCACCGCAGGAACTGCGACCCGGGCGATTCCAGAAGCCCGGTCTGTTCTGCTGGGCTCGGCAAGACCGGGAGCGCTAGGCCCTCCGTCTGTCATTTACTGTCACCCGCAGCCAGTCTGACCAATGAACAAAGTGGGTGGAGACAAGGTGGCCAATTCTTGGCCCAGGGGGCAGGACGAAAGCTTGGAGGCGGGTCTTGCAGAGCAGAGGGCCAATAGTGTGCTCTACGTGGTGCGGGGTTGGGCTACGGGAGCCGCTGTGTGTCTCCTTCGCCGCTCCGTAGCCACCAGATTGCGGTGTTGCAGAAATCTAGCTTTCGAATGGCAGACATGCCTGGGGCTCGGCTCTCGGGTCGTTAGTGGCGGCTTCTGAGGGCGGGGGGCGAGGGACGAGGTTCAGTCAGCATCGGAGCTAGTCGATCGGTTGGGTAGCCTCCGACTGGTAACTGCTGGACTCGATTGGGGTCTGGGTGCTCTTCGTTTCACTTCCGTAAGACCCTCACCTGTTTACTGCAGAATTGATTCATGGTAGCAGGTGAGGGCCGAGGGGCTCTCTGCATGGGGATGGCCAAGCCGGGGCGGATGGAGACTCGGCGGTAGAATCTTGTCCTGGAGGGCTGTTTCTCCCCTCCGTTTCTGCTCCAGGAGCTGCTTTTGAGTTGTTCTGCTTCAGCCATGTCGCCGGCTCCAGGTGCAGCCCCGGCTCCTGCCTCGGTCTCCCTGTTGGACCTCAGCTCGGAAGCTCTACTCGTTCGGGGCTTGAGCCTGGTGAGCCAAGTTCCGGAGGAGGCTCTGGCCGGGGCGTCGCGTGCTCCCTGCCCAGGTATCCGGGATGCTTTGGGGCGGACCTATGAAGAACGTCACAGGGTTCCGTGGAGTCTGTCAACAAGGGTCGACTTTCACACCGTCATTTTCCAGCTTAGAAATCCACACTGATTCTTTCCGTTGGACACATCCCCCTTCCCCCCCAACATATTTCAACCTTGGGCACTTTACAGCGCTGGCCCATGAATTGTCGCCAAATAAGTCTCTAGTTTTTATATCTCGTCACATTAATACGTTAATACCACTGCTTTAAAAAACACGGTTCCTAGGTCTGTTTCAAATTGAAATGGACTCTAGTTAGATCTATTCCCTTGTGTTTAATAATACAAAGTTACTGATTTTATACATTAGTCTTTGGTTGTGTTTTCTTGCACTTTTCTTAGGTTGTCTGTCCATTGTAATTGGAACGATAAGATGTAGATTAGTATCTAGGAACTGGTTTTATATAGTTAAAAGTAATTTTAATCTGGGAGTCGTGGCACACACCTGTAATCCCAGCACCTAGAAAACAGGCAGGAAGGAGAAGTGGGGGTTCAAGAACAACCTAGACTATAAAGTGAGACCTTGTCAGAAAAAAAAACAAAACAAGCTGAGCGGTGGGTGCAGGCCTTTAATGCCTCAGGAGGCAAAGGCAGGTGGATCTCTGTGAGATCAAAGCCAGCCTGGTCTACAGGGCAAGCTCCAGGACAGACTAAAGCTACACAGAAACCCTGTCTCCAAAAACCAAAACCAAACAACAACAACAAACCCCCAAACAACAACAAACCAACAAACACAGAAGAAAAAAATCTTAAGTGCTAGAGAATGTAGCTCAGTAGTAGACCTGAGTTCCATCCCCAGTACTACAGAAGTATTATCTTAGGGCTTACTGGGTAGGGAACTGAAGTCCAGTTTTCTTTAAAACATCTTGAAGTAAGGTTTTGCTTAGGTATCAAGATGTGGTGAAAGAGTCTCCATGGACTTGTATTTCTGGGTGTAAGCTTGCTCATCCTCAGAGAGGCCGCTATGTACATCCACAAGTTCACTATTGGGAGCAAGGGGGTGTAATGGGTGGCCCATTATCTGAATCAATGTTTTGGTTTTGAGACAGGGTCTTCTTGTTTTTTTTTTTTGTTTTGTTTTTTTGTTTTTTGGTTTTTTTTTTTGTTTTGTTTTTTTTGAGACAGACCGGTAGATCTCTGTAAGTTCAAGGCCAGCCTGGTCTTCAAAAGCTAGTTCCAGGACTGACTCCAAAGCAACACAGAGAAACCCTGTCTCCAAAAACAAACAAACAAACAAAAGATGTGTGAGGTCTTAAAGCCCCAACACCAAAAAGAAAAAGATCTAAAAGTATATTTATTATACAAAACACTGTATCGGCATTTATTTCATATTTGCCAGATCATAAGTTCTTGGAAGACAAGGCCATGCTATCTTTTTCTTCTGTATTATCTTTTTAATAGGTATTTGGTATAGTTCTAGGTACTGTAGGTTCACTTTCTACTTTCAATTACCCTTTTCTTCTGTTCAGGAGAGAGCACAAGTTCAGGAAGAAAAGTATCCCCAAGTTCTCTGGATATTTCAGAGAAACTATTTTGTTCAGCCTGTGACCAGGTCTTCCAGAACCACCAGGAGCAGGTAAAAGGCAAGGGCACAGGGCTAGCTGTTAGCAGCAGAAGTGTCCTCGTGGGTGGGATGAGGAGACTGCTTTGTCTAATGCACTTGGCGCTACCTGGTTAAACCTCCTAGAGTTCTGTGACTAGCTCTGCCTACTGTACAGCGCCAAGGTAGAATGTCTTTCCACCTTCTCCTTGCTTTTCCTTCGCACCAGCGAGAACATTATAAACTCGATTGGCATCGCTTTAACCTAAAGCAGCGTCTCAAGAACAAGCCTGTCCTGTCTGCTTTGGACTTTGAAAAGCAAAGCTCTACAGGTAATGCTGTGTGTGGGAAAACTTGTATGGGAGCAGGAGGTGGGGGTGCAAGAGTTGCCATGGGGTGTGAAGAAAGGTCAAGCATGGCGTGTCAGACTTCTGTGTCCTTTATCTGTCTGCAGGAGATCTTTCCAGCATCTCAGGATCAGAAGACTCGGGCTCCTCTAGTGAAGAGGACTTGCTGACACTGGATGAGGGGAGGGCTGAGTTTGAGAAACCTAACCGACCACGAGGATTCTACCCACATCGGGTCCTTTTCAAAAATGCCCAGGGCCAGTTTTTTTATGCTTATCGCTGTGTCCTAGGCCCTCACCAGGCAAGTAACAGTGCAGGTTGTGTGATCAGTCTCAGGTTTAATACACTCTGCCTACGTTTCCTCTAGCCAATGCATGTCTTATTTCCTCCCTTCCTTTTGGGTTAGGCTGTCGTACCCAACAGCATCGTCTTTAATTGAAACTGGCCAGAATATTGGAAGGGTCAAATGTAAGAGGATTAAGTCTAAACTGTGATTCTACCATTCCCATCTTCTATCACTACCTCTCCAAATCTCAAATATCCTTCTTTGTGAAATGGGAATGAGGCGAAGGTAGTTGTAATAAAAGAGATAACGCAAGTGTAACACGTGGTTTTTGTTCTTAATGTATGCATCACATGAAATGTTTCTGTTGCCTTTGTCATATAGGTTTCTCCAGAAAAAGCAGAATTGCTGATACAGAACCTGCAAAGTGGAGGTCCCAGATACTACGTGGTGCTCATGGCTGCAGCTGGGCATTTTGCTGGTGCAGTTTTTCAAGGGTGAGAGGGTGCTGCATGGGGTAAGGATGGACCCTATTAACCTGAGAGCTGCTCTCCAGTACTGAGTTTGTGTCATCTACAGAAGAGAAGTGGTGACACACAAAACCTTTCACCGTTATACTGTGCGGGCCAAGAGGGGCACAGCGCAGGGGCTTCAGGATGCCCAGGGTAGGGCATCACGTTCTGCTGGAGCCAGCTTGAGGCGTTACAATGAAGCCATGCTGTATAAGGTGAGTTAGGTCTCACGAATCTCTGTGATAGTCCTCTGATCTCTCAGTCTTGCTAGTTTTCTGGGTAGACAATAGACTAAGACTCTATAGGAATATTCTCATTCTTTCTCCCTCTCTAGCTCCCACTCCCTGCATGTGATCAGACGGCCATTGTTTTGTTTGGAGATTTTTTCTTTTTTTAAAGAGCAGGTGAAGACAGGCTGCTAAGTAGAATTTCTTTCTTCAGGATGTTCGTGACCTGCTGGCAGGGCCAACCTGGGCTAATGCACTGAGGGAGGCAGAAGCAATACTGATACATGCCCCACGCTCTGGCCGGTCCTTGTTCTTTGGAGGCCAGGAGGCACCCTTGCAAAGGAATGACTCCCGACTTTGGGCTATCCCCCTTACCACCCGAAGACCCACTTTCAGAGAGCTTCAGTGTGTGCTCCATAAGCTGACCACCTTGCAGGTGTATGGTGAGTATTTCAGGCCTCATACACAGACCTGTATAGAACATGGGGTTTTCCAGCCTGTGAACTGCAGCCCAGTTGACCTGGGCTGGCTTCTTCACACTTAAGTTTGAGAAAGACTTTTATGTTTCATGGCAGATGAAGACCCTCGAGAAATGGTCAGATTTCATTCACCTGAGCCAGTAAGAGAGGAGAGGAAAAAGGCTACTGATAAAGAGAAAACAAAGGTCCCCAGTGGTGAAAATAAGGCACTTGGGCAGGATGAAGAATCACTCAAGCAAGGTTTGAGCACCATCTGGCAATTGTCAAATATAACTGCATATCTGCCTTGGAAATGCAGTGGCCAATTTTTATAACTGACCTATCTACCAGTTGATAGGTGAGCCTTTAAACCGTACCCACACCCATGCACTCATCTCTACCAGCATCTGTTTATAAAATAAGGTATGTTGTTCTGAGACAGTCTCATTTTAGCCCCGGCTGGTCTAGAACTCACTGTGTAGCCCACACTGCCCTGAAATCATGATAATCTTCCTGCCTCAGCCTCCCAAATGGCTGGGATTATACCCATGAGCAACCACACCAAGTTGCTTCCTTATTGTTATTGAGGCAGGGTCTTTGTTGTCTAGCCCGGGCTGGCCTGGAGCTCTCTATGTAGCCCAGGCTGATCTTGAACTCACTGTCCTTCTGCCTCCAGTTTCCGAATGCTGGCACTACAGGTATACACTAACACATCCATCAACTGAGACATGCTAGTGACCTTGCCAAACCTTATTACTGCTCATAGATATAATCCTGGTACTTAGCATGGAGAGAATGTGTTGAGTTTGATTGGGTGCTGTTGCTTTCCTCTACTTTTTTTTTTTTTTTTTTTTTTTGAGACAGGGCATCACTATGTAGCTCTGGTTGTCTGGGAACTCTCTTTGTAGATCAGGCTAGCCTTGAACTCACAGAGATTCACCTATCTGCCTCCCAAGTGCTAGGAGTAAAAGTGTGCACCACCATGGTAGTGCTTTCTTCTACTTTGTCCTAATGGTGTTCGCTGGGAAAGTCCAGGGACAGAACAAAAACACTTCATTTCAGGATGATCTGAGTATCTTTTTATAAATGTAAACCCATCTGAGGACGCTCACATCCTTCTACCCTCTCCCTATTCCTTAGATGGATCTAATATCATATTTTTTTCTAGGTTCAGAGTCTCAGGAAGAAGATGGCTCCCAAGTAGAGTTGGAGCTAGTAGAATTGACACTGGGGACCCTGGATCTTCGTGAATTTGAGGTATTGCCCAAGCGGAGGAGGAGGAAAAAGAAGAAG
Source organism: Chionomys nivalis (assembly GCF_950005125.1). NCBI lineage: Eukaryota > Metazoa > Chordata > Mammalia > Rodentia > Cricetidae > Chionomys > Chionomys nivalis. The sequence continues at coordinate 121,207,359 of NC_080087.1, read as the reverse complement.
GAGAGAAATCAAGACCAGCAGTGTGGGACACATGTGACTCTTCTTCAGCAACCTCAAGAAGATGCGCCATTGGCACAGCCAGACCAAGTGTTTGCAGCCCCACTGGACAGTTTGGTTGATGAGGCCAAAGCCCCTGGTCAGCCGGAGCTCTGGGATGTGCTTCTGTCTGCCTGCCGAGCTGGGGAAGTTGAGGTGCTAAAGCAGCAGCTAGCTCCTAGGCCTGTAGACCCTGGAGTTCTGTCCCTACTCAGTGCCCCTTTGGGCTCTGGTGGCTTTACTCTCCTGCACGCAGCAGCCGCATGCGGAAGAGGCGCGGTAGTTCGCCTGCTGCTGGAGGCAGGCGCTGACCCCACTGTGCAGTAAGTATCTCCATCCTGAGCCAGTTAGGATTCGAGAGCGTAACATGGCAGCTCCCGCTGGCACCTGACACTATTTCCTTGGGGATGCCAGGAAAAGCAGGAGGCAAGTTGAACTCGGTTTTGGGTTTTTGTCCTTAGGGACATCAGGGCTCGGCCACCTTATACCGTAGCAGCTGACAAATCAACACGTAATGAATTCCGAAGGTTCATGGAAAAGAATCCTGATGCTTTTGATTACAACAAGGCTCGGGTGAGCTGGAAAAGGAGCCACAGAGTGGGAGGGCTTCAGAGATCCTCAGTAGGTCCTTTCTACTTGTAGTTTTGCAATATTTTTGGGAAATCCTCTAGGTGCCAGGGCCACTGACTCATGAAATGGAGGCACGGCAGGCTACAAAGAAAAAGGAGCAGAAGGCAGCTCGACGGCAGCGGGAGCAACAGCGGCAGAAGCAGAGGGAGCAGGAGGAACAGGAGCAAGAAGAGCAACGGCGATTTGCTGCTCTCAGTGACCGAGAGAAGGTGAGGCCATCGAGTCTTGCCCTGCGAGGCTTCCATAAGAGCCTACCTCGACTCCCCAGATTGAGCTGTCATTTCCTGGGTGTGCTGCTCACCTATGGGACTCTTCTTTAACATCTCTGTTTTTCAGAGAGCTCTGGCTGCAGAGCGCCGACTTGCTGCCCAGTTGGGAGCCCCAAGCCCTCCAGTTCCTGACTCTGCAGCTGGCAAAGCTGGGTATGAGGCCAGGGAATGAGTGAAAGGGCGGGCTTCTGTGTAGTAGGAGTCACGTGGGGTAAGGAGAACAAGCGTCTTCATGGTGTTCCGTAGGATCACCGAGGGAATTTGAGATTCCCTGGGCCCTTTACAGGCTGGGAAAAGTTTGCGTGGTACCTGTCCAGTCATTTTTCTTCTTTTGTTCAGACGCTGTTGGAGTTGTGGAGTGTCTCTCCAAGGCCTCATTCCCTTTCACTACCTCGACTTCTCTTTCTGCTCCACACGTTGCCTTCGAGACCATCGCAGTCAGGCAGAGAGATCTTCTTCCTGATTCCTTATAGCCACCTGGGGGCTACTCTAGGCCCCGAGAGGACACATTCAGACCTAGAGGTTCTCTTTCTCCTCATGAAGCTCAAGGTTATGTGGAAGATGGGGTGAAGGACACTCAGGAACAAGGGCAAAGCCAGGGCCACAGAGGTGTGTGGAACCAGTACTTTCTTTGGAATTTTAATCACAATAAAGTTTGGCAAGAAAACTGTATCTGTACTTACATTTGGTGGGATTGTAGCCTTCGATTCTTTATGGCCACTGTGACCAGCACCAAAGGATCTTGCCCTGTGTCCCAGATTCAAGGGTCATCTTTCTTTCAGTGCCCACTTAACTCCATTGGTTCATATGAACTTTGTGTTTCTGAGAGAAAATAGGTATAGCCCCAGTGCAAAGTGCTATTGAGGATAGGCTTATCCAAAAATTGGATTTGGGGTTCACGCGGCATGTTTTCTAGCTCCAGCAATGTGACTTTGTTGATCGATCTATTAAGCAGCAGATGTCTTGGCACATACAAGGTCTGCTGTGGACCCCGCTTTGTCCAGTACCGGCCCAAGTTAAACCCATTGATCCATACTTGACCCTGGGAGAAGGGATGGAGTGGAAAAACAAAGGTTCAGCTTTCCATGGGGTGGAATTGCCCCTTCCAGACTTCTAATTAGATTAGGAATTTCTAGTCCCAGATTGTTTTCTTGTAATGTGCCCCCCATACTTCAACTACCATTAGCAATACCTTGGTCCATCCAGATAGATGCAGAAACGTGTCTCCAAGTTTGCCTAACACTGAAAATGTTGTGGAATAGAAGGCAGGAACAGAAAAAACTTGAGGCTGTGCTCTTTTCATCAGCTGCAGGGGGAACCACCACCTTATAAGCTTATCAATCTTGAGAGGGAACATAGTCCACTCAGTGAGGAGTGTCTGCCCAAGAAGTGGTGTTTCTAACAGGCCCTGTGGGGAAACAAATGAGAAGTGATTTCCTGAGTCCACACAAGGGCCTTCTCTATCCCCAGCCAAGCTCTGGAATGTAACTGGCCATGTCCACATCCTCAAGCACTGTTCTCTGCGGAAGCCTAAGGATGGAGTTCTTCCATTAGGCCCTGTTCTCCAAGAGAGGGGGTCAGTACTGGGGAAGAACAGGAAAAACCAGCTTACCTTGAAGTCACTGTGGTTAGACCCAAAACTGAGCCTCCCCATATTCTCTAGCAATATATCCAGCTTGGCCCCCACTTTCCCAGTCAAATATAGTTCTTGTTTCAAGTTCCTTTCCAGAACACCCTTGAAAACCTGTGAGTAATAGATGGACTCTAGTAAGGCAAAGGCCCAGCATTCAGTTCTTGGCCACTAGTGAAGTGAATAGTGAATCACACTAGAATACTGCATTTGGGGGATGATGTACTCATCTTGTTGGTAATCTACCATTCCGGTACTCTGCTTTCTTGAGACAGGGTCTCTATGCAGTCCAGACTGCCAAAACTCACTATACAGCCCATGTGACTTCCCTCCTGCAGCCTGCTGAGTGCTGGGAATGCACGTGTGCCCCACTACATCCCTGAGTAAAACCATCCTTAATCACCTTCTTCCTCATCCTAGATAGTTACCTGAACCTCTGTCCATGAGGGCAAGCAGGTGGGAAAGGGCTACAAGTGGGGAAACTGTAAAGCTATAGGGTTTGGGGGGAAGGGAAGGAACTGAGATAATAAATTGGTTGGGACTTAGGTTCTTACCCCATCCACCATCACATAGGCACGGTCATGAACTCCATTATTTGGCACCCAGAATGGTGTTGGTTCAAAAACAGTGAAAGTCAGATAGGTCCGGTATAGCATAAAGCCATGGTCCTAGATACAGAAGAATGGGTACCTTAAGATGAACTGGTGATGAGGACGGACACTGTGAGGAAGATTGGTAGCTAGAGGAACTTTTGGCTATAGCTATTGAAAGTCTGCCATTCCCGTCAGATGTGAGTTTACGCCTTACCTGCTTCACAGCCTCAAAGGTCAATGGCAAAACTGAACGGATGGGGCCGTGGGGACAGAGAAAGTCTAGGAAAGACAGCAAATTCCCATCCTGTGAGGAAAAGGGGCAACCAAACTGCTAAGTGTCTGAATTGAGGGCTGATCAGAAAACAATGGTATAAGATCAGGAAAGAGGAGGAGAAACTTACCAGGTTCATAGTCAGAGGTCCAAGCTTCATCTTGGGGCTGGGGGGAGGTAAAGGTCCCAAAGGAATTTCCTGGAACTGAGCCCAAATTCTCTCAGTAGTCATAGGAAAACCAAAATAATCCAAGGCCCTAAAAGAAGGTTCTTGACCTGGAACCCAGGGATGGGCTGCAGGGAGCCATGAAGACCCTATAATTTTTCACATGCGTATAGTTCCCCCAGATGATCCTATATGAGTGATAAATGCTTCATGAATTGCTAGGAGGGCCCTGTTACCCAGACAAACACCACCAGTTTGTAGGGTTCCTTAACAATATGGACATTCTCCCTTCTCCCCAGTTAATAAAAGGGCACCTTGCTGATGACATTTCGAAGTGCAAAAAACTTAGGTGTGAGATCCCCTGCTTCAGATATGGGTGCATCGTAGTCGTAGCTGGTAGTAATTGGAAGAAAGCGTCCCTTCTCGTCAGCACCTGGGTTAAAGTAATTTAATTAATTCAACATCTTAGGTGATAAGTTCTAAGCCAAGAGCTTTGTGCAGAAAGCCTTGTGATTAGAGGGAAAGCAGTAGTAACACCCAGCTTCTAGACACCCTAATCTGTCCAGCCTGAGATTTCAGCTCCTTGTTTCCCTCCCTGCTTCCACCACAGCGATGGTTCTCACCATTCCAGTATCCAAAGTTAGTACCTCCATGGAACATGTACCTAAAGTGGGGGTAGGTGGGAGAAAGGACCAAGTCGGACATATGAAATCTTAATTCAAAACCCCAACTCCCAGGAACATAGTTGTGTCCCCAGTTACATGTTCACACTGGCTCCCAACTGGAGGATTTTTTCTAGTCCTTGGGCTATATCCAGGCTGGACCGGGTGGAGTGGTTTTGGCCCCAGTAATCCAGCCAGCCTGTATAGTACTCAGAGTTCACCTAGAGGGATAAGTGAAAGGGGCCACAGTGAGGTGGGAACAGAGCTGGTCCCATTCCAGGCAGGTCATTTTTCTGATTCCCCTTCCTGATGGCCCCTCACCAATGGCCCATGGGGTTCATAACTCCGAAGCAAGGAAAATATTTTGGTAATGTTGTCAGCTGCAAAAAGAAACAAGGGTAAAAAACAAATACCACAGAGGTGCCCAGAGACCACTCCCAACCCTTGTCTAGGAGACCTGGGCCAAAATCTATAGTGGTATAGAGTCCCTGGAGGGAACCACATTTGAGTCCTTGAGGCCCATCTGTGGTGAAGAGCAAGATCTTGTCTCCTAGTAATGCCCGGAAGAGGCCAGCCAAGTGTCTCATATACTTGAAGTCACAGGCCCTGTAGCTACCATATTCATTCTCCACCTGCCAAAAAGCAAAGAGAGTGTCCCGGCTGTGAGGTAATGAAGGTTAAAGATACCTTGTACCCACTTCTCTTGCCCAGTCCACTTCCCATTCATACCTGAACGCTAATGATGTTGCCCCCGTTGTGGTAGAGAAATGGATATATCTTGGGTAGCAAGACGTTGAACCAGGAGTCCACAGCAGCAAGGAAAGCTAAAGGAAGGAGCAGTGTGCTCTGCTCATTAGGGACCACTGGATGCTCCCAGCCTCTCCCCAGCATCCTTGACAGTCTCCACAGTGCACGGTGCCACACTCCAGGCTGTAGCTTCCTTTTCCTTGGCTCACAACTGAACCCTTTTAGAATTGTACTGTCTTTATTTATTCTTTTATGTGTATGAATGTTTTGCCTGCATGTTGTGTCTTTGTACCATGTGTTGGTGACTGCAGAGGAGGCCAGAAGAGGGCATTGGCTCCTCTGGAACTGTAGTTACAGATGGTCACGAGCTACCACATGGGGGCTGGAAGTCAAATCTGGCTTCTCTAGAAGTCAGTGCTCTGATGGACCTGGACTCAGGAGCAGTGACTCTCAGCGGAAACTCTAGGAGTACGGGAAACTATAGTGTTTCTGAAGACTCCATGTAAGAAAACAGGCTAAACATATAATATGGAGCTGTTAAATAATCAGTTTACACCAAAGAGTGCTGTGAAATTTCACAGAAAAGTAGCGTTTGGCTTGTATGGACTCTTATGTAATGAACAGTCTATGTGATTTCATGTCTTCATTCTCAACTCCTATTTACTACTCTTATGTTTCCCCTCAATACCTTCATGCATCTTATTTCCTCTTTCTGACATTTCTCTCCTATCCCCCTTTCTCTAGCTGATGTTAACTTATGCCTCAACTCTTTATGCTCATATTTTTAAATTTGCATTTATTTATTTGTATGTGTATGTATATGCTATTATGATATGACAGCTGAGGGCTGGTTTAGACCAGCAGATAGCAGTAGTTAACCAGAAGTAGTTAAATTCAGTGTTGTTGAGAGTAACACTGACATGAGTATGAATGTGTGTGAGTGCGTGTGTGTGTGTGTGTGTGCGTGTGTGCATAAATGTATGTGGTGTGGTGGCACACGAATGAAAGTCAGCCTTCAGGAGTCAACTTTCTCCTACCATTTGGGTCCCAAATATCAAACTCTGGTCATTAGACTTGGTGACAGGCATCTTTACTTATGCTTTAATTTTTTTTTTTTTTTTTAGACAGGGTCTTCCTATGTAGCCCTGACTATCTTGGAACTCACTATATAAATCAGACTGTCCTCGAACTCACAGAGAAGATCTGCCTGCCTCTGCCTCCCAAGCTCTAGGATTAATGCTGGGCACCACACCACCTGTCTTAAAAGAAGTTTGTAATGACATTTAGTGTGTGTGTGTGTGTGTGTGTACTCAAGCCATGGCATGCTTGTTGAAGTCAAAGGATAACTTGCGGAAGTTGGATCTCTCCTTTACCACATGCATTCAAGGGAATCAAACTCAGGCTGGCAGCACTGGAATCGAGTACTTTTACTTGTTGACCCAGCCCATAAACATTATTTTTTAATTCTTTTTTGTTTGATAAAAAGTCTTACAAGGTAGCCGTGACTGGCCTAGAATTTTTTATGTGGACCAGGGTGGCCTTGAACTCATAGATACATACCTGCCTTTGTCACCCAAGTGCTGGGGTTAAAGACGTGTGCCACCACGCCTATTTTTTAAAAATCTTAAACTAATTCTTTGTTTTTTCATATGGCACTGTAGCTGTATGTACACCTGCAGGCCAGAAGAGGGCACTGGAACTCATTATAAAGACGGCTGTGAGCCACTATGTGGTTTGCTGGGAATTGAACTCAGGACCTCTGGAAGAGCTGTCAATGCTCTTAGCTGCTGAGCCATCTCTCCAGTCCCTAGTTATATTTCTTTTTATGTTTCACATAAAGGAGGTTCATCCAAGCACGTATAAAACCACATTTATTCATTCAACAAATATTTATGGGTGCTTACTATGCTTCAAGCACTGTTCTGGGTATATAGAAGGGAAGGAAACAGGAAAAAAAAAAGCCTCTGTCTTATGAATTCTCTTTTTATGAGTGGAGGTAGACAAACACCCGAGAGAAATTACAAGACAGGAAAGGAAGCATACGATAGTTCCGTATGGGGTGCTTAAAATTTAGGTGGCAGAAAGTATCACTGAAGGTGATTTCTGCAGAGGTGCTGCGGGAACACCACATGCAAAGGTCTTAGAACCCGAGGCTGGCAAGTATTGAAGAACAGCAATGAGGGCAGTGTGGCTGGGCAAGTGAGCAAGGCAGTGCAGCAGATACCAGGAAGACGAGCCTAGGGCCTAGTGGACTGTTTCAAGGAGTATGGAGTTCCTATTCTGAATGAGAGGAGAGCTTATTAGGGAGGGTTAGGTGGAAATATGGTATGATCCGAGATGTATGACTGACCCATTCTCACAGAAGCTCACTGGATACAAGACTAAGAACAGACTTCACAGGAGGGAAAGCAAACCAGGAAGGGCAATGAGGGTGCAGCTGAGATGCCAGCGAGGGGAGGTTTGGGCCAGCAGAAGTGATTGGAAATCATGAAATCCAATGCTGTTGAAAGTTACACTGACAAGATTTTCTGATGGCCTGAATGCAGGGCGACACGAAAGAGTGTGAATGCAGGAGAGGTGTGCAGGGTTGCACCACAGGGTTTAGAGTGCCCGGGTGGGGTGCAGTGCCGCTGGCTGAGATGGGAAGACATGCCAGAAACTTAGTTTCAGTTACATCGCTGTACCTTTTGTTTGTCTAGATAGAGAAGCAACATAGGGATTTAGTATGGATAGAGGAAGTCTTAGGAGGAAGCTGCATATTTGGGAGTCATTAGATACTTCATGGGTTAATTCTGTCACACAAATGGATGAGATGACCACACTTAGAACAAAATTAGAAAAGATACATATCCAAGTACTGCATCCTAGGACAGTCCAGCACTTAGAGGAAAGGGAAACGGAGACAGACTGAGACTACAGAGGGTGGTCTTGAACTCGTGATTCTCCTGTCTCTACCTTGTAGATGGGCTTGCAGGTGTGCATCGCATGCGTGCTAGGCATCTCACATCATTATAAATTTACTGTGCACAGGGACAAGTCTCTCAGTTCCCAGTTTCTAGCATTCTGCTAGACATGAAGGAAAGAATAAATGCATGACCTCCAAGTGTGGGAGGTTTGTTCAGGCACTCAAATCTTTTGTCTCAACTCACCTGGATCTGAGGTTCTCAGACGAATATTAGGTTTTCGAAGCAACCAAGATGGGAGACCTCCCTTGAGAAAAACATAAAGACAACAGATAAGCACACAGGGGTTTTGTTTCGCTCTGAGACAGGGTTTCACTCTGTAGCACAGGTTAGCCTCAAGAACAACAGTCTTCCTGTCTCAGCCTCCTAAGTGCTGGAATCACAGGATAAGCTACCCCTTGAGCTGCAGATAGCTTTGTTTTTTTGGGGGGGGCAATGAGAGAGGTAAGAAGGGAGAGAGCTGAGTATAGTGCTGGAAATGGCCCCTAGAGTATGAGCAGAAAGGAGTATTTGAAGCCCCACAGTTACTTCGCCTTTAGTTCTGCCCGTCTCCAGCTAACTCACCATCTCCCACTCTGCACAGATGTAAGGTCCTGGTCTCAGAATGACCAACAGGTTCGCTCTAGCTGCCTCATTCAAAAAGGCAACGAGGTCCCGGCTGCCGTTAAAGTTATAGACCCCAGGCTCTGGCTCATGGTAGTTCCAGGGCACGTAACTGAGAAAGGAAGATGTTAACAGGACCCAGAGAGAACTAGGGGACTCAGGATTTGCAGAGAGAAGCAGCTAGAAGGAGGTTCTGGGAAGCCCTTTCCCACCCTTGCCTGAGAAGTCCTGGAGCTCAAACCCTTTTCAAACCCAGTCTGTTTTCCTGGGGACCCATTTCTAAGAAAAAGTGACCGCCAAGCGCTCGAGAGCACTTCTTACAACTGTACAGCGTTGAGGCCGCTCAAACGCATCTTGAGAAGCCGGTCGGCCCAAAGTACCCGCGGTACGCGAAAGTAATGCAGGCTGCCAGAAACATAGCGGAACGGGACTCCGTCCAGGAGGAATCTGTCATGTTCCCGATCCACTACGAAGGAGCGAGCCTCTGTCTGCAAGGGAGAAAGCCTAGCTCAGCAGAGGTCTGGAGCAAGGGTCAGTGTCTACCAAGTGCTTAAGAGATTGAACTGGCCCTGTTGGTGGTTGACCATCTCTCTTCTTCCGGTTCTGTTTCCCTCCCCTCGACACCCAGACAGGCAGCTGGACTTCTCAGTTTACCTGGGACAGTAGCAGCAGTAGCAGCATCACAAGCCGCAGCGGCAGGGAAGGCAGGGAAGGCAGGGAAGGCGGCATCTTCGCAGCCATGGCACTTAAAGGGTTCTTCTGCTCTAGGAGGGCTGCCTCCTAGAATCCGTCACGTGGTGGATTCCTGGGAGGGAACCTCAGCAAGCAAAGGGGCGGAGACCACCTCAAGTTTTCAGGCCGTTAACCCGGACTTTGCCTTTTGCCTGCAGCCACCCACTCTCCTCTAGTTTATAAAATCCTCTACATCTTGCTACTCAAAGTGCTGTTCACTAGTTGGCTTCATCAACATCACTTGGTAGCTCGTTAGGAATGCAGAATCCCCGGTCCTGCCCCAGACCTTCTACACTGAACTCTGTAGGGTGTCTTGTATCTTCATGACTAGCAAAGAATCTGGCACATATCAGGTTACATTTATATGAGTGGCTATATGAGTGAGAACTAAGGGCTAAAACAGGTTAAGAAACAGTGAAAAACGTAGAAAATCTTCATGGTGATCATGACTATGAAAAGGGGTAACTGGGTTACAAGGAGTCTGTTTGGTCACTCTTTTTTTTTGGAGATGCACCCCTTTCCAATATATCTGCCTGTCTAGGCAAGAGATGTAAAACAAACTGCATAGTGCAAAGACTTGGAAATCCAAATGTTCATTTCTCCTGCCTTCACAACTGTAGATGTAAGAATCCAGGTAGAAAACACAACAATTTCTGTATATTGACACATATTGAAGGCTATGTGTCATATAATATACGAAAGACATTTCATTTAATCTTGAAAAAAGTCAGGAAATAATTATCATTCTCATCTTACACACGAGGAAAATGAATTAAGTGGCTGTTCAAAGTCACAATTAGTTCAACAGAGCTGAGATTGGAACTAGTCAGTTTGGCCTCATAATTCACAACCCTTACTTAGCCCTAGGTACTTCTGTCTTACAGCGGGGAAGAGTGAGAATCTGAGAGGCAAAATCACTTCCTGGAGGTCACACTAATGTGTGACCATTAGGACCAAACTTAGAAACTGGCCCTCTGGTTCAAAGGAGCACTCCGACACTAGCTAAGGCAATGGAACACAGGTCAGAGGTCTGAAAGTGCTACGGGATCAGACCTCCAGGCATCTAAGGGTCAGCACCCATCCCTCCCTGGACCCTCCTCCAAGCTATTCTGTAGTAGGCTACTTTCTGACTCCAGCGCGCGGGAGGTATGAGGGCTCCTACCTCCGACATTGGGAGACGGAGGTCCTAGGGGCCTCAGGTAGAGCCCGGCTTTTCTCCCCTTTGGTACAAGTCCCTGCGTCTTGACCCTTACTGAAGGCCAAGTGGGAACCCTCGGGGAGATACAGAAACCATTCCACGCCCCCAGGTCTAGCCGGGCCCCCGCCTCTCACTTCCGGGTCCCCACATCCTCTTGCTACCGCTATCACTTGTTGCTAGGATACGGCGGGCCGTTACTTCGACGCGGACTGATGATGTCACCGTGGCTTCCGGTCCCTGGCTCTTTGCTCAGGCCCGAGCCAGGTCAGTGAAGAGTCTATACTGGCAGATCCTGTGCTCGGTCCCGGGCTTCGGAGGGTGGGCTCAGCCAGAGGTGGGCTCGAGTCCCGCACCTCCTGAGCAGCCAACCCATGCCCGACGGGCGTGAGAGCGGGACCTGGCCGAAGGTGTGCCGGGGTTGGAGGAAGCGGCCTGGTAAGACACAACGTGGCTTGACGCTCTGAAGCGCCAGAACTCAGCCTTCTTAGCGCTGGAGTCGCCAGGGCCTATTTTCTTTAGACGCGAATCTGGGTTCCTGGAGCTGGACCTGAGCTCTCCGTATTGGTACCTTAGTGGCTCAGAATTGTTCTTGACCCTCGACCTGCTGTTTTCATTCCAGCATGCTCCGCTGGATCCCCAGCCCATCGCCTGGAAGAGCCCACTCTCCCTGGAAGACAGACCATCCTTGAAGAGAATGACTGAGACATGGGCCACGCACTGTGTGTCTGCTCCCGGGGAACTGTCAGCATTGACAATAAGCGTTACCTCTTCATCCAGAAATTGGGGGAGGGGTGAGTGTTTGGAAGTCACTTAGCTAGTCCCAGGTCATCTAGGGACAATGGCCAGCACGTGATAGAGACATAAGAGTGTTAGCCTTAGATTCTACCTCATCCGACTTAGCTGAATGGGTCAGGAAAGTGGAATCTGGACCCTGGCCTCCTGAATCCACCTTGTGTGACCTTAAGTAAACTGTGGTTTCTTCATCTGCTTAATGGAGATGATTATAATGACTCACCGAGGAACTTGGGAGAACTGAGATAGTATATTTTTTAAAATATGTCACCCAGTGCCTGGCTCATAAAGCTCTCGATAAATGTTGGTTGGTACTTGATAGTAATTGAATATCTTGTGCTCTGACCATAGAACCGCAGTGATTTCTGTGTCCCTGCTCTTGAGGAGCTCAAATCCTGAGTCTTGAAACTGTATGCGAGCCACGTCTTGGGAGGGTTCCTACTCCATGTGCGAGGCACCCCTCCCTAAGGGAATTCCTCTGGGTCCAAGCCGTGTGGGAGATGGTCCTTCACTGACCCCTTTGGCCCACAGTGGGTTCAGCTATGTGGACCTAGTGGAGGGGTTACATGATGGACACTTCTACGCCCTGAAGCGAATCCTGTGTCACGAGCAGCAGGACCAGGAAGAGGCCCAGCAAGAGGCGGACATGCATCGTCTCTTCCAGCATCCCAACATCCTTCGCCTCGTGGCTTACTGTCTGAAAGAACGAGGTGCCAAGCATGAAGCCTGGCTGCTGCTACCCTTCTTCAAGGTCAGAAAGGCTGGTGATTCCAGAAGGGATTGTAGCAGATTGCACGGCTCTCCCAAGGGCTCTGTGGGTAGTCACACATATACTAGGAACACATGTCCTGGTTTGGGCCATTTTAAATTTGGGGCGATTTGACATCCCACAAAGCCCCAGATGATCTGTAACAGGTGTATGTGGCAAAAGGTTAAGAGACTTTAATACAGAACAGAAGTGAGTAGAGCCTTCAAAGACATCTCAACCCAGGAAAATTTGTGTTGTAGAGAGGTACACTGTGGAATGAGATAGAAAGGCTGAAGGACCAAGGCAACTTCCTGACTGAGGACCAAATCCTTGTGTTGTTGCTGGGTATCTGCAGAGGACTTGAGGCCATTCATGCCAGAGGCTATGCACACAGGTCAGTGGGACCCTATGCACTTATGGCACCAAGGGGAGAAGAGCTGTGCCGAGAGAATTGGGGTATTCCTGCGCTCTCCCCATGGTGCTCCCTGGGATCCCAGCTTCCCCATACCGGATATCCTTGGGTCATTTTCTCTTCCCTCCAGGGACCTGAAGCCCACCAATATTTTGCTTGGTGATGAGGGGCAACCAGTTTTAATGGACTTGGGTTCTATGAATCGAGCGTGCATCCAGGTGGAGGGCTCACGCCAGGCCTTAACTCTACAGGTAAGAGAATCTCCAGGTTCTTTGGCCATCTCCTTCCCATCCCCAACTCATTCTGATGCATGCACCAACTGGGTCACATGATATGGCTTGTGCTCCACTTTTGAGTGCTGGTGCACTGTTCCAGGACTGGGCGGCCCAGCGGTGCACCATCTCCTACCGGGCACCTGAGCTTTTCTCTGTGCAGAGCCACTGTGTCATCGATGAGCGGACTGATGTCTGGGTGAGGAGCATGTGGCTGGGAACCTGGGAGGAGAAGGGTGTGGCTCTGTACTACTATGGAGGAAAAGGAAAGAGATATTTGGTTTCTGTTGCATGGATCTCCAGAACCACAGTATGTCTCCATATCTCTACTTCCTTCCTGGGAACCGTCACTGGTACTGTCCTCAGGAAGTGGTGTCATCTCTGTGGCTGAACCGGGTGAACTGTGGCTGGAGGCAATAGCTAAGCAGGGGCTGGAGAAGCCTCCTGCTAACACAGTTCCTCTGGGTGAGGTTGGCATATTTTTAGCTTACATGGTCTTTTACCGTAGCAATAAATAGGGTACCATTTTTCCCCTTTCCAGTAACTAACCAAATTATGCTCAGTCCCTAGGCTGTGTGCTTTATGCTATGATGTTTGGGGAAGGCCCTTATGATATGGTGTTCCAGAAGGGTGACAGTGTGGCCCTTGCTGTGCAGAATGAACTCAACATCCCACAAAACCCCAGGTGAGCAGCAAAGGGACACCAAGCACTGTATGCTCTTGCCTAGAGCCAGCCAAGTTGGAATCTTAGCAATTGTAGGAGTCCTCCAGTCCCCTGCCTCCACCCCCACAGGCATTCTTCAGCTTTGCGACAGCTCTTGGCGTCTATGATGACTGTGGACCCCCAGCAGCGCCCTCGCATTCCTGTCCTCCTCAGTCAGTTGGAGGCATTGCAGCCACCCGCTCCTGGCCAGCACACCACCCAAATCTGATGAAACGGGCGTGTTGGGAAGACAACCTTGAAGGCTTCATCTCATTGGAACTCCTTCCATTCTACCCACGATGGCTTTGATAGCTACAGGCGAGGATGGTGAGCCCTTGTATGTTCTGCTCTCTGACCCCAATACCTGGGCAAGGAGCCTAGGGTGAGTTGGGGGAAACTGAAACAAAATAGGGCTCAAAGCTGGACTGCTGGGCACACATCATGTTCTGCCTCCAAATCTGGGGGCAGGAGAATACATAAACAGAATAAAGTGAAAAGACCATGTGTCTTTTAGGTCAATGTGTCTGGAGGGAAGGAGCAATGAACTGTCTGGCTGCCATTTCCAAGGGAATAGCCTGGAAGAAGACTGGTGTGATGGTCAAGGCAGATGTGCTTCTTGAGATTTGGCTGCTCTGGCAGCAGAGGGGTCTTTAAGCTCGCCTTAGTCAAAACCAGAAGAGTCTCCAGCCTGAGCTGGTTTCTGCCTGTGCCAAGAAGCGGGACCATGGTCCCCTTGAAAGCACACAACTAGTTCTATCATTCATTCCAGAGGTGGGTAGCTTAGACCAGCCCAGCCCGGCAGGTTTGCCAAGTCCATGACCTCTGGGTGGAAGCACACCAGCTCTCCTTTCCTCAGCTGAGGACTAGGGAGTGGCACTGGTATCCATTTTTTCCAGTCTCCCTGACTATTCTAGCTCATACATAGTTAATAATTGATGAGGCTGGTGGCCTGTGGTATCCAGCAGGCACTTCCTGCCCCGTTTGCTGAGTAAACAGCCACCCAGCCTTAGCTGGGCTTTAAACCAGTTCCTCAGGGAAGGGCACTGCGTCCCTGAATCACCAGGGAGGGAAGGGCAAGGGCAGGGTTGGCTCTTCTGGAGATTTTGAAGCTTCCTCCCCCAAGCCATGGCCATCCCTATATGCTGACGTCAACCTGAGTCCTAGGGTGCCTATTAGTGAAGTATAATTTTTCCCTGGAGACCAGGCAGGCTTCCACCCTGAGCAGAGGCTGAGGCCAAAAGAACACAAACAGAAAGAAGGGAGACGTCCTGACTTTTAATAGCATCGCTCCCGCCCCAGAAAGCAAGACAGACAGCAAGCTATGCAAAGCTGCTGGAGGTGAATGGCACAAACAACCAGGAGATTGCCCTTGTTCCCGCCCATCCCCCAAGTCTGTGAGGTGGCTTTATGCCCAGGAACTTTGGGCCCGCCCAGCCCCCATTCCCAAACCCTCAGTGTACAACAAAGCTTGGGCCAAGCCTTGCTTCTAACGCTGTTGAGTGGAGCGGCAGCAAGAGCAAAAGCAGTCCAGCCTCCCAGCACAAAGCGCTAGACGTCATTTCCTGTTTGCAAAAGCGAAGACTTGGATCTTGCAATAGTTTGTAGCTAGACAGGTCCAGGATTTGGTCCTCCTTTCCTTCCTATACTGGGTGTCCGTAGGACCTAACATCAATGTCCTTAGGTTCATACTTTCTGGGTCTCAATATGGGGCTCACCTTGAGCCATGTAAGGGTAAAAGGTCAAGGGTGGGCAGCAAATAGCGGGAAGTAGCAGCCACAGCAGAAGCTCAAGCAGTCACATAGGGGACAAGAAACCGTGCCAAGGAGACTTTATTTTGAAAGGATTTTGCAATAAACACAATGAAAAGAGGCTCCAAGTGGCTGTCTATTCTTCTCCCTCATCCTCATCCTCATAGGAGTCGATGCCTACTTCCTCATAATCCTTTTCCAGGGCAGCCATATCCTCTCGAGCCTCAGAGAACTCACCCTCCTCCATACCCTCACCCACGTACCAGTGTACAAAAGCCCTCTTGGCATACATCAAGTCAAACTTGTGGTCCAGGCGGGCCCAGGCCTCAGCAATGGCAGTTGTGTTGCTCAACATGCACACTGCACGCTGCACCTTGGCCAGGTCACCCCCAGGCACCACAGTGGGTGGCTGGTAGTTGATGCCAACCTTGAAACCTGTGGGGCACCAGTCCACAAACTGGATGCTGCGCTTGGTCTTGATGGCAGCGATAGCAGCGTTCACATCCTTGGGCACCACGTCTCCACGGTACAGCAGGCAGCAGGCCATGTACTTGCCATGCCGAGGGTCACACTTCACCATCTGGTTGGCAGGCTCGAAGCAAGCATTGGTGATCTCTGCCACTGACAGCTGCTCATGGTAGGCCTTCTCTGCAGAGATGACGGGGGCATAGGTGGCCAGGGGGAAGTGAATTCGAGGGTAGGGTACCAGGTTGGTCTGGAACTCTGTCAGGTCCACATTGAGGGCCCCATCGAAGCGCAAGGAAGCTGTGATGGAGGAGACAATTTGGCTGATGAGACGGTTGAGGTTGGTATAGGTTGGACGCTCGATATCCAGGTTCCGGCGGCAGATGTCATAGATAGCCTCGTTGTCCACCATGAAGGCACAGTCTGAGTGCTCCAAGGTGGTATGGGTGGTCAGGATGGAGTTATAGGGCTCTACCACAGCTGTGGACACTTGTGGAGCTGGGTAGATGGAGAACTCCAGCTTGGATTTCTTGCCATAGTCAACAGAAAGTCGCTCCATCAGCAGGGAGGTGAAGCCAGAGCCGGTGCCCCCTCCAAAACTGTGAAATACTAGGAAGCCCTGAAGTCCTGTGCACTGATCAGACTGAAAGGCAAGGAAGAAAAAGCAATATAGGTAGGGGAGAGGCCCAAGAAATTTTCTTCTAGTTTTATGAAGCCTAAAGTATCTCAGAAGTTAGGGCAAAGACTGAATGACCCCCTAAACAGCATCAAATTCTAAAGCACATATAGCTGGAGATGATCCTGGAAACGGATCTGAAAACTTCCTGAACATTGAGTCCAAAGTTCCCTCCCTGCCAAGCTAAAGTCTCACCAGTTTGCGGATCCGGTCCAGCACTGGGTCGATAATTTCCTTGCCAATGGTGTAGTGACCACGGGCATAGTTGTTGGCTGCATCTTCTTTCCCAGTGATAAGCTGCTCTGGGTGGAAGAGCTGGCGGTATGGGCCATTTCGGATCTCATCTGAAAGACCATACACCACACTGCTGAGCCCAAAACCACAAGGCTGTGCTAAGCAGAGACCCTCAGAGTGGCAGCTAAAGCCAGATACATGCAAAAACCAGCCTGGGGTCAGCATCCATCTTCATCAGCAAATAAAGGCAAGGGGCTCCAAGATCACAGAAACCCAGTCTAGATACTCTTCCCCAGAAGTGCACCCCCCGGCTCACCAATCACAGTTGGCTCCAGATCCACAAAGACTGCCCGAGGCACATGCTTTCCGGCTCCAGTTTCACAGAAGAAGGTAGTGAAGGAATCGTCCCCTCCACCAATGGTCTTATCG
The DNA here is from genome assembly GCF_950005125.1 of Chionomys nivalis. Lineage (NCBI taxonomy): Eukaryota > Metazoa > Chordata > Mammalia > Rodentia > Cricetidae > Chionomys > Chionomys nivalis. Next base: position 121,190,380 of record NC_080087.1, on the reverse strand, counting down.
CTGGGCATCTGCCCATCAGGCTGAATCCCATGCTCCAGACAGTAGAGCTCCCAGCAGGCATTGCCCATCTGGACACCTGCCTGCCCCACATGGACTGAAATGCACTCACGCTGAGGGATACAGAGAAGGTCACAGCGTAAGTGCCACATCCACAACTCCTCACTTCCCAAGGGTCTCTCCCACCCCGACACCTATTAGCTAAGGTTACTCAGTACAAGTGCGGTTAGTAAGGTTGAAGCTGAAAGGTCAGAAGCAGCTGGCAGCCTCTCCAGTCTCCTCAGCACAGGACTCCCCAGATTGGAGGCATCCAGTAGGGGAGACCAACCCCTTAGCCTAGTTCTCGATAGAGAATTTATCAAGTGAGAGCTGTATAATCCTGTTCCATCCACAGGACAGCCAAAGAGGACAGAGAGGGCATGCACACATGACAGGCAGGGCTGCAGCGTGTGTGTGTGTGTGTGTGTGTGTGTGTGTGTGTTAGAGAGAGAGAGAGAGACAGAGAGACAGAGAGGCTTTCCAGCTGCTTCCAGTTCATGCAGCTTCTAGAATTTGTTTTACAGTTTACACATAGCACCCTCCTATTTGGTTAACCTTTGTCTTGAAAATGAACTAAAATTTCTCACAACCCTCTGCCCTTCTTTCCTGTAGGCAAAAAAGTGTCTCAACCTTCCATCTGGTATCAACTGACCATTTCGGCCATCAGGATGCGGTAACCCCCACCACCTTTAAATCCCATCTGGCCTTTAGGAATCAATTCCATCTGGCTCCTCTCCCCACCTCCACCCCCACACTCTGCATGGCTTCACCACCTCCATCCGCCGCCTCAGCCCGCACGGAAATAGCAGCAATAATGCGGGTAAGCGCTGACGGCAGGTACAGGCAATACAGGTATACTGGTGCAGACAGCCCCGAGGCTTCGGTCAAGTAGTCCATAATTTAACCCCTGCAACACCCTTCCCACAACCAAATGGCTGGGGGTGGGGGTGTTTGCAATTTCTAAGTACCCAGAAAAGGAAGCGGAACCTGCTAGGAGGCCCCTGAGGAAACCTGCTTTGCCTCACGCACCAGGCAAGGGGAGAGCCATCTGTACCTGGGCCCTACGTCTTGCTCTCCTACTGGAGTCTTTCCAGTTACTTCCCAGCCGAAAGCCCGGATTGGGTTTCTGCCCCCGCTCCGGGGCTATAAATACAACCCCCTACATACACCTCTTTCCCCTCCCCCGCCAACCTGGCCTCGGTCGGGGCTGTCGATCAGCGCCAGCTGTCTCTGCCCGTCCTTCGAGCACCCGCGCTCCCGTAGGAGGGGCCCGCTGGCCTCCCGAGGCCAAACCCCATTCCCGCCACCTCTCCTGGCTCAGAAGGGGGTGCTGAGTCACGTATGGGGGTGTAAGGGGGAAGGAGGCACAGAGAAAGACGGGGTGCGGTACTAAGTAACCCCTTCTACCAACCGGTGCCAAGCACGTGTTCGGTCAGTTTCAGGGACTCAGGGGATAGAGATGGGTGGTGGAGGCAGCCAAGCAGGTCTTCCGCCGCCCGAGGGGAGGACTGGGCGCAGGACCGCGTGACTCCTCTCAGGAGGGTTGGGGTACAAGACGCTTAGTACGGCAGGAGGGCACTACAGCAGGGGTCCTCTCTGTTAGTGAAGCATCCTCCCCCGGTCCCCAGACTCTGAAGAAGGTGGATAACACACTAGGCCAAAGTCAGCAGTGGGTGGGGGGGGGGGGAGTGCAAAACTCTTGCATCTCCCGGAGACTCGGAATGCTAAGTGAAGGGCCCCCAGCATCTCTAGTGGGAGTTCCCCCAAAGGAGCGGGGCATTTACAGGACCAGAGAGATCCCGGTGGGGCCTCACTCACCATGATGAGTCTGGGTTGTGCGTCTCACGTAGAGTCGGGGTCACGGGTCTCGGTGAGATCTGCGGAGCTGCAGTGCCGCACCACTCTTATAAGCAGGAGGTGGGACCCGCGCGCTCAGTCCGCCCATCATGGGGCGGGGCGGTCTAAAGACCACACCCCCGTCAGGGTAGGCGGCCACGATCTTTGAAGCCAAGTCTGATCCCCTCCCCCTGTCGAGCCGGATTCCCTCACCTGTCGGGTTTGGGTTAGAAGCAGCGGCCCATTTTCGTTCCTAGTTTTGAGCCGACGCCCCGGATTCCGAAGGTCCGAAGCAGAGACGCAGGGTGCGGTGACAGGGCGTGTCTCAACTGCACCTGCGTCAAGCGGATGCCCATAGTGCAGGTGTTCCGATTTAGGGAGGATGAGGTTCAAACAATCTTTCAGAAGTGGCTGTCCCTGGCCTTCTCCACTGTCCTCCCAGTGTCGCCTCCCGGGAGCTTCGGGCGGGCTGGGTTGCTGGGGCTGGTCGCCCGAGACCCCCTTAGAGCAGACCGCCGCCTGCTGGTCCCCGGCCGAGATGGCAGGCTTTCGCCCACACCTGTGGGAGGCCGAGGACCGAGAACTACAGAGCCTGAGCCCCAGGGTGCCTGCTGATCCCGTAAACTGTGCGGCAGCGCTGAGTCTCGCGGCCAATCTATGAGGGCCGACGTGAGAATCTGCCACCTCTCACCGGCCACCCGCCGGTCAGTGGCTCCGTCATCAGCGCCGTCACTATTAGTGAGTGAGCTCTCGCCACGACCGCCTGCCTGCTGCGGTGGAGCACAGAACCCAGAGCTCCCAGAACAGAAGCCCGGCGGCCCTTTGCAACCTTGGGCGAATGACTCGGCTTCACTGAGTTCTTGGCGTTAAACAGCCGGAGAGATTCCTCCTTTTTACGTCTCATTTTCATTTTGTACGAGGACAGGCCTTTCTTAAAGTTTTTTTTTTTTCTGCTTTCTTAGACTTAACATTATTCTCACCGAGAAAATCCATCAGGCAGTGCCCAGGTACTGGTTTGTAATGACCTTAAGAAACCTGACTCCCAGGCTAGTCGTCACTTTGAAAAGATTCACCGGCCTTTCTTCCTCTTCTTAAGGACAGGGCTGTTCGACAACTTAACGCAACGCCACAAAATACACAGCGATGGTAACGTTCTTTTAACAGAGTAGCAAACGGCATTTGACTTAGAGAAGACATAGAAAAGAATACAATAAATTTGACAAACTCTCTCTTCACAGTTCTTGCCATCTGGTAAGGAGAATTAAGGTTCATCAGGAGAGGCTGATGGTGTAGTTCAGTTGGTAGTATGCTTGCTCATCATTTGTGAAGTCCTGGGTTCAATCCCTAGCACCGGGCTGGGAGTGGGGTGAAGGGGTAGGGAGCGCTCATTCATAAAATGAAAATGAACAAGGGCATTAGGCTGCTTGAGTCGTGGCCTGGTCAGAGGAAAGAGCCTTGATGATCTCAGGACACAGTGACCACTTTGCAGCCCTTCTCTTGTTTCCTGTGTGCCCACACAGCAGAAGGACTAAAAGATCCGAGTTATCAGGCAAAACTCTAAACTTGTTTGACCTTTGGATGCAGCTCTTCATTTGTAAAAAACTGAGTTAACCATTTCAGTTGTGAGTGCCAGACAGGTGCAGGCCTCTTTACACCCAGCAGAACAGTGTCTAAGGAACCACCTCAATTCTCACAGCTTCTGTTCACACTTGTCTTAGTTGTTTGTGAACCTGTCTTACGTCCCTGAAGGCAAGGGCTATGTTGCATCATTCGGGTTTTTTGCTTGTTTGTTCGTTTTTGTTTTTTATTTATTTATTTATTAAAGATTTCTGCCTCCTCCCCGCCACCGCCTCTCATTTCCCTCCCCCTCCCCCAATCAAGTCCCCCTCCCTCATCAGCCTGAAGAGCAGTCGGTTCCCTGCCCTGTGGGAAGTCCAAGGACCTCCCACCTCCTTCCAGGTCTAGTAAGGTGAGCATCCAAACTGCCTAGGCTCCCACAAAGCCAGTACGTGCAGTAGGATCAAAACCCAGTGCCATTGTTCTTGAGTTCTCAGCAGTCCTCATTGTCTGCTATGTTCAGCGAGTCCGGTTTTATCCCATGCTTTTTTAGACCCAGTCCAGCTGGTCTTGGTGAGTTCCCTAAAGATCGACCCCATTGTCTCAGTATGTGGGTGCACCCCTCCCGGTCCTGAGTTCCTTGCTCGTGTTCTCTCTCCTTCTGCTCCTGATTTGGACCTTGGGATTTCAGTTCGGTGCTCCTGTTTGTTCGTTTTTGGAGTCCCTGGTTCTTAGCATGGTACTTCGAGCATTTATTTGCTAAGCATGCATTCACTCAATGAACTGTTAACACTTCAGAGATGGGCGGGGCCCTAAGGGAGTTGCAACTAAACAGTTGAGATGCCAAAGTCCCTCTCAGAAATATTTCATTCTGCTGGGGGTATAGCCTAGGGGTAGAGTGCTCAGGTAGCATGTGCAAGGCCCTGGGTTTGGTCCCCAGTACTGTGAAAAGCAAGCAAGCAAACAAAAGGAGAAAGGTTTTATTTAGACTTGATGGTGTTAGCATATGAAAAGATGAGGATTTTTGGGTTGTAGTGCCCTCCATGTTAGAAGAGTCCCTAGACTCTTAGTTAGAAGACTTACAGATTTTTCACGTAATTGTGGTCATGGCTAAGGTTGGTAGCAGTTATGTTGTAATGATGGGCACTGGGTCAAAAGGGGAAAGACACGGGTGGAGTCTGGGGAAGTCTCTGCTTGCTTTCTACACTCAGGGTTCATGCATAGCATCCTCTTCCTTCAACATAAAGACCACTAACATTTCCCTGCAATGTTTCTATTCATGTGTGGGGAGCCGATGCAGTCCCGAGTGACCATGTAAGGAATGAACGGCACCCTGAGTGCGTGTGCATTTCTGTCATGGGTACAACCATGTCAAGTCCTCTGGTGCAAGCATAAATGCTCATGAACCATTGGTCAGTGTATGCACAAACTACCAACTGCAGCTTCAGCGGATGATTATAAGTTGAGAGTGCTCCCTTACAGAGACTAACTCCTCTACCCACGCTCTACATAGTAAATGTGCTAAGGTTCTAGTTTTTCAATAGTGGGTCTCCATCAGAGTGCTCACAGTCCACCTGACCCTAAATTTTCTATTTATGTGTCTGTCTTTCTTCATTCACTTGACTCGATCAGGTTTCCATTCCAAGCTTCAGGGATGCAGAAACCATGGAAACCCACTGGAGACTCAGTAGCTGAGACTTTCCCGGAGGCTTGCCCCATAAGCACCTCTGCCTAGCACTTACTCACTTCCACTATTATGCTAAGATTTTGGTAATTGGCACAAACCATATTGCGTATACAGTCTGTGTACAACGATCTATCCATATCCACCCACTGTTGACTGTGAACACTGAGACCCAGAGTCCCAGGTTCCAGATGAGGGTCAGCCTTACAATGAGACCTGTCTCCTCTGCTAATGCTTTTCTGCAGTCATATGAAATCCCAGCTGTCAAATCTACCTTAGTGCTGGGAGTTCTTTCCAGACCTGTGTTCATATTTTTTTATACATTTATTTATTTATTATGTATACAATATTCTGTCTGTGTGTATGCCTGCAGGCCAGAAGAGGGCACCAGACCCCATTACAGATGGTTGTGAGCCACCATGTGGTTGCTGGGAATTGAACTCAGAACCTTTGGAAGAGCAGGCAACGCTCTTAACCTCTGAGCCATCTCTCCAGCCCCCCTGTGTTCATATTTAACAACGGTGGTAGGCAAAATAACACCCTCCCTCATAACCACTTTCCAATCCCTGGAGCCTGTGACTATGTTATTCTATGACCTACTTACATTGTTATTGTTATTATTATTATGAGGAAGAGATGGGCTCTCCTTGTATAGCCCAGACTGACCTTGAGCTCATGATCCTCCAGCCTCAGCCTCCTGAGTATCAGTATTCCAGGTGTGTACCATCACAACCGGCTAGGATTTTCACTATATTATTTCTATTTGGGGACTGTTGAATGTTTGCTGTATACGTATTGTAACATTTCTAGGGGTTTACAGAAAGACTAGAGTTAGAATTACATTGCCTGCTCACACAATGGTGAAGAAAAAACCATTACTTCCCCCTCCATCTCTGGCTGTCTCTTCTTGACACTCTCTCTCTCTCTCTCTCTCTCTCTCTCTTGTGAGACAGGGTGTCTGGGAATACAGGTGTTTGCCACCATACCTGGCCTTCCTTCCTGCTCTTTCATTAGAATTTTTTGGGGGGCTGCAAATATTGGAATGCATGTCTAATCAAGGCTTAAACAATGCAGATATTCATTACCCTGTTAGAAGTCAGAGTAGGGCCGATCCAGGGTTACGTCAACGGTGTCACCAAGAACTTCAGTATCACCAGCTTTCTCCTCTGGCACCCTCAGTAGGTTGATGACATCTTCCCACTTGATCACAAAACGGCTGCCGCAGCTCCAAGTATCATGGCCTCATATGACACTGTATGGAGGCAGGGAAGGAGAAAGGTTTCTTATGGCTCTTTTCATCCAAGAGAAAAACCTTCTCTTAAAGCAAACCCTCTACAAGAAAAAAGGAAAGGGAAGGGGTGGGGAGGACACATTAGTAGGCATCCTCAGGTCTCACGAGCCCATTCTACAGCCAACTTCTGGAGGAAGGCGAAGATCTGGAGTGATCTAGATTCACCCCTTGGTTTGAGCAATTGACAAGGCGAGTACTGAAAAGGAAATCCGTCTGAGGAATCAGGACAGGACACACAAGGCTGTTTAGGAGGGCTACTTTGCCCTGCCTTAGTGAGTGACTATTCTCACTGTCCTCCTTCTGTACAGTTAGTCCAAGCCATGCTCCGCTCTTCCCTGAATGCCTGAAGTCTCCTCCCAGCCAGCGTTGTGGTCCACTTTGAGACTCTATAACACATTCCTCACACTGCTGTGATCTCTCCGAAACAAACCTGTCCCCAAAACACAAACCTACTGGCCACTGGGCCTCAAAGAGAGCCTTTGAGGCCTTCCTCACTTTAGGAGCTGGTCTTGCTCTTGTTTTTCTCTGCTGCCTTCCTTGGACACACCAGGCACACTTCCTAGCCAGTCTTTTTTTTTTTTTTTTTTTTTTTTTTTTTGGGTTTTTCGAGACAGGGTTTCTCTGTGGTTTTGGAGCCTGTCCTGGAACTAGCTCTTGTAGACCAGGCTGGTCTCGTTAGCCAGTCTTGCTAGAAGGCTCTTTCCAGGTTCTGCTATAGCCAGGTATCTCAGTTGTATATATTTTTTTAAAGATAGAATCCCACTACATAGCTCTGGCTGACCTCGAATTCACTATGTAGACCAGGCTGGCCTTGAACTCACAAATTTCCACCTGCCTTGGCCTTCCAAGTGCTGGTATTAAAACACACTTACTATAATAGTGTCTTCCTATTCTATTCCTTTTCAACCTCAAGCAGTAGTCTCCCAGCTTTTTCTTTACCTTGTGCGCTGCTTTATATTTATTATTGCTATTACTACTACTACTATTATTGTGAGTGGTGTGAGTGTGGGTACACATGTGCCATGAGGAATGTGTTGGTCACAAGACAACTTCCAGGATTTGGTTTTCTCCTCCCACTGTGGGATCCAGGGATCCAAACTCAGGTCATCAGGTTTGTTCTGCAAGCACTTTTATCTGCTGAGCCATCTTGTCGACCCTTTGAGTTTTATGTTTATTGTCTGTCTCCCCCAAGGAAAAACGTATAAGCTCCTTGAAAAGACTTCTTGTCTTCTCTACTGGACCCCTTACACCCAGGCCTGTGTTTTAGCATATAATGACTGCCCAATGGTAATTGTTAAAGGAATTGCCAATATTGACTGTCTCTTATTTTATAACTTAGATAACATTATATGTTTTTAAAAATTCTATTTTGGGCTAAGCACGGTGGCACACTGTTGTGGAATATTAATTTAAAATGTGTTACATTTGTTTATACTGTGAAATATTTGTTTAATGATGCAAAGACATGTTACATTTGTTTGATTAAATAAAATTAACCTGTGGTCAGGAGGCTGCATCAGCAACTAGCTGATAGGAAGTAGTACGGAGGAACCATGTGTAACTAGGGTTCTTAAGAGGAGGAAGGAGCGAGAAAAGGAGGAGAGGAGGATGCTAGGGCCCCAGCCACACAGCCAGACATGAAATAAGGAGAAAAGAAAAGATATACAGAAATAGAGAAAGGTAAAATCCCAGAGGCAAAAGATAGAATAATTTAAGAAAAAAGCTGGCTAGAAACAAGCTAAGCTAAGGCCGGACATTCACAAGAAAGAATAAGCCTTCATGTGTGATTTTTGGGAGCTGGGTGGCAGGAACCACTAAAAAGCAAAAGAGTAAACAACAATAACTGCTACAGCACACATCTGTAATCCCAGGATTGGGGAGGCTGAGGTAGGAGAGGAAATTTGAGTTCCAGGACAGCCTTGGTGATACAGCAAGAAAGACCCTGTCTCAAAAACAACAAAAAGAAAGAAAAGAAAAAAGATCTCATCTCAAGACAAAACACAACCCAAACCCCTCAGCATCTTTAAACTGTTTTGCAAGACATCCAACTGGCATTTGGATAGTAGAATTGGTAATGACTAGACCCATTCTGAGACATCTAAGTCCAAAGTTGGGAAGAAGTTTAATGGCTATACAAGTGAGTTTTGGACCTAAAAGGACCTCTTAGTCCATGTGTGTCCATCTTGTTAATAATTCCTAAAGTCTCTGGTTCTCTCATCAACCCTGGGTATTTTCATAGCCAATGTTTCCCCTCTTTGCCAATTAGACCCGAAGAAAGAGAAAATCCTGGCTTTGGAGATTTTGGTCCCTACCCACAATGGTAGGTAGACATCTGGAGATTCTGGGCTATTCCTTACCTGGGTGGTAAGAGGCTCTTGGAAAAAGCCTCTGTCTCAGAACAAGTTTCCTAGCATTGGCCACAGTTGCTAGAATTTCACGTTAGCCACTACTTCCTGGGCTGGATTGCTAAGGATAACGACTTTTAGTTTCAGTGACACCCTATTCCTGGCTGTGGTTCTACCTGGAGGATGAGCTGAAGAAATGCACTGTGATGGCCACACAGGGCCGGAGTCCATGGAAACTGGGTCCGTTGGTAAGGGAAGCTCTCGGCTTCTCTACAGCCACTATTCAGTTGGTGAAGAAATGGATTTAACAGGTTCTAGTCTAGTTGAAGGAGAACGCTGAAGCCAAAGTGGGGGCAAGAGAGTTGAAGTAATTTTGCCATGGGATCAAGACTGGGGAGGAAGGAGATAAGGACATGGGGAGTGTTTTTAAGAAGGCATATAGCCACACATATATAATTTAAAGTGGAAATAGGAGCGGTTATGGGGCTGTGAACACTGCTGTGTGCAAGAAGAAGCTGAGCTCAAGTCTCAGAAGAATCTTAATTCCACCACTAATGAACTCCCCTGTGACCTTGTGTGGGACACCAGAGGCTTCATTTTCTCCTCCTTCTTCATCCTGGGAGAGAGAGGACCATCTTGTCTCCTTTGCAAAGCTGCTGAGGGAATCCAAGTAGACAGGGGCAAAACTTCATTATGAATTATAAAGCAAAAGCCAAGTATGGTGCTCATGCCTACAACCCCAGCCCTTGGGGGGTAGAGGCAGGAAGGTCAGCCAGGGCTACACAATGAGACCTTATCCCAAATAGACAAAACAGCCGGGCGGTAGAGGCACAGGCCTTTAATCCCAGTACTCGGGAGGCAGAGGCAGGTGGATCTCTGTGAGTTCGAGGCCAGCCTGGTCTACAAGAGCTAGTTCAAAATCACAAACAAATTCATCATCTTGCTTTGCTGGCAGAGAACAGGAGCACTTCTGGGCCAAGCATTTATGTAAGTTTTTCTCCTTTGAAAAACTCTTATTATTCTTCTCCCCCATTGGACAGATGAGAAGCCCAGGGCCAAAGAAGTTATGTGCTTGTAGGTCTTAGACATGGGCTTTGTTAGACTCTGGTTCCGTATATTTCATGGCATTCTGAGTTTCTACACAGAATGCCCTAGGTTTTCACCTCTTGCTTGAGGACTCATTATTTCTGGATTGCTGCAGATAGCATCGTCGTCCACCCACACTCTCTCATTGTGTTAGCCACTCTGGGGGCTTGATTTCAACATCTTCTGCCAGCTGTGAGGGTCATCCCGAAAATGGGACTGTGTGACTGGCAACAGACCTGACCTGGATACCTGTATGTGGTTACTTGTCCCACCTTTGCCCATCCCACTCAACTCCCCTGTGTTTGGACCCAGACTGGCCTCTCGAGCACTTGCTTGCTGTTTCTGTAACAGTCAGCAGGCCAACTCTCCTGGGACACAGTGTATTTTACATTCCCCACTGAGAGCCATCAGAAGGGGTACATCAAGAGTAAGTCTCTTACTGCAGATTGATCTTTCGGCCCAGTGGCAGATGCATGGGTGTAGCATGAATTCTAATAGTTTTTAATAATAAAAACCCAGAGTCAGATATAGGGGTTAATGCTGAGTATCAGAGAAGCAGAATAGCCAGCCACTAGAGAGTTCTTGGCTCTACCAATGCACAGACAGAAGGGGTGATCCTGGCTCTAGGAATCCTCAGACTGCACCCTCAGACTGCATTGAGCTCCTGTCCTCTCGTGCCTTCTATTCCTCTCTCCGCCCAGCCATATCATTCTTGTCTCCACATCCCTAGTGCTGAGATAAAAGCATGGGATCCCAAATGCTGGGATCACCTTTGTGTGAGCTCTGTTTCTTTTAGACAGATTCGATCTTGTGTAGCCCAGGATGGCCTTAAACTCGGAGATCCATTTGACTCTGTCTTCCAAGTGCTGGGATTAAAGATATACGGCCACCACTGCCCAGCTCTATGGCTAACTAGTAGCTTAGCTCTGCACTCTAATCTTTAGGCAAGCTTTATTTGTTAGGTTACAATATCACTACACACAGGCATCAGACTTTAGACATTTCTGGCCAGGCAGTATGGTAAGCAGGGCTGGGTGGCCCAGTAAATCCAGAAGGCTGGGCTAAAGGAAACTTGGGAGTCCAGATGTTCATGGAGCTACAGCATATAGTAAAGTATTGTTAGGTTAGAAAGACACTTCCATTTGTATTTGCTGGCACAGGGGTGCATTACAGGGAATGGCCAGAGGTAGGACAGCCTAGGCTCAGGAGCAGAGCTGTTCAAAAATTCAAGGGTGACTAGTGGCAGGGAGGACACCAGAATTTGAGCAGAAAGTGCAGACAGTTTCCATTCTGGCTGAATCTTCAAAGCCTGCACCCAGGCAGGCAGTAGTGACTCATGCCTCTAAGCTTAATGGAGGCCTGAGTCTCAGTAGTTTACCCTGATGCAATACCTGGCTGGTTGCAGGAAGGACCACAAACTGAAATTACCCAGGCACCACCCAAGAGCAGACCATCCAAAGGAAATTCCTAACTTTCCAACCGTTGTAGATAGCATCACCTGCCTGCACACATTCACCAGGACACCCCTAGACAAATGTCAGCCGATCAGGGGTCCTGAACCTTAGAGATCCCTCACCCCACCTCTACTACTATAAAAACCCAACTTTAACGAAGCTTGGGGCTCTTCGATTATTCCAATATGTTGGACACACAGAGAGTCCAAGTTTGCAAACTTGTGTAAGAATAAAGGCTCTTTGCTTTTACATACGGGACTCAGTCTCCTGGTTGGTTTTGGGGGGACTCCATGATCTGAGCACAACACCTTTAATCCCAGCACTTTGGAGGCAGAGACAGGTGGATCTCTATGAGTTCGAGGCCAGCCTGGTCCACAAGAGCTAGTTCCAGGACAGGCTCCAAAGCTACAGAGAAACCCTGCCTTGAAAAACCAACCCCCTCAAAAAAACCTGCACCCATTTACAGATGTAGACTTCTGGGACTCTGGTTCCCTTCTTCAAAGGACGGCTTTGGAGAGATGTCCTTCTATAAGCTGTCACTTACTGGCTCGTCTGTCACACCTTTGTTTGACCTCTCCTTTCAGTTACATATTAGCAGGAGAGAGAGAATGAGAAAGGAGGACTCCGCGCAGCTAGAGCTGTTGTTCTGGGTTGTACGTGGGCCAGGCACATTTGATATCTTCAACTGTCTTTCCACCAGGCAAGACGGAAGAATAGTTAAAGGCATGGTAGGAGCCAGGCTGGCCCTGCTCGGAACACGTCTGCTTTTGCTCGTGACCTTGAGGAGGTCGCTTAACCTTTCCAAGGGTCAGTTTCCTTCACTGTAAAGTGGGGGTGGTGGTGGGGTGGGGGAGAGGCGGCTACTTAGGGGATTGCCGTGAAGATGAGCTGTGCATGAGAAGTCTGTAAGGCCATGCGTGCCCTCTAACTCATGTTTATTAAATGGGAACCAAACAGCACAAAAAAGCCTTCTGGGTAGGAGATTATACCATGTTTACCGAAACAGGAGCTCGGGAAGCCGAGGCGAAGAGACACGTCTCCAGAGGCCCTGCAGCCTCACAGTGTGCAGCATTGTTCCCTGAGAAGCCAGACACCCTGTGTAGGCTCGTGGTTCCTGGGGCCAGGACTGTGTCTCATTTCATGAATGGAGACTGAATTAGGCTCAGGGATACTTCAGCAGGGGCTGACTTTGCCAGGCACTGGGCGAGGCAAATCAGACTCCCTCCCTCCCATACCTGGGGAGCACTTGAGTCTTTGACTGTCCCATCTCTCACAGATGGACTCATTTGTCTTCTTTTATCATAACACCGGAGGCTGAGAAACTGGTAGGGATCTCCACCATGTATGAAGCACCCCAGGGTGTATGTAAGGTAATGGGATTGGCAGCTTCGAAGTATTTTTTTTTTTTTTTCGGTTTTTCGAGACAGGGTTTCTCTGTGGCTTTGGAGCCTGTCCTGGAACTAGCTCTTGTAGACCAGGCTGGTCTCGAACTCACAGAGATCCGCCTGCCTCTGCCTCCCCGAGTGCTGGGATTAAAGGCGTGCGCCACCATCGCCCGGCTCGAAGTATTCTTTTAACCACCTCTCATAGTCATTCATCCCAGGAGAGGGCTCTTATCATCACCTCCATCTAATAAGGAGGATGGCAATACAAAGGTTAAGATTCTTATATAAGAGGGATAGAGATATCCTGGGTCTCAGATACAGATCACTTCCAGATAAATTCCATTCACCCAAAAATCTTAAGTCAGGGTCTGTAGTTCGTATTTTTAAAGCCAGTGGTGTGTTAGGTTTATGAATAAAACATCCTCATTAAATGTTACAAAGTACTAGCCAGGCCTGGTAGTATAGGCCTGTAACCTCAGCTGAGAGGTTGAAATGGGACACTCATGAGTTCAAAACCAGCCTAGGCAACTTAGTGTGACCTTGTCTCAAAACACGTTTTTTTTTTTTAAGGACAAAGCGTGATGGAGCACTTGCTTAGCCTGTGTGAGGCCCCAAGTTCAACAGAAATGATGAATGAACGAATAAAACCACGAAACACAGTAATGCAAAAAAAAAAAAAAAAAAAAAAAAAGGACAAGGAATAATATAATGAACACTGGCTACCAAGCCTCCAGTGGAATCCACTTTCCTGTCAGAAAGAACCCTCATCCCAAATTTGGGGTTGGCATCTCTGCTTGCTGTCGTTTTCTCTTGCCTTCCTCACCGTTGGCGCCCCATTTCTTTCTGGACATAGATGGGTTACTATCGCACTCTGCCAGACCCGTCGGGTCCTCTCATGTCTCTAGTCGGAGTGCTTAGTCACTGAGTGAGGCCCTAGATTCTTAGATCTACCCACATCTGTTTCCCCCAGAGTTTTGGCGCAGCCCCAACAGCCAGTGCCCTGTTGGCCCTCGATGTCACCACTAACGCTTAGACACAGGAAGTAGAGAAAGGAGAGCAAAGTCCATGCTCCTTGACATTCAACTAGAGAACCACAGAAGGAAAAGGGACTGGACGTGTGTCCAGGCAAGGTATAGGTTTCTCCAAAGCTGCCCTCTGCCCTATCAGAGGGAGTGCATCTCAGTACACTTGGGGCAGTCCAGTGTGAAGCCGGCCGGTGCCCACTGGGAGCTCTACTTCCTGGAACATGAGATCCAACCAGACAGGCAGATGCCCAGCGACAAAGCCATCGTGGAGGAGATGGGTCCTTTACCACCTTTCTAGTGAAAGTGAGCCTAGAAAACATGGACCCCGTGCAGTGTTTGTGGGCCTGGTGACCACCGTGAATGGTGATCACTGTCACAGCCTTGTCCCCAAGTGTACACTAGACCTATTGCATTGCTGAAGAGCTTTCAATTCCAGATCTAGAGATCATGGTTATACAACGCCTGAATCTGGAGTCACACCACATCCCTTTTCAGATCAGTGTAAAACATGGTTTTCAACCTTTCTAACGCTGTGACTCTTTCATACAGTTTCTCATGTTGCGCTGACCCTCGACCATAAAATTACTTCATTGCTACTTCATAACTGCAATTTTGTTACTGTTACAAATTGTAATGTAAATATCTGATATGCAGGATGTCTGATATTTGACTTCCGGAAGGGGTTGTGATCCACAGGCTGAAACTGCTCGTGTGAAGTATGCCCAGGCAGGATAAAACAATACCCTAAATGCAGCTGATCAAATGTTACTACACCATGATCATAAACAACCTGGGGAGAGAAGGATTCATTTCATTTTTTTACACTCCCAGGCCACAATGCATCATTGAGGGAAGTCAGTGCAGAACCTCAGAGCAGCAACCATGGAGGATGCTCCACTAACTAACTTTATACAGCCTAGATCTACCTAGCTCATGCTCCACTAACTAACTTTATACAGCCTAGATCTACCTGCCTAGGAATGGTGCCACCCTCAACAGGATGGATCCTTCTGCATCAATCATGACACTATCTCGAGGATGTGGCCACAGGCCAATATCATCTGGGAAATTCCTCAACTGAAGTTCCCTCTTCCCAGATCTCCTAATTAAGAGTTTCTTTTGCTGCAATGAAAGACCAGAAAGCAAGTTGGGGAGGAAAGGATTTATTTGGGTTACACTTCCACATTATAGGAAGCCAAGAAGGAACTCAAACAGGAACCTGGAGGCAGGAGCTGATGCAGAGGCCATGGAGGAGTGTTACTGGCTTGCTTCTCATGGCTGGTTCAGCCTGCTTTCTTAGAAAACCCAGGATCCCGCCCACATGGGCTGGACCTTCCCACATTAATCACTAATTAAGAAGATGCCCTACGGGCTTGCCTTATAGCCTGATCTTATGGAGACTTTTCCCCAGTTGAGGTTCCCTCCTCTCTGATGGTTCTAGCTTATGCCAAGTTGACAAAGGACTAGTGACCAGGTGACTCCAGGTTGGGTCAAGTTAACAATAAAAATCAACCAACACACTGGACAAGTTCCTGGATACCTTATATTGTTTAACCCTAAAATGCGTATAGTCGTTATACCTACTGCACACCCTATGGGGATAAGGCTTGTTCAGCACTCCATTATTGGCACCCCAGATGTTGCCTGCTGGATTAGTCTGTATTTGTTGAAGGGAGTGTTACATGGTGCCTGTTTCCATAGATGCAGAGAATAGGCTTCAAGAAACTGTGTCCTGCCCAGGGTTACCTCCCTAGTACACGGAGGGACCAGAACTCAAACCCAGGCAAGCCTGAACAGAAGCTGAGGCTCTGGCTTCCTTTGCTTGGATCCATGGTGGTGCCAGACACCACCTCTTCTGGCCTGCCAGTACCCGATGCCTAGACAGTGACTCAGGCAGCTTGAGGGCAGGGAGGGGGATGACGCTTGACAACTCCTCTGCCCTGGCTCTGGGATACAGGGCGTCAAGACACCAGATGAGGCAGGGCCTGAACCAGGAAAGATGCATCTTTGGGGACAATCTTTGGGCTGCCACTGTCCTTGGGAAGAGGCTCCTAGTACCTCATGGAGGTGTGGTGAGGGTCTAGGAGAGGCCAGCGGGGAGTACTAAGGACTCAGCCCTTGCTGAGTGAGCTGGGTGTCCAGATGGATAGAGAGGCACAGGGTTCCTTTCCGTTTGGGGTACTAGCCAGCCCACCCTGGTTGTCTCCATGACCATCTCCTTCCAGTCATACCTCCTGGCTCATACACACATCTCCACGCTCCATTGGCGTGCACTGACAGGCCTGGGTTGGATGCGGTGTGGGTATGGGTATGGGAAGGAAGCAACCCAGCTGCCTTGGGGTAGTTCTGCGCACCACCCAACCTGGCTCCTGGGGACTCCCTCAGAGCGAGGGGGTGCTTTCATCCTGAGTACTTCTAAAGTCAGGGCACAATTACCTCTTGCAGGTGGACTCTGAGCCAGTGCCCAGCCTTGGACCACATCTCTGCTGCGTCAGGGATGTGTCTGTCTCCAAAGCTGCATTCCTTGTCACCTTTTGAGATGCCACCTCTGTCTGCTCTCCTTGGTGTTGCTGTTGCCATGCCTTCCAGCATAGGTCACAGTCATCCAGAACCATCTAGAACCCGGGAGCTTTCCCTTCACTGGCTTTCCCTGGGTCTTCTCTTCTGTCTGTCTCTGTGAGTCATTTGGCATTTGGAGTGAGTTGTCTTGCACCGTAGCCCAAGTCTGTGACTTTACAGTTATACCTATGTGACTTCTTCTCATTGCCCTAATTTCCCAACTAGTTTGAACTTTTTATGTGTATTTGAATGCTTATGTGCACACACTTCAGGATTCAAAGGTACCAAAAACTTTTATGAATGAACTGCAAGAATCTCCTCTTCACAGTTATCGTATCTAACATTGTGTTGACCTTTTTTTTCTCTGCCTTCTGAGACAGGTTCTTGCTATGTAATCTAATTTGGCCTTCAACTCACAATCCTCCTGCTTCCATTAGGTGTTGAGATTATAGGCATGTGCCACCACACCTGAATGTTTATTTGTTTGTTTTTAGATTTATTTTTAAAACCCTGGCATGGTGGCACATGCCTTTAAACCCAGTACTTCAGAGGCAGAGGCAGGCAGATCTCTGAGTTTGAGTCTAGCCTGGTCTACAGAGTGAGTTTCAGGACAGCCAGGGCTACATTGGGAAAACCTGTCTTGAAAAAAGACTTATTTAAAAAGTAATGTGTATTTGTGTGTGTGTCTCTGAGTGCCTGTGAGGACAGGTGTGCATGGAGGTCAGAAGAGCGTATCAGATCTGAGGCTGGAGTTGCAGGCAGCTGCGTTTGGTTGCCACCTGATGTGGATACCGAGGTCCAAACTCATCATCCATAAGAGCAGTGAGATCTCTGAACCACATATCTCTCCAGCCCCTGTTGATTTTTAAAATCCTTTCCACGGTTTATTCATTTTTTTTTTCCGAGACAGGGACTCTAAATAATTATGGTTGTCCTGGATCTTGCTTTGTAGACGAGGTTGGCCTTCCTACTGCCTCTGCCTCCCGAGTGCTAAACTAAAGGTGTATTCCAACATAAACCTGGCCCCATTGTGTATTTTAAACCTCTGCTTATGGTTCTGGAGATGAACTTTAAGGTCTTGGCATGCTAAGCAAATGCTCTACCAGGAAGCTATATCTCTGGCTCTATTGTCTTCTAGACGCCTACACACATCTAACATATATGCATATACATTTACTCTACACTTTCTGTGCAGAAGAAGGTTTTTATCGGTACATTTAACAATAATACTTCATTGTTGCTGGTAATAATAGTCCGTCATATATTTAACAAGTAGGCCAGTAATAGATTCGCTTGTTTCTATTTTTTTATTATTTTTTATTTTTAATTTTATTTTTTGAGACAGGGTTTCACTATATCTTTGGAATCTGTCCTGGAACTAGCTCTTGTAGACCAGGCTGGCCTCGAACTCACAGAGATCCGCCTGTCCCTGCCTCCGAGTGCTGGGATTAAAGGCGTGCGCCACCACTGCCTGGCTGGTTGTTTCTAATCTTATGGAATAAAGAATAATCTATCAAGCCAGGTTGGTGGTGGCGAATACCTTTAGTTCCAGTACTTGCGTTCAAGGCTAGCCTGGTTTACAGAGTTTACAGAGTGAGCAAAACACAGACTGAAGCCTGCCCCTCAGTGCAAGGCAGCTTACTCGGGCCTCTGTCTTTGGCTCCCTGTCCAGGGTTCCCAAGGGATATGAGTTTAAACTGGGACCTGTCTTGTCTTTATTTCCACCAGAATGCCAAGACCCAGGTGCTATACACACTGAAGGAGACCTTCTGTGGAATGAGCATACCTGGGAGGCAGACCTAAGTGACATGAGGCCTTCCTAGTGTGGCCTGGGCCACCTCCTACCTGGGGGCCATTCTATCCTAGCTCTCACCCTCCCCCACCCCTGCCAAAAGCAGCATCTTTCCCTCTGAGCTCCTGTAACGGTTCTCATCCTCCAGATACTCTAACCCGTGCCTCAGGCTTGTAGCCTGTCACTCTCCTAATTAGCTTCCTCGGAAATATGCCCTTGTCCCCCAAACTGGCCTCAGTATCCACATCTCCTGTGACTTTTGATGACTCAAGTTGATAGGGTGTCTCCCTGGGATATGAGGCAGGCGTGTTTCAAGGTAAGTGCCCTGTCCATGGTCCATGCATCTCTCCCAGCCCAGGGTCTGCAGTCTCTGACAGTTCAATCTCCTTGAATTGTCATGGAGAATGATGCAGGCCTGCCTACCCAGGGGCTCTGTCTCTTCTGCCAGCCCTGCATATCGCTGGGAAAATGCTCTCTGTGGGTGGTGGTGGATGAAGTGCTGAATGAATGTGTGTTGTTGACATGAGCAAGGCCATATCAAGAATCCCAGTGCCTTGGACTCATGGGAATGGCAAAGCCTTCTCCTGGTCTTTGTGCAGATGAGGACAGTCTATACAGGAAGTATCACACGCAGCTTCCTCCTCTGAGGAGAATGGAGATGTTTACAGCCCAAGACTGCTCACACAGTGGCCTGAGATTAGCGAGACCCGCCTCCTCCTTCAGCTGTGTGCAATAAACCTGCCTCCTCCATCCAGGTGGATGGAGCAAACCTTCCAAGTTCCCAGGCTACTCAGGCATCTCCATCAGAGTGCACGGCCCACCTGATCCCGGCTTCTCGGGACTAGTGTCTGTGTGTCTGTCTTGTCTTTATTCCCTCGTCTTCCCACTCCCCAGTCAGGTAACCCCAGAGTCGTTCATGTTGTGGCAGCTTTCCCTCCACCCCACAGCCTTCTGGCTTTTCCACCTGCCAGAGGGTGACACCTTTGGGTTCCTAGGTGCATGATCTCCACCGGTTGCTGTGTGCACGAGACTCAGAGGCAGAAGTGACAGCCTCTTTGTCAGGTGTCCTCATCTCTTCACAGGTCTAGGGTGTGCTTCCGGAGATGGAGGCCAAGCTTTTCCCCAGCCAGCTCCCTCTGGCCATGGTGCTCCAGGAGTCAAGGGCTCCCATCTCTGCTGGTTTATTCTGCCCCAGAGCTTCCTGCTGCAACCAAACTCCGGCCTCCAGCAGGCTATGGCCTCTGCACTTTTCCTCCTGTGCCTCCTCTCTTCCAGCCTGCTTGAGGTTGTGAAGAGAAGGTCCTGACAGGAGCAAACATGACAGCTGCAAAGACATGGGTTCATTCCCCCTCTCGAATCTCCTGGTTTATATGTATGTATGTATGTATACACACACACGTGTGTGTGTGTGTGTGTGTGTGTGTATATATATATATATATATATATATATATATATATATATATATATATATATCAGTTTCTTTCCTAATTGAAACACTGGTACATCCATCTAAGGCAGAGCGGACATCCGGGCCATGCCTCCAATCTTAAGACAAAGTGATTCTCTAAGTAATTCAGCTTAGATCTGATATCAGAGCAGAAATTTCAGAAATGTCCTTTGTTGAGTTGAAAAAAACTACTCTTATTTTTAATCACTTCTTTTAAAAGTTTATTTTATTTTTATGTGTGTGTGTGTGTGCTTGTCCGTGGCTGTGTGTTCATGTGTATGGGTACCTGTGGAAGCAGGGGAGGGGGAGGGGGGCGTCCGGATCTCTGGGAGCTGGAATTACAGGCAGTTGTCTGTTGTTTGTTGTGAGCACTCACACTCAATATCAGGTCCTCTGGGAGAGCAGTCATTGCTCTGTCCTGGTCAGTTTCTGTGTCAAATTGAGAGACCTAGAGTAACCTGGGGAGAAGGAACCTCTAAGGAAGGATTGCCTCTGGTAGCCTAGCCTGTGGCCATGTCTGTGAGAGACTGTCTTGATTGCCAGTGAATGTGGGAGGGTCCAGCCCAGTGCGGCCACGTAGGCTTGTACAATAAAGCAATCTGAGCCGGGCAATGGTACCACACGCCTTTAATTCCAGCACTCTAGAGGCAGAGGCAGGCGAATCTCTGTCAGTTAAGTCTACAAGGCGAGTTCCAGGACAGCCAGGGCTCTTCTACAATGAAACCCTGTGTGTGTGGGTGCGGGAGGGGGTGGAGAGGAAGAAAGCTAAACTGAGCATGAACCAGGAGGAAACCCAGCAAGCAGCCCTCCTCCGTGGTTTCTGCTTCAGTTCCTGCCCTGAATTCCCTCAGTGATGGACTGTGACCTGGAAGTGTACACCAAAGAAACGCTCTCTTTCTCTCTCTCTCTCTCTCTCTCTCTCTCTCTCTCTCTCTCTCTCTCCTCTCTCTCTCTCTGTTGCTTTGGTCATGGTGTTTATGTCAGCAACATGAAGCCAACTAGAATACACTCTTGACAGCAGAACCCTCCCTTTCTCCAGCCTCATCCCTACTTGAGATGGTGTTGAATTGATCATGTTTTACATTTTCTCTTGTTTAAACATGTGGTAGATGTGTGCTATGTACGTGTGTGTGGCATGCGTGTACATGCATGCATCTTTTGCTCTATGTGTTGGGGGCACTGTGAGAAGATGTGTGTGTGCACGTGGGTTCTTGCCCATGAGGAGGTTTGGGGCTGATGGTGGGAATCATCCTAGATGCCTCTTCCTCATTATTCGGTGAAGCAGGGTCTCTTAATTAAACTCCCATCTTGTCATATTGTCTAGTGCATTAGCCAACCTTGTTCTGGGGAAACCCTGCCTCTGCGTTCCTAGGCTGGAATTACAGGCGGGCCCTTTTCGTCAAGATGGCGCCTAAAGCGAAGGACGCTCCTGCCCCTCCCAAAGCCGAAGCTAAAGCGAAGGCCTTGACAGCCAAGAAGGCAGTGCTGAAAGGCGTCCACAGCCACAAAAAGAAGAAGATCCGCACATCGTCCACCTTTCGGCGGCCCAAGACCCTGCGGCTACGAAGGCAGCCTAAAAACCCCCAGAAGAGCGCGCCCAGGAGGAACAAGCTTGACCACTATGCCATCATCAAATTCCCCCTGACCACCGAGTCAGCCATGAAGAAGATAGAAGATAACAACACACTTGTGTACATTGTGGACGTCAAGGCCAACAAGCACCAGATCAAACAGGCTGTGAAGAAACACTATGACATCGATGTGGCCAAAGTCAACACCCTCATAAGGCCCGACGGAGAGAAGAAGGCATATGTTCGGTTGGATCCTGATTATGATGTTCTGGATGTTGCCAACAAAATTGGAATCATCTAAACTGAGCCCAGCCGGCTAATTCTAAATATACACTTTTTCACCATAAAAAAAAAAAAAAGAATTACAGGTGGGACACCATGCTCACCTATCATTTATGTGGATACTGGAGATCTGAACTCTGGTCTTTAAACTTGGGAAAAGGGAAACAGTATGTCATCTCTCCAGCCCTACGGGTTGACTCTTAAAACACAGCCAATGGGCTAGAGAAATGGCTTAACCATTAAAGGCTAGGCTCACAACCAAACCAAACCAAACCAAACCAAAATAAAAACTCCAACCAAGATCCCAAGACAAAAAGTCTTGGCTACAGCTTGTGATGTATTGGAGAGAGCGTGGAACCTTTAAGAAGTAGGGCCTAGTGAAAGGAGGAAGGTCATTGTGAGTCTGTCCTTGAAGGAGATATTGGGGTGCAGGCCCTTCTTTCCTTTCTCTATCATCTTCATGACCACCAAGAGGTAGAGAGGTGTTTTTTTTTATCCCACCTGTTACCCCCATGATGTCCTGCATCCTGATAGGTATAAAAGCAACATGGCCACGCCCTCCATGGACTGAAACCTCTGAAACAGTTACTCAGAATAACCTTTCCCTTCTTTAAGATGACTTTCCAAGGCATTTGTCACAATGACGAAAACTCACTCACCTAGTGAAGTATAGTGGTCTTCAGGTGTTGGAACTGCGTGTATACTCAGTGTGTGTGTGTGTGGAAACCCTACCACCATTTAGATACCATCGCAAGCTAATTGATAATGTTTCATTTGGAATTTCCTCTCTCTCTCTCTCTCTCTCTCTCTCTCTCTCTCTCTCTCTCTCTCTCTTTCTTTCTTCTTCAAGACAGGGTTTCTCTGTGTATCTCTGGCTGTCCTGGAACTCACTCTGTAGACCACGCTGGCCTCAAACTCAAAGAGATCCTCCTGCTTCTGCCTCCCGATGCTGGGATTAAAGGTGTGCACCACCACTGCCCGGCTTCATTTGGAATTTATTTTCAGGCAATATTCTGAAGAAATTTTTTGTTTTGTTTTGCTTTTAAGTTTTGGTGTAACTCACTGCTGAAAACATCTAGGCTTGGAGTTTAGATATTACATTTTAATATCTCTTGAGGACTATTGAAATTTTTTTATTTTATCTCGTATTACTTTTACTAAGTTTTGCTTCCCAATCAGTTTTCCTGCTTTGTGTAAGTCACTGAATTTGTGCATCAGAGGTTCTTCTGCAGAACCTGTGGTGATAACATCTTTTGGTTTCTGGTGTGGAAATGTCAGCGTTCTTTTATGATCAGGCTAGTTACAGGCCTGTCAGATGTTGCTCCTTTCAAAGAGTCAACATTTGACTTCTTCATTTTCTGTTTTGTTCCATATAAACATCAAAGTTAAAAAACTTTAAGAGCTGTTTCAGCATTATTATAGATAAGGTGATTTTTGTGCCCCAATGCTAGGAAGTGGACCCAGATCCTTAAGCCCCCAGGGAAGAGACCTCCCCAGGGAAGGGACCCCCAGGAAAGAGATGCCCCCAGGGAAGAGACACCAGGGAAGAGACCCCCAGGGAAGAGATGCCCCCAGGGAAGAGCCCCCCCCCCGGGGAAGAGCTGTGCTACTGAAGTGATGTGCCATACCTTTGCTTTGTATGGTTCCTGATGTGCTGAGGTCTTGTGACTTCCTTGAGACATTGATTATTTAGGAGTATTTTGTTTAATTTAAAAATATTTGGGGTTTTCTATCCTATAAAACTGTTGGTAGGTTAGCTTAGTTGCTAGATATGGTGTTTGGTTTCAATCCTTTTCAATTTATTGAATCTTTCAGCTCAGCTGATGGTCAGTTGGGATGATTTCCTTAAGAAATGCGAGCTCTATAGTCAGAGTCTATAAACACTAGTTAAGTCACGACGGTCCCTATCAGTTATCCCATATCATCAGTTACTGGGAGAGTGGAGTCCCTAACAGTAGTTCGAGACACATCTGACCCCTCTGTAGGCTTTTGCTCCTCGTATAGTGGAATTTCGCTATGATAAGAACACACATTTGTGCTTACTATGTCTTCCTGATGAACTGACCCCTTTATCTTTATGAATCAGGATGAATAGGCAGGAATAAAACCCCAAGCCTTGGACATTCTTTATCTGATATTTGATACTAAGATTACAACCCTGGTTTTCAAAACAGAATTCTTTCTTTCATTTTACCCTTACTTAAAACAAAGATTGACTTTTATGTGTGGGTGCTTTGCCTGCATGGTGCCCAGGGAGACCAGAAGAGGGCGTTAGATCTCCTGAAACTGTTGGTTGAGCCACCATATGAGTTCTGGGAATGGAACCCCTGTCCTTTGCAAGAGCAGTCAGTGTTCTTAACTGCTGAGCCATCTCCCCCTCCCTGCCCTCACTTTTTAAGGACGTCAGCTGTGGAGGCTGTGGTTGGCCTTGGTTTGGCTTTTGCAGTAGCAAAAACATCTGCCCTTTAATCGTTCATCTGTGTGTCTCACTGTTACGGGTTGTTGCGCTCCTTGAATTTATTTTTTTGCTGCTTCTTCTAGATGAGAGGAATATGTTTTAGGGTTTCATTTCAATTTATTCATTTTAGTTCTTTCTTTTTTCATTTATGTACTTCTGTGTGTGTATGCGTGCGCATGCACACACATGTTTACTTGTATGTGCCCCCCGTGGTGTACGTGTGGAGGTCAGAGTGCCATTCACTTCTTCCTCCTCCTGCTCTCCACGCTGCAGGTGCAATGGTTTTTATTGATTGGTTTGGGAGCCCACTGACTCTTCTCTGATTCTGTTACAATTAACGGACCAATAGCGATGCAGCGTCATTAGCCACGCTCTGCAGTTCATCCAGACTTTATTAGCCCTCCTTCCCCATGTTGTCTTCCATTCAGCAATCTATCCTTCCCAGCCTTTATCTCTTTCCACCATCCCTTGTTTGTGGTGACTGCCACGCTTCTGAGGGTGTGGCCAAGCCTTACGCAGAATGTCCCTAGGCTGGGAAGGAAGCCCGCAGAGCTGAAGTGTGCCTGGCTCATCTTGACCTACTTCCAACATAAATGACTGCTTATGGGATGCCGCCATCATAAAGTGGCCCCTTTATCCACCTTCCCACTGAACCATCTGCAAAGTCATCACCATACACATGCCAAACTGATGGAGTGGGAGTCTGCTCCTTCAGCATGGATGTGTAGTTCTCATACACGTGGTGTGGCATTCTCTTGCAAGAAAGAGTTATTGTCCATCCATCCATCCATCCATCCATCCATCCATCCATCCATCCATCTATTTACCTACCTATCAATCATCTATCTATACATCTTATCTGTCTATCTATCCATCTATTTATCTCTTACTTACTATGGATTCATAGATATTTACTTTATAGTCTGAATTCAGTAATAATCTTTTATTGCTAAACAACCTCTTATTTATTATTTTAAAACCATTGCTGTATATTTTATAACTTCCTTGTGGGTCATTGACAGCCCTTCCAGTTGGTCTGTGACCTTTGATATATCCCCATCACTTCTTTTTCTCCTGAGTGCTTCCTCAGTTTCTGCCAGGCTCATCTGGAGCATTTCCTGCCCTAATCCTGGGAGTTCTTCTCCGAGGTGCTTTGGCTATTTTCTATGGAGGATGACTGTAGAAACCAGGATCTGGATGCAGACTTGAGTATTGATCCTAAGCTCTTTCATCTGACAAGGGGAGGCATGAATATGTGTGCGTAGGAAGCTGAAGATATGCACATGCTTACAAGTGTTTCTGTCTGCACCAACACCAGGCTGAGCATGAGTTGATACAAGTGTCATCAATTTTATTGCTTAGCCATAAATTTCCATCCCATTGTGAGAGTCTGGATCCTACTGTCTCCCATCCATTTCTTAGATTTTTGGTTGTGAGCCTTTAACGGCTGAGCCAATTCTCTAGCACTCTACCATCCATTTCTAATCCAGCTGTTTATGGATAGGAGCACCGATGTTATTAACCCATGCACCATGACTCAATGAGAAATGACCTCTGACTGAAGGACGCCATGTGGTTCCTGCGGCAGCATGCTTCCCACCCCTTCTCTTTACTGCATGCCTGTGGTAGAATAAAGTCTCTCACTGCAGTCCCATTCCTGTTTACAACTCTCTGACTTCCTAAATAAGTTTTTTTTTAAAATTTGGATATGTTAAACCTCTTTTTAAAAAATTTTTTATTTAGGTATGTGTGTCTGTGTGAATGCATATACACGTGTGAGTGCAGTACCTGCGGAAGCCAGAAGAAGGCGCTGGATCCTTGGGAGCTGGAGTTACAGGTGTTTGTGAAATGCCTACTATGGGTGCTGAGAACAGAGCTTGGATCCTCTCAAGAGCAGTGCGCCTTCCTAATGACTGAACCACCCCCCCAGCTGAGAAGTTTTGAATTTCAATCAAGGCTATTTGGTCAATGAATCCAATTTATCATGAATCCAGCTTACAGTGTTGTGTCCAAAAATTCATCCCTTGAATTTCTTTCTTCTAGAAGTTTGGCAGCTTTATATTTTGACTTATAATCCATTTTGAATTAGTTTTCGTGAAAGATGAGTTTTTTTTTTTTTTTTTTTTAGCTGATGCCTCCTTCTTCTCCTCTTCTTCATCCCTCCTCCAACTTCCTTTTCACCCCTCAAGACTTTGTCCTGGAACCCTGATTAGAGGTGGAAGGGATAAGGACACTAAAGAAATGAGAGACAGAAAAGATGGACTCAGGTGAGCTGTGCACACTCTGATGAAGTAGCACCAATTGCTATCACAACCCAAAACCCACAACTCCATGTGACTCTTAGGTGCAGTGCAGGCTGAGGAGCTGGTGAGTCTCTGTAGGGGAGCAGTCTCAGCTATCCACATCCAGAAAGAGGAACCTGCAGTTGCTAGCTGTTGCGCACACTGACCAATCCTGATAGGAACTTGTACTTGGACCAGAAGAGGGTTTTACATCCCTGAATTCGATTCATATATGGAAGGTTTTGCCAGCTTCCTATGGTTCCTTTGCTAATTTCCATGGGTCCTTTGCTAATTTCCCACGCATCCAAGCCGAACACCTTTAGATCCAGTACTTGCGTTCAAAGCCAGCCTGGTTTACAGAGTGAGTTCCAGAACAGCCAGGGATACACAGGGAAACTCTGTCTTGAAAGAAAAAAGCAAACAAAGAAGGAGAAAAAGAAGAATGCATTTGTCCTTGAACATATTTATTTGCATATATGTATAACCACAAGTTTGTAGAATTGGCTTTGTCAATTTTGTTGTGTCCCATATCATTGTCTTTAGATAACTCCCTCTTATCAGCTGTCCCACTATAAATGCCTGACTCTAGCTGCACCCACAGCCTTGCCTTCAGTGTGTTAAGCTTTTTGAACATTGTCAATCATTTAAAGAGCAAAGTGCTTTCTTGAAGATTTTGTTTCTACCTCTTTCATTATAATGCGACTGAAGATCTTTTCGTGAATAAGGCAGAATGTCCTCCTCTGGGAGCTGTCTGTGACCTTTATCAATTTTTAAAATTACATTGGGTTCTAGGCATGGTGCCTCACACCTGCTAACCCAAGACTTGGGAGATGAAGGCAGGAGGATCGGAGTTCAAGGTCCACCTCAGATACATAGTAAGTTCGAGGCCAGCCTCAGCTACAAGAAAGTCTGTCTCAACCTTTCCCATCCCTGGGAAAACGAAGCCCGTAAATGAGGTGGACTAAAGTCTCATGCATAGCCAACTCTTTATTCTGAGCATCAGACAAATTTTACTCTGAGGGTTAAGAGGAGTCACATGAGTCAAGCATGCAATCACGAGGGCAAACCACATGTGGCTGACAAGCCAAACTCAGCAGAAACGTGTCTTTCCTCAGAGGCACAGGAACAAATGACCACAGCCGGCTGTAATGAATCACCTGAAGCAAACTCACTCTTATGCTCTACGTCTGGGAGGGGCTCGAAAGCATAACCCAAGAAAAAATGCTGTCGTTTGAAGAAACTGAGGTCACGAGACTCTTGGCTTGGTTTCTTGTTTTCTCACAGGGACTTCGAAACCTCACACAACTCCATTCTTGGACACTGCTTTGACACTCCCCACCCCACTGGAGAAAAGATTTCTACAAGTCACACTGAGTTCTAGAAGGGCAAGGCCACTCACCTAACAGGTGTGCTAGCGGGGTTTAATCCCCAGGATTAAAGTTTGTTTAGAATAATTCATTTCTTTGTATTTTGTGTGCATTGGTGATTTGCCTGCCTGTATGTCTGTATGAGGGAGTCAGATCCCCTGGAACTGGAGTTACAGGCAGGTGTGAGGTGCTGGAAATTGAACTTTGGTTCTCTGGAAGAACAGCCAGCACACTTAACCACTGAGGAACCTCTCCAGTGCCCCCACTATTAAATTTTTAAAAAGAAGCTCGTCTTACAAATTCTTTGGCTTTGTTTGTGAACAAACAAATGTTAAGCCTTTATCTGCTTTTGCCATGTAGGTTCCATAATTTTCTTTGGGTTTTTGTTTATCTATATCTTGTCAAAAAAAAATCTAATATCCTTGAGCACAAGTTCTAAATATAAACGTCTCTGTCTTCCTGTCTGGTACATAGCCCAGGCTGGTCCCCTTCAGTCGCAGACTCTGGGCCTCTGCATACTCTTCTTGCATTCTTATTCTTTTTGTTGGTGGAGGATTTTTTTTTTTTTTGCTTGTTTTTTAGACAGGGACTCACTCTGCAGTCCAGGCTGGCCTGCAACTCCCGATTTAGCCTAGGCTGGCCTTGAATTTGAGGTCGCCTGCCTTCCCCAGCCTACCAAGGGCCTGAGGCTGTAGCTGCAATCCACCACACCCAGGTTTTCTCATCTTCAGTGCCGAAAATCACATCTGTGGTGTGTGTGTCTGCGTGTGGGCACACCTGAGCCCTAGCATGCCAAGTGGAGATCAGAGGACAACTCGTGGAAACCGGTTCTCTTCTCCCCTGTGGGGCCCAGGCATGGAATTTAGGTCATCAGGCTTAGTGGCAAGCACCTTTACCCCGAGCACTTCAATGGCCCTGACCTTTCTCTTCTTAATTTCACATATCTGGTAGGTAGGTGCCGGACAGTTGTCCTGTTGAGAGAAGAAGAAAAAAGCAAACACTTGGAAGATTTTGGAGTAATGTACTTACACTTGATTTGCTTAAACCAAATATAAGCTCTTGACCACTGGGCCAGCTGGGGCTCCTATCACAGACAGCAGAAGCTAACTCAAGTAAATTAAACCAACAACAAAATCAAACAAGTTAAAAACAAACAAACAAACAAAAAAACCCAACCCAACCCCCATACTAAACCATTTCCCTCTCCCGAATCACCCTCAAATTAGCAGCGTATGGAGTTTATACATTGATTCAGTCAGTGCAAGGGCTAGCTAGCAGTCAAACCCCAGCAAGCAGCACCAAAGGTGGTCCCCTCCGTTCGCTGCAGGGATCCTCTGCTTTCAACATGGAGACCGACACTTCCTCCTTCAGGCGCAAGAGGCCGCTGCAAGCCCCATGGCAACCTGCGCCACACAGAGAGAAATTCTTAGCCACCTTCCCTTCTCCCAGCCTTGCTCCAGATTTGAAGTCCCACTTACCAGGGGTACCTCATTGGCAGAGCTCGTGACTTGTGCTCGTACCCTCAGACCGGGGAAGCGTGTGAGAGCCTCAAGGTTCCCTGGGAGATGCCACATCTCTTATTAGGGCTGAAACAATGCAAGTTCCCTGGATGTTGGTGGGAATTTTCCAAATGTAGGCAGGTAATCAGAAAGTGGGCAGGCAGGAAAAACGGACGAGCGATTGAGATTGATGCCTTCTTCTCTCGTGTCCTGCTCAAGCTGTTTTTTTTTTTGGTTGTTGTTGTTTGTTTGTTTGTTTGTTTTTTATGTGATGTCCCCAGGTCTCTCATCCTGACCGGGTGCATATAACTCTTACTGCTTGGGTCAAGTGTGACACCAGAAAGCACTGTGCTAGCTAATAACACCTTCTATAAAGCACGCTTCAGATGAAGACTTTCAAACAACTCTAGATGCTACCTATATTTAAGGAGGAAAACAGTTCTCGGCCCCAAGCCACACAGCGGCATCCGATTGACAAGCCAGGTCTCCCAGCTCTTAGAGTCCCAAGGTTCCCAGGGGGCACTGCTGACAGGCTGCTGTCTTAACAGGCACTAGGTCATGTTCTGTGCCCCCTCCCCTTACCTCTCTCCCAGTGCTGGGAACTGAGGCTAAGGAAGGCCTGATGTTTGCTAGGCAAGTACTCTACCCATCCCCACTCCGTCCCCATTCTTCGTACATTCTGGTAGCATCCACTAAATAGAAGATTCTCCACTAATGCCCAGGAATTGGTCAGACGGAATAAAGCAAGAGCTGGTTCTGGAAGTTTCCCTCTTTCATGAGGTCTGAATCCAGGAATCATTTTCAGGTGGAATAGATCTATTCAGGGCCAGCTGTAGAAGAGGAACTTTGAATTTAGTAACTTCCTTTTATTAGGCCCTCACCTTTCCTATGTGTCAAACTGTTATCAAGATTCTTCCCAGTATTATTTAGCCATCCAGCTGATATTTTTCAACTCTGAAGACTAAAGGAGAGGACAACGATGAAGAGGAGGACACAATTCTTATCCTGGGGAATTTACATTCTAGTGGAGGAGGTGGATAATCATCAAATGTTAATTTGTGGCTCTGAAAAGAGTGGAGAAGGAAATGCCACGAGACGCTATAAAAAGCAGGTCTGACCTACTCAGGAGAGCCAGGGCAGCCTCTTTTGAAGACTTAGGGCTGGAGCTAGGCTATGAAGAAGGGGAGGAGTCAGGCCCAGAGGAGACTAGGTGAGTCCTGGTGGTGATGGCCTGGGGGAGTACTCAGGGATCAATGAAGTATATTTCGACGACAGCGACAGAGGGACAAGGGGCCCCGCACCTAGTCTGCGGACAGCCTCTCTGCCTGTGTTTGAGGGAGTGCGACGTGGCTGGAAGGATGTAGCAAACTTCAGCCTTTCAAGTCCCACCTGGGAATGACGTTGCCTGGGTGCAAAACTAAAATAGACGGCTCCTCCCCCTTTCCCAGCAGTCTCTGCAGCGCTCCCAATCCCTCCCCCTCCAGTGTGACCGGCCGAGCCGGCCCTCTCTAGGTCTCTAGTAGTTTCCGCGGTGCTGACGCACGCTTGCGCACACAACCCAGCCTGGCGCGTCGCACGCAGCAGCCGCGAGCCGGGCTGCGGGTGCCAGGCGGTTCCCCGCGGGGGGCAGGGGCGGGACTCTCGGCAGAGGAGGTGCGGTCCCAGCTGGGTCAGGTTGGGGACCTCAGATCGGGCTGCTGGAGTCTGGGGGTTCGGGTAGGGCTCTCCAGGCCTGCGGCGAAATAACCCCGGGCACGGGCCTACGGGACCCGATAAGGCTGTAAAGGAGCCTAATCATCGGCTGCAGGCGCGGCTTCCACCTCGCAGCGCCTTCTGCATCTCCCCCGCCCCGCACCGGGGGTTGCAAGCGCAGGGAACTGCGGTGCTTCACTCGGCCTGATCCCTTCTCTCCCGCAGCCCGGAGGAGGGCCGCCTGACGGCTGAGTTGCCATGGCATCCTACTACGAGATTCTAGACGTACCGCCGAGTGCGTCTGCTGATGACATCAAGAAGGCGTAAGTGCCTCTACTGTGCTGCAGACAGCCTCTGTCTCTTCTTCCCCACTACCCCCGCCACTCACCCTCAGCGCCAGGGGCCCTTTCGAGGGCTGCCTGGAGGGAGGGAGGGGACCCTTGGGAAATTACGAGGACCACGGCCAGGGAGGGAAGAAGTGCTGTCTGTCTCAGAGTCCGCTGTACACACCCACCAGATACCCCTCTCCTCCAGCTCCTCCATGTGGGCATGCTCAGGTTGCAGTGCTAAAATGCCGGGGCTCTGTGTCCCCACACTCTGTGGCTCTAGATAGCTCTATCCAATGAGCTCCAAGGGAGGGCTTTGGGTGGGGACATTCTTCTGGCACCCTTACTCTCGGCTCACATCCCTGGCACAGAGCTGGGAGAGAACCCCCTGTAAACGTGGCTGCAGTCCCGGGGCGGTCTTGGATCAGAGCAGTGAAAGGGTGGGTGGACTAAGAGAGTGTGGTTCAGTTGCCTAGTGGGAAGAACCCACGTCAGTTCCCTGACTCTCCAGCTCCACTCACTTCTCCTGCAGGTACCGGAAGAAGGCTCTGCAGTGGCACCCGGACAAGAACCCAGATAATAAGGAGTTTGCTGAGAAAAAATTTAAGGAGGTGGCCGAGGCCTATGAAGTACTATCTGACAGTAAGGCTTAGGGTCCGCCCCACCCCCTTTCCGATCATGTGCATCTCACTCCTTCCTAAAGTCAAGCCTCCATCACCCTTCTCTTCCCTGCTTTTCTCTAAGATAGCATTTAAGTGCCTCCTCCGACATGGCAAGTTCTGTCTGTCTCCCAGGGTCTGGAAAGCAGTCTGGGTCTTGACCAGGGAAGGGCACAGGGTTTCCTGCTAAGCAGGCTTATCTCCCCCACTTTATAGGCAGGTAAACTGAGGCTGAGAGAGGTGAAATAATTTGTTCATGTCTTGATCTAGAATATGAGTCCAGGTCTGACAGGTGGATTTTTTTCTCTTCTGTGCTGTAGGTTGTACTTGGAACATTGTACATGCTAGGCAAGTGTTCTACTGTTTAAACACAATCCTAGCTCTGTTTTTCTTTCAGAAAATACTCTGACTAGACATGGCTATAATTCCAGTACTTAGGATCTTGAGTTCAATGGCTTATATATATTATTTATTTATTAATAAATAATGAATTATATATATATAAATTAAATATATAGAAATCCTGTCTCAATAAGGGATAAACCTCAAAACAACAGCAAACAGCAGGCTGAGGATGTAACTTTGTTGGCAGAGTGCTTTGGTAACATGCACAAGGGCCTGGATTCGATCCCTGGCCCCACATAAGCCAGGCATGGTGGTGCCTGCCTGTAATCCTGGCAATGGGATGATCAAAGTTCAAGGCCTTCTTCGGCCATCTCTCAAATTCAAGACCAGCCTGGGCTACATGAACAGTGTCTTTTTAAACAAACTGTATTTCTTAGCAGTGGGTGGAGGCTCACGCCTGTAATCTCAGCACTTAGGAGGCTGAGGGAGGATGATAGCCAAGAGTTTGAAGATACTGGATACTGAGTAAGACCTGTCTCTAAACAACAAAACCAAATCTCCGAAGGATCCCAGAAAATATCCACTAAACTTAGTGTGTCAGGTATTTTGGGGTACTAGGGAGGCAGTGGGGGGAAAGCAGGCCCTGACCTCATGTGGGTCTATCACATTCTGATCCAAGAAGACTGGCAATAACCAGGTAAATGCAAAGACAGGTTATACACTGGAAAGAGCCTTCCAACCGAGAGCAACTGTACTGGGGAGGGCGGCCCGGGTTCCCTCTGTGGAAGTGGCTGGATCAGGCTAAGCCTGTTGGTACAATATGGTAGTAATTAGTGGACATCCATTTACTTACTTGTGTGGAGCCCCTCAGCAAACCCAGGGTATTGTTCCTGCTAGACAGGTCTCCACCACTGAGCTCTACCTCAGCCCCTGGCTTACACTTACTGAGTTATGTGTTGGGCACTATGTTAGGAAGTTTTGGTGATTTATCTCATTTAGTTCTCTCGCTGGCCTAGAGGAGGTACTGTCCCTGGCAGTAGGACCCGGGTCTCTCCCTGGTGCATGAGCTTGCTTATTGGAGCCCATTCCCTATGTTGGGATGCCGTGCTCTGCAGTGGGAGGGGCTTGGTTCTGCCCCAACTTAATGTGCCAGACTTTGTTGACTCCCCATGGGAGCCCATACCTGTTGGGAGGAGTGGATGGTTGGGTGGGCTGGGGGGAGGTGGGGGATGGGAGGATGGGTGGGGGGGGACAGAATTGTGAATTGGAATGTAAAATGAAATTTTTTAAAAAGTAGGTGCTATTAGCGTGTGTTGTATAGTCAGGCAGCTTATCCTAGCCCGGGAGGGGAGCTAACTACCCTAACGGGAGGAATGACCAGGTCTCTTCTTCCAGAGCACAAACGGGAGATCTATGACCGCTATGGCCGGGAAGGGCTGACGGGGGCAGGTAGGTGAAGTGGTGGGGTGCCAGGACGAAAGTGGGCTAAGGAGGGAGGGGCAGGCAAATTCTTGCAGAGCATGTTCTTTCTAAGGTTCCCAGCCATGCCTTTGGCGGGGGGACCCCGGCTCAGAGCCAAATTACCCTCTAAGCCCCTTCCTCATCTCTTCCAGGAACTGTTCCCTCTCAACCAGAAACTGGTGGGATGGGACCTGGCTTCACATTCACTTTCCGTAGCCCGGAGGAAGTCTTCCGGGAGTTCTTCGGGAGCGGAGACCCCTTCTCGGAGCTCTTTGGTATGTCGGCGGCGGGATAGTTCAACTCCTCCTCCTCTGGCCTGCTGTCCGTCCTCTCGGGATCTCTCAGGCTAGAGGCTTGGATGGAACTGGAATTTCACAGCAGATGATGAGGTTGTGTGGGCGTGAGTCCAGCGAAAGCTGGGACAGAGCCTCACACATGCCAGGACTCACGTGACACACCAGTGACACTTCACAGACTGGCCTTATTAAATGACAACAAGAACACATTGTTAAACCTCCACGGGAGCCGCCAGGGGAACAAGACTCCAAGCGTCACGTGACAGCTGTAGCAGCGTTACACATAACAACAGACACCAGTTTTTAATGACTAATATATTTCAAGAAGCCTGCGTCCCCTAAACCTCGTAAATCCTGAGAGGTGAGGGGTTTTAATTCCCACGAGACACTTGCATATCAGCTTAGAATCCCACCTGGGTGACCAGGAAGGAGCTCAGTGGCAGATGCCTGTCTAGCACGGGCAAGGTGCTGATCTCAGTGTTCAACACCACAAAACGAAACACACACACAAATCTTAATCACCAGATTTGGTGATTATGAGACTCTTTTGACAAGCCTGGTTACACATGTCTGTAAAAAACAGCACTCGAGAGCCGGACGTAGTGGAGCACACATCTAATCCCCCAACCTGGAAGGTGGAAGCCCGGGGTGAAGCAGTCAAGGCCATCCTTATCTATCTATTAAGTTTGAGGCTAGCCTGAGCTACTGAGACCCCTTTCCAAAACAGTTTTAAAAATTTGTAAATTTGCACCCACCAGAACCGGAAAAAAAAAAATCAGAAGTGCACGTGGTTGCTTATCGTCTTGATTTCTAGGTTTTAAAACATTAGCCACATGGTTTTGGGGGGAATCTCCTCAACAGCGGCTAATTTCCCTCTTGCAGATGACTTGGGCCCCTTCCCAGAGCTTCAGAACCGGGGTTCCCGACCCACTGGTCCTTTCTTTGCCTTCTCTTCCTCCTCTCCTGGCCACTCTGGTAAGCACTGTTGCTTTCCGTTTTTGCAAATCGTGAGTCCTGGAGTCCCCGAAATTGGCTTTGCTTTTGCTAGTGGGGGCAGCCCCTGGCTTTTGCTAGCGGGGGCAGGTCTGAGTGAAGCCCCCAAAGCCCCTGGCTTTTGGTGATGGCAATAAGTAGTCAGGAACCTCCCTCTCATGGCCTCACCTTTGCCTCTTTGTCCCAACTCCAGATTTCTCCTCCTCATCTTTCTCCTTCAGCCCTGGGGCTGGTGCTTTTCGTTCTGTTTCAACATCCACTACCTTTGTCCAAGGACGCCGCATCACCACGCGTAGGTGAGCGCTCCTTCTGGGGCCGAACAGGTGGAGATTCTGGGGGTGAGGAGTAAAAGCAAGTGCTGTGTGAACACGGAATCTGCCCTGATGGCTGTAACTGTCAGAGCCTGGACCAGTCTCCGCTCGCTGACTGTGTCGCCTTCCACAGAATCATGGAGAACGGGCAGGAACGGGTAGAAGTAGAAGAGGATGGACAGCTGAAGTCAGTTTCCATCAATGGTGAGTGGGGTTCTGGCAGGAAGCCTTAGACCCATGTGGCTCCTACCTCCCTTGGAGAGGGGCCAGGGGGAAAAGAGTCTCAGATGGCTAGCTAATTACCATCGTGATTAGAGGGATGCCTTCTGTTTGCAAGGCTCTTGACTCTGTGAGTGACACTGGGCCTTGAACCCAGGCATGCTGGGCAAACTCTATGCCACTGAGTTAGAGGCTCTGCTCATATAGAGTGCCACTGTGGGGGTTTCCCTCTCTTTCCCTTTCTTTTCTTTCTGTCTTCCTATCTCTTTCCCTCTAATCTATGTGTGTTTGTGTGTGTGTGTGTGTGTGTGTGTGAGAGAGAGAGAGAGAGAGAGAGAGAGAGAGAGAGAGAGAGAGAGACACTCTGTGCATATGCCTATGAGTGCATCTGTGGAGGCCAAAGGTCAAGGTCTGCTATCTTCCTCTATTTTGTTTTTAAAATTTATATATATTATACACATACACACACCACACACACACACACACACACATATACTAATTAGGTGTAGTTGTGTGCATATATGTATTTGTGTCTGTGCAGGTGCTCACAGGTCCAAGGCATCTCCAGGTCCTCTTGGAGATAGAGTTACAGGCAGTTGTGACCCTCCTGATGTGGGTGCTGGGAACTGAACTTTGGTCCTCTCTCTCCAGCCCCAATTTTTTATTTATTTTTTGAGAACGACATACAAGCATACAAAGTATTTTGACCATACTCATACCCCGCCTCATCCTCCTACTCCTTCTAGGTCCCACCTGCCATGTCATGTCCTCTTTTTCCCCCTCCCTCATTTTTTGAGACAGAGTCTCTCCCTGAACTTGGAGCTCACTGATTCCACTTGATTGGCTGGCCAGTGAGCCCCAGGGAATCCTCCTGCCTCTGCTCTTCCTGCCCTGGAATTACACATGTGCACTGCCACACCCAGCTTTTTCCTCGGATGTTGGGGATTTGAACTCAGGTCCTCACACTTGCACAACAAGCACTGAGCCAGCTGAGCCATCTCCCCAGTCCTGCATTCTTAACACAAAAAGTAAAACAGCATAGGTCGTATTTGTCCGGTTTTTATTTGAGGGGCCTGAGCCGAAGCTTGTTTAAATGACCCTCACTTGTAAGTAACCTCTAGCTCAAGACTACTGCCTACCATACAGAAAGGATAAATTAAGCCAAGAATCAAGATCAGGCATAGGGTGTGTGTGTGGGGGGGGGTGCGAATGTAGGTGTGTGGTGTGTACAGGCACTGGAGTAGAAGGCAGAGCCTTGTACGTGCTGGGTTACAGCACCAGCCCAGGACCAAACTCGGGATTCCGAAAGTGGAGCTCTTTCCCCAAGGACTGTAGCTGTGGCTAGCTACTTCCCTGCCAGCGCTGAGCACGGTGACAAGCAATTGACATGGGTTAGTCCCTGGGACAGTTTGCATGTGTAGTCAATCGAGGCTGCATACTCTGCCTGAGGTGACAGAGCCACAACCCGGGATGCTGAATAACCTTGTAACCTAACGTATGTGTGTTAGTTCCAGAGAGGGGCTCTGTGAAGGGGTCCAGCATGACCACCAGCTTGGGTCTGGGACCTGATGGTGGCTGTGACTCTCGCAGGTGTCCCAGATGATCTGGCACTAGGCTTGGAGCTGAGCCGCCGTGAGCAGCAACCTTCAGGCGCCTCCAGGCTGGGGGGCACACAGGTCCGGCCGACCGCTGTTTCCCGTCCCACTGACAGCGACCTTTCTGAGGATGAGGACCTGCAGCTTGCCATGGCCTACAGCCTATCAGAGATGGAAGCAGCTGGGCAGAAGCCAGCAGGTGGGCGGGGGGCACAGCCAGGATGGCAGGGCCAGTCCAGGGCCCAGCACCAAGACCCTGATATGGGAGGCACACATAAGGGGACGAGGGGCGAGGCAACCAAACCCAGCCCTTCAGAGGAGAAGGCCTCTCGATGCCTCATTCTCTGAGAACCAGGCTGAGCCTCACCTGATTCAGGGTCTAACCCAGAGTCCAGCTCACTGTGGGGAGTCCAAAATTGAGTGTGGCCTGAGCTACAGGATCCCAAACTCTGTCCTTCCACAAATTTCCCTCCCAGGCCCATCACCCTACAGTGTGGACCAGGGATTTGTTATGCTCTGTTTGGGGCTGATAAATCCCTGGGTAAAGCCCAGGATTGGGGGTACCGGAGCCATGAAAGGGCCTGTGGAGCCCAGAGGCACTGGCTGGATCCGGCCCTGCTGAGGGCATTAGTGGTTTGGGGTTGGGTCTTTTGTGCCCCAGTCTTCTGCCGCCATCTGTGTTGCTGATGCTATCGAGGAAGGAGGCCTTGGCCTGGAATGCCCTGAGCTCAGGTTGGCAGCTCCCCTGGGGAGCAGTGCAGGCCGAGCAAGCGGAGCCTCTGCTGTCCATCCCCAGCTGCAGGCCTCCTGGTCTCTGTGCAGAACTGAGTTCTCACCTGTCATCGTCTCTGTTTCCCCTCTGGTGCTGCTCTCCTCCCGCTCTGCACTCCGCAACTCCCTGTGGCTGCATCGCTTGCTTTCACTGCTGCTTGGCTAGGACTCCCTCCTCCTCCTCCTCCTCCTCCTCCTCTCTGAAGCCTCAGTGTGCCCAAGGAAGATGCTGGGGCCAGTGAGGCCGTGAGATCTTCTGGGGAGGCTAGCTAGGTGGGGTGGAAGCCTCTCAGCCCTCCAGAGTCTCAACCAGAGTCAACTCCTCTTCCCTTCTCCTTGCGGCCTCAGCCTGCCCTGGCCACAGGACTAGGCAGAGGTGAGGCTGGCTGTCCCTGGAGAGGTGGGATAGGGCCAGGGTAACCCAGTGGGAGGCCTAGGTGGGGGACTATATCCCTGCTACCTGTCCATCACGCATTAGAACACAGGGCTTGGCCTAGGTGTGCATGCTCGGCTCCACCCCCCCCATCTGCTTGCAGCTGACCCCTCTCTCCTGTCACCCACCCCTGCTCTCTCCCCAGATGTGTTCTGAGCTGGATACCCTGGATACAGAGCTGCTGCAGTTCCACCAGGACAGCGCCCTCCCCAGTGTGCTAGGAGGGAACACTACATCCCCCTGCCCCACTTATGCTGAGTGTAGGGCTGGGGCCTGGGGGTGGGTGGGGACAGAGTGGGAGGCACCCATAGTCTTCCTAGCCTCTGAACACTCTCCCCTGGGTGCTTAGTGCTATCTTTTGCGGATTACAAGTCCCAGAGTGCAATGCACCCTGGCCTCCTTAGCTCTTATCCCACGGGAAGTGGTGCTTCTTGGGATATGTAGTTCTAGCCCTGGCCAGCCTGCCAATCTGAATGGGGAGATCTCATCTTCCATCTTGTCCCTGGAAGGGGTGGTGAGAATTGTGGATGAAGGAGAAAAGACCAGAACCATAGTTCTGATACTTCTTGCTAGACCCAGGTTAGAGTGAGCACATCCAAGTCCTGTAGCCTCTGGAAGGTTGTTTCCATTGGGCAACCTGGGGTTCCAGGACTAAGCTAGTGGGACGGTGGCCTGAGTAGGTGTGGTGTGGTCCTGGAAGGCTGATGGCTGTGGCTGGCAGAGCGTGGGAGAGGAGGCTGTCTTGGCTGGAGTGTGTATGGCAAAGACTGGCATGCAGAGGAAGTGTTGGACATACTGCTTGAATGGCTTTCTTTGACCTCTGACCTTGCTGCCCATTCTTTCTTATCATCATTCATCCCCCATGAGCCACCTGTCCTCCTGCCCGGGGAGTCCACGGTCAGTGAGGGGATTGGTGGAACAGGCTGTGGCCAGCCCCTGTAACGCTGAGCCTCTGAGGCCTGTCAAAGCCAGATGAACTGAGCTCAGACTCAGGGAAAAAAGGAAGTTAATAAAGCTGAATTTTAAGAGCTTAGTGCCCTGCGTGCCTCCTTCTCAAGACTGCCTAAGAGGGCCCCCCTGGGACGATGAGACCTTCAGAACTCATGCCCTTCCCCTGTGCCAAACAGCTGGAGGGACAAGCCTTGATCGGGTGGTCCTCCCCGAGTGTGGTGTGTGTCGTCACTTCCAGGGTCCCACAACTAGCTTGACCCTGAAGTTCCCTCTGGTAAGGGGACCCAGTTCCCAGTTCTCTGCAGTACAGCAAGGCCCAGGCTGAGTTAAGACTTGAATTGAAAGCATGGGGACTCACAAAGAACAGATAGATGGTGATACCTGATTGGTGTGTGTGTGTGTGTGTGTGTGTGTTTTCAAGACAGTTTCTCCGTGTAGCTCAAAATCATGGGGATCCACCTGTCTTTGCTTCCCGAGTGCTAGGGTTAAAGGTGTGACCACCAGTGACAACCCCTGGTGATTTTAAACAGCACCTGAGGGCTCTAGACTCAGCCCCTCCAGGGGTGTGAACCAGGAGCATGTGGAATGCCATCCTACTCAGTGCCCAGGCCCAGGGATGAAGGAACCAGCCACAGAACCAGCACCTCTATGCTTTTCTACAAGAGGATATGGCCCTGCAAATTACCGGCAGCTTCATCTTCAATGGGCCAAAGGGCCTCGCCGACTTCTCAAAGCTAAAACAGCAGCCTCCCCGCCCAAGCCCCCATCCTGAGCCTCTGCTGGGACATGCAGAATGATGCTTTGCCCACTTGGAGCCTTTGCCATGTAGGACACCGGAGCTGAGCCCCAGCAGAGCACAGACGCCGGGGTGAGGTTGTTTCTTAGCTCCAGCATTCAGAATCCACCGTGTTTTTATGTGAACTCCAGCATGAGCGAGTGGCCCCAGGCCCCAGGCCCAGCTCAGCTCTTTTTTGTGTCTGGAATCACTGTCTGAGGTTTCTTATGACATACAGGTGAGGGCTCCTGGGGTGGAGAGGGGGCACAAGGTTCACCCCTAAAGGTAATGGGCAGAGAGGAGGATAAGGTGAAAGAGAAAAAGTGTCCATCTCCCCCAGGGGGACTTGCCCCACCACCGCACTGGCAGAGTTGGCTGTGATAGCTATCATCTGAGATGTGGCAGGCAGTAGGTAGAAGGTCCCCACAGCCCTGCTTGACAAAAATGTCATTCCTGAGGCTGAAGGCATGAGGTAGCATTCTAAGAACAGGGAGGAAAGACTAGATGAAGGCCCAGCTGACCAAGGTTTGAATCCTGACTCCACCACGTCAAGTTTCATGGCTTGGGCTAGGACCACACTGTATTCTTTCTATAGGAGGTGTCAGTGGTCATTGCAACCCACTAGCCACCTAGAAGCCATGTTATCAGGCACTTCTCAAACCAAGGACAGTTATGGCACCTCTGCAGCCAGTGTCTCCAGGGAGACAGCCCAGGCTGACGCTACAGCTGGAGCCTGGAAGCTCAGCAGACAGAACGGCAAAGGGGTCCACGTTGCAGCCGCAAAGACAACACACTAACTTTATTCACGTTGATACAAAAGTAGATTTTTCTAGAAATGTTCTCTTGTGCTAGAGGGAGAAGACTGAGCAGGGTCAAGGTGGCAAGCCAGTGGTAGCAGGGCTGGGGAGCTGGGGCCTTCTCATCCTGCTCTGTCTATACACTGCAGGCTGATGGGAGTGGGGGACATCCAGACATGGGGACGGGGAGACAGAGACTCAGGTAGGATGGGGCTCGGGCACCCTTGCTGGTGTCCACTCCTCCCCTGCCTGCTGTCTGTCTCCCATGGACTGCCTTGGTTCTAGCATGAAAGAATCTGGGTAGATCTGCCCCTCCGCACCCCACTTCCTTCCACACTGGGCTGGGAAGGGCTACCGTGCCCAAGATGGACCAAGATGGCAGGTGGGCAGACTGAAGAGTAGGTACACAAATGCTCACACAGGCAGGAGGGGCAGAGACCAGGATGCCCACTGAGGTGCCCAGGGGGCTCACTGGGGCAGGGCCTTGAGGATGGCATTCACCTCCTCTGCCACGGCTGTCAGCGCAAACTCAAACTGGTCCTGTGCAAGGCCAGTGGCAGAAGGTCAGGAGAAACCTAGCCTCTGAGTCTGCCCGAGGGGACATGGCAGGGGTGGAGGGTGCTGGGAATTTGGAAGGGAGGAGGCTTCTTGGGGGATGCAGGAGGGGCAGGCTATTGCTGGTTTCTTCATGGTGGCCATGAAGAGAATGCTTGGGAAGGGAAACGACTAGGGAAAGACAGGGAGGTACTGTCACCTTAGAGCGGACAAGGCCAGGCCGCTGGTCACGGACATGCTCCAGGGTGGCAGCAATGTCGATCTCCTTCACTCCTGGGGACAGGGTGGAGTAGGCGGGGCTTAAAGGCGTGTCCAGGGGAGAACAAACCCCATAAAGCCGGGCATCTTTGGCAAATCTGAGAGATGTGACCACATGCTCCCTAGTGGGGTCTCAGACCCACGGGGTCCTGGGGAGCCATGAGGGACCAGGGGCTGCGGGTGCTGTGGGAACAGACCTTACCTTTGGCCATGCGATTCAGTACCATGTCAATAAGGATGTAGGTGCCTGTCCTCCCTGCACCGTCACTGAAATAGGAGTTGGTGACAGACAGGCTTAGCTCTGACAGGGCAGGAAGGGAGCAGACATGGGGGTTGGAGTGAGGACATTGGTTGATTATGAGAGTTGGCCCGGGAAGAGCATTAGTAAGCCATGGTGAGTGGCAGATATGTGGACAACTGGAAAGTACAACCATGGCTCAGTTTTTAGTGGAGGCAGCAGGGCAGGATGGGAATGGCCCTTTCCAGTCTGGGGGTTAGGCTTTTGTTCAGCCAGCTCTCCACGGAAAGGGCCAAAGAGTAAACATTTCCAGTGCTGTGGGCTGACATTCGTGTGTGCATGTGTGTGTGTGTGTGTGTGTGTGTGTGTGTGTATGTGTGTGTGTGTGTATGCACGCACCTGGCAGGGCCCACCCACCTGCAGTGCACGATGATGGGGCAGGACCGCCCTCTGTAGCACTTGTTCACCTTCCTGCAATGAGAAGTGAAGATCAGAAAAGCCAGCCAGGAGGAGGATGCGCTAATCACACACCAGCGTGCGCTCACAGGCTGCCTTTCTCCCTCTGCGGCGGCCTTGTGAGAGGGTGAGAGCTGCTGTGGATGGTGCTGAGCTTGCTTTGTCACTCAGAAGCCATGTGC
Organism: Chionomys nivalis; assembly: GCF_950005125.1. Classification (NCBI taxonomy): domain Eukaryota; kingdom Metazoa; phylum Chordata; class Mammalia; order Rodentia; family Cricetidae; genus Chionomys; species Chionomys nivalis. The sequence continues at coordinate 121,148,110 of NC_080087.1, read as the reverse complement.
TCAAACTGCGAACCTGTAATAGCTATTTAACCTTTCAGTTCTCAGCTACAAAATGGGAGATGAGAGATAACAATGGGAACCGTTTTTTTTTTTGTTTTTTTTTTTTTTTTTGGTCCAGTTTTTCAACACATGGTTTCCCTGTGTAGCCCTGGCTGTCCTGGAACTCACTTTATAGACCAGGCTAGCTTCAAACTCAGAGATCCACCTACCTCTGCCTCCCAAGTGCTGGGATTAACGACACAAGCCACCACTGCCTGGCTTTTTTAGGATTCTTACAAAATGCCATGAGATAGATAACCTACATAAAGAACTCGTGTACCAGGCTGGAGAGATGGCTCAGAGGTTAAGAGCGCTGGCTGCTCTTCCAGAGGTCCTGAGTTCAATTCCCAGCAACCACATGGTGGCTCACAACCATCTGTACTGAGATCTGGCGCCCTCCTCTGGCATGCGGGCATACATGGAGGCAGAATGTTGTATACATAATAAATAAATAAATCTTTAAAAAAAAAAAGAACTCGTGTACCAAGGCTCACTCCACGAGTGGTAGTTAGTGAGGTGGAGGAATGTCAACAAGTGGTTCTGGGAACTTTCAAGTCAGCTCTGCTCACTCCACAATTACTTTGTTCTACCTGTCACATGCCAGCTGAATTTATATGGTTCTTGTGTAAACCTCAGGTACTGTTTAGCTTACCTGTATGGCCTTAAAAAGATTTATGCAGTGACCCTACAGTGACTCTGTTGGGGACTTTGCTAGCTTATTTTTTTGTAGATATGGGGGTCAAACCAAGGCCTCACTCATACTCTATCCCTGAACCTAAACAAAACTTGCATTATTATTAATAATAAATAACAATAAAAATTATTCAGTGATAAGGATTTTTTGTGTGCTAAGAAAGTTCTCAACCACTGAGTTACATCCCTAACCCTTTTTCTTTCTTTTATTTATGAGACAAGGTCTCCCTAAGATGCCGGGACTGGCCTTGAACTTGCAGATCTCCTGCCTCAGCCTCCTGCACAGCTGGGATTACAGGTGTGTGCTATCTCACCTGGCCTCCTGCACAACTGGGATTACAGGTGTAGGCCATCTCACCTGACCTCCTGCACAGCTGGGGTTACAGGTGTGTGCCATCTCACCTAGCCTCCTGCACAGCTGGAGTTACAGGTGTGTGCCATCTCACCTGACCCCCTGCACAGCTGGGATCTTTTTCTAAATTCCTGCCCCAGTTCTCCAAGCAGCCTTTGGCATATAGTCCCTTTTCAGACCTGTCTGCCTGTTTCTTCTGTCTAGGTAGTTGCCACACCTGCTAATGACCAGCTTTGTGGCTTTTCAACTGAAGAATATCAGCAGAGAACGGAGGGGATAGTGATAGGAAAGAAAGAAAGGAAGAGAGAAATAAAAACCAGGCAAAAAGACGGGAAGAAAGATGAGGAAGAAAGACAGATGAGAGAGAAAGGGCAAGTGAGCACAGAGCTGAGGGCCAGAAGGACAAGGCAAGAGACAGGAGGGAGGAATCAAAGCAGGAGTCGGCGGGAGAAGGGAACCAGAAATGGGGACCCCAGTCTCCAGGGAAGCCCGCAAAGGAGTCAGTTGGTGGAGAGGCTCTGGGAGAAAGTGGGTGTGAGAAGCGCACCAGGCTGGGGCGGCATGGCCAGTACTGTTTTGGGGATAAAGGCTAGTGAAAGGGACATAGGTTAGGGCGAGGCTGCAGGTCAGACCAGGGACCCCAGGAAGATCCGGGTGGCGCTGGCAGCCTGCTCACCTGCGGAAGTCCAGCAGCGGTCGGGTAGAGGCCGGAGTGCCCTCTGCCGGCCAACTGAGGAAGTGGAACTGAGTGAGCGTGCGCGTCTCCTGGGTCTGCACGTTCTTAAGGTAGAAGCTCCGCACCAGGAAGTCCTCGCACCAGATGTGCTCTGACACCAGGTTCACCTGCCATGTACCCAACCGGTCTGAGCGCGCTGTATGCGCTCCTCTCCCGGCCCCACCCTTCTGCCTCCCAAACAGTCCAAATGCTAAATCCTTCAGGATGTTGAAGGCGGTCTTAATTTCAGTCTTTGGCTCTGAGCTTTATCAAAGTCCCTACAAATGTCTTTTGATGCTAGACAGAACACACAAATATTCATGCATGTATGATATGTGTGTATGTGTGTATGCATCTATACACACATTTGTATACAAAATACTAGAGCGCCATCCATCTTCCCCACTTTCATTGTCCCCTTACTGTGGGGGTCCTGCTGACCTCATAGACGTGGTAGAGGGAGGATCCTTCGTCTGGCCAGTATCGATCGCACTGTTTGACACCGTCCTCCACTAATGGGGTCAGCATGACAATGACGGTGCAGCCACTCTCCCACACCATCTAAGGACAGAGACCCGGGTAAGCCGCCCTCTAGCCTCCCTGGCTCTGGTTGCCCCAAGGGCTTCTGGTTCCTAGGAAATCCCCCTCCAAGGATGCACCTGCCAGAAGTCCGCGATGGTATGGGACAGCGGTCCCTGTGTGGCTATGTAGGCTGGCATCCGAGGGTCATGCTCGATCTGAGAATATGGAGGATATATCATGAGCCAGAATAGGAAGGGCCAGCTTGGAGGGAAGGTGGATCAGGAGTGGCCCAGGGTCTGGGGAAGGCTGAGAAGTCTCTATTTTAATGCGAAGATCCAGGCTCTACAATTACCACAGAGCTCCAGTAAAGAGGGGCACCGCAGACGGAACAAGGTGAGGGTGGAAGTCAGAGCCACTTACAATGGGGCTGGCATTGATGTAATCACTCCGAGAAGGACTGCTCTCCACTTTCAGTTTGATGCGGGCGTGGTCATCTGCGCAGAACCCCCAAACGGCCTCCTAGCACCAGGCGTCTGCCACTCAGCCTGGACCAGGAGCCCCGCCCCCTCCCCACAGCCCCGAATTGCTCTTGGGGGTGGGGGCAGGCTAGCCCGCTGCTCACTTACAAGGCAGGAAGTCAGGATGGCGGTTCTTCTTGATGTTGCCCTCACCCTGGGCGGTGGCACAGGTGTTTGGCTCTGCCTGGTAGGCACACAGGGCCTGCCACTCCTTGGCCAACCGGTCGCGGTTCCGAAGATGATCCTCCATGTATGCCTGTAGGGGTACCACCACCTGGCTCTGGCCCACACTGCTCATCCTGTCTCTCCTGCCAGCCTGTCCCCTCCCCACTTTGGGCCTGGGTCCATTCCTGACCAGAATCATGTGTCCCGTGGAGATGTCCATGTTGGCCTGGGCAGGCTCCTCACACCAAGATGGGGTGCTGCTGTGGGAACTGGGGCTGGCCTGGGCTGCATCACTGAACTGGGAGGACACACTGCTCACCCTAGAAGGCTCTGGCTGACTCTCTGCCCGGTTGAACAGGGACTTTGTGGCCATGTGCTGGCGACACAGGTCCTGCAGAAGGAGCATTGGGTGAGGCTGGGATTCCCTAGAAGTCCTTCAACAGGGCCATGGGGCTGCAGCTCAGTGGTAGGGTGGGTAGAAATGCTTGCACAGCATGAATGAGGCCCAGAGCTCAGTTCCCAGTGCTCCAGGCAGGCAGACAGACAGACAAGGTTTTGGAGTCAAGTCTGGAGCCTTAGGCTTGTCTCTGATCGATGGGGTGAGCAAGGTCTGTCTTCGCCCCTTCTTTGGTGCTCGGTTGGTGCTTATGACAACCTCAGATATCACAAAGTAGAACCCCAGAATCGTAGCCTTGAAAGGAATCTCAGGCACTGGCTATTCCCACCCCTTATTCATTTAAAAAGTACATCGCAACACCCCCTTCCAATTCTGCTCCCTGCCCCCATACAAGAGCCAGTCTCTCAAGCCCCTGTACTTCCTTCCCTCCTTGAACCTGCACACCTGGTACTCAAAAGTAGTGTCGCCATGGGCCCCCTCTGGCCCCAGCGCTGCCAGGCGCTCCTTATCCCGCTGTCTTGAATGATGGCGCATACACAGGGCCACTGCCAAAGCCACTAGCAGTCCAGCGACACCTGCCAGGGCCACCAGAGTAAGCAGCACTGAGCGCATGGGAGATATGCCATGGGCTTGTCGGGGAAGGACTGCAGCTGCCTCCTCCCTCTGTGGGAACAAAACCAGAGTCAGGGGCATGGTGGCAAGGGGGACGGGGCCCTGACTCCTTAGGCCACCTCTAGGGACAAAGCTGTGACGATAGGGGCATGCAGGTAAGAAGCAGAAGTCTCCTTCCCAATCCCCATCGGACCAACGCAAGTGCCAGAAGCTTTGGGCGATCCCACCAGAAGGATTTCCGTATAAAAAGAGAAAAGGAGATGTCGGTATGAAAATGATGGTCTAGCCATCAAGAATGGTCAGAGGAGTGGCACACGCCTTTAAGAGGCAGAGGCAGGCAGATCTTTGTGAGTTTGAGGACAGCCTGGTCTACAGAGCGAGTGCCAGGACAGGCTCCAAAGTTACACAGAGAAACTCTGTCTTGAAACCGCCACCCACACACAAAAGGAAAAGGAAAAAGAAAAAAAAAAAGACGGTCTTCCAGGAAAGAGCCACTTCGCCATCTGCTGGTCAAAATGAGAACTGCACAGAGGGGCTGCTTGGGAAAGGAGGTTGGAGAGCCAAAAGAACTTTCAACCCTTTTCAACAACAACAACAAAAAAAATAAATGAAATAGAAAAAAAAAAAAACTTTCAACCCTTAGAGTTCTCCAGTCCTTTCTCTCTTGTGTGCAGAGCCAGGCCTATAGGACTTTGACAGCGCCTACAGTTAGTGCTTACCTGTCCCACCCCTGTCTGCAGAATCTGGAGCCCTGTCTTCGCTTCCAGTTCAGACTTCACCAGCCCTGCAGGAAGGATTCCCGTCAGGCTCTTTCCAGCCCCATACAGGATGGAAATATTTTAAGGAAGCATTATCACAGGCCTGGGAATCGCAGTTGGGGGTCAGGCTCAGCCTGCGCCTAAAGATAGGATGGTATTTACCAGCTTGCTGAGTCACATCTGCCAAAGACAGGTTCTGCTCATTGTGCCGGATTCGGAAGGTGACGGCTGGTCCCACCACACTGCCAAAAAGGAGGTCTGTTACTACCTGACCCACCTGAGATTCCGGCCTCTAAAATAAAGAGGCCAGCACCGGGGATCAGGGATTCCCACGAGCGTGTCTGACGACAGGCAGATTCAGGATCGGGCTAGCAGCAGCAGGGCCACATGGGGCTGTCGCACTTCGACAAGTTGGCAGCGTCTCCCTGACCCCTTCAGCGCCAACTCATCGAGGCTACTTTCTAGACCCCTGTGCTGCCCCCACGGGGATGGCGGTCACACCTGATGTTGATGAAGCTGCCCGAGGACATGTGCACACGCTCAGCCAGGATCTCCAGCAGTTTGACTCCAGCCACCAAACTCAAGGGTCTGCAGGAGAGGGGCAGGCAGAGGGAGGAAGGGGATGCTCAGAGGCTTTATTGAAATAGGCCACCTCCAGAGGCACAGAACCATTTAAAAAAAAAAAAATGAAAGCTGCATTCTTTCTCTCTGCTTCCTGCCAAATAGGCCAGCCCAACCCCTCGGGGACAGGAAGCACCGCCCCCCCACCCCCAGCAGAGCTTACTTCTGGTCAGTAACTATATAGCCGTATTCCTGGGCTGATGGTCGAGCTGAAGGATGCCCCACCGCTGTGCTCTGGCTCTGGCTCGAGGGACTTTTCTTCTCCAGCAGGACAGATGAGACTCCAGGAGGACCGGCTGTTTGGGGAGGCTCAGGGATGCCAGGGCTTAGTACCTGCTGAACTTCATTGGAGTTGGGGCTGACAGTGGGGTATCCAGGAAGCAAGGGTGTGGAGGGCCGAGGTTCTGCTCTGTTCCCTTTCTGCATTTGTTCTTCTGTTGTCTGTTACAAAACAGGATGCAGGTATAACTCCTGGAGTGGAAGGACTCGGGGCTGGGGACGGGAGGGCCACACTTTGGGGGCTCTAAACTCTTTGACAGAGGAATTTAGAAACTGTTTAGCTTTCTACCCCCCAAATCCCATACAATGGGCACAGAGAACACATCCAAGGAGTGCGAATCAAATGTATGAATGAATGATTAAAGGATCGAATGAGGGAAATGTGGTAAATTCACAAGGAGAGGCTGATAATCTGGAAAGATGAACAGAAAGGCAATGGTTTTTAGGATTTTGCTCAGTGGTGACATGTTAGATGCCAATGTCTAAAACAGAAGGAAAAACCATGCAGCTACAACAGGATGGAGCCCCCACCAGAGTCCCTGCTGTAGGGATCATCAGAATCCGAAAGGATTGTGGTAAAAAGAGGAGTGGGTTAAGATTCTGGCTTTTGATTGTATCAACTTGAAATGATGCCACGGGTGAGGATTTGAAGTCCCTGGGCCTCAGAATGAGGGAGCAGAGGATAGATTCTGAGCCGTGACCCCTGGCATTCAGATTTCAGCCAAGAAGGGTTTGTGAGGCAGGGAGGTGCTGGGAACTCACTTTCTTGACATCAGCCCCGACATTTACAGCCGCTCCTGGGGAGACAGAAGAAGCAAGAGTCTTGAGAAAGGACCTGAGCTCCGGGACATGATCTGTCTGTGAGCCCCTGCCCTGTCCCAGACGCCTTCCCCTGCTCCCACTCTCCGTCTCCCCGTAACCTTGAGCTTTTCACCCTCTGGTTTTTCTTGGTCTAATGCTACAGCTTCCCATCTTACCCTCTTGCTTCCTGGGATGTGTTGGTAAAAGAACTCTCTTTTCAGCCAGGCATGCTAGACCATGCCTGCAGTCTCTACACTCGAGAAGCAGAGGCAGAAGGGTCATGAGTCCTTTTTTGTTGTTTGTTTTTCCAGACAGAGTTTCTTTGTGTAGCCTTTGCTGTCCTGGAACTTTCTCTCTCTGTAGACCAGGCTGGTCTCAAATTTAGAGATCTGCCTGCCTCTGCTTCCTGAGTGCTGGGATCAAAGGCGTGCATCACCTGGCCCAGCTAAAATCATGAGTTCTTAAGTTAGCCTGTCCTACAGCAAGACTCCACCTCAAGAAAAAGCAAAACCAAGAACTCTCCCCTTGTGACCCTCCAGGTCACAAACTGTACTCCGTGCAGTCTTGAGTAGTGGGACAATAAGCTTTCATGGAGCAGGGAGTTTCTTCCCTCCCTGCCTGGACACTCACCAAGATTTCTTCCTGTGCCCTTGGGCAGTAACTGCAGCAGGGTCAGGAGGATGGAGAGCTGCTCCGGGGTCAGCTGCCGCAGCTCTACCCCGTAGCCTGCCAGGACAGCAGCCAATCTCTGCATAGCTATATCTGCTGGGAGCCAGACAAAGAGCTTAGGGCAGATGGTAGGATACCTTGACGGGATGCTAATAGGTGGTTGGGGACAAGCACATTTGAGAATTCTTTAAATGCTGGGCCGCTGATGCCCTCTCATTCTCAGACTTTGAGCGGCTTGAGGTATACCAGGTGCAAACCCCACTGTCCCTTCACTGGGGTTAGTGCCTGTGGACATCAGCTTGTCGGTAGACAGTTAAATGTGTGAACCAAAGGCAGAAGGCCAAGTGTGGTGATTCATGCCTGTAGTCTCAGTACTCAGTAGTCTGAGGCAAGAGGAATGCAGCAAGTTTGAGTCCAGCCTGTGCTAAAAATGAGTTCAAGAATAGCCTGGAATAATAGCAAGATCTCTTAAAAATAAATCAGATAGCCTGGCGATGGTGGTACACACCTCCCAGACCTTGGAAGGCAGAGGCAGGCAGATCTCTGTGAGTTTGAGGCTAGTCTGATCTACAAGAGCTAGTTCCAGGACAGTTAGGACCATAACACAGAGAAACTTTGTCTCAAAAAAGAAAAACAAACAAACAAAAGCAAAACAAAAGTACAACTAAATAAACAAATGAGGGGCTGGAGAGATGGCTCAGTGGTTAAGAGCTTTGCCTGCTCTTCCAAAGGTCCTGAGTTCAATTCCCAGTAACCACATGTACTCACAACCATTTATAATGAGATTTGGTGCCCTCTTCTGGCCTGCAGTGATACATGCAGGCAGAACACTGACTACATAATAAATAAATAAATCTTTATAAAAATATATTTAAAAAACAAATGAATAAATGACATCTTCCAGAACTGTCAGGAAGGAGCCGCCATAGACAGAGAGGTGGGTGCCGGGGGTCCACTTACCTGGTTGTACTGCTTGGGAAGGGGGCTTCTCCCCATGACCCCCTAGTACTTCCTCCTCATAGCCCTCTGAAGAGTCCTCTGCCTGGCTGCTGCCCCCTTGCTCTGGCAGCCTTGGTACCCTGGCCCTGCCAGGCACTGGCAACTCTTGGGCCATGTAGAGCAGCCCTGAGTCCTGGAAAAGCTGAGCGGGTGAGGGACCTGGAAGGTCTCCGAAGGAGTGGCCAGAGTGAGCACTTCTGCTGAAGAGGGCAGGAGCTTCAGCCTTGGGCAGGTGGCCAACACCAACCACCCCTGGAGAGCTCTCTGAGCTCCGGGAGCCATCTCGGGGGCCAAACTGTAAGAAACCAGAGATGTGGGTAAGAATCGAAGTCAGGAGTGGGTACTGTGGCTGCGTCATGGCCAGAGTCAAGAGCTCACCTGGTGGAACAGGTAAGGCTGTAGCAAGGTGGATTCGTAAGTCAGAGCAGGGTGGGGAGGCTGTGGGGGCATTAGCAAGTGTTCCAAGAGAGGGGGCAGCAGCTCAGCCTGCAGAGAGGACAGTGGGGAGCCCACCCCAGCTCCATTCCCACCCCCTGGAGGCCGAGGGAGCCCCTGGGCAGCAGGAGAGGAGCCAGTGGGATTGCCCTGAGAAAGCAGCTCTCCAGCAGTGCCTGGTCTCCTGGGCATCAAACCAGACCTGGGGAGGAAAAGAGGGAGATAAGGAGTGGGATAGGGGGAGGGAGGGGGAAGGAGAGGGGGAAAGAGAGGGAGAGACTTATTTATATGTTTGAATAAGACAAGGGTGTGGCGAGTTTACAAGGCTGAGGTTGGACAGAGTCTGTCGTTTGGAAGAGCTTTAACCTCTTAAATGAAGAGGAGAGATGGGCTAGAGGGCATGGAGGTGAGAGTAGGCCCTCTGGCTTGGTGAATATGCCTCATCTTTGGTTAAAAAAAGAACAGGGGTTTACACGTGTGTGTGTGCATGCATGTGCATGTGCGTGTGTGTTTAGCTAGGGATCAAACCCAGGGCCTTGTGTATGCAAGACAAACACTCTACCACTGAGCTACATTCCCAACCATGTAGGCAAAACACACTTGCACAGTCTAATGAAGCTCAAGGCGATGATGAAAGGGAGATTGGGTGCTGGGGAAGGCATCTGGGGCATACATGCATACACACATACATACATGCATACATACAGAGATGGACTTTATGATGCGCCCCACCCCAGCTCTCCAAGTATATATTCAAACAACTAAGACCCCACTGCTATTGCCTTATTGGTCCAGGTATCATCATCTGAGCTCCACAAGTTCTTTTGTCTGAGAATTGCCTTTCAAGCAGACGTTCTCAACCCCTGGGTCACCCGTTGGGGGTTGAATGACCCTTTCACAAGGCTTGCATAAGACCATTGGAAGACACAGATATTTATATTATGATTCATAAGAGTAGCAAAATTGCAGTTATGAAGTAGCAATGAAGATAATTTTATGGTTGGGGATACTGTAACATGAGGAATTGTGTTAAAGGGCCACAGCGTCAGGAAGGTTGAGAACCCCTGATTTAGAGGCTCTAACCATGGAGAGACAATGCCACTTGCTGCCATACACAATTCCACACAGTAATGGAACAACTTAAGTCCAAGAAAATTCTACTTTGTCTTTTTTAGATTTATTTATTATTTATATAGTGTTCTGCTTGCATATACAACTGCAAGCCAGAAGAGGGCACCAGATCTCACTATAGATGGTTGTAGGGCACCATGCGGTTGCTGGGAACTGAACTCAGTCTCCTGGAAGAGCAGCCTCTCAGCCTCTGATCCACCTCTCCAGCCCCTCTTGTTTGTCTTTAACAACGACTTTAAATATCAAATATCAACATTTCTTTTTGAAGTATTTATTTATTGTCCTGTTTTGCTGGATCTCTAGGATAAACTCAGACCCTTCTGAGCCATGACAACACATTAGAGGGACCATTCTCAATGCTCTTTTACCTGTGCCCCAGTCTGCTGACCTTGGCACCTCCACCCCCTTGCCTATAAGGAGAGTTACAGATCACCAGCCCCAACAGCCTACAGCTGTTGAGAAAGACTACCTACCTGTCCCTTGGATGGAGTTCTGAGGGATGAAGCCTAGGGATGCGTTCCATCTCCTGGGAGATCACATGCTGGGTGAGGTCATCATGCCATGATAATCCTGTCAGGAGAAAGGACAGGGCTTGAGACTGGGGGCCTAGTACCAGAGTGGAGGCTTGGCAGGGCTGTGTCATTGGAAATGCACTGGGTGAGCTGAGCTGCCTCCCTATCTCTACCCTCAGGTACAACTTTTGGAGTCAAACTTCATGGGCTGAAACCCAGCTTTGTTTGCTGAAGAGCTGGGGGCCTTGGGTGTTGTTAAGCTTCCAGTGTCTCATCTCAATACTCTTTGGACCTCAACTCTCTCACCTGGGGCTTTGTATCTCCTAAGACTGCTGTGATAATTAAAGTAAGATATCATGGGTGATAGTTCTGTCACATGAAGAGCTCTTAACAATGCTGTCACCGCTTCCATCTCTGCATTTCTTCATTTTAAATCTGAGTATAGTGGAGATAACACACATTTTGTGGACTTCAAACCCCTATTTCGAACCCTTGAACCATCTCCACCGTGATCCTCACCATGTGCTCCTGCCAGCATCCCCTTATCCTGGGGCACGGGTTCTGACTGACTCTACCCATGAAGCTCTGCTCTCAGAAAAGATTTCTCACTCAATCTAGAGGCATAGCATCTCACTCTCTCCTCCATTCTTCCTTCTATGGGTTTATTTATTTAGAGTCAGAGTCTCACTGTGTAGTACAGGCTGGCCTGGAACTCATGGCGATCCTTCTGTCTCAGCCTCCCAAGTGCTGGGATCCCAGGTCCTGCTCTGAATTTATAATCTGGATTACTCATGACTCATATCCTGGGACCTGCAAGCAGCTGTTCCATGCATCAGAACTAGCTGTGTTCCCTCCAAGGGACCCCTAGATTTCAGTCTCTCTTTCATACCCAAGAGCATTCTCCCTAAATTTCTCTCCTATCTCCATCCTTCTCCTTTCCACTGAATTATTCCTCTTAGCACAGAAATATGATGTCATTTCTTCCACTTACAGCAATAATGTTTCACCTGTGTCCTCTTGCATCTGTCACTTCAATATATTGCAGCAAACTTCTTTTATTTCCCCCAAGACAGGGTTTCTCTGTGTAACTGTCCTGGCTGTACTGGAACTCACTTTGTAGACCAGATTGGCCTCAAACTCAGAGACCCACCTGCCTCTGCCCCCCAAGTGCTGGAGTTAAAAGTGTGCACCACCACTACTCTTGTTGCATAAAACTTCTTAAGACATGTCTTAATATAGATGCAATGGTGCATGCCTACAATCCTGTACTTGTAAGGCTAAGGCAGAAGGATCACCATGAGTTCCAAGCCAGCCTAGGCTACACAATAACTTTGGAACTAGCTTGGGCTACACAGAGAGAGCTTGTCTCAGAACAAACAAACAAACAAACAAAGAAAATCCTAACAAACCTAAAAAATAATTTCCAGCAACTTTAGCTGCAGATCTCCTGTGTGTAACTCTAGATAATTCATATGTGAACAGCCCATCTCTAGGGTCCTATCGTTACCCTTGTTCTGTACCCTTATCCAGCAAGGTCTAAGAGGGTGGGGCCTCATAAATGAATATAATTATTAAGATGTATGAAGAGAAATTTTTGGATGAGGTGGACCCTTACTTCCCCACCAACCAAGTCCCAATCTCTGTGTCCTAGAGCAATCAGACCTCACCTTGAGACATGAGTTGCCGGAGCACACCTTGTAAGCGCTGGAGAACTGGGGAAGTGACTTGTAAAAGTGGCCGTGCCTGCCCGACTCCTGCCTGGCACTGTCCAAACAAGCCATCTAGAAGCACAAAGGTGCTGTTGTCATGGGTTTTGCAGAAGGCTTTCCAAAGTCCAGGCTGCAGATGGACAATGCTCTTTCCACCTTCTCTGGCTTTTGGGTGCTGCTCCTCTGCCCTCCTGACATCTGGGCTCTCCCTCCCCATCTTTGTCCTTCGAATCCTATGCCGGGGCCCTACTCACCCTGGATACAGACTTCCAGGTGTGAGCAGAGCCTGCGGTCAAACAGACAGCCTGTGGAAAAGCAGATAGATGCTCAGAACACAGAGAAGGGCTAGATGCCTGGGAAACCTGGGAAGCAGATGTGGCCCATTGTTTCATTCTAAGGAAGGCTTTAGGTTGGGAGGACAGCAGGGAAGAGGACTAGAATTCTCTCTCTCTCTCTCTCTCTCTCTCTCTCTCTCTCTCTCTCTCTCTCTCTCTCTCTCGTATGCATACAAGTTCATGTATGTTCATGCATGTGTTCATGTGTATGGAGGCCAGAGGTCAATGTTGGGTATCTTCCACACTTGTTGCCCACTTCATATTTTCAAAACTGGGTCTCTCACTGAGTCTGGAGTTTGCCCTGCACATCCCAGAAATTTATCTGTCTCTACTTTTTCAGCTCCGGGGTTGAACATAAATCACATTGCATGGCTTTTTATATGGGTACTAAAGATCTGAGCTCCAGTCTTCGTACTTGTATGACAAGCAGTACTACTGACAGAGCCATCTCTCCAGCCCCACGGCCTAAAACTCTTGAGGAAGTATGGGGTCTAGCTTTGAATTTTAAAGATCTTAGTTTCAGTCTTTAAAAGACTCAATTTGCTTAACTGGGAGTTGGAGCAATGCCAGGAAGGGGGCGGAGAGCACGTATTATTGTGGGAGAATTTGAGACTAAATTCAAAAGGAAACCGTAGTTTCCCAAATATCTCAAAACATCCTAACTCTAGTGGCCTGGAACTCGGAAGAGGCGGAAACTCCAACGTGATATGGAAGGGGTGCAGGTGCCTGATTCTGTGGCAGCCTATCCCAGGCTTGCGGCGCTGATGCTGTCCGTGGTGCTGAATCTGGGAGCCAAGAGTACGTAAGGAGGGGAGCCGGTTACCAAGGGAGGGGTGACCGGACCAGGAGTCCCCACAGGATCTCATCCCTCCGCTCTATCTTGTTAACTCTCGGCCTCACAGGAAGTACCGTACACTGGCCTCTAAGCCAGGGTGGGGAAAGAGGGCGCCAGATGGAGAGGCTGCACCCCTTCCCCCACTCGCCACCTTCCCACCCCCATCCCGGGCCCGTGAGTCAGCGCTGACTCCGTCCGCTTAGTTGTGAGTCAGCATCAGACCTGGCTGTGGGGAGGGGGACAAGGAAAGGACCTTCCCCTTTTCGTCCTCGTCTGCTCCCTCCCCCATGTGTCCCCTTGTTATAGGTGACCAACTCGCAAACGAGCCCTGCTCTTTAGCCAATTCTCCAGGGAAGCTGGAGCCGTGTGACTGAGGCCAGGCTCCTGCCGCCGGGGGGTCGCCTCTTCCACCTTCCTTCCTCCTTCCCGGCTTCCGATTCTTCAGTTCGAGTCTCCACCTCGACGTCTCTGGCCTCTCCCACGGTCCTGAAGTCCCTCTAAATCCGTCGACTCGCGTACACCCTCATTCCTCCTCCCGAACCTTGTTTTCCCTGGAGCCCACTTCTCCCAGGTCCCGCCTGCGTATCCCAGCTCCACCTCCCGGCCTACGCCCCTTTCCTTGCAGCCGCCCTCATCTTCATCTTCCTTCGGATCCCTGCCTCGCCTCTCATCTTCCTCATCCCGCAGCCCGCACGCCCCCCCCCCCGCCGCCCCGCTACATTTAGTCTACCTGGGCTTCTTGTCTTTGCGACACTCCCTCTCGTCCCCCCCCACCCCCACTACCGAGTTCTGCTCCCGACCCCTGATCTCCCCCCATCAAGTTTTCTCCTGACCGTGGGCACTGATGGCGCTGCAACCCCCGGGGCGGCCGCTCAGCAGCAGCAGGCAGACCAACAGCCGGAGGCCCCCGGAGCCCCCGGGACCCCCAGGCCGCCGCGGGCGCCGCATCCTTCCCGGCTGCGTGAGCTCGCTCTCCAGCCAGAGTCTCAGGGACGCTGGCGGGAGTCAGCCGAGGAGCCTAGGCGGAGCCTGCCGCTCCCCACCCACCTCCAAGGCGGGGTCTACAGGCCCCCCTTGAAGAGACTTAGCCAACTGCAGGCCTGCGGTGACGACATCTCCACCCCCGGCTCTTATGCCTATTTGCGTCACACTGGCGTAAGAGCCCCCTCTTAGCTCGGGACCTACTCAACCTATGTCTCCTCCACCGTATAGTAGGTTCCTTTCTAGAATTCCCACTGGGTCCACCCACTCCTGACCTGTATTTTTCAGGTCCACCGCCTCTGTCTCCATGGCTCAGGGTTGTTGAAAAAGACTCAAGTTCTATGGTGAACAGGAAAGATACGTGGGCCAGCGAGTACACACCCTGAGACAAGAAGCATAAGAAACCAGAATAGGAACTTGTAACGCATCTCCATCACAGCTACTGGCGTCATCCCGAAGATCAGGGACGTTGGGCGTGTGGGTGGGAATAGCCCTGAGCTAGTTGCTTACCTTGTTTGGTAAAGCGGAGGGCAAAGGCACCAGTGGTGGTGGTGAGAATTTATGCTTTAACTCATCTCTGGGCCAAGACCTGTTGTACAATCACAAACGCTCCTATGCATTAACTTCTTTTCCGCTTACAATCTGTCTTTAAATTTTTTCTTTGGTATTTGTTTTCTTTTAGTTAATATATAGCAACATACACATATCACAGTGTGACATTTCAGTACCTGCACATACATGTATGCAGTGTACAATGAACAGATCCATATATCTGGCTTACCTATTACCTCAGACATTTATAATTTCTTTGTGTTAGGAATGCCCAGAATCTTTCCTATCAGCTAATTTGAAATAGCCAATGCATTGTTGTCACCGATAGTTACCCTACTGTGTTACAGAATGTCAGAAGTTGCCTTGCTTCCCCCAGCTGCACCCCTGCAAGCCCTGACATTTGTTATTGGTGTTGAGGGTCCCTTAGCCTCTCCTGTCTCAAGCTTATCAACGACCTCATGGTTTCTACCATAAGCTACACATCAGACCACTTCTCTCCACCCTAACCGCTTCAGTTAGACCATTTCCTCAAGCCGAGCCCAGTAGTTTCCTCCATGGCTCTTTGATACCACTCTTATTTATCCAATTGGTCATGGAGTTTTCTTTTTTTCCCACGGAGTTTTCTAAAGTTGCAATTTGATTACATTACTCTTTTGCCTTCTAGCTGCTTTGTTTATTTATTTGTTTTGTTTTTAACACAATATGGGTCTGGTGAGATGACTCAGTCAGCAAAGACATTCACTATCCAAACCTGATGACCTAGGTTTGATCCTCTGAATCCATCTAAAGATAGAAGGAGGGGACTGTCTCTAAGACATTGCCTTCTGACCTCTACCTGAGTGCTTCCCTCAACACACACATGCACACACACACGCATGCACGCACATGCACACACACACACACACACACACCCAGAGAGAGAGGGTTGGTGAAAGAGAAAAACCAAAGTGGTTTGGTGAAAAAACACTTATCTAGACTTCATAGTTATTAATATTTGGGAGATGTTTTCTCCCTTTTAATATTTAAATAGAAATGATAGACATTAGAAATTTCGCTTATAAATATTTCAACAAGCATCTCTAGGAAATAAGGACACTTTCCTACAATAACGTCGCTTAGAGCTCAATTCATATTCAAATATCTCAAAATGTTTGCAACTTGTCTTTTCAGCTTTTTGGCTCAAAGAGGAGTCAATGAAGGCTCACTATTGCATTTAATTATATTCTTTCTTTCTTTATTTTTGTTTTGTTTTGTTTTTTTTCAAGACAGGATTTCTCATTGTCCTGGCCATGCTGGAACTCACTCTACAGATCAGGCTGGCCTCAAACTCAAAAGATCAACCTACCTCTGCCTCCTGAGTGCTGGGATTAAAGAAATACTCCACCACTGACCGCTGCCTGGCCAAATATAATTGTGTTCTTAATTCTTTTTTAACTTAGCACAGATATCCAATCGTCACCTTTCCTCCATTTTTCACATTGTCATGTACGATAGATAGCCAGTTATTTTTCTCCTCTGAACTCCTCATCTTCTAGATGGGCCTCAGTGTGGGTTTCCCTGCATTCATGTATGTATCACATACATCCTCTCTTTCTGAACAGTAGAAATTATCCCTACAGTGTTAGTTGGACTGTATTTTTTTAAATGTAAACAGAATACCTTCAATTGCTTCATTCCAGGAGATGCATAAAGTCTGGTTATGCTACTACAGGGGGTTAAAACCGATAACCAGTCTAAAGTAGAGCCGGCCACATCCTTCCTAACATGATGAGCATGAACACGAAATCCATGGGATATGCTGGCACCACGAGAACATTTAGCTCCCCAATCATCCACTTTTTCATCTAGTTTTGTGTCCTTCCTGCTCCTCCTTTTAGTATCTGCTTGGAATGAAACTCAGAGCCTCTGATATGCTAGGCAAGTTCTGTACCATTGAGCTACGTTCCTGGTCCTCAGTGGTGATTTCTGACTAAAATATTTCATTCCAGTTTGCAAAATGTAATTTTTTATTTACTTATTCTTTTGACATTCATCAGCTTTCAGTCATTACCCTGAAATACAATGACAAATGAAGTAGAATGTGTTCTCTCTTTCTCTGTGTGTCTGTCTCTCTGTCTCTGTCTCTCTCTCTCTGTTTTTGTTTTTCGAGACAAGGTTTCTCTTTGTAGCCCTGGCTGTCCTGGAGCTCACTTTGTAGACCAAGCTGGCTTCAAGTTCACTCATATCTGCCTACCTCTGTCTCCTGAGTGTTGGGATTAAAGGTGTGAGCCATTACTGTCCGTCTTAGAATATATTTTTAATCTTTGATCTTACATTCAGACCCAAACAAGCCAGGGATGGGTCCTTGAATTTGATTTCAATGTCCTTTTGAAATATCCCATAAATCACTAAGTCTCTCTGTGTGTGTGTCTGTCTCTGTCTCTCTGTCTCTCTCTCTCTCTCAATCACTAAGTCTCTCTCTCTTTCTCTCTTTCTCTCTCTTTTGTCACTCCAAGATGTACCGGGTTTTTCTTTTTCTTCTTCTGTCTGCTGATATGGAAGCAGCCATTCATCTAAAGAGATGAGGTAGCTTTTAGCAATAGCTGATTTTAGAGGCTAGAATCTGGATGTTAGGAGTGAAATGGCTGCTTAAGGGGAACATTGACTCTAGACCTTTTCTATGAACTGAGCCAGGGTATTAAGATACAACACACATACACATGAACACTCCAATTTGTATTTACAGATTCATTTATTCATGCATTTTTTGTATATGAGGGCTTTATTTGCATGAATGCCCGCATGACAGAGGAGGGCATCAGATTCCACTGGAGATGGTTGTGAGCCGCCACATGGCTACTGGAAATTGAACTGCCATGTGGTTGCTGGGAATTGAACTCAGGACCTTGGGAAGAGCAGGGAATGCTCTTAACCGCTGAGCCGTCTCTCCAGCCCCACTTGTAGTTCTTTACACTTATGCTGGAAACTGAGGTTCCTGGTGACATTAATATAACCACATGTATGATTAATCTAATAGACAACCAACAATGCACATAGAATAATACAAATATTGCCCTACTAATAAGACAGCGAAAGCTGTAGAGATAGCTCAGGGGTTAAGAGCACCTAGTACCCTCTTGCAGAGGGCTCGAATTCAGTTCCCAGCATCCCTAAGGAGACTCACAACCATCTGTACAGTACCTCCAGTTCCGGAGGGTCCACTGGCCTTTTCTGACATCCTCAGACACCAGGCTTGCATGTGGTGCATGCTGACAAAACACTCATACACTAAAATAATAAAACAATGGCCGAGCGGTGGTGGCGCACGCCTTTAATCCCAGCACTCGGGAGGCAGAGGCAGGCGGATCTCTGTGAGTTCGAGACCAGCCTGGTCTACAGAGCTAGTTCCGGGACAGGCTCCAAAACCACAGAGAAACCCTGTCTCGAAAAACCAAAAATAAAAAATAAAAAAAATAAAACAATGGATACTACATGTTTTTGAGATAGGATTTGCCTTGACTGGCATAGAACTCCCTATTGCAGACAAGGCTGGCCTCGAACTCATAGAGATCTGCTTGCCTCTGTCTCCCACGTGCTGGATTAAAAGCATGCACCATCATATATACCTGGCCCAAATTTTGCCTTTAAATATAACTTCTAAGGATGCATAATCAGAATACTGTGTTCTAGGATTATTTCAAACAGCTCTTCTGTTTGTGTAATTATGGTTGGCAATTTGATATATAATTAGGGTTTTTTGCTTCAGTTTATTTTTAGCTATAGGATGGTGCTTTATATTCTTTATATAATTTTATTTTGAGCCCTTTGCGAAGCTATGGAATGTAATAAGATATGCTTGCAGAACTCTTCGACTGACTTCTACAACACCCCTGCCACCTTCCATTTTATTCCATTTGTTTCCCCTTTTAAAGTTTATAAATTGTTAACTATCACAGATAAATACACAAAGCGAAAGGACATATCTTGTTTTCTTGGCCACCCAGACCCCCAGTTGCAGAAGTGAAGCATTTCCAGCACCCCGGGAAGCTCCCTGAGCATCAGACATTACCCTTTCCAATGCTAACTAGAATCACTCTCTTAGTGACCATGTCCCTTTGCTTTCCTTTATGGCTTAGAGCTGACCATGGCACCACAAACTGTTGGTCGAGTGGGGGTCATCATGGGTTATCATGAACTGATAACTGTGTTTTCCTTGTGTGTGTTTGCTGCTGCACCTGTGTTGGAGGGGATAAGTGGTCTGAAGCAACCTCACAGGGAGGTGGGAGACTGGGGAATTGAACACCCTGGCCTCTCCTCAACACTCCGCTCTAATCTCCTTTTAGGTATTCTCATCCTGCTAATGCAATGAAGATCCAGAGGAAGAGATATTCGTTCACAACGCTCCCCTGGGACAGAAAAGGAGGTGAAGATTAATGAAGGGAAAATTATAGCAGCAGAAAATATAAGGCGCCCATTTATTTACCCATTATTTGATTTTGCTTATTTCCTCCTCTGTTTTTTTTTTTTTGTGTGTGTGTGTGTGTGTGTGGAAATTATTGGTCAGTTGTTTATTTTCTCCTCCTCCTCCTTTTCTTCCTCCTCCTCCTTCTCCTCATCCTTATCGTCATTATTGTGTTTTACTTTTCAGAAGCTAGTAACTGTTAATATCTTTTATCTGTGTCTGTCTTTCTCCAAATTTCCCTTTTTTATAAGGGCAGCAGCTACTTTGGACTAAAGTTCATTTTGATGACCTCATTCTAACTCTACAGCTTTATTTACAAATAAGCTCGTGTCTGGAGGTTCTCAAGATTAGGATTTGAAGGTGAGTTCGGAGGAGACAGAATTCAAACCACAGCAGCTGTCAGGTCATAAACACATCTTTAGGGCCTCTTGAATTCTCCTTTCTCTCTCTTTCTTTTGGTTGTATTTCAGTCAGAAGCGGCCCCTGCTCTTCTGCGCCCTAACCCACTGTGCAGAAACTAAGACCTCACTTTCCTACAACTTTTATTGCTGCTCCCTCTTTCAGAAGCATCTATGTCTGTCAGGTGTGATTCAAGTTGTGTTACCTGATCCTTTGCAAGAAAAATCAGGCCGACTTTCCTTTCAAAAGCTCTTATCTGAGTCAGGCATGGTGGCACCCACACTCGGGAGGCAGAGGCAGGTGGATCTCTGTGAGTTAGAGGATAATCACTGTTACACAGAAAAAACCCTGTCTCAAAAAGCAAAGCAAGCCGGGCGGTGGTGGCGCACGCCTTTAATCCCAGCACTTGGGAGGCAGAGGCAGGCGGATCTCTGTGAGTTCGAGACCAGCCTGGTCTACAAGAGCTAGTTCCAGGACAGGCTCCAAAACCACAGAGAAACCCTGTCTCGAAAAACCAAAAAAAAAAAAGAAAAAAAAAAAAAGCAAAGCAAAACAAAAACAAACAAAAAAAGAAAAAAGAAAAGAAAAGAAAGTTTCTATGTGGGGTTGAAGAGACGGCCAAGGACTGGGGTTTGGCTCCCAGCTCCCACAGTGGCTTACAACTATCAATAACTTCAGTTCCAGGAGGTCCAGCACCCTTTTCTGGTTTCCAAAGGCACCAGGCACACATGTGGTACATATACATACATCAAACACTCACACACATAAAACAAAAATACATAAATCTCGAGACGTTCCCATCTTCCCCACCCATTCACTCTGTTTCGTGTCAGCAGACTTTAAACTGCCACTGCTGTTTTCCCCTGACCTCTGCCACTTTTTTCCTGGGGGTGGAAATATTAGAAGGGACAAGGAATGGACCACAGAGGGAAACTCTGATTTTTAGGGCATGACTGAGAAGGTGTGCTAAGGATGAGGCTCCTGTGTGTAAAAATAACAGTGCACGCAAGAGTCTGCAAGTATAGGTCCTGGTACACATGTGCCCAGCACAGTTAGGGCTGAGCTGCTAGAGCAAACAGTGTGGTGCAAGGGAAAGCAGAGTTGACTGAAGGGATCGGCAAGAATCTAACTACTCCATGAGCCAGACATATTGCTTGGACTTCTCCCTTAAAATTATTTGTAACCAAACTTTCCAACAGTGAATACGTTGCTTTATTCATGACTGGCTCACCAATGCCTAGAGGGTGTGAACCCATGCCTAGAGGGTGTGAACCCATGCCTAGAGGGTGTGTACCCATGCCTAGAGGGTGTGTACCAACGTCTAGAAGGGTGTAAACCCATGCCTAGAGGGTGTGTACTCATGCCTAGAGGGGTGTGTACCAATGCCTAGAGGGTGTGTACTCATGCCTAGAGGGTGTGTACCATTGCCTAGAGGGGTGTGTACCAGTGCCTAGAGGGTGTGTACCAGTGTCTAGTGGGTGTGTACCAGTGCCTAGAGGGTGTGTACCATTGCGTAGATGGTGTGTACCCATGTCTAGAGGGTGTGTACCCATGTCTAGAGGGTGTGTATCTATGCCTAAAGGGTGTGTACCCATGTCTAGAGGGTGTGTACCCATGTCTAGAGGGGTGTGTACTCATGCCTAGCAGAGTGTGTACCCATGTCTAGAGGGTGTGTACCCATGTCTAGAGGGGTGTGTACCCATGCCTAGAGGGTGTGTACCATTGCCTAGAGGGGTGTGTACCAGTGCCTAGAGGGTGTGTACCAGTGTCTAGTAGGTTTGTACCAATGCCTAGAGGGTGTGTACCATTGCCTAGATGGTGTGTACCCATGTCTAGAGGGTGTGTACCCATGTCTAGAGGGGTGTGTACTCATGCCTAGCAGGATGTGTGCTCATGCCTAGAGGGGTGTGTAGCACACAGTAGACTTAGTAGGAACCAACTCAAAAGAGACAAGAAACTGGGAGCTGCATTTTATGTTTGAGGTAGTCCTGGAAACTACACATTAGGACTGGAAAACTCAATCCTATTAAAGAAGAAAAGTCCAAGCTGGGTTGTGGTGGCACACACCTTTAATCCCAGCACTATGGAGGCAGAGACAAACAGATCTCTGAGTTTGAGGTCAGTTTAGTCTAAAGAACAAGTTCTAGGACAGTCGGGGCTACACAGAGAAACCCTGTCTCAGAAAAGAAAAAGAAAGGAAGAAAGAAAGAAAGAAAGAAAGAAAGAAAGAAAGAAAGAAAGAAAGAAAGAAAGAAAGAAGAAAAGGCGGTCTATGGTATGAAGCATGAACAGGTTACCACTGAGGGCTGGTAGCCACTGGGTTGACAGCCACTGGGCATCCTCTAAAGAATATTCAATATTCTTCAAAACTGTCCATGAGGAAAGTCCTTCTCGGAACATTAAATCCCAGACCCTTCAGGACAGTCTGAAGCACAGAAAGGTACATTCTATGAATTCCCAGATGAGATGTAGAGAATTCAGGGTTTGGGATGGGAAGATGTTAGCAGAGATAGAAACTATTCACTTGCTGTGGTTGGGTGACAATGTGGTCAGGAGCTAAGGGATGGGATGCCCACCGTGTTTGCTTCCTTCAGATGCCTAAATGAATCTATTCTATCTCTGACTACTCTTCAGGGTTTCCGAGACTATAAGGTATATTCATAGAGGTACCAAATGCAGACGGCCACAGGAGCTTGGCACAATGGTTCTCAGGGTTCAACAAAGAAGAAAGGCCATAGGAGCAGGTTTGGGAGACTAGCAATGGATAATTGATTTGATGGATGCAAGGAACAAACGAATGGAAAGAAGTGACAGGGGAGAAATGTGGATTCTATTTCCACATAACAAGGAAGACTGGGCAACCAGATCGTACATGACTAGGGTGCCAATGGAAAAGGCTACCGTGACAGCGGTGGTCACCCCTCACATTCTCTACTTCAGAATCCAGCCTTGGACCAAGCATTCAGAGCTGTGTCTCCTTTACCCCTACCTCTCTCCCATGGGAACTTCTGCTCAATTCCTGTCCCATGTGCCCGGCCTCGAGACAGCCTCACAGAAAGTGTTTGCATAAAAGTCAACTTTAATTATCCTTATTTGGGTCATCCAAGAATTGCCCCTTTGGGGGCAATGAGGAGGGTCTTGGGGAAAGGGACTTTATACAACGAGATCTCAGTCAGCAACAAGGTTGAGACCCACAGTGGGGTATGGCCCAAAGAAGCCCTAAAAGAGAAAAACAAGGAAATTGAAGTCAGGTTGGAGAGACATTGTGCCTCCCTATCTGCCCCTTTCCCTCAAATACGTAATAACTATTTGGTTTGAGTAAGCCTTCCCCATGATGATTCAGCCCATGGGTTGATAGCCTAAGCTCCTAGCTCCCACTTAAGGCTTCTCCTCCTGCTGACTTCTGTTATAGCAGGGAGCTAGAAAGAATGGTAAAACTTTGTTTGTCTTCCTGGAAGCACCACAGCCACCAGCTCAGCAGAGTTGGGCCCCTGTCATTTAGCTCATGTTACGTTACCCCAGCAACCAAGCCAGATTTAGATCTCCTAGCCACCATGCTGCAGGAATGGGAGCCCGTTTTCCTGGAAAGCATCAAGGGCTGGGACCCACTTCTCACAGGCTGCTTCTAGATGGAGGGTGTGCATAGGGAAAAGCAGGAGGGGACAATTGTCAGCTCCATTGCTACTACCCAAACACAAGCCCTTTCTGCCTCCCTGGACCAGAGTGGCCCATCTCTCACATCTCCATGTTTATTCTTGTTCTTACTGTCCATTACCCATCATCACTGTAGGGCTTTTTTTTTTAAATAATGTTTTTTTTTCAATGATTTATCCATTCATTGTGTATACAGTGTTCTGTCTGCATGTATGCCACCAGACCAGAAGAGGGCACCAGATCTCATTCAGATGGTTGTGAGCCACCATGTGGTTGCTGGGATCTGAACTCAGGACCTCTGGAAGAGCAGGCAGCGTTCCCAACATCGAGCCATCTCTCCAGCCCGGTATTTTTTTTTTTTTAAAGATGGGCAGAGTTTTGTTCTGTAGCCTTGAATTTACAATCTTGCCACCTCAGTTTCCTGAATACTAAGATTCAGTATGCACCACCATGCCTCACAACTAGGGTGGCCTTTTAAAAACTAAATGTCTCATGAAGACATTCCCTTCCTCAAAATATTCCAGTAACTCCCCACTGTTCCTAATGTAAAGTGTGCTCTGTGAACCCTTATGTGGGCTTCCTTTCCCATCCTTAGCTGTCACTGGATGCTGCCTTCCTTCTCCATCCTTGGCTGTCACTGGATGCTGCCTTCCTTCTCCATCCTTAGCTCTATCACTGGATGCTGCCTTCCTTCTCCATCATTAGCTCAATCACCGGATGCTGCCTTCCTTCTCCATCATTAGCTCTATCACCGGATGCTGCCTTCCTTCTCCATCCTTGGCTGTCACTGGATGCTGCCTTCCTTCTCCATCTTTTTCTCTGTCACTGGAGGCTCTGCTCTTCTGCCTGGCCATGGCATTCTTGCCTCCAGACATTGGTGGTTGCAATGCCCCCTCCTTTGTGTCTTCTGACGGTTACTCTCTTATCATTTGTGTCTTGGCCCTAAACAAGACTTTTCAATATGGGGAAATCTGATGTTTGGGACACCCCCACTGCAAAGCCTCGAGTGAGAGGGCAAGAATCATACAGGGGAAGCTGGAAATTGGAAGGCCTGGGTCTAGTCGCATGGACACAGCATGACAGTCTAAGGAAGCATTATTAGCAGCATGTGCCTCAAAGTCCATCTGTAAAGACATTGGATGGGTGACTTCTAGTCTGCCTGGGCCATCCCAGAGCAAGGCAGAAGATGCTGATGCAGCCTCTACTCCATGCTTCCACGATATACAGAACTCCTCTTAGCTAAGATGGCAGTCCTCTGGTTTTCAATTCCTGTTTTAAACTCAAACCTGATGCATGACCTTTCAGCTTTTGTCCTCCTTAGGGGCTCCCAGTAGCTGTGACATGTCCCACCACCTTCTCATCTGGATACCTAGATAGTAGTCTATAAGCGAGCAAGACTATCCTTTGGGTACAAAAGTTTGCTTCATCCCTCTTTTATACCTGCCCTTCCCCCCATTTAAACATGTCTTTGATGACCCTAGTGTCCTAGGAGAATTGAACCCTCACCTTGGTGGGGTGAGTTGCTTCTTGCTTTGGAGCCTTTGGAACTACTTTGGGGACAAAGCATCGGTCCTTGCTCACCTTGACTGTTGGACTCTAACGGGGGAGAGAAGGTAGGAGTCAGGAAAGAGGCAGGAAGAATGAGATGATCTGAGCAGGAAAGCCAAAGGAATCCAAAGCCACGGTTCAGTTTGGGGGAAGACAAATGGTCTCACCTTGGGGTATAAGAGTCCAAGTTTCTCTTCTTGTTTACACCTAGAAGAGACAGGGACGACAGGTGGAACCTCAGCTTGCCAATGTCTCCCCCTCCCTTTTTGAAGTACAAGTATTATCCTCATAGAATTATTCCCCACTGATCCCAGAGATGGAGCACAATGCTTCCGGTAGCTTCTACACACAGTTCTAGTGCCCTAAATAACAGGGGTCGACCAAAGGTTTCCATACCTCACCGCAGTGGCTGCAGTGGGAGAAACTGCCTTGGCATCCTTCCGGCACATCCTATGTTGGAGGTGGAGTCTGTTGAGGTGCTCCACCTTCTTGGTCAGTACTTCTTCGGCTATTTCATCCACCCAGAACAGGTCTGCAGGGTGAAAGGATGGAGTGAAAGCTGCACCAGGGGCAGAGAGACCTTTCCCTCCAGTTTATATAAAACCACTTTTAATGGAGAAAGTTATGTGTTGTGGTATGGAAAGGTTGCTGAGCACAGTAGGGCACATCCTAGCTAACAAATCTACTGACTCTCTTGTTGACACAGTAGGATTAAGTGAAGTCAAAGATGGAAACAAATACAAAAAAAAAAACAAAAAACAAAACAAAACAAAAACTAAATCAAAATAAGCAACACCAGCCGGGCGGTGGTGGCGCTGGTCTACAAGAGCTAGTTCCAGGACAGGCTCCAAAACCACAGAGAAACCCTGTCTCGAAAAACCAAAAAAAAAAAAAAAAAAAAGATAAGCAACACCAAAACCCCTCCAATGCAGCTATGCAAACGGTGGTATGTGTTAAAGTAACTTGTAAGGCTCATTAGTACAAGGTTGCTGTTTTTCACATTCAGATTCAGTAGGTTGGGGTGAAATTAAAGAGTTACATTTTACTTTGTGTGTGTGTGTGCATGCGTGCAAGTGTACAGGCATGTGCAGACCAGAGTGTCTTCTTTAATGACTTCTCACATTATTTTTTTTGAGTCTGTGATTTTTTTCCTTGACTTTTCATTTCATTCTGTTTATTACCACCACCACCACCATTGTGAGTGTGTGTTCACATGTGTGTGTGCATGTGTGCACATGGCTGTAGAGGTCAGGGTAAAATTTATGGAGTCGGTTCTCTCCTTTCACCTTTCCACGGGTTGTGAGATTTGAACTCAGTTCGCCCAGCTTGGTGGCGAGTGCCTCTACCCACTGAGCCATCCCATTGGCTCCCCACCGTATTTCTGAGGCAGGGTCTTTCGCTGGGTCTGTTAGGCGAGACTGACTGCTCGGTGAGCTCCGGGGATCTCCCTGTCTCTGTGTCCCTACCCCTAGCACAGGTTTTACAGACACAAGCCGCTGCTCCTGTCTGGGTGATGGGATACAAACTCTGGTCCTCCTAAGTGGATGGCAGACATTTCCCAACTGAGCCACCTCCCCAGACCTAGGACTGAATATTTCTAACCGATTTCCTGATGACGATCCATGTGTTGCTGATGTAGGAACTTTCTAAAGAATTGGGTATAGTAATGTTGACTCAAGGCAGATTTTCTATCCTACCTACACACATGTGAAACTCGACAGAAGGATCAGCCATCCTTCTTTAATGGACTGCCTATCTCTCTACTTTATTACATAGTTTTCCTGTTTTCCACTCAGAGGCTGAGATGTACCCTTGGCTGAGCGATTAAGGAATCCTGACTCTAGAAAAAATTCAGATGGTTCCAGAAGTAGGTAGGGACTGGTCCCAAGGACTTGTCTGCTGTCCTCCTCCAGGGTGTTCAAGTGATAACAATCTCTTTATCTAGATTGTACCTCACTTTTTTCTTGTTCCCTTTTCCACTAAGGTGATAAGAAAGTAAAGGCATGCAAGCAAGAGAAATCTTACCCTTTGGCCAATAGTCCCTTGCTACTCTCCCCTAGATCCAACTGGGCCCCCACCTCTGTTTTCCGGCTTTTGTTTACCTTCTGGGATGAGATGCTGGACCGACTGGGCCCCCATCTCTGTTTTCCGGCTTTTACTTACCTTCTGGGATGAGATGCTGGAGGATAAGTCGTAAGTACCAGGAGACTGAAGCAGCAAATTCTTGGAACGACCAGAACTGCTCCGTTGCTACTTGGCCCTGACCATCTAAGGGCAGAATAGCGCTGTCAGCAAAGACACTCCAAATACCAGCTGACGGGAAGCCACTACCTTTTCCTCATTGTTAGCACAAAGTCAGGTCCTTCCCCACTTCAGAGCTGCCATTCTCTCCTTCATCACCACCAGCCCCTGGACTCTAGTCACCCTGTGTTTTGTCATTGTTTGAAATAGGGCTTTATTAAATAGCTCTGACTGTCCTGGAACTCACTATGTAGACCAGGCTTGCCTGAAACTCACAGACATCTACCTGCCTCTGCCTCTGGAATTAAAGGTCTGCACCACCTCACCTGGCTTCCATTCATTCTTGGTATCAATATCCAGAAAAGAACCAAGTGCTCAGACCAAAAAAGAAAAAAATTCTGTGAAGGTTCAGGTGCAAAAGGAATCTTGGCGAGCTACCCACTCATGGTGGGCAGTCAGATAGACAAGCATAGTCTCTCTACACACACAGATAGACAGGTGGAATCTGGGAAGCAGACAAGCCGCATCTTAAGGAAAACTCTGAAGACAGGAGGGACTGTGGAAAAGAACTGGAATCCTCAGAAAGAGAAAATACCATCTCCCCCAGTATCTTCAGGGGGCTGGGTCAGACTACCCTCCATACCAAAATCTGTAGATCTTCAAGACCCTAAGACAAAATGCTTTATTATATGTATGTTATTTGCAAATATCCTCCTGTACACTTTATTTTTGATTGCACTTTGTGTGTGTGTACGCGCGTGCACGCGTGCACTCACACACATACACATGCGTAGATAAAAGCATGTGCCACAGCACAGGAGTTTGGAGATCAGAGGACAACCTCCAAAGTCAGTTCTCTCCTTCTACTATGTGGGCCTGAAGGATTCAACTCAGGTTGTCAGGCTTGGTGGCAAATGTCTGTATCTGCTGAGTCCTCCTGCCAGCCCCTTCTTGAGTATTTTAAACAATCTCCCAATTATTTACAATAGCTAATATATAATGCAAATAGTTACTTTATGCCTTGTTTAGAGAATAATGACGGGGGCGGGTCTGCATTCAATCCACGTTGGTGCAATTGAGGATGCAGAATTCCATGATGGAGAATGTGTGGGCAGGGAGGGCTGACTGTATTCTTGTGTGTAGGGTCTGAAGATTGGGATCTATTTCCTAAACCCCAGTTTGCCCAACTGTGTGTAAGAGAAGGGCAGGGATGAAGAAACTCCTGGTTCTTGTTCCAGACAAATGATTATGGCTAAAGAATAAATCTCCTTACCCAACTTCAGCTAATTAAAAAAAAGAAAGAGAGAAGGCTGGCCTCAAATTCTCAATCCTGATTCAGCCTCTTTAGTACTAGAATCGTAAGTCTTCCGAGAAGGTGCAATGCTCCCCCTTCCTCCATTCAGATGGATGCTCAATACAATCGGGAACGATCCCGATCCCAGGAAGAAATGGACCCTATAGTGCCCTGGTGAAAAAGAGAACTTCCGGAGAAGAGGCGTTGTTGTCTGAGACAGCGTCCCCAGAGCGGTAATGGAGTTGCGGGGACTTGGAGCGACACCAGGACCACAGAATGACTGGAGCTCTCCGTGGTGCTGAGGGCCAGGAGTGGTCACCGTGGGCGGTAAGGAGAGACACCTCGGTATCTGCAATTCACACCCCATCCCCATGCCACCCCAACCCCACCCGCCTCAGCTCTCCCTTCGCCTGACACCAGACCTCATCCCACAGTGCCTTGCGAATGCCCTGCATTGGCTTCCAAACCCAAGAATCCCGCCGGGAGACTGGACGTCAGACTATGACTTTATGCAGTGTCTGCGCAGGTATTCTGAGACTGCGCAGTCTGTCCCCGACTGTCTGTTGCGGAGTGCGCACCAGGTCCATCCAGGATGGCGCAGAACAGAGCCAGAGGAAGGAGAACGGTCTTTTTTCCCCGCCAAACTGTTTCACCCCAACCTAGCACTCCCCACCCCATCCAGAAACCGGATCCCAGCCCCCTGGGCTCTGCGGGTCAGTGGCTGAGCCTTGCTCTGTCTCTCAGCCCCATTCGCCTACTACTCCCTTGATCCCGGATCAAGTACCCAAATACATCCACTCTTGTTCCTATACCAAACCTCGTTCATCTCTGTCTTCCCCACTCTTTCCGAACCCCCAGCCTTCCCCTGGGTCCACTCCTCCTATGGTTAGATCCCGTACACAAGCCCCAAGACTACTACCTCTCCCTCTCCCTCTCCCTCTCCCTCTCCCTCTCCCTCTCCCTCTCCCTCTCCCTCTCCCTCTCCCTCTCCCTCTCCTCTCTCTCTCTCTCTCTCTCTCTCTCTCTCTCTCTCTCTCTCTCTCTCCATTCCTCTCCTCCGTCATCCCAAACGGTTTTTGTCCTGAGTTTCAGCCTCGAAGCTCCTCTGCCCTCAGAATTGCTCTCTGGCCCTGCCCGCACCCCCCGGGTTTCCTCCTGACCGTGGGTATTTATGTCGCTGCAGCTGCCTGGGCGACTGTAAAGCAGAAGAAAGCAGACCAGGAGCTGAAGCCCCCCGAAGCCCTCGGGCCTCAACGAGTTCTGCATCTTCCCTGGATCCGAGCGCTCGCTTCCTTCCCCGGGCTAGGTCGCAGTGGAGGTGGCAACAACAGCCAGGGGGCTGGGCCAGGATCTGCAGAGCCCTCCTCTGCAGCTCGGCCAATCGCAAGCGGGCTCTGCCCCTGCGGCCGCCTTCCCAAGTCCGCCATCTCCTTCTGGCCTCTGTCCATTCGACCTTCTGGAATTTCTGCCCTTACACACTTTTCGAGATAAACCTTCATTCTCAGTCCCCAGGGAGGGATAAATTGATTGCTTTTAAAATGGGGGTGGGAACAAACCAACTTCATGGTTTGGTTGTGATATTTAAATGTGAACTGCGAGGGAAGAGTGAGCACTCAGTGTGATATCTATTGCCTTTGACACTCGTTTTATTTTCATCCATTTAAAATCTTTTAGCAGCCATGTGGATTCAACCCACAAAACATCGAACGTTCATCCTCAATTTCCCACAGCCACTGCGGTTGCCCTAACCCAAACCACGGCACTCTTTAGAACGAATCTATTTCAATAACTAGCCACCTAACCCTCTGCTTCCTATGGGACAGTGTGCTTCGTTTCTAAACTGCAGTAGGAGTTTTTTTGAAAACTGAATGTTTTGGGTTGGTGCATGGCGGACTCTCTGGATTGCATTATGTTTCTTTAGGAGTTACTGCTGAGGCTCTTTTGGGATTTCAGTGAGAATCATGCCCTCTAATTCTGTGGGTTCTGCGCTCCAGGCTTTGCCCCTCTAGAACTGTGGCAGCTGCTGGAAGCTTTGTTCAGATATTTGGCTTTCCCTTTAGGTGCTTTGAAACCTCACCCTGTGCATGTGCTGTCTGGAAGGCAGCTAAGAATTTGAGGGGATTTATATTCAGATTTTAGGTTCTCTCTCTGTAGATCACCCATTCCCCAGATTTCTCCTTCAATTTCTGGCTGCCTTGGGATCCCAGGATCCACAATGTCCACCACGGATGTCATCACTTCCCGCCCAAGCCTGCTTTCCCCCTGTACTGCCGTGAATGGTGAAGTGTCTTGATAGAAAAGGCCGGCTGGATGTGGAACTCACCTAGTGGGGCTTCTATTCTTTTTTCTTTTTTTAATATTTATTTATTTATTATGTATACAATATTCTGTCTGTGTGTATGTCTGCAGGCCAGAAGAGGGCACCAGACCTCAATCCAGATGGTTGTGAGCCACCATGTGGTTGCTGGGAATTGAACTCAGGACCTTTGGAAGAGCAGGCAAAGCTCTTAACCGCTGAGCCATCTCTCCAGCCCCGGGGCTTCTATTCTTTAGGGATTATGATCCCATCCCTTTTCTTGCTTTTGCTTTGACTCTATGCCTTCATACAGCTTTCTTTGTGTTTTGTCTGGAATGGAGATAGTCAGTGTTAGTTAACAGAACGGTCTAGCCCAAGCTGTCTTACCACACCAGTACCTGAATGTTTATCTCATTATCAGTGACTATGTGCTGAGCATTTTATTTTAAATGATTTATAGGAGCAATTTGAGGGGTGTTATGGAACATGAATTGGCATATTCCGCCCTGGAGGGAACCTTATGAGACTCAAGAAATAGTAAAGGGGAGCTTGTTAAGACTCAGAGAGTTTGTTGGTTTTTGTTTGTTTAAATTTTTGAGACAGAGTTTTGTAAGACAGCACCTGGCTGTCCTGAAACTCATTATGCAGACTGGGCTAGCCTTGAACTCAGAGATCTGCCTGTCTCTACCTCCTGAGTGCTAGGATTAAAGGCATGCACTATCGTGTTCATAAGACTCAGAGAGTTCTTAAGACTCAGAGAATAAACAACTTAAAAACTATAGGAAGGGGGGCTGGAGAGATGGCTCAGAGGTTAAGAGCATTGCCTGCTCTTCCAAAGGTCCTGAGTTCAATTCCCAGCAACCACATGGTGGTTCACAACTATCTGTAATGGGGTTTGGTGCCCTCTTCTGGCCTGCAGGCACACACACAGACAGAATATTGTATACATAATAAATAAATAAATAAATAAATAAATAAACTCCAGGAAGTCCCTGAGGATGACCAAATGCATAAGGCCCTCCTTCTCTGCCGTTAAATAAGCAACAGGAACAACTGAGGAGATGCTCATACCCCCATGGTAGAAGAAGAAAATTGCCTCTGGCAAATTGTTCTCTGATCTACAACACACGCATGTATCCACACGTACTAAATAAATGTAATTAAAAATGAAGCAACTTTAGGCATAGGATCACGTGAGTGAGAGTCTGTTTTGAGAGGTATAATACACAGAGAAAGGGGGGCTGTTAGTCTGAGCACTAGTGGATGCTCTTCTTCTTTTTAAGATTCCAGCCTCCCTGGGACTTGCTATAACAATGACATGCCTTAAATCACAGAACGTGCGAGGCAGAGGCAGGTGATCTCTGTGAGTCTGAGACCAAAGTAGACGACAGGAAGATCTGGGCTGGCCAGGGCAACACTGTGACACTCTGTATCTAAATAAAGAGAGATGTGGGGAAGCACGGATATTCCTTTTTGCTGTTTGTTTATAAATGTAACTGCTGAGAACAACGGCCCTAAAATGGGGTAGTATCTCAAGCCTACTGAACCTGGAACTCACAGGGGTGAACTTTCTTCTCCAAGAAGAAAAGAAAAAGTATTGTTAACACCTGACGGCGGGCAGCAGGTGAGAGGCTACGGTCGACGGTTCGTTGATCCGTCCTTGTCAGGAATGGTGTCCAGAAGGAGGGAGCGCTCAGAAACCTGGTCCCCATCTGTGTCAAGAAGCTGCCTGCTCACTTGTCTTCATTCGTCCTCAGGATGCCCCCCCCCATCTTTCTTCACTGACCCTATGAATCTCACTTCAGAGGTTCTGGCTAGAGCCTGCCCTTCTGCCTCTTAGATCTCTTTCATGCTTTCAAGAAAATTCAATTTTATTTAAATAAGTCTAGCAGCAGGTTACCGTATGACTGGTTTGTAGAGGATAATAAGGGTAGAGAAGACTTAGTCCGCTATAGGGTTTTGCTCAGAGAAGAAACAGCCCTAAGAAGATTTAAAATGGAAGGGAAAATGGGGTTTGAAGTTCCTGTGCATTCGTGCTGGGCCTCCCCTTTCCCACCCCACTTCGCAGAGGACTGTGATAGTGTTGATTCGGGCCTGTCTGGAGGCCCAGTGACTCGCATGCCTCCCTTGATTCTCATGCCCTGATCCTCTCATCTTTCCTGATTTTCTGTGCAGAGCTCAATGAGAAATTTGAACCTGGAAGGTTCTTATTAACATACTTCATAGCACCATGACAACCAGTTATCAGTGCAGGAATCAGTCACTCGGTGCTGTTAATATTCCCCCAGCAACCAATCCAGGCAGGAGCCACGGATCTGCCATGGCGACAGATGTCAGAAGCCATTTCCTTGGATCCCCTCCCCTGGAGTGAAGTGCACAGCGCCCAGCTGCACCACAGCGCCCAGCTGCACCACACCGCTACTCCGAGCCGCCGCAGTCATCCTCAAGCCAGGACAAAGCCTCCTGACAGATCTATCCATGCTGCTCTTGCCCTTGCTGGTGCAGTCTCCAGCAATGCTAAGATAGTCCCGAAACTGTTTATCTATTCTACACTATTCCCCCCTAAAGTCCCCAGTGTCTTTCTTGTGCACTTTGCATAAGAGCTAGGTCTTTGCTATTCTCTGCAAGGACCCCTGTAATCATTTTGGGTTTATTTCCCAAACTCTGTCCCCCCCCACCACCAGTAGCTGTTCTGTTTGTTCCTCTCAGGGACCATTTAAGAACTGAAAAATAGGGGCTTGAGAGATGGCTCAGTGGTTAAAAGCACTTGCTGCTCTTGCAGAGCAACATGGTGGCTCAGAATCGTCTGTAACTCCGGTTCTAGGGGACCCAATGCCCTTTTCTGGTCTCAACAGGCATTTCACACATATGGAGTACATACATATATGTAGATCAAATGCACATACACATATAGTAAAGGGAAACTATCTTGCTGTGGTCGGAATATGAAGTATACTCCTAGGCTCATGTGTTTGAATCAGTGGTGGCCAGATGGTAGTACTGTTTCGACATACATTTTTCTTTTTTTTTTACTTTTTAAAGAGAGGGTCTCACTATGACATTCTTGCTGGACTAGAACTCACAATGTAAACTAGGCTGGCCTCAAATTTACAGATACTTGCCTGCTCCTGCCTCCCAAGTTCTGATATTAAAGACATGCACCACCGCACCTGGTTTGGTGCCACTGATGAAAAGGCTCTAGGCGGATTAGGAAAGGAGCCTGGCTGTGGAAAGTGGCTCTCTCGGGACAGACACTGATTCCAGATCTCACCAGATGTGAGCAAGCAGCCAGACTGCTGCTGCCATGGTGATGTTCCCTCAAATCATAAGCCAAATAAATCCTCCCTTGCCTTAAGTTGCTTCTTGGTCATAACAGTGAGAGAAGCAATTGATACACAAAAGGGGAGCTGCTGGTGTAGCTCAGCTGGTAGAGAGCTTGCCTAGCATGTGCAAAGCCCTGGGTTTGACTTCCAGTACCTCATAACTGGGAGTGGTGGTACAGGCCTGTAATTCCAGCAAAACAAATTAACAAAAACCCATACATGAATAGGAAAAGATCGTGATAACACAAAACAAAACAAGACTGAGGCACTCATATTGATTTTAGATGAATGGACCTCAACACAGAGACAATCAGGAGGATAAAGGAGAATACTGCTTAATAATAAAAAATAAAAAAATAATGAAAATAATAAAAGTTTATCTAAAAATAAATCAGGGAGCTGGAGAGATGGCTCAGCAGTGAAGAGTACTGATTGCTCTCCCAGGGAAGCTTCCAGAGGATCTTCCAAGCTCAAATCCCAGCATCCACATGGCAGCTCACACTGTCTGCAACTCCAAGATCTAACACCCTCACACATACATGCAGGCATGCATACTTAGACCAATGCATATAAAATAAAATTTAAAAAGTCAGTTCATCACAAAGACATCCTCTCTTACTGTGCACATTCCTACCAGGGCCTAAAACAACGATGTCACAAAATGAACAGTGCTGAAGGGAAGCAGACAAATCATGGTCTGTGGGAGACTGCAGGTTTCTTCTGCAAGAGAAAGTACCAGACACAGGAGCAGCAGGCGTAGAGGATCTGAGTCACACCACTGAAGAAGGGTTTCTGATTGACGTCTGTAGAACATTCATCCAACACAGGAAGTACAAAATTGTTCCGAGCGCACAATGAAACTTTATCTTTATTCTGTATTATAGACAAACCGTACAAAATGTTCTATGACCATAACACTGTAAAAAATAAAATCCATAGCATTGAAGTCTCCAAACACTTATCTCTTAAAAAAAATAAAAGAATACTTCTAAATAATCCTTGGCTCAGAGAGGAAATCTTAAAGGCAATTGAAAGTCCTTTAAACAGAAGGACTATGAAAGCACATAGAACCTGTGGGATCAGGGAACAGAGTGCTGGGAGAAGCTGCTGGCTTCAGTGATTGCATAGGGAAAATCATCAGAAGAAACAAATCAAGAAAAACTTACCGGGAGGAAGAGCTGGGGATCCTGGGTATGGGAAAGTTGGGGTATATGTGATCCAAGTACATTGTTTATGCATATGAAATGGTCAATGAGTGTAGAAGGAGCAGCGGGCTGCGTTCTTGCCACCTGGCTCCCAGCTGCCTGGCTAGCTTATGCCCCGAAATAATTACACACAAATTGTATTCTTTTAAACACTGTTTGGCCCACTAGTTCTAGCCTCTTATTGGCTAATTCTCACATCTTGCCTAACCCATTTCTAATAATCTGTGTAGCACCACGAGATGGTGGCTTACCAGGAAAGATCTTAGCCTACGTCCATCTCGGAGAGGAGAGCTATGGTGTCTGCCTCACTTCCCTTCTTCCCAGCATTCTGTTCTGTTTACTCCGCCTACCTAATTTTCTGTCCTATCAAAGGGCCAAGGCAGTTTCTTTATTTTTTTTTCCTTTTTTCTCGGCAGTTTCTTTATTAACCAATGAAAGTAACACATAGACAGATGACCCTCCTCCATCAAATGAGTAGATAAAAGATACTCTGTTTTAAATAAATGATAAAAGCATAAATTAATAAAACCAGAAATGGAAAGATAGAGAAGAATCAATGACACAGAAATTTGCTTACCTGAGAGGGTCTTAGCACACATCCGTGTTCACGGCACATCCATGGTCATGGGAGATGTCCCTTCGCGGTTCATGTTTCTGTGCTGGCTTTTCCCGGTTTAGTGTCAAGACCCTGCTGACTTCATCTAATCAGCTGGAAAATATTCTCCCCTCTTCTGCTGGAGGAGACTGTATAGATGTGTCATTTCTTCTTTTAAAATGTTTGTTTATTATTGTTATTATTTTGTGTCTATGTGTGTGTTTGTGTGTGTGTGTGTGTGTATGAGAGAGAGAGAGAGAGAGAGAGAGAGAGAGAGAGAGAGGATGGATACATGCATGAGTGTAAAGGTGTATACACCTGTGCTCACATGAGGAGGCCAGAGATTGTTCTGCTTTATTTCTCTATTTTATTGTCTTAAGATAATGTCTCAGGGGCTGGAGAGATGGCTCAGAGGTTAAGAACAGTGCCTGCTCTTCCAGAGGTCCTGAGTTCAAGACCCAGCAACCACATGGTGGCTCACAACCATCTATGAGATCTGGTGCCCTCTTCTGACCTGCAGGTGTACATGCAGACAAAACACTGTATACATAATAAATAAAATCTTTAAAAAAAAAAAAAAGATAATGTCTCTCAGGCTGGAGACATGGCTCAGCAATTAAGAGCACTGGCTGCTCTTCCAGAGGACCTGAGATCAATTCCCAGCAACCACATGGTGGCTCACAACCATCTGTAATGAGATCTGGTGCCCTCTACTGGCATAACGCATGAATGCAGGCAGAACACTGTATACATAATAAATAAGTAAATAATTTTTAAAAAGATAATGTCTCTCATTGAACTGGAAGCTTGCCTCTCTGGTTAGCTTGGCTGGCCAGTGAGCTCTTGGGATCTGCCTGTCTTTGCCTCCAGTGTTGGCATTACAGGCACATCTAGCAATGCCAGGATTTTTATAAGGGTGCTGGGATTCAAACTCAGGTCTTTGTGCTTGCAGTCTCTGAACCATCTTTCCAGCTCCCTGTTTCATGTCTTCTTTAAATATTTGGTAGAATCTGCCAGCGAAACCATCCTGTCTGGAGACTAGTTTCAAACGACTTCCCTGTCTTTAGTAGTTATGGGTAGGTTGTTTATTTTTGTTATGGGTGTGTGCTAGTCGTTTGTGACTTGTAAAGTTGGTTCAGG
This sequence comes from Chionomys nivalis, assembly GCF_950005125.1. Taxonomy (NCBI): domain Eukaryota; kingdom Metazoa; phylum Chordata; class Mammalia; order Rodentia; family Cricetidae; genus Chionomys; species Chionomys nivalis. The sequence goes on along the minus strand of NC_080087.1, from coordinate 121,111,344 downwards.
AGAACACATGAGACAATGCGTGTGAGGAACAGAAGAGACAATAGAACCTGAAAATGTACAGGAAAGCAATCCTAGAAGCGTGGACTTAACGGCCGACCGCTGGGGACAGCTGTGGTCACTCGGGCTCTTGAAGCCCACATACCAGCCTCTGCACCTGTGCTTTAGGATAGTAGCCCCACACAAACCACCTGCACTCAAATCTAACCCTCAGGGAAGCAGTGAGAGTAAGCACGGTGGGGCTAAGTCTTCAGCAAGAGGATTGGTATAAAATGAACTTGGTATAAAATCAACTTGCCACTTCCAGGGGCCAAAGTCAAGACTTTTGCTGTTCTTTTGCCTTTAATATGGGAACTATCCTCACATGTTTGCACATCATGGGGCTGTCTAGTGACAATAGGAAGATAACAACTCAGGGAAGTATGGTAGAGAGGATTTGCTTGTGCCCTTAATTCTTAGCAGTAAACAACTTTTACCATACCACATGGCTCCTTCTCATTTCTGCCAGTAGCAGTTATCTGTCCAGCCAACAGTTCCCCAAGCTTAGGTCTGGCTCTCCTCCCTTCTGTCTCCGTGGGAACCCAGACAGTCGCTGAAGTCTGTCAGTTCACACTTCACCTCTCTCAAAGGTGTCTCCTTTCCACCTGTTCTCTTGTTCTGCCCAGCTTCAGGCCCTTACAGCATCTACCTAGAATGCTAGCAGTTATAAAGTGCAGTCAGGAGGATCAAGAGTTCAAGGCCATCCTTGGCCACTTAGTGAGTTCTAATTCAATCTGGGCTGCATGAAACCCTGCCTCAAAAAACTAGATAGGTAGTGTTTGGTTAGAAGTGAGATCCCAGCCTTCTGACACCGCTATATCCAAGGAGTCTGGGATGATTGATTGGAAACGTCATCCCAGCCTCTGGCATCCATCCAACTCCTCCCCTGGGAGTTGCTTTGGTCCAGACTCCACTTCCAGGAAAGCTCACCAAGCAGTGACCCTTCCCCAGGGAGGGTCAGGACCGCTCCCACAGGCTATTTCGGCTGCTCCCCAGAGAAAGAACACATGGTCTCCGGGTTTTGCATGGTCTCCCCTCTCTTTTCCCCTGTCAGGCTTTTCCAGGCCATCCGGGAGCACTGCACTAAACATGGGCATTGATTTGATCTAACTTGGTATAATTAGAATTATTTGTCTTGGCGGAGAGACTTGTCTTAAAAAATACACCTGACAGGTAGCATTAGTAGCTGCTGAAGTCAAGGCAGCAGCAGCAGTTACATCACCTACTGCCAGGTGCCTTTCCACTGCCAGGTATGCAGCATGCAATCCCTTAAATGCGTCTTACTAAGTCACCCTCCACTTTATTGGCCGAGGCAGGGTCTCTTGATAAAACTGGAGTTTTGTGGTTTAGGCTAGTCTAGCTAACTTTCCCTGGGGATCCACTCTCCAGCTCCTGAGCACCAAGACAGGGGACAACCATCCCCATCCAGGCTTTACCTTGGTGCTGGGGACCTGAACTCGCTCCCATTGGCATGCTTGCATGATAAGAGTTTTGTCCACTGAGCCACCTCCCCAGCTTCCAAAAGGAATCCTGAAGTAAGGATGGGGTGAGGAAAGGGTAGGGGCATGTTGATAAAGACCACTGTTGTGTGATGGATGGATGTGATGGTTCGTTCAGCAGGCAGAGGTGGGTGAATGTCCATGAGTTTGATCCAAGTTCCAGGACAGCTAGGGCTACATAGGGAGACCCTGTCTCAAAAACAAACAAAATCCCGCCCACCAAGGGAGGAAAAGTGAATGTTCATGGCTCCTTTAGACTTTAATCAGCCAAAGATTGGACTCCCCACAGCCAGGGGATGTTAAATCCCAGATACTGCAGGACTGTCTGATGCACAGATGTTCAAGTCAGGCATTCCAAACAATCGTCAAAATGACAGTGGAGTGTTCCTAATATTTGAAGCTCATGTTCTGTACCGAGAGAGTCCATTTGTTACTGCAGGTTACTTGAGAGTCAGACCAAGCTATATTGGGCAGATACCTACGGAGTCTATTGCAAAGGTTCCTAATGCCTGTTGAGTTAAAGTGTTTTATGTTCACATGTGTGTTTCGAACTTTATTGATGAACTTTTAGTTGCCTTGAGGCAGGAACCATGTATTGAAGTGGCCAGAAGGAGTGAAACATAGATCTCTACAAAGCAAGATGAATAACAGGAAAATGTGTGAAGAAGAGGAAGAGGAGGAAGAGGAAGAAAAGGAAGAGAGAAGAAGAAGAAGAAGAAGAAGAAGAAGAAGAAGAAGAAGAAGAAGAAGAAGAAGAAGAAGAAGAAGAAGTGGTGGAGGAGGTGGAGGAGGAGGAAGAAGAGGAGAAAGAAAAGGAGGAGGTGGTGGGTGTTAGCGGTCAATGGAGCTACTAAGACCCATATGTAAATAAATGTGACTTGCTAAGTGTAACCTTCAGCTGTATCCTTACAAGCAAGAATCAAGGGAGAGGATGTGTATTAACCATATCTGCCTATGAGAGGATCTAGGTGGGCCGAGCACATGCCCGTGTGCTCCAGTTTGTGAGGACAAGATGAGTGTGGAGGTGCTTTGTGCGACGTGAAATTGGAAGCCTGGAACATGCTGGATTGGTTGGGTTGAGCACTGATGACTGGACTTCTCCTTTTCCAGGGGCAGCTGTTTGTAGTTACCAAATAAAAACGTTTCCATAGTCTTTGGTAAATAATTCTCTTGGTAGCTGCTTGGGAGGGGGGGACCAGTACGATTGTCCTGCGCAGAGCATCAATGATGAGGGGACCGTGAATCTCAGAAAGCAGAACGAATGTGACTTAGGCTCTGAAAGGAAGGAAGGGCTGCCTTCTACAAAGAGAAGAGCAAGGTGACACCTTTGAAAGGTGCAGCAGGTTGCTTTCCAGGCCAGCTGTGAGTCTAACTTGCTATTCACCATTTTAGAAAAGACACCAGAGGGAAAAAGCATACGGAACGAGATCTTTAGGTTGCCATGACTGTGCTCTCAGGACCCCTGCCCTGTCTTCCTTGTGTTTTTCTCTTGCTTCTCATCTCCGAGACTCTGGCCAGGCCCAGAGCTTACCCATGCTGCCTCCAGAGACATCTGTGAGAGTTAGCTTGAAAACTAACCTTAGCTGGCCGTGGCGACCCATGCCTGTAAACCTAGAATTTGGAAGGTTGAAGCAGAAGGAATAGAGTTCAAGGCTAGCCTTGGCTACACCAGTCCCCATCTCACAAACAAACAGAAAGAGACAGAAAGACAGACACAGAGGCAGAAACAGAGGACACACAATCAACACCAGCATCAGCATATCAGGAAGCTGGAAGTTGGGAGGAGGAGGCTTCCATTGTAGTCTTCCTTTGCTGAGGTTGTGACTCAGAGCAGCCAAAGCAGAGAAGTCCTAAAAAGGGAAGAAGTCAGGAAGGTTCTTCTTTTAAGATTTATTTTTATTTTACATGTATCCGTGTTTTGTCTACTCGGAAGTCTATGAAGGCATATGTATGTCTTCTGGCCCTCAGAGGCCAGAAGAGGGTGTTAGATTTTCTAGAACTTGAGTTACAGATGGTTTGTAGCTGCTCTGTGGGTTCTGAGTACAGAACCTGGCTCTTTGGAAAAGCAGCAAGTGCTGTTAAACCACTGAGCCATGTCTCCAGCTCTGAACAAAACAAGAAACAAGGCATTTTCACGTAATGCATGGAGAGGCAGGACTGCCACCCCCCCCCCCATCAGCGATAGAACAAGTAGCACTAGCAGTCAGCTGAGCCCAGAGACAAATAACTCAGACTTTCCAGCTCTTCCCAGGATTTTCCATTAGCTAGGCTGGACTCCGGTCCTGTCCCTTGAGCCTGGAGAACGGCAGCTGCTTGTTTGCATACTTGACGGAACCATGGCAACCGTGTCCCATCACAGGGTCAGTCACAGGACTGATGATGCGATCCGGCAACCAATCAGACCAGGCGGAAGAGCCCAGCTGCCATGGTGACAAGGCTGGGGACCGGTTCTCAGAAAGGAAAGTGGGGGTGGGAGTGTCCCTGGGGAGCAGGCTGACCTGGGTGGAGTCCAGCTGATTCTCCAGCTGTGTTGTTCAATTGTAGAGCAGGACCCAGCGGGTTTCTTCTGGATAACTCCAGAGCCCCTTATATGTCTACCCATTTACACTCTTTATGCTTCATGGTCCATGATCTGGCTGCCTCAATGTATCTTCATATAGCATTTTATATCGTCCCTTAAATACCCACCAAGAATTGGCCAGTGTTCTTGGAATTAAAAAAAAAAAAAAATCAGTCCCCTGAAAACAACAGCAGCAACAAATTAAAAATCACACACCCAAAAAGATCCCCCAGAGAGCGGGCCTACACAGATCTGCGGGGTTCTGGAAGCCGGTTTCCCACACCGGCTTCTCTGTCAGTCCTCTGAACATGGCCTAGAATTTTACCTAAGCAACTGTGTTGAAAACGTCTCTCGTGGGGGTTCTTCTCCGGATTTCCCCTTGGGCTGCCTACATTCAAATGTCATGTCTGAAGCTTGAGTAAGTGTGGAAGAAGCACTGTGTAAACCGCCTGCTCTCATTGGGGCCCCTTGAGGAGGCTGTGACAGTGCGGAGAAGCAGAGAAGCATCAGAAGACAAGAAACTTGTCCAGCTCCACCCTCGCCCAGACCGACATTAGTTTCCCTTGGTAAAGATGGTGGAAGGCAGCAAACTGATAGCATTTTATCGGGTCTCCAAAAGGCGCAAATTATTCAGAAACAAGCAAAGACTGGGCATGAGGAAAACACACACACACACACACACACACACACCAGGATTTCCCATAGAACTCAAAGTCCGAGGATATTAAAGTGCTTTATATGACAACATTTGTATATAAGTTCTGCACATTCTTCGTTTTTATGTAAATCGTCTCTGGGTGTTCATAATGGATGAGTTGTTAAACTGTGCTGTTTAGGGGACAATGACAGGAAAAGTCTGTGTGTCTTCAGCCTAGACACAACCACGGTAAGTCTAACTACATTTTCAGTCTGCACCTCGGGGCTGATTTCCGGATTTCCGTGGTCCCTCCAAAGTCAGCGCCTGTGCTTGTCTTTGCGTAAGAGACCGTTGCAAGCGACTGAGAGGCAGAGGAAGTGGGGCGCCCTCTAGTGGGAAAATGAGGAATTTTCCTTCCTCCCAGAAGGAGTCAGCAAGAGACAGGCGGGTGCGTCCTGTCCGTCTCCTCTTCCCCCATATAGTCTTTAAGCCTGCCAGGAAAGGCAATAGTATCCACTTTACTGAGTGGCGGAGGGATTGAAGAGCTGAAGTCACATGTCCACGGTCTCAGCAGAGTCTGAAATGGCCTCACTCTGGTTGGAAATCTAGAGCCTACCCACAAGGCACCCCCGCCTTCCAGAAGGTTTTCCACTATGCTGTGACTTTAGTAATAGTGCTGGGCCCTAACACACTTCCCTGAGCCAATACCAATCTTTTCCCTCGCTTTGTGCCCATTTTTAACAGACGAGGCCCAGCTGTCACCTACTGACAGGGCTTTGAGAAGGCTTTGTCTTGGGGCACCTATCAAGGTTCAGGATCCTGAAACCCTCAGAGTTAAACAGTGCTCCCTGTCACGTCAGTCATCGGGCTTGGAGATAAGGATGACAGAAGTCAGAGATGAGAAGAATATAGTGAACAAGTCCAAAGAGAAAGGGCTGGGCCCAAACGAAGGCTTTCGAACTTGATATGTAATCTCACTTTAGGACACCAGAGACCAAGTTTCTTTTGTGACTGTCCCTAGGAGACAGAGGTAGTCCCAGCCCACTCCTTCGGGACATATCACCAGCGGACCAAGGGCTCCTGGCTGACATGAGAGATCATGGGTCTAGTCTGAACTCTATCGGTCTATTTGCCAAAGTGCCTACCAGCATCCCTTTACCCCTTTCCTTTCCGTTCCGTGTCTACTGGGCATGTGCAGCACGGACCAACCATAAGCCTAGAACTCACCCAGGTGGTTCTGTGGGGAAAGAGACCTGTAGATCCCTGGATCCCAGCCCTCTGGAACTGAAACCGGGGCATGTACTTATCTGGGTTTCCACTTTTGAATGATGTCTTTCCAGAATGTTCCCTGCGGGGTGAAAGGGTGGGAAGAACTGACACTGGGGAAATCTGCCAGGCTCGTGCCAGAAGCTAAGATGTGACTATAATTTCTCCTTCCTTTATAGGCGTGGAAGCACACATCTTTGATCCCAGCACTTGGGAGGCAAAGGCAAGGAGGATGTCTGTGAGCTTCATGCCAGCCTGATCTCCATAGGGAGTTCCAGGACAGCCAGAGCTATGCAGAGAGACCTTGTTTCAAGTACAAGAGAGGGAGGGAGGGAAGGAGGGAGGGAGGGAGGGAGGGAAGGAGGGAGAGAGAGAGAGAGAGAGAGAGAGAGAGAGAGAGAGAGAGAGAAGGCAGAAAGAGGCAGAATCTGACCTCAACAGATGAGAACGCTCCTTTCAAACAGCAATGGATGGAGGTCCTGCAAACGGGAAAACCAACCAGCTGGGACCTTTAATAGAGGCGGCTGTGTGTGGGCCTGTGCTCACTCCTTCCAGAGACTGTTCAATGGAGACAGACTACTTGAGAGCCAGGCTGTCTCTGCAGACACTCTTCCTTGAGGCTAATAACGGTTGAGCAAGGTCAGCTGTAATCCCATAGGAATCCTGTTTATACAGCCGAGCTCTTCCCTCTGGCAGACTCCTATGAGAATAGCCTTCTGCTGAGGTGGTACAGTGCCTCCCCCCGCCCCCATCTTGCCCTGCTCTGGCTGGTCCCTGGCAGGTGAGGCTCCAGCGTGGGGGTGACCGGGAAGTTACAGGCAGAGAGGTTTTAGGAAGGATCTGTCAAGGTCAAGCTGGTCTCCCCTCTCCTCCAGGTCTCCCAGGCATCACTCGCCCTGAGGCACAAGTGTAGACACACACCTCCCCACGCGTGTGAAATGTGGAGTTCATGACCTCTTGGAGCCTGCTGTGCTCAGGTCCTAGGACTGGGTCTGTCCTCCAAGAGTACAAGAATTGTCCTAGCAGGGACGGGCCAAGAGCCTCGAAAAAGTCCCGGTTAATGAAGAGCAGCGTCCTGTCTATTATGGGTCCTCAGTCAGCAAGTCTCTACTCTCCTGCCCATCCCCAGCCGCCTCTCACTTCCCATCTAGGAACTCTCCCTTCTTTCTTTGTGTCTTCATCCCGTGGTCCTCACACTGCTGGGGTCTAGACTGGTGGGTAAGAACAACCACCGGGCAGAAGCATCCTGGGGAGAGATGGGTGCACAGAGCCTCAGACAGCTTGGCCTAGTGAAATGGTTTTAAAGGCGGTTTTGTCAGTGTAAATAAAAAACAAACAAACAAACAATCAATGTCTCTTAACATGAATGAAAGCTAAAAATTAGCATCATAAGAGACAATGTATCCCTAGCGTCCTACAGAAAGGGACAGGGCTTTGGGAGGAAGCTGAGTCCCTAAGATGATGGTCCCAGGAAGCAAATGAACCTGCTGATCCTAGGTACCACCTCTTCCTCACCAGTAGGGAAACTCCAGAGGGAAGTGGCTCGGTAGACGACGAAAGGACTCACTTCTGTATCTACACTCCATAAGCCCACCTACATCCTCCCAGTCCACCCTCCCCCAGGAAGTCCTGTCTTAATGACCTGTCTTAGGACCAGGATGGATGGGGCAGGGTGTGAAGATGGTTATTACTCCTGTCTCACCCATGCTGTGCACTCACGAACAGCCCATCCCTTCAAGGCGTTTGCAACCTGGGTCCCTTCCTGAAACAGACTGAAAGCAGGGCTTCCTGCTCCTACCCTTGCTGGGGCCTCAGGGACTGTTCCTTCATCTCCCAAGGCCTTGGGGTCTGTTCCAAGTCCCTTGACTCCTCCTCTATCCTTTCTGACGAAGCCCTCGTCATCACCTGAACTCACTTGTAGTTCCCACACACATCTTCCTATTTTAAACCTCGGCCTACACGACTCCCACCAGCTTTCCTTTCCCAGAACTTCAGAGTCAGGGACACCCACCGTCCTGCAAACCATCCCCAGAGACAGCCCTGCGTCCTGCACTTGGCTTCTTTCTCATGTGGGAGCTTGTAAAATCCCAGATGCCTTCTACACGTCTCCAGGAGTTTGGCAGCAGGAAACAGAATGAGATGCAGCGCCCTAGTCTTCCTGGGCTTGAATCTCCTAAGGAAGAATGGAAGCCAGGGCCTTCTTCCCCACTCCACAGCGGGCCCCAAGCATGGCAGTAGGAAAGTCCTGCTCTCCTGCCTACCTGCCAGAGCACAGATTTTTGTTGTTGTTGTTTGTTTCTTTCGTTGCTCCTGTTGTTGTTTAGACTGTTTCTCTATGTAGATCAGACTGGCCTCAAACACACAGAGATCCACCTGCCTCTATCTCCCAAGTGCTGGGATTAATGGTATGGGCTACCGTATCCAGCCTGAACTCTTTATGTGTGTGGGTGTTTTGTCTGCACGGACATCTGACCTGGACCAGCAGGTTCTTCCGTGACAGGATCCCAAGGGGATGATGGCCAGAGGGTGAGAAGATTAGAAGATAGGGAAGCTGGGGTCTGGAGGTCTTGCACAAGCTGATGACTCATGTGATCAAGTTTATTAAAAAATAGAACACTGGGGCTGGAGAGATGGCTCAGCGGCTATGAGCACTTGCTGCTCTTCCAGAGGATCCAGGTTCAATTCCTAGCACCTCATATAGCAGCTCACAACTGCCTGTGACTTCATTTCCAGGGGATCTGGCACCCTCACACACGTATACATGCAGGCAAAACATGAATGTATATAAAAAGAAATAAGTCTTTTTTCCCATTTGTTGGCTTGTTTATTATGTATACAGTTTTCTGCCTGCATGTATGCCTGCACACCAGTAGGTGGCATAAGATCTCATTATAGATGGTTGTGAGCCACCATGTGGTTTCTGGGAATTGAACTCAGGACCTCTGGAAGAGCAGTCAGTGCACCTAACCCCTGAGCCATCTCTCCAGCCCCCAAATAAGTCTTTTTTAAAAAAAGAAATACAGCATTGTTGGGTGTAGTGACACATGCCTTTATTCCCAGCACTGGGGAGATAGAAGCAGGTGGATCTCTGAGTTTGAGGCCAGTCTGGTCTCTACATAGTGAATTCCAGAACCACTTTTATATTATTTTATATTCCAGGACCATTTATATTATTAAAACATATATTATTTATATAATAATGTAAATAAAAAAAGTAAAGAAGTACAGTGTCATCCTCACAAGAGGGGGAGTAATAGGGCAGAGTCAGTGGAAACCGTTTATATATGGTGGGTGAAGTCGGCAGGAAGCTGAAGAAGCAATGTTGCACAAAGGGAATGGAGCGCATCTCAAGAGCCTCACAGAGGCTTTGGACTGACACCCACAGCCCTATAGGTGGGAATATACAGTTGGCAGGATCTGATGTCCTGCCCCAAGGCCCTGGTCCAAGGTCATTACTGGCTCTACCAAGCATGTTCCTGGTTTTAGAGGAGTTGTGTTCCTTTGCCATCTATCAGAGCCTCAGGGAAAGCCTTGGACCAGCCTATCCCTGAACGGATGTCTGTGAATTATGTGTATGGTTGGTGCCCTCAGAGAGAGTCGAATGTCATGGAACTGGAGTCACAGATGGTTGTCAATTGTCACTTGGTGCTGTGGGCGCTGGGGATTGAACATGGGTCTTATGGAGGAGCAGCCAGGGCTTTTAGCCACTGAGCCATCTCTCCAGCCATGAACGCAGCTTGCTTTTTGTGTGTGTGTGAATTCAGCCTTAAGAGTAGGCTGTCAAGGACTCCATGAGAACACAGCCCACAAAATCAACTAACCAGGGCTCATAGGGACACACAGAGACTGAAGTGACAGTCAGGAAACCTATGTGGGTGTGACCTAGCCCCTCTGCATGTATGTTATGGCTGTGTAGCTTGGTGTTCGTGTGGGTCTCCAAACAGTGGGAGTGGGAGCTATTTCTGACTCTTTTGCCTGCTTTTGGAACCCTTTCCCTCTTACTAGGTCGCCTCATGCAGCCTAACCATGAGGTATGTATCCAGTCTTACTGAAACTTACGTCATGTTTGGTAGCTGTCCCTAGGAGGCCTGCTCTTTTCTGAAGGGACATGGAGGAGAAGTGGACCTGGGGGAGAGGAGACGTGGTGGGGAGGAGGTGGGAAGAGAGGATGGAGGGGAAACTTGGGTTGGGATGTAATGTATGAGAGAGGAAAAAGAATCAATAGATTAACTAAAAAAAAATCTATCTGCAGAGGGAATTGATATTTGTTGAGTGTTTGTTGTTCAACTCTTGCCTCCTCATAATTTCACAAACAGCAGGGGGACTCTTTCTAAACTACCAATCTAAGCATGTCACTTCCTTGCTTAACACTCTTCAAGAATTTCTTTAACACTCAACTGTTAACCCCCTGTGGTGGTCTGAATGAGAATTGAGAATGGGCCCCACAGGCTCATGTGTTTGAAGGCTTGCGCCCCAGTTGGCGGGAAGATTGACTAGCCAGGGCCCAGGGTTTTTCTGCCTGCCTGTGGATCAGGAGGTAAAGCTCTCAGCTCTTTCTCCAGCTCCATCGCTGCCTGCACGCCACCACACTCCCTGTCATGGTGACTATAAGCTGCCTTCTGAACCTGTCAGCAAGCCCCCGATTGAATACTTTCCTCTATAAGTTACCTTGACTGTAGTGTCTCTCTGCAGCAATAAAACGGTGATGAAGACACAACTTGGCCTTGGCATGAAAGGCCCAATGTGGAGTCATCTTGCTTTCTATTCCGGTCTTCCCTGTTCTCGGCCTTCCAGTACTATCTCTGTGTCACCACCAACTCCACTCTTACCAGTCATTAGCACACTACAATTCATGCTATCACTATTTGTATTGACTTATGCCCTTGCTGATTTATGTGTGTCTCCTGGCTGGAGTCTAAATTCCAAGAGAGCAGAGGACATGAATGTTTATTGCCCCACCCTCAGTATCTGGCTTAGGAGACTGAGCTCATCTCAGTCAATAAGTAAATGTGTTGAATAACGCAATGGACTTTAGCATATGAAATCATTCTGCCTTGTGCTCCATAAACAAGCACCTTCTGAGGGTGCCTGCGTTTATGGAGTGAAGCGACTGCTGGGAAGGCAGATGCCAAGAGATGAATCATGAGACAAATTCTGCTTCGTTTCATTTTCAGCCTCACTGGGAGTCACAGTTCACACCCCACGAGCCGGTCGAAGTCTGTTCTTACAACCCAGAAGGGTAGAGGCCTGGTGTGTTAGCTAGTTTTCTGTTGCTGAGTTAAAACAGTATGACCAAGGCTACATATAGAAAAGAGTTTATTTGGGCTTATGGTTCCAGAGGGATAAGAGTCCATCACCATGACGGTAGGGAAGAATGGCAGCGAGCAGGCTTCGTGACCAGATATGAGCTGAGAGCTCACATCTCGAACCACAAACAGGAAACAGAGACAGTGAAAGTCTTTAAGCTCCCAATACCTGCCTCCAGGAAAATACAACCTTTAGCAAGGTCCTACATTTTAGTTAAAATATGCCTTTCTACCTCTTGCTCTTCTTCCTCAGAATTTAGAAATTCCTCAATCTTTTCAATTCTATTCACCATTGCCTTCTTTAATGTCTGAATCTCCTGTACAGAATTATGTTCTAAAGCCTTCATTGAGGATTCTAAAGTATGAAGTTTGTCCATTAGAGATAACGTCTCATCTTTGGACATAATTTTTATAGCATATACTGTGCCTTCTTGTATAGATAATCTTTCTGTCAATCTGTCATAAGCTTTAGACAAAATCCGATTGTCACATTCAGCAGTTTTGATTCTCTCAGTTAATGTTTCTGTTCCTACTGAAAGGGACTGAAGCTTACGATCCAAATCAGCTGTTCCTTCTTCCACAGTAATGAATTTCTCCTTAATATCAGCCGTTAATGCTTCAGTTCCTACTGAAAGGGACTGAAGCTTACGATCCAAATCAGCTGTTCCCTCTTCCATAGTAATGAATTTCTCCTTAACATCAGCCTGTACCTCTTCTAAATTTTTTTCAGTTTGTCGAGTTGTGTTAAACAAAGATCTGTTCTCTGCCTGGAGAACTTCAAACTGATTTTTGAGAAGATTGTTGTCATTCTCAATTGTTTTTAAGCGTTCAACCTCGTCTCGTAAAGACCTTATCATATTTCTATTATCAAACCATACAGTACCAAGGAAAACTACGAATCCCAGAAAGATCCATATCTGTGGGCTGACAGACACTTCTTGTAAAATCTCCCACATGGTACAACTGAAAAGGCTGTTAAAGTCTTGAATGGTAATGTTTTCAGACATTTTTCTTATTTATAAAAGAAAATTATGTACCTGTAATGAAGTTTTCCTGCCAGTGGTGGTTAAAGAAATGCACCTGAGTCCACGTGGTCTAAGCCAGAGCCGGTCTGAAACAATTAACTCAAAACAAAAATTATTGTACTGCCTGTTAAGGGAAGGGGTTGGCGGCTTTTTTTTTTCAAAACCGCAGTGCTTCCCTTAAATCAGGCAGTGAGGGTTTGGAAGAAGCAGGGAGCTATTAACTGCTCTGTGGAGGGTCGCTGCTCTGCGACTGTAGTGGCCTGGAGTGGGGGAAGGGAAAGCGAGCAGGGAGCGCGCGCTGTAAATCGCCTTCCTGAGCTCAGGCAACTAGCCGGGAAAGGTGGAGCTTGCGCCCCCCCTGTGCCGGGTCGGGGGCAAAATAGCCCGACGTTGGGACGCCAAATGTGGTGGCGCAAATGAATGTAGACAGATTATATAGATATATACAGCTTTAATAAGGAAATAGACTTACAGGACCACAGGTTCCCGCGGAGCACTGGAAAAGCGGAGCAAAAGAAAAAGGGGCTGCTGGGCTCACGCCCGGCAGATTTATCCGTAAACATTAGCCCGAGGCGAACACGCCCCCAATGGGTGGGGCTATGTCCCTACACTACATCCTAAGCCTGCCTCCAGGAAAACGTGTACTCTATCAAGGTCATGCATCCTACACCTGCCTCCAGGAACATACGGCCTCTAGCAAGGTCATGCATCCTAAGCCTCCCCAAATGGGTCACTAACTGAGGACCAAGCATTTGGATGACACAGATTATGGAGCACATTTATCATTCAAACCACTATACCTGGTCTTCTTTAAGCATATTCTTCTAAAGAAGACTTTGCTACAATACTAAATCTTGTATTTGTAATTTTGAACATAATCACCCACACAGAGCCTCCAAAATTGTGTGTTTCCAACACCACAAAGCCGCTGTCTCTAGCAATGTCAGCTGCACTGTTCTGGACTCTTGGATTGTTTCCAGTTTAAGATTCATAAGCAGCACTGGGCGGTGGTGGCACACGCCTTTAATCCCAGCACTCGGGAGGCAGAGGCAGGCAGATCTCTGGGAGTTCGAGGCCAGCCTGGTCTACAAGAGCTAGTTCTGGGACGGGCACTAAAGCTACAGAGAAACCCTGTCTCAAAAAAAAAAAAAAAATTCATAAGCAGCGTGATACACATTCATACACATCTCTTGATGTACACACAGACACACTCGCTGAGGGTGCACACCTAGGTTACAGTGTTACGATGCCAGAGTGACGCCCTATGCCAATGCCAGCTACATTTCCACTAAGACTGTGACACTTTACCGATTCAGTATGGGCAGTTTAATTTGTTTTGGTTATTATATTTGTTACTTGTTTCATTGGTGTGTGAAGGTATCTGACACAAGCCACTCAAGGAAGGGTTTATTTTGGCTCCCAGCTCCAGGGGATGGAGTCCACCTTGACAGGGAAGGTCCAGGGGTAGAGGCAGAGCATAGCTGGTGACATCGCACCCACAATGAGAAAGACATTGCAATGGTGGCTGTGCTCGGCTTGCTTTGTCCTAGTATTCGGTCCAGGCCCGACAGCTCATAGAAAAGCACCAACCACATTTAGGGGTGGGTCTTTCCACCTCAGTTAACTTAGTCTAGATCAGCAGTTCTCAACCTGTGGGTCACGAACCCTTTGGGGGTGCATATCAGATATCCTGTATATCAGATTCAAAGGAGTAGAAAAATTAGTCTTGAAGAAGTAACGAAATAATTTTATGGTTGGGGGTCACCATAACAGGAGGAACTGTATTAAAGGATCGCAGCTTTAGAAAGGTTGAAAGCCATTGCTCTAGATAATTCCTCATGGACAGCCCCAGATATTTGTCTGCATAGTGATTCAAAATCCAATCAAGTGCTGGTCAAGACTGACACCATAGCTATTATGGTGGATGTATACTGGCTTCTTTTAGTGGGTTTGTTTTTTTTTTTTTTTTCACTTTTTGAGTCTTTTTTTTTTTTTTTTTTTTTTTTTAATTTTGGCTTATAGAGACAGGGTTTCTCTGTGTAACCACCCTGATTGTACTGGAACTCTCTATGTATACCAGGCTGGCCTCAAACTCTCAGAGATCCACCTGCCTCTACCTCCCAAATGCTGGCATTAAAGGCATGCGCCACCACTGCTTGGCTCTTTTTCATTGTTTAATTTGTATTTTATTTCTATTAGCATATATCTATATTTTATTTTGCACAAAATTATATAAACTTGGCATTTTAAGGTCAGTTTCACAGTTGATCTAGTATTTCTTTGATGACTAACAAGCATATTTTCACTTGTGTGTGTGTGTTTCTGAGACAAGGTTTCATAGGTTTCATATGGGCCAGGCTGGCCTCAGACTTCACATCTTCCTGACTCCACCTCTAGAGTACTGAGATTTACAGGTTACCACGCCCATCCTTAATTCCCTTAATTACATCTTCTTGTCCCCAGTATTGGGGGTTGGACCCAGGGCCTTACACATGCTAGCACCCTCCCCCCCCAACCACAGTCCCAGACCCTGGGCCTATTTTTTTTTTTTTTTTTTTTTTTTTTTTTGGTTTTTCAAGACAGGGTTTCTCTGTGTAACAGTCCTAGCTGTCCTGGAACTAGCTCTTGTAGACCAGGATGGCCTCGAACTCACAGAGATTCACCTGCCTCTGCCTCCCAAGTGCTGGGATTAAAGGCATGTGCCACCACTGCCCGGCCCTGTGCTTTAATTTTAATAGGATCAAGTTTGCCAATATTATCTTCTGTGCTTAGTGTTGTA
The DNA here is from genome assembly GCF_950005125.1 of Chionomys nivalis. Taxonomy (NCBI): domain Eukaryota; kingdom Metazoa; phylum Chordata; class Mammalia; order Rodentia; family Cricetidae; genus Chionomys; species Chionomys nivalis. Next base: position 121,096,236 of record NC_080087.1, on the reverse strand, counting down.
TCTTGTTTAACCAAAGTCATAAAGATATTTCCTCTAGTATTTTCTAGACACTTTATTGTTCTTCCATTTATAGTTACATCAAAAACACACTTGTAATTAGTTTTGTCCATTATTTTCCAATTTCATTTTTCTATATGGATTCAATTTCATGTTTCATTTTTGAAAAGACCAGCTGAATTATCACTTAAGGTATAAATCAAGTATCAGCAGTTCATGCATCTTTTATGTTCTATTGGCCAGTTCATTCTTAATTAGTAATAAATATACTGTCTTAATTACTTGTTGTAAAATAATCTTTTAAGACGTGTCTTTGACAAGGTGCCTTCTGATTGATTTAATAAAAAGCTAAATGGCCAAAGCTAGGCAGGAAGAGGTTAGGTGGACTTCCAGGCACAGAAAGAACTCTGGGAAGAAGGGAGGCAAAGGAGCCAGCCAGATGCAGAACGAGTCAGATACACAGAATGGGATAAAGATAAAAAGCCACGTGATAGAACACAAATGAATAAAAATATAGGTTAAGTTATAAGAGCTAGTTAGGAACAAGTCTAAGCTACATGGTGAACTTCCATAATTAGTAATAAGTCTCTGTGTCATCATTTGGGCTGGCGAGTCAGAGAAAGACTTGTTACAATGACTGAGGCTTTATAATGAGCTTCTGTACTAGTAGGGCCATTATCTTCATTAAACTACCTTGACTAGAGCCAATGCATAGAGGCACATATATATCATATATATATTACGTTTTTAGACAGTATCTATGTATGTATGTATATATAATATATGATTAATAAGAAGGCTCAGTAGGTAAAGAACTTGTCACCATGCCTGACCATTTGAGTTCAGGCCCTAGGACCCAAAGAGAGGAGAGAAGTGAGTCCCTCGAGTTATCCTCTGACCTCCATATGTGTACTGTGGCATATACATGACTCCCAAATAAATAAATAAATATAATTAAAGTGTCTTGACTAATTCCGTGTGTGCATGCATTCGTGTGTGTGTGTGTGTGCATGCTTCAGCTTGTAAACTTGCACAAAAAGAGAAAATTAAGAACAGGAAGGAACCTGCTGGCATTTTTATAGGATCATACTAAGCCTATATATTAATTTGAAGGATAAATGATATATTTTTTACAATGAGTTTTGCATCTACAAGCAAAAAAATAAACCCTGTCAATTTATTTGAACCACATTTTCTCTGTAGGGATCTAGGAAATCTTTTATATTTAATCACAGGTATTTCATTCGAATACTTGGTAGAAGCAAGCCTCTTTAAAATTTCATTTTCTAACTAGTCATTGCTAGAAGATAGAAATGGAAATTGATTTTGGTACATTGATTTTTTTCAGCCAGTTTTTGTGATAAATGTTCTTATTAATTTGAATATCTTTGGGACTTTCTATGTAACCAAGGGTATCAAAAAAAAAAAAAAAGCTTTGCTCCTCCCTTTCCAATCCATGTGTATTTTTCCATTTCTTACCCCTCTTCTGTAGAACAGACGGTTAAGAACAGACATTTCTGTCCATCTCTCATTGTCGAAGGCATTCTGATTCAGGTGGACTTCCTCAGAGGCAGACCCTGAGACGGAGATTTGAATGCAGAGCCCAGCTGCTCACACTGTTGATCCCAGTACTGGAGTAGCAGCCAACACAAAGGCAGGTACGAGGCTGGATTCTGATGTTCCTGATGAGTGAGTGTGAGCCCAAGACAGGAGGAAGCTGGAGGATCCACACACGCAAGCCTTGTTACTCTAGGGTGGAGCTGCCCTGCAGTAAGGAGCACAATTCCCTAGCACTTCCACTGATGTGATTGAGTAGACCACTCTTGTCAGGGCTGGAGAAATGGCTCAGCATTTAAGAGCACTTGTTGCTCTTGCAGAGGACCCAGCTTCATTTCCCATCACCCGTATGATGGCTCACAGACAAGCCTACATCCAGTTACAGGGGACCTACACTCTCTTTTGACCTCTTTGGGCATCAGACACTCACATGGTAGATTTACATATATGTAGGCAAAACACCCATAAACATTTAAAAAAGAAGAAAAGCAGTACAAAGAAGTGCTCAGGCAAACAAGTATAGACACTGACAGTGGCAGTAGGACCACCTTCTACACAGAGTGGTAGGACAGTTGCCGGCAGGATCTTCAATAAGGACCTTCTGCATTTTACTGTTACAAATAACACAGGCAAAGCCGGGCGGTGGTGGCGCACGCCTTTAATCCCAGCACTCGGGAGGCAGAGGCAGGCGGATCTCCGTGAGTTCGAGACCAGCCTGGTCTACAAGAGCTAGTTCCAGGACAGGCTCCAAAACCACAGAGAAAGCCTGTCTCGAAAAACCAAAAAAAAAAAAAAAAAAAAAACCAAAAAAAAAAAAACAAATAACACAGGCAGTTGCCAGAGTCCGAACCTGTTTGTACATCCTACAAAAGTCTTATGTTACAGAATAGTTAAGACACAGAAAGTACTACAGACGCTGATGGCAAGGGGCTGCCATCCAGGCACTAGGAGCTGAGTCCACCAGCAGCATCTCCACGCTTAACCCTGGCCTGCAAAGGGAGAATCCAGTAATGGACATGACCCACACCAGCGTTTGTCACAACCACACTTAGCACTGACAAACTGAAATGTTGGTACTTGGAGAAAAAAAAAATGTATCAAACAAAGTTCTAGCTAAGAAAATTGAGGAATTAACAAATCTTAGCCGGGCGGTGGTGGCGCACGCCTTTAATCCCAGCACTCGGGAGGCAGTGGCAAGTGGATCTCTGTGAGTTCGAGGCCAGCCTGGTCTACAAGAGCTAGTTCCAGGACAGGAACCAATAATGAGGGGAAGGTAAGGAGGGGGAATGGGGGGAAGGTAAGGTGGGGGTAATGGGGAGAAGGTAAGGTGGGGATAATGGGAGGAAGGTGATGGGGGATGGGGGGAAGGTAAGGAGGGAGGAATGGGGGAAGGTAAGGAGGGAGGAATGAGGAAGGTAAGGAGGGGGAAGGAGAGGAAGGTAAGAAGGGAGGAATGGGGGGAAGGTAAGGAGGGAGGAATGAGGAAGGTAAGGAGGGGGAAGGAGAGGAAGGTAAGAAGGGAGGAATGGGGGGAAGGTAAGGAGGGAGGAATGAGGAAGGTAAGGAGGGGGAAGGAGGGGAAGTTAAGGAGGGGGAAATAACGAGGGGAAATTTAACAGAAGCAAACTTAAACAGATGACTTTATAAAGAATTTGCAAACAAATATGAATGCCTACATGAGAAATTACATGAAATTTGTGAAATCGATCCCTTTAGAGGCAGAAGCTTAAGCACACCGGTTTCTGCACAGTAAAGTTATGAAAGGATTTCCCAGAACAGCATTAAATCCATATGCTTTGTCAGAGAGATTCTACAGCCTTCCATAAGTCCCAATGTTATTAAAATTTTTCAGAACATTAAAACGTCTCTAATCATAACATTGATAACTGAACCTGATAGCACAAAAACTGTAAAGTAATTTTATGAATGTAGATGCAAAAGCCCTAAATAAAATACCATCAAACAGAAGCAATGACTCAGAAAATAAGCTGGCCCTTGTAGTGCAGGTCAGTAGTCCCCGCTGCTAGAGGCTGAGGCAGAACTCCAAGTTCAAGGCTGGCCTATGTAACTTAGTCTTTGTTTCTAAACAGAGACTGGAGAGATGGTGCAGAGGGTGAGAGTGCTTGCTGTGCAAGTATGAGGACCTAAGTTCAAATCCCTAGAATCCATGTGAAAAGCTGGGTATGGCATGTGTGTGCTTGTAAGTCTGGCACTCAGGGGCAGCGAGACATCCTTGATCCTCGAGACAAGAGGATCGCGAGGTCTTCGTCTTCAAGTTCAACGAGAGACCCTGTCTCAAGAAAAGAAGGCCAAGTAATAGAGCAGGGAACCAATCTTACATCTTTCAATGTACTCCACGAAAACCAAACCAAACAAAAAGTCAGATCATACATGGTGATGCTGTCAACCATTTTTTTTTGGTCTTTCATCTAAGTACTTTATACATTCTTTAAGTTAGACATTTATTTTGGTCACAAATGCAGCCCAAATGTGAGTAACAAATAGTATCTTTTATCTTCCCTCCATAGTACCATAGGTAGAAAAAAAATGTCTCTTTGTCACGTATTTGGCCATGGCTGTTTCACACTGTAACCTGGTCTTCTGAAACCATTATTGAACTATAGCTCATGCAATTAGAGCAATCCTAGGTGAGGGTGGTAACCGGCAGGCATGGAGCCCACTGAAAGGCGTCTTCAGCAAACTGAGGACCATTGGGGAACTGTGTAGACAAATCTTGTTGACGTGACAGCAGGGCAGCAGCTCCTTCAATTAAAGCTAGAACGTCACCCACAGTGGTTTGAATGAGCAATGGTTTCAAAGGCTAAGGTACCAAACCACTGGTCCCCAGTTGGTGGTACTATTTGGAAAGGTTATGAAGCCTTTGGGAAGAAGTATGTCACTGTGTGTGTGGGCTTTAAGCCTCATCTGTTTGCCCTTTCTGCTTCTTATGTCTGTTGAGATGTGATCTCCCTCTATGATGAATTATCCTTCTGGAACCATAAGCCCCCAAACGCTTCCTTGCATAAGTTTCTTCACCATGATAGCATCATAGCATAAAAAGGAACTAATACGCTACCCATCACAGCACAACTCTCAACCATGAGACAGTGGCCTGTTTCTTGTTGCCTGGGTGGCTCTGGTAAGGAACCACTAGTGATGAAGTCACAGAGATCCTTTTCTGAATTGAGTCACACTACAGACCACCATAGAAACCAGACCTCTCCAACTGTCAAGCTACCTTCCGACTGTGAAGTCCTTCAACAGCTGCCAACTATAAAAAATCTATGGTGGGGCTGGAGAGATGGCTCAGAGGTTAATTAAGAGCACTGGCTGTTCTTCCAAAGGTCCTGAGTTCAGTTCCCAGCAACCACATGGTGGCTCACAAACATCTGTAATGGGGTCTGGTGCCCTCCTCTGGCCTGTAGGCATACACACAAACAGAATATTGTATACATAATAAGTAAATAAATAAATTAAAAAAAAAATCTATGGTTCACACCCATCTCAGAATTTCAAAAACCTTTGATTGTTTGAAAAATTCACCACCTATGGTACAACAGTCATCTAGTTTGCCAAGAGTAAAGCTCTCATGTATTCTTCCATCTTACCTCCAGCCATGTGGGTCACACAGCCACGAATTTAAAAGTATTTAGTCTGACAAGCTTTTGAGCTATTTAGTCCACCTATTCTTTTTTTGGTTTTGCAGTTGTGTGTGGACTGTATATGCGCTCCTGTGCATGTGGTGTGTACACCTGTGATGGGGGGGGGGGTCAGGAAACATCACTATCTCCCTACCTTATTTCCTAGAGACAGGGTCTCTCTAAGACCATAACTAGGCTGGGACCAGCACACCCCAGTGATTCTCCCGTCTTTACCTCCTATGGCACTGGGGTTACAGCATGTCTGATGTTTTCACATGGGAGCTGAGATCGGAACTCAGGACCTCATGCTTCCTCAGCAAGTGCTACCCACTGAGCTACAGCTCTACTCCTTGGTTTTATCATTTCTTTTTACATAGCAGATTGTGAAATAGTTTGCTTATCCTGTTTCTGGAGACAGGTCCTAGCCTCAAACTGGAATTTCTGGTCTGAACCTCCCCAGTGAGTACTGGGGATACAGGCATGCACCACCATGCACTTGGCTTAAGCCTACCATCTTAAATTCTTCATACTGCTGATTCCTCCCCCTCATCACTTCTGGTTTTGAATTTTTAAATTTACCATCACCTTTTTATTATAAAACATCTTACATGCATACAAAATTTGAAACAGTGTAATCAATACCCACATTCTCTCCAGAGTCAATACTTTTCAAGCCAATCAATAAATAAGTCTGTTTATATAGCACACACATACATGGCTTTGCTGAGTCATCTTTTCAGAAAGATTTTTATGTGTATGAGTATTTTGTATACATGTATGTCTATACATGACATGGGTGTACATGCAGTGTCCATGTAGGTCAGAAGAAGGGCACTGGATCCCCTGGAACTGGAGTTAGATGGTTGGGAACTAACGTGGGTCTTGTTATTTGTTTGTTTTTGAGACAGGGCTTCTCTTAGTATCCCTGGATGTCCTGGAACTTGCTCTGTATACCAGGCTGGCCACCTCCCTCTGCCTCCCAACTGCTGGGATTAAAGGTGGGAGACACCTGTTGGCATGCAGTCAGTGTTCTTAACCACTGAGCTGGCTCTCCAGTACCGTATTCTAACCTCTTAAAAGTCTAGATCAAAATCACAAGGAATGAAAGTGCTTTGAGAAGTGGGAAGCAGGGGCTGGAGGGATGGCTCAGTGTTACTTATGTGTTACTCTTGCAGAGGGCCTGGGTTTAGTTCCCAGCATCTACATGGTGATTCATAACTGGTTACAGAAGAACCAGGGCTTCTGGTCTCTATGGGTACTAGGCACACACACACAGGCAAAACACTCATACACATAAAATAAATCTAAAACCATAAAAAAGGAGTGGTGTGAAGTCCCTATAAACATGAGCTTCTGATACAGGCGAGATGCAAGGAGGACAACTGAACAGTACTTACCTGAATTTTAAGTACAAGTACATTCAGTTCCTTAATTTTATTTCTAGGACTTTATTCTTTACTGCACCCCAACCTTCACCTCTGCTGTGGTTCCAGAGGCTCAGGGCAGGCTCAATTCCCCACCACGCAGCTTCTGAAGAAGCACAACAGAGCTGGGTGAAAATCCACTTTAATAATCCAGCTTCAGCTAAACTGAGACCTCCCCTTCGGTCCCAGGGGTGAGAGAAGACAGGCCTCGCCAAGAGTCCACTAAGTCAGTCCACTAAGAGGTTGCGGCTGACAGAGGGGAACAGCTCAAAGAAACCCTGAAACGAGAGGCAATAGAACTGGGAGTTAGTGAGTGACCAGATGACAGTGTCCAACCGCTCACCTCCCATCACCTTCAGTTCTAGGCTCGATTACTATAGCGTCAAGGGTCTATGCTTAATGTCTTCTCACCCCTCAGCTCGTTCCTAGACAACCTCTCTGAGGCCATGAAAATGAGGAATGGTGTGGCTAGTCTAAGTGTCCTTAAAGGTCCATGTGTTAAAGCTTGCTCACTAGCCTGTGGCATTATTGGGAAGTAGTGAACCGTTAAGATGTGGGGCCTGAAGGGAAGAAGTTAGGTCACCCGGGATAAAGCAAACTTTTGAGGGGACACTGGATCCCCCCACAACCCTCACTGACAATCTCAGGGGAGCAGATTCCTCTGCCACATGTTCTTGCCATGACTCTGCTTTATCTCAGGGCTTAAATCAACAAGCCAACTGATGGTGGAATAAAGCCTCTAAAACTGTGAGCCAAAACCCTGACTTCTTATAGACTTTTATCTCACTTATTCTGTAGAGTGATGGGACGCTGATCCAAGGAGCATCATAGCCAACAGCCCCAGCAACAGGGCTAGCCACTTACTGATGGAGGGGAGGGTCAGGTGGGAGTTACCTTGAAAAGGGTGAGGCTCTGGAGAACTCCAGTGGTACAGGCTGTCTCCCGAATAGAGTGCATGGCCAGTTGGGGGCTACCTAAGTCCAGCACCCGAAGCCCCAGTCGAGAAGCCAAGATAGGTCCAATGGTGGTACCACAGGGGGAGTCGTTCCGGACCATGAGGTCCTGGAGAGAGGAGGAGAGGCCATAAGCTAAACACCAGGTATGCCCATTAAGATCAAGGAAGAAGTTGCCCCAGGGACACAGGCTGGAAGAGGATCTAGTTCTATGTCTTCAAGCATTTAAAAACACTGTTTTGTTACTCTCACACCCAGCCTGAACCCTCAATACACCAAGAAAAATACTCAGCAGCTTTCATGTTCTATAAAACACTGCTGGGCTGGGGTGTGCTTCATTTGGTTGAGTGCTTGCCTATGAGTGAAGCCCTGGATTTGATCCCCTGCAGTGCACACTTAGGCATGGAGGTGCATACTTGTAATTCCAAGACTTGGGAAGCGGAGGGATCAGGAGTTTAAGGTATATTTTACTACACAGTGAGTTTGAAGCTGGCATGAGCTACATAAGACCCTACCTTAAAAAACAAGGAAATTATAATATGATGCTAGATTTTAAGATTCCTTTTTTAAAGTATAAAACAGAACTATAAAATATAAGCCAATTTTTTTGTCAAATGGAAATTACAATATTAACTCATGATTTTAAAAAAAAGTTTTTTTTTCCTAGTTGCCAAATCTAAGAACAAAAATGAAAGGGGGCTGGAGAGATGGCTCGGCGGTTAAGAGCACTGACTGCTCTTCCAGAGGTCCTGAGTTCAACTCCCAGCAACCACATGGTGGCTCACAACCATCTGTAATGAGGTCTGGTGCCCTCCTCTGGCCTGCAGGCATACACACAGACAAAATATTGTATACATACATACATAAATAAATAAATAATAAAAAAATAAAACAAATAAGCAAATAAATTTAAAAAAAAAATGAAAATATGAGGCTGAAATTTCTTACTGTGCCAAAAAGCAAGGTAAGTTTTAAGAGTCCTGTTACAGGGCACAGGAAAGAACTCTTACTGGTCAAAGGCATGGCAACTTGAGCATCACTCATAATAATTCTGTGAACGGCACTCAATCAGTGAACATTCATAATCTGATAGTAAAAAGTGAAAAGCAAAGAAAGTAATTTATAATGACATTTAGGATAAAACTACACCTTGAAAAAGGTTATTGAAGGGAAAGTAAACAATTATCTTGTTGTCTTGTTAGGAGTAATCTTTCAAAATTTTAAGTGTGTGGCAGGCATGTGCTGTGGCACGCATATCAGAGGACAACTTACAGGCATGAGTTCTCGTCTTCCACAATGTGGGTCCCACATATCAAACTCAGGTTGCCAGGCTTTGTGGCAGGTGATTTTACCCACTGGGCTATTTCACTGGCCCAAGAATCAACTTACAATAACTAATCAGCCTGGATGATGGGGGGCAGGTTCTACCTCACAGAATGGGAAGGTTGAAAGAATAGGTGAGGGAAGGTGTATCAGTAAATTCTAATGCAACTGCTGATTAAACAAGGATTATCAATTAGTGTTAAAAAGGGGGCATCTGTCTAGTCAGTGTTTGAAAAGAGGTAACAAATGTATCCAGTGATTTAATTTTACAAAATTTAAAATAAATGCACAGGAAGAATCGGGAAGAATATGTAAAACTCTGATGATACTTTTCTTTTTTGGAGACATGGTCTCAACTATGTATCCCTGGCTGGTCTGGAACTCACTTTGTAAATCAGGATCAGACTCACAGAGATCCATCTGCCTCTGCCTGAGGAGTGGAGTGCTGGGATTAAAGGTGTGAGTACCACTGCCTGGAAAGCCCTGCTTTTTAAGACAGAGTCTCATGTATCTCAGGCTGGCTTTGAACTCGCTATGTGGCGGAGGATGATCCTCCTGTCTCCATTTTCTATGAGCCGGGGTTACAAATGTGTGCTACCTTACCTGGTTCAAATTTTATTTTTTCATTTCTATTTGTCTTTTCTAAAGTATATATGCCATGGTTTTGCTGTAAGCTATTAGGGAAAAGCCTACAATGTCCTCATACCTTGGAATATAAATGCTCTTCCAGGGCCTCAGAAGCAAACTGGCCTGGGTGAGTGTCCTCTCTTATCCTACCTGCTCTCAGCCCTGCCTTCTCTCTCACTACCAGGCTAACTCATTCCCATTCCCCCTGTGATCTTTCTTTCTGTTCCCTCTGGCTGAGATGTTTTTCCTCTGGACCTTCCCAATGTCCTTTTTCTCAGTGCTAGCTCTCACTTCCTCCCAGAGACCTCTCTGTGAGTAGAATGATCTGGCATTCCATGGGGCAAGATGGAGACAAGGAAGCAAAAACAGCCCTTGTGTAGTCCTGCCTCCACCAGAACTTGTGTGCTGTCTGTTACTGGAGCACCGCGGGCCAAACTCCTGATGTAGGAATACATATTTCCACACAGAGTGTGACAGGACAGTGATGGGTGATTTCATAGCCAGAGGAAAGATGAACAGTTGGGGTTCTAGGCTCTCCAGTCCTCAATATTCCTTCTGGGTTGGGGTATAAGATACAGGGAAAGTGGATGTTAGGAGGAAAACAGAAAGGACTAACCTAGGTGGCAAGAGTAAGCCTTACAAAAATCAGTAGTGCAGGGATCATTATCACCCCACTTTACAGATGGGGGCACTAACACCCAGACAGCTTAGCAAACTAGGCTAAAGTCAGCACAACGAAAGCAGCAATGTAGCTAGCTCAGCACCCAAAGCGCTCATCTCACTTACTGGAACTCCCTCCACTGAAGCCCACCTACTGTGCCCATGGAGCACAGCAGTTTATGTCTTCATCCTGATCCCTCCACCAAGCCTTCCCAGAAAAGATACACATTCACCTGCAGGGGCACCCCAACTTGGCTGGCCACCTCTCGAATCAGAGCCTCTGACACTGCATTAGAGGCGTAGCGCTGCTTGCTGTTCACCTTGATCACAGGACCCTGGGAAAAGTCAAGGGGGAATGGAGATGACATGTGACCCAGGGGGAACCACATCAATCAGGCCCAGCCAGGCCACTACACCCTTAAAAGCTTCTTTACCTTATGGAATAAGGGCCGGTGGTTTTCTTCATGCTTGTCCCTGTGGGAGGTGGGAAAGATCAGCACGGTACACTATAGTGGAGGCCTGTCAACATCCTCTCCCCTTCCAAGGCAGATAGCACTAATGGGTTATAGCTTTCTTTCCCACCCAACCCTGCAGGTCCTCAGGGCATTCAAAACAAACATTTAGGCAGATTCTAGCTACAAAAGGAAACAAGCTATCTAACACACATACCAGGCTTAGGCAACATGGGACTTTCACTAAGTCTGGCCTAGAACAATCAAAAGGAAGACCCCTGGAACCTCCCAGGAGATGGAGAAACAGACAGGGCCAGAAATCAGCCTCTAATTGGGATATGCTTGGGTCTCTAGCAGTGAGTACTGTCTGGTAGGAAGACTCACGCATAGTTTGGGTGCACAGCATGGGCCATGTCTGCACTGATCATGAAGGACTTAGGTATGGCTTCCTCGAAGGCGGTCAGACGCTGAGGTGTGGCTGAGATGCGCCGCAGTACCAGCTCCGTCAGCAGAGACTGTGCTCCTTGGGCACTTTCTGACCCCACCTGGGGATGGCAGAGGTTTTACTCTGGGAGTCAGGACACGGAGGTCAGTCAGAGGAGCCCAGTGTTGAGAATGGCCCAGGATCCTCCCGAGTCACATGGTGGGACTGGTATCGTTAGAATCTTTCCTATGCCCACCCAGGTCATTATTGATCATCTGATGACAGCGGACTGGGTCCAGACCAATTCCCAGTCATTTACAGTCTAGAAATAGCACTTACTGATGGAATTTCCACACTGGTCCCCAATACTTACATCTAGGGCTCAGCAGGTGCCACAGCACCCTGGGTAATTTCCCTTAATGTATGTGACGGAGACTGTTAACTATCCATGATATCTTCATAACAGAAGGCCCAAGCCATAGCTACACAACTAACTACCCAGCTAGAGCCATTATTCCAAGTCTTCTCTGCCGCTAAATGTGCTCACACTAAGTTCTGTGAATGTAAGTACTAATGAATTTCATTTCTGGACCACACTCTGGAAGACACAGGTATCTAGTCTCTTTGCCCGCTCCCTTATTACTGACTAGATGTAGACAAGATAACAAGATAACCAGAGATGGAACAGCCAAACACCCAGAACAACAGACCAAAGACCTATCCCAACTGCTAACTGCTCCTAGGGAGTAACATGAGAGAGAACTATCTGTCAAGCCCCACGACAGCAGCTCGGGTTGCAGCCAAACACACAGCTGAGGACCCACTATGTGCCAAGCTACAGACCCGAAAGGATGGTCTGTGTAGTGCTCCTGTCCTTGGGATAGGGATGTAGCAAGGAGCACAGAGAAAAGGGGTATCGAGTCCAGTTACATGTGCCACAGAAGCACCGGCAGCTCTCCTGTCCCCATCTGTAGGCCTCTAGAATGGCCCTGACTCCCTCTGAGTGTCTCTGAGGTAGTTACTGAAGACTGCAGAGAGGGACCTCTGCCCAGAGCCCTCCACGTACCTCTTCATTGTCGTAGAGCGTGATCATGCGCACATGTGGCTCCCTGGCCAAGGAGGAAGGGGATGCACAGGAATCAATCAAAGCCTGGATGGAGAAGGAGACAAGGTCATCATCCCTGCCCTTTGCTTCTTACAACTTAGTCTGCTAGTACCTGGGAGTGGCATGCTGTCCTGCCAGTGAAGAGGGCTGAGTGCTGTGGGACAATGGCCTTGTACCCTGTCACTTATATTGTATTGCTTTAATAAAATGCTGATTGGCCAGTAGCCAGGCAGGAAGTATAGGCGGGGCAAGCAGAACAGGAGATTTCTGGGAAGAGAAAAGAGTCTGTAGTCAACACAGAAGAAGCAAGATGAGAATGACTTGCTGATAAAAGGTACCAAGCTGCCGGGCGGTGGTGGCGCACGCCTTTAATCCCAGCACTCGGGAGGCAGAGGCAGGCGGATCTCTGTGAGTTCGAGACCAGCCTGGTCTACAAGAGCTAGTTCCAGGACAGGCTCCAAAAAACCACAGAGAAACCCTGTCTCGAAAAACCAAAAAAAAAAAAAAAAAGGTACCAAGCTACATGGCTAACACAGACAATGATTATGGGTTAATGCAAGATGTAAGAGATAATAAGAAGCCTGAGGTAATAGGCCTGCCAGTTTATGATTAATGTAGACCTCTGTGTGTTTCTTTGGGACTGAACGGCTGCACACCTCTGTCAACAGCTGGGCTTTCAGCAACCTTTCTCTTAGGCACTGCCTGGCAGTGAAGGACTTTTCTAATGGGATAAGTGATCCATTCACTGGGCTCTTGGCTCCCATACCTTCCCTTACAGAGGCAGGACAATGCTGAAGACAGAAAGAAGATGTAAATCCTGGGAGGACGATTATGAAGACCAAGCAAATTGATGGGCTTCATTAACAACAGCTCTAGAGATGGCCATGAACCTAGCAGACAGGGACCCCAGGTCTACAGGAACTACCCAAAGCCCATCCTCAACCATAAGCTAGGCAGGGAAAAGGCAAGGTAAAAGGCAGAGGAAGGATAAAAGGCTGAGAAATGGCCTGACTAGGGTAGAGAGGAAGTGGAGAACAAGAAGGTGAGCATGAGGTACAGACTGTCCTATGAGGTCCCAAGGAACACAAAGAAAGCTGAGAGGAGACTTAAGTCAGAGGCAGACTGAGGGACGCAGAAGGAAGTGAGAGACGCTGGTGTTCATGGTGGCAAGGACTTTCTTTTCAGACGGAGGTTGTTAATCTGGAGAAAAGTAGCAGACTGGGGTATGAGAAGACATCATAGCACACCTGTTAGCTTTCCCATACCTCAGCTCCTGGTCCCAGACCAGCACAGAAATAGTGATGCCAAGGCTGCAGCATTTGGCCCATCTCTCCCCACCCCCTGGGCTTGAGGCTAGCCCCCATCTCAACTCCTAACTCCCCACCCCCTGGGCTTGTGGTTAGCCCCCATCTCACTCCTAACTTCCCGCCCCTCGTGGGTGTGTGCTGCCTGGAGTGCTCTGGCTCCTCACCTGCAGGGCGCAGAAGCAGCTATGAAGGTTGTCCAGTCGAGGAGCAAAGATGAACTCTTCATAGGCTCCACCCAGGACCTAGAAAGACAGGACCAACACCCTGACCCAAGTGTCCAGGCCCCTCACCCATTTCACCGTTCCCAAGGGCCAGAGCAACTACTCCTGACTGTTGGCTTAGGAAACTTCTTGCTGTTCAGCTGAGAATGAAGGCCAGGAAAGGGTGACCTACAGCATCTACCAGTGGGGGTACACACCTTTAACACCAGCACTTGGGAGGCAGAGGAAGACAGATCTCTGAGTCTGAGGTCAGCCTGGTCTACAGAGCAAGTTCCTGGATAGCCTAGGCTACACAGAGAAACCCTGTCTCAAAAAACAAAACAAAACAATACGCTAAGTAAAAGAAAGAAACCAGCTAACACAAACTTAGGATTAAGATTTAGCAGTTTTCTCCATTAGCAGCTAAGAGGCATGAGGCTCAGAGCTAGCGTAGGTCAAAGCAGACAGGACCCACTTCACACCTCACACATTCTGAGGATCCAACCCCCTAAAAATGAGAGCTCCAAGGCTCAGATTTCTGCTTCTGCCCCTTTCCCTAGAGAAAGAGCTGGATTCCTGGCTTTGTTCTCAAGGTCCAATCCTAGGGCATCAGGACTTCTACCCAGTTCCGTCCATTGTGTAGCAGGACCCGAAAGGTCCCCACACCCTAATCAAGTTCCCATAGGTGGGTCTTGGGGTGAAATGGTCTGCTTATCTGGGAACTACTGAAAGCAAAGTCTCCAAGGAAGAACAAGAACGAGACTAACAGAGGGGCTAAGCACTTCAGGGGCTATCCTGAGGTTGGTGGGGACCCTGGAGGACCCTATCCACAGAGCCCTAGAGCCACTCCTTACTGCAGGCTGAGTGTCTGCCAGGCACAGCTCCATCTCCACGATGTTTTCAGGGCTCAGTCCCAGGTGGGTACAGAGCAGGGACATGAGGACTGAGTGGTGCCGTTCATCCTGTAAGGCAGAAGATGCTACAAGGAGGGCCTGCTCATCTCTTTGCCCTTCCTAGGGGACTGGTCTGTTTCCACTCTGCCCACCCTCCCAGGAGCAAGGAAGCTTCTTACAGCAGCGCTGAGAGGTCCTGGCTCAGGAGTCCCTTTCTCCAGCTCTTCCTGAACTGCTGTGGCAAGAATAGGCACTCTGTGGGGAAATGGGTTGAGAGAAGGGAGTGAGGCAGCCATGAACTTAGGCCTCTCCTTGTCCTTCAATTTCCAGTCCACTCCCCAAGTGTACAGAAACTAGATTCCAAAAGAGGAACTTGATTATGGCCATTAAGAAGTGGTCTTCTGGGTCCCAATGGGACTCCTGTCACCTCATGCCATATCCCACCCCTCACAGCCCTTGGTATAGACTCACAGGTGCGTCTCTGTGTTGGGCCCAAAGTTCTCATTGATATTTCTCTGCAGGTGGATGGCCAGATGCGGGATGCGCAGAATGGGTCTCTCCACATGTACAAGCCTCTGCTCCAGGCGACCTGAGGTAGGGCACTGTGGCCAACAGGCCAGGTCAGAACTGGGCACCTCCCAAATCCAAATGATAACCAAGTCCCCCCCTTCCCATGGGGACACTTCACTGGTACCCTGAAGGAATGTGACATTCAATCTTCCAGCTGCTGAAGTGAGAACCTCCCCAGTTCCTAGGCCCTCTATACCACCTTGATAATGACTCGTCCAGCCAAGGTCAGGTCCCGGTCAAACCACGTGCTCCAGATCCCACCACCGTAGGTCTCCACACCAACCTGGTGGAAGCCCACCTGGCTTCGTCTAGATTTGCGTTTCACCTGAGCATAGAGATGAGAAGAAAACGTCTGGATGACAACATCTGGAGGGGAGACTCAGATGACTGTCAAGTTGGTTGACTGTGGGAAGTGTCTGTGAGGAGGGCATGGGGCACTCTAGCATCCTTCCTGCACCTGGGGATAGGGCGTTCCAAACTGCACCTTCGGAATCTTTTCATTCTGCACGGCCTCCGCACCTCCCTTCAGGCCAGCAGTGCCCTAACTCCTTACCCGGAGGCAGGGACTGTCCGTGTGAGCCCCAATGAGGCTGAAGCCATTGCCAGGAACATACTGGCCCCCCACAGCAAAAGCGATGATGGAGGAGGAGTTTCTGGTTAAGAAGTACTGGAGAAGAGAGTGGAAAGACAGGGGTGTGAGTTGCTTAATCACGTGGAACACAGGAATCTGAAACAGCCTCTGTCTCCAAACAGTCCCAGTACCTTGTTTTCTGGTAAGATATCCCAGCCCTCTGTTTCCTTGAGTTCACGGAAGCCAGCCTGAAGGAGCCGGCTGCGGCACTCAGCCACGACTGTAGAGAAAGGGTCCTCTCATAGAGATGGAAGTTGGTCCGGTCACCCCCACATCTAGCCTCCCTAACCCAGGACACCTACCGTGGAAAGGAGACGGACTCCGGTTCACAAACTTGAGAAGCTCCCTGGCTGTGGCCTGGATTGCCTCTTTCCGGGCCCTGCCGTTCATGGCCACCTACGGGAGGAAGGGGCGCTCAAGCTGCTATCAGGTCTGGACCACGCTTTTCCAACCGAGCTCCGAGTGTCCAAAGCCCTCAGAAATGAGAGCTCCGAGGCTCGGATCTCTGCTTCCGCCGCCCCTTTCCTAGAGACAGGTCAGGATTCCTAGCTCGACCGCCCGGTGCTCAAAGGTTCAGCAGCCACAGGGCATCAGGGCTGCCACCCAGTTCCGCCCCTCGGGCTGCAGGATCCAGAAGGCCCGCCCCCTAAACCCTACCCCACGCCCCGCCCCTCCGGGAAATCCCGATTCGAACTGAAACTCCAGCTCCGGAGCGGCCTTCAAATCTGAAAACGCCACTAGCCGGCGCGCCACTATCTCCGGAACCAAAGCACTGCTTCACCTGCCCTCCCACCAAGTCAGTCATCGGACACCCTTTCCGGCCCCGGGAAGGTCAGGTCACCGCGGAGGGGTTTCAATTTGACTATGAAACCGGAGTACGCCCGGCTCAGCGCTGCGTTAAGCTAAGCTCCGTAAGGGCACGCGGCCGGAGATCGGGCTGGCGGTGGCCACCCACCTGCATCGCCCCACCACCTTCTTCTCGAGGGGTCGGCCTTCGGCCCGCCCCTGCCTCTCCGCTCCTCCCTCTCCGATCAGGCCTCGCCTTCGCCGAGCTGCGTGCTCCGCCTCTCGCCAGGCCGCACCGGGTCTCCGCCTCTACCAGGCCTCGCCCCGCCCCCGCGGCTCCGCGAGCTCCGCCCCTGTCAGGCCGCGGTCGGGGTCCGCCCCCCCCAGCCCCGCCTCTCGCTCAGTTCCCGTCAGGCCTCGTTCTAACCACGCGGACGGCTCCGCTCCAGTCAGGCCGCGCCCCGCCCGCGCTACTCCGCGAGCTCCGCCCCTGTCAGGACGCGTTCCGGTTCCGCTCCCGCCTCTCGTGTCGCCTTCCCCAATCAAGACGCCTCCTAACCACGTGGACTACTCAGCCCCAGTCAGGCCGCGCCCCGCCCCCAAGGCTCCACTAGCTCCGCCCCGTAAGGCCTACCCCCCCCAGGCCCCACCCCTCTGCTCCTCTAGCCCTGCCCCGTCAGGTCTTGCCCTGACAGACCCCGCCCCTACCAGGCTTCTAATCCCGCCCCCATAGGGCGGAGTCCTACTGGGGCTGGCCGCTCCGCCCTTCCCTTTGTCAGCAGCATTGAAGCTCCTGGAGCATCCTAGACAGCGCCGCCCACTGCGGCAGCAGGGCCCTCTAGCGCCCCGGCGGTGTTTAGCACAGCCGTTGATCTGTGGGTCCCTGAGGTATAATAACGAGGGCTCCCCACAACCACCCTTATAATAGGAGCAGCATGGTTATTAATGTTCATAGGGCACCGTAACTTCTGTTATGATAAACGTGTTGCGGCGTCAGATTCTCACAGTTTTCCTATCCGTGTGTTTTTACTGTCAGCATTTTATAGATGAATGAGGTTATTACCTGTCCCTAGTTACAAATGGCACAGCTGGGCTCTGGACTCCATGAATTTGTTTGCAAAAGCCTGGAACAACTGCTACCGGCTTCATAGGTCTTTTCTATCGTTCTTGACTAAATGTTACGCTGTTCTGTAGGTCTCTGAGGGACACAGAAGTCAGTGACCTAGTCACTATCACACGGCTGTTTAGGTGGCCCGGGGATTTGATTTTGATATCCATGCTTTTTTTCTTTCTTTTAGGCAGGGTCTCATTCTAGTTCAAGCTTTTCTGGAACTGACTATGTACTCCAGGCTGGCTTCAAATCCATGGCATCCTGCCTCAACCTCCCAGTTGCTGGGATTACAGGCACAAGCCACCACAACCTGCCGTTTCTACGTCTTAAAATGATAGGAAAGAAAAAAAACAGATTCCATATATTCATGGAGGCAATTCCAATATTTTATTTCCCAGTCAACGGTGTTGGGTAGCATTCTTAAAATTCAAATATCTGCTTAGCTGCAGCGATGGAGCAGGACTCCTAGTGGCTCCGAGGTGAAAAGCACAGTCCAGCTACTAAGGGTTTAAGAATCTTTCCAGGTATCAGTGTGGCGATTTCTCAGAAAATTAGGAAACAACCTTCCTCAAGACCCAGAAATACCACTTTTGGGTATATATCCAAAGGATACTAAATCGTGCCACAAGGACATGTGCTCAACTATGTTCATAGCAGCTTTGTTTGTCATAGCCAGAACCTGGAAACAACCTAAATGCCCCTCGACCAAAGAATGGATAAGGAAAATGTGGAGTACTACACAGTAGTTAAAAACAAAACAAAACAAAACAAAAACAACAAAAACAACAACATCTTGCAAGCAAATGGATGGAGCTAGAAATCATCATATTGAGTGAGGTAACCCAGACCCAGAGAGACAATTGTCATATGTGCTCACTCATAAGTGTTTTTTAAACATAAAGCAAAGGAAACCGGCCTAAAATCACAATCCCAGAGAACCTAGACAACAATGAGAACACAAAGAGAGACATACATGGATCTAATCTACATGGGAAGTAGAAAAAGACAAGATCTCTTGAGTGAATTGGGAGCATGGGGACCATGGACAAGGGTAGGGAGGGGAGAGGCAAGGAGGGGAGCACAGAAAAATGTAGAACTCAATATAACCAATAAAAAAAGATTCTTTCCAGGGTCTCTAGGGGCATCTGCCACTTACTTACTTGGGATGGGAATGATCAGGGATTGGGAAAGATTCCGGGAGACTCCTTTCACCTCACTGCAGACTGGGTAGTGTCAACATCCATTCAGTTGGTGACAGGCTACATCTGTATGATTCCTTCACTAGTCTTGGATATCATTGGGCCCCTACTGATTTGTACAATTAGTATCTGTTAATAATTACAGATGTAGCATTATGTATGAAGACCGGTGCTGAGTGGGACGTGAGAAAGAAGCTCTCGTCTTTTCTCTAAGAGTCTGATTCCTTGCGGGAGGGAATACATTCTAAGCTGCTGAGATCTGAAACAGGATATAGTCAGTTCTCCATGTGAATTCTGCATCCTTGAATCCCCAAATCCAAGTATTTGGGGGTGAGTCCTGTGTATTAGTCAAGCAGAAACTGTAAACATACTTTTAAAATATATTTATAAGAACAAGAAATACTATTAAGCTGCTAGGCATGAACACATGAAAGACCATATCTCATGTCATCCAAGGAAATGCAAGCTTAAAATAGTGTGCCATTTTTAATTGGTAAGATCAGCAAAAACACGGGGCTGGAGAAATGGCTCAGTGGTTAAGAGCACTGGCTATTCTTCCAGAGGTCCTGAGTTCAATTCCCAGCAACTACATGCTGGCTCACAACCATCTGTAATGAGAGCCGGTGCCCTCTTCAGGCAGAACACTGTATACATACTAAATAATTTTTGAAAAAATTAGCAAAAACGGAAATGTTTGGCAATGGTAGGCATTGGAAAAGGCTTGGGGCAATACTTGTCTTTATAGTCTGTGTTCTGCAACGTAAATATTCCATATGGCTCCTTTCAAGCTATGAACATGATGTCACTGAACACAGAGTTAGGAAGAAGTGTGCAGAAACACGCCACTGTGTGTGTGTTCCCGCCAGACAGATGCATTGGACATAAATAAACTCTACAGCAGAAATTTTAAAATGCAGTAAAAATAGTTGAAAACTGATGGTTTTAAATTTTTATTATCTCTACAATATAATTTGTTTAATTATACATCTATACACAATAGTGTTTTAATGATTGCCACATTTAACAACAGGATCATCGAATTCTTGGGAATTTGACAGTCATTTCTCATGAACTGGTCTCACCATCTTTGCTATGAAAAGTACTGCCATAAAACACCAGATAGGGCCACAAGGTCAGGATGTTTATAGACTAGGAGCCCCTTATGGCTAGAACAAGCTAAAATTGCTGGGGCTTGAGAGATTCTCATACCAGGAACAAAATAAGGCAAGAGGGACTCATTTCCAAGGAAAAACTTTGTCCCATCAAATGCTCTCAGTGAGTCCCCTGAGTCTTCCTAGATGTCAGCAAGAGCTTGGCACTTGCATGCTCTTGAAATCTTGAAAACGAAACCCTGGAATCTTCCAGTTTTGCTTACTCCGAGTTAACCTACAAGTCACTAATTTGGGAGCTCAGGCAGCTGAGCTGTACTGCCTTTCCCACCAGCTTCGCCAAGACACCTCTGACTTAGGGTTGGGACAACAGTGCTCAGGTTACTTTGCAAAAACTCAAAGCCACTTTTGCTGGAAACATGGACTCTTCACACGAGCCTCAGAGCTCTGCTACGTGACTTAAATGGGACAGAAGTGTTGGCATGTCTTCCATGTTGTGTCTGTCCCTTTTGTGTTTGAATCCTTAGGTCAGATTTGATGACCTGAGTTCCATCCTGGAGCCTCTAAGGTGGAGGAGAGAACTGAGTCCTGGAAGTTGTCATCTGTCCTCATGTTTGCCATGACATGAACAAGTCCCCACTCACACACATACACATCTCTCTCCTCCCCACCTCTCTCTCCCTCTTTCTCTCTCTCTCCATCTCCCTCTCTCTCCCTCTTTCTCCCTCTCTCTCCATCTCTCTCTCCTCCCCTCTCTCACACACACACACACACACACACACACACACACACAAACTTTAAAGTTGTCTAAAACTAAAATACAGGATTAGCTCAGCCTGCAGCCGTTAGAGCATCCTGACCTTGTCCTCTCTGCACGGCTCAAGCATCTGTACTTCCTCAGTCTTATCAGAAGGTTCAGACCAAATCCCAGGGTCAGGACATTTATGTGACAATGAGTAAGTCGGTGGTTCCTGGGTTGTCACCACAGATTAGCCTGCAAGCCACAAGGCCAGAATGTGTGTGCACAAGGAGGAAAAGATCTTTTGAAACCTTTCCCATGACCAATGGGCAATTACTAAACCTTAATCCATCCCAGAAAATCAATGGAAGTTTGCTGCTTGCTTCTGTTCAGCGAACAGCAGCCTGATGTCCCTTTCAATCACTGCTCAGCATGCTCCTTTGGCTCACACTGAAGTTGGCTGACTCAGTCTGAAATTACAATAAAGACACCTTGCTTGCCTGTCTTGTCCATAATATATGATTTGGTATCCCTCTATCCCTCATTTTTGAGACAGGGTATCACCAAGTAACCAAGGCTGCGCTTGGGTTCATATGTAAACCATGCTAGCTTCCAACTCACAGTGATCCTCCTGCCTCAGCCTCCCAGCCCTGGGATTATAAGACTTGGTCCTATTTCTGCTGTTTCTGTACCATAGGACCTCCACCATCTGGTATCAAGTTGGCCCACATGATCAGTATCTGGGAAGTTTCTAGAAATGGAGAAAATCAGAGCTTACCACCAGACCCAAGACATTACTATTTTATTTTATTTTATTTTATTTTTAGAGCCGGGACTACTCAGGTTGTCACAAACACTAGATGAGCACACCTCACCACTGAGTTCACCCCCAGCCATATTTTACTTTTGAGTAGTTGCTGTTGAGACAGTGTCTGACTACGGGACTCTGGCTGGCCTGGTAGCCACTATGTAGACCAGGCTGGACTTGAACTCTCCGTTCTTCTGTCTCAGATTCCTGGGTACTGGGGCTGTGAATATGCACCTCCATGATGAGCTTAGATGGTCTGAATGAACATTCCAGTTTAAAATGCAGGGTTTCAGAGTTCTGTGCTGCAGAAACCGAAACAACTCCTTAGGCCAATCCCTATGTATTACCGCCTGGAAAATGGCTTCAAATCACACTGCTGAATAAAAAGAAGAACAATTTCTAAAGTGTTTACTAGGTAAATAAATACATTTAGGTACGATGATACGCAATGAACTCAATTTCTAGGAAAGTATATGTCTGTACACGCAAACAGGTCTGGAAGGAGAGCAGTCACCTGCGGATAAGGGATTCTAAATATAGGCATGAGGTTGGCATGAACACAAGACAGGATGACTGCAAGGCCCAGAAGTTTCTGCCCTCAGCCTTCTGTGCAAACCCTCCTCACCAGCACTAGCTGGTGTTTCTAATGTTACCATTATTCATTCTTGATTTTGGTTTAACAAATATTACAGTGCAGATACCCAGGGGTTGGCCTAGCAATCAGTTCTACAGCTCATTGGGAGTTGATACGATATGATGGTTCTTTCTAGTCCATCAGCTGTTAGAGGAGCCGCCTGAGTGGTAACGAGCCCCTTGATGTCGAGGGAGATTTGTGACTTGGGAAAGCAAGCGATACTGTAAGGAAGAGGGTGTGTGTGTGTGTCTGTCTGTGAATCCTGCCCTATCTGCTAAAATGGATATAGTGAAGGGCTCAGTGAGATGATTTGATTCATATTGATGCCATGCAGGGGAATCTCACTGGTGGCAAACACATTGTTCCAATGAAGAAATCATTTGCTTCAGGATAGGAACTTGCATAGCCAGGTACAAATTGTCTTCCCACAGGGCTGCTGGGTGGGGGACAGTTTAGTTTCATGCACAAGACTTCTGCTCAAGGCTCTTCTTCCACTCAGTACTCAACTGAGAGCTACAGATCCTGGATATCCTGAGGAGAGTAACTAACTCAGGGGTGATAACTTTGAATCAATTATGTTCTAGGAGGGAGACTTAAACATTACTTTTATTTTTAGTAATATAAATTCCCCTACCCCAGTTTTTATGTGTATGGGTATTTGGCCTGTGGTGCCTGAGGAGGACAGAAGCAGGCATTGGATCTATTGGAACTGGATATGGGAGCTGTCATGCGGCTACTGAGCATTGAACCCTGGTCCTCTGGAAGAGCAGTAAGTGCACTTAACCATTGAACCATCTCTCCAACCACAAAATGTTTTTTTTTTAAATATTTATTTATTAATTATGTATATAATTTTCTTTCTGTGTGTATGCCTGAAGGCCAGAAGAGGGCACCAGACCTCATTACAGATGGTTATGAGCCACCATGTGGTTGCTGGGAATTGAACTCAGGACCTTTGGAAGAGCAGGCAATGCTCTTAACCACTGAGCCATCTCTCCAGCCCCCCACAAAATGTTTCTTTTGATATGAATATTTTAAGTGAAAAAAGAAAACCTGGCCAGGTGATGGTGGCATGACACATGCCTTTAATCTCAGCACTCAGGAGGCAGAGACAGGTGGCTGTCTGAGCTCAAGGCTAGCCCGGTCTACAGAATGAGTTCCAGGGCAGCCAGGGCTACACAGAGAAACCCTGTCTCAAAAAGGAAAAAAAAAAAAAAAAAAAAAAGGAAGGAAGGAAGGAAGGAAGGAAGAGAAAACCTTGAGATAAAGTAGGGAAACATTCAGAAAAATGGGACAAGGCTCCATTCATCTTTCATCTACACTAGGACCAAGGACCACTCATCCTATCTGGTTCTCTCTTCTAATGTCTTCCTGATCTTCCCTTGTGTGGCGGATCAACACACACACCTACAAGCACCTTGACCTCTGGGATTTGTTTACTTTCTAAACAAAGCAAAGCGCGCACGCACACACACAACAAAACCGTGATGGCACCCGGAGCCCACCTGCTCCCTGGAGGTGTCTGTCTGCACCACAGCACCCAGGCAGCTGGAGAAATCCACAGACATGCTGATGGCGCTCACCTAAAATCCATTAGCCTTCAAGGGGTTCTTTGTCCTGCTCAGAGTTCCTGCCTACCAGACTTCCCAGGAGTTCCTTCTCCCCTTCCCCTAGAGGACGGTTCCATCCAATGCCCTGCCCTTTGCTGCTGATTCTACTATGGAAACAGCAGACTTCCTTCCTATCTTTCTTACTTTTAAGTGTGCATTTTTTACTTTTTTGTGTCTGTCTGTATGTATGGTACGTGTGCGTGGGTGTATCATGTACAAATGAGTGCGGGTGACACATGTACAGATGTATGTACACACATATGCAGAGACCTGAGGATGATATCAGTTACCTTCCTCCATCATTGAAGCGTGGTCTCTCAGTGAACCTGGAGCTCGCGGATTAGGCTAATCTAGCTAGCCAGCTTGCTCCACGGATGCCCTGCCCCTGCTTCCAGAGCTCTAGGATTGCAGGCAATCTACTATGATGGCTGGACCGTTTTATATGTGTGCTGGGGAATCTGAACTCCAGCCCTCAGACTTGCACGGCCAGTGCCTTAGCCTCGGAGCCACCTCCCTATCCTGCGTCTTACTTTCTTCAGAGTAAAGCCTCACTACCTCTTCCTGCGAGCGGCCTGAGATGACCTGTGAAACTGGTTCGCTATTCTCTTGACCCCGAAAACCCTACAAAATCATGTAAATCAAGGTTCAAATCTTCCTGTTCACTTGAAGAACCCCTTGAGACTGCCCAGACCATCAAGGGTATGCGTATCCAAAAAGCCACCAAGTATCTGAAAGATGTTATGTAAAGAGACAGTGTGTTGTTCCCTGAGCAGATGTGGTGGCACACGCCTTCAGTCTCAGCATTCAGAAGGCAAAGG
Source organism: Chionomys nivalis (assembly GCF_950005125.1). Taxonomy (NCBI): domain Eukaryota; kingdom Metazoa; phylum Chordata; class Mammalia; order Rodentia; family Cricetidae; genus Chionomys; species Chionomys nivalis. Next base: position 121,071,658 of record NC_080087.1, on the reverse strand, counting down.
CAGGCAGAGCTCTTTGAGCTACATGGTCCACACAGTGAGTTCTAGAAAGGCCAGGATGACATAGAGAGTCCCTGCCTTAAAAAAAAATAAATAAACAAAATCAACAAACAAAAGTTGTCCTCTGACCTCTGCAAGTGAGTGAGCAGGTATGCAATAAATAAATACACTTTATAAAAGGTGGTGGCGCACGCCTTTAATCCCAGCACTCGGGAAGCAGAGGCAGGCGGATCTCTGTGAGTTCGAGGCCAGCCTGGTCTACAAGAGCTAGTTCCAGAACAGGAACCAAAAGCTACGGAGAAGCCCTGTTTTGAAAAAAAAAAAATCAGAACAAAAATAATCCTTTCAGCTGCTACATACCTGTAATTCCAGCTACTCAGGAGGCTGAAGCAGGAGGATCACAAGCCGAGTGCCAACCCGGACAATTTAGTCTGACCCTGTCTCTAAATAAATAAATAAATAAGATGAGGACTGTAGCTCTGTGTACCACAGGCCGATAAACTACAATAAGGCCTGAAGAGCTGACACAGTGGGGGAAGACACTTGCTGCCCAGCTTCCATCTTGAGTTCTGTCTCTGGCACTCAGGGCGGAGGGAGAGAGCCAATTCTGCAAGCTGTTCTCTGACCCCCACACTAGCGCCGAGGCAAGAGCACGCTCACACACATAGACGTGCATGAGTAAAATAAAAATAGTGCTGGAAAGAGGGCTCAGTGGTTCAGAGCACTGATTACTCTTGCAGAGGGCCCCAGTTCAACTCCCAGCACCCACACGGTGGCTCACAACTGTCTATAACTCCAGTTCCAGAAGATCTGAGGCCCTCTTGTAGCCTCCTAAGGTACTGTATGCCTGTGGTACATAGACATGCCCACAGGCAAAACGTCTGTACATATAAAATAAAAATACATCTTTTTAATAAATACAAACAATTCACCACCCGCTTCTAGCTTTCCTTCAATGATGGCCGTACTCTTCTGTTTGCTTCTGAGTCAATCTATTTTGAAAAGAGTTATTGAGACTCCTGTTTAAACTATCCCTCATTCAGTTGCAAGCTCTTTGGAGTAACATTTTACCTTAATTAGTCCATCAATACCTCTCTTGTCAAAGTACAGACCAACCAGCACGAAGCAGAGTCCAGTGGTCAATTTTCAGTCCTCACCCTACTTGACCCACAGGCCACATCTGCCGTTACCTTCTGCCCCTCTTGGAAACTCTCAGCCCTTGACTCCCAGGCGACTTACTTACCCTGCTGGCTCCTTTCCCCCCTCCCAATTCTTTCCAGTCTTCTCAACTTCAAGGGAAGCCTGTGGTGGTGTGGATGAAAATACCCCCCAGACTCATGTATTTCTATCCTTAGTCCCTAGTTGATGAACTGTTTGGAAAGGATTAGGAGGCATGGCTTTGTTGGAGGACGTGTGTCAGGAGGTCATGAGGCGTGAGTTTTGTGGTTTCCAAAGCCCAGGGCCAACCCCAGTGTCTCTCTCATTTTCTCTGCCTGATGCCTATGGATGGGGATGTAAAGCTCTCTGCTATTTCTCTAACACCATGCTCTCTGCCTTGACAATGCCGGACCAACCCTCTGCAGCTGTAAGCCATCCTTTAGTTAAATGCTTTCTTTTATAAGGATTGCCTTGGTCATGGTGTCTCTCCGCAGCAATAGAACGCTAAGACAAAAACCTTAGGCCCAGCTCTTAGAACCCACACCCTTTCACCCCTTGCCTCATCTGTTCCGATCTTGTGGCTTGACAGTCCCCAGACTTACCCTTCTCTATCCCAGATGCTTCGTCTTCCAACCTGCAGCCCCACACATTCACCTGTTTATACAAAACACCTACGTGCGTCTCTAGTGGGAATCTCCAGTCTCACATGTCTGAATCCGAGTTCTGAGTTCCTCTAAAATGACTCCGTTTGTTCTTTCTTTCACTGTAGCATGGCTATTTCTCCTGGGCTTGACCAGCCCTGGAGCAGAACACCGCGGTAACCTACAGGAGGCTGAGGACTGCGGTCATGTTGGTGACAGACAGAACTGTACAACAGATAGCTGAGTGCACGCTGATGGGGCTGACCATTCTCTCCTAGAGGGAAGAGCAGGCTCTCTCTGAGATTCCAGCCGCCACTCTCTCTAACCCCTAGCTGCAGTTATCCTTAGATATGCTAGAGGGGCCTGGGGAGATGGCTCAGTGCTCAGTTCAGAGCCTTCTGCTGCTCTTGCAAACGACCCAGGTCCAGTTCCCAGAGTTTACACGGTGGCTCACAACCACTCATAAATCCAGTTCCAGGGGATGCAGTGCCCTGTTGACCTCTGAGGGGACCAGGCAAGCTTGTGGTACACATACATTTGCAGGCAAAACACTCATGCACATGAAATAAATAATTTTTTTAAAAAATTATATAATGCATGATAGGCGGTGTGCTGGGATGCGGCTTAATTGATACAGTGCTTGCCTAGCGTGTAAAAAACATGCAGAGCCTAGCATGATGGCATGGGGCTGTAATCGAAGCACTCGTCAGGTGGTGGCAAGAAACTAGGAGCTCAAGATCCCCCTTGGCTACAAAGGCTAGCCTGGGCTACATGAGACCTTGCTCTTAAAAAAAGAAAAGAAACATTGGCAGAGGGGGAGGGGTGGGACTTTTCTGTGGTGTGACTATCTGTGAATCACTCAAGCTCCTGAATGGAACAGCAATGAATCCATTACTTTGCCAACATGGACTCCAGAATCTTTGGGGAGGGGTCTGTTGGTTTGTTCTCTGCCTATAAGAGCAGACTATGTCTCCCCAGAAGAACATACGACCCTCAGTAGAGTACGATTGTATCCTGAGAGCTTCTGACCAAATCCCGCACCGCACCGTCATCCCGAGCAACTCTTTTCTCACAATCCATGTCCAAACTATGTGTGTACACTGCTGTCTCTGCCTCCTACATCTTCACCAGGCAGCCAGCTGGTCCCAGGTCCTCTCCTCCTGGTACCCGTGTCACCTCCTATCTTAGGGTCTACAGAAGCCTCAGTATCTGTCAACTGAGGGTAGCCTGCAGGCCAGGGACAGCTAACGGTCTCACTTTGCTGGTGTAATCCCCAGCTCGACAATGAGTACTAGAGATATGCATGAGTGGTTAAGGGCACTTAGTGCTCTTGCAGAGGATCAGGTTCAGTTCCCAGTGCCTACAGGGTGGCTGTCATTACAACCATCTGTCATTCCACATCCAAGGTATCTGAACTTGCAGGCACCAAGCATGTATGTAGTACACACACATACACACAACCAAAACATTATACATTATAAATATAATATTTATTATACATACATTTACACTCTGAATTAGCATCTTAAAAAATGATTGTTCTTGTCTGGGTGTGATGGCCCATGCCTCCAATCCCAGCACTTGGGCAGCCAAGAGAGGAATGCTGTCATGTATTTGAGGCCAGCTGAGCTACAGAGTAAGAACCTGTCTCAAAACTAAGAGTTCTTTGTAATAAAGGGCCTTCGTGGAACACTTCCGAGCAGCTAAAAGCAAAGAACTGTGTTAGATTCAACAACTCAAGTGGATCTCAGGGGAATTAAATTGAAATAAAAAACAAGTTAAAGGGAGGAAGAACAGACAAATGGTTGCCAGACACAAGGAAGACTGAGCAGAAAGCATGGCATAAGGATCATCTTTTTTGTTGTTGTTCATTTGTTTATAGCCTGCCTGCTACTTGCTTTGTTGTCCTTGAATTCCAGGCAGCTCTCCTGCCTCAGCCTCCCATATGCTGAGAATTACGACTATGCAGTGCCTCGTCTAACTTCGTAAGGAATATTTTTGTGATAAATAATTCTGTGTAGGCAGTTTTCCGTCGGGACCACCGACTCCCAAATAACCACACAGAGACATATTATGAATTGTAAATGATTAGCTGATAACTTAGGCTTGTTACTAGCTATCTCTTATAGTTTAAATTGACCCATGCTTTTTAATCTATGCTTTACCACATGGGGTTACCATTTTTCAGCACAGCATGTTACCTCTGCTTCCTCTGCCTCTGACTGGTGACTGCCATGACTCTGCCCTTCTGCCCAGCATCCTCTCAGTTTAGCTCTCCCTCCTAACCTCTTCCTGCCTCACTATTGGCCAGTCAGCTTCTAGGTGTGTGCCTTGTCAAAGACACATCTTCATAGTGTACAAGAAGATTATTCCGTAACGATTCTGTATTATAATGGCAGTGATGGCTATGAGTGTGCCCGTGATAAAATAGGGGTTGCCAAGGATTGGGTGTGCAGCTCATTGGTAAAGCTTGTATGTAACATGCACAAGATCCTGGGCTCAGTCCTAGCAACAAGGGGTCAAGAAGGAGTCGGCCAGATAAAATATAGGATTTGCAGTTCAATTTGAGTTTAAATAAAACAAGAAATTGTTTCAGAAAATATGTTCCAAACATTACATGGTGCCTACTTAAGCTAAAAATGAATTTAAGTTAGTGTTTGTCATCGTTCCCTTATGTTGATGTGATAAAAATACTATGATCAGCTAGAGGTGGTGGTACACGCTTTTAATCCCAGCACTCAGGAGGCAGGGATAGGTAGGCGGATCTCTGGGTTCAAGGCCAACCTGGTCTACAGGGTTTGTTCCAGGACAGTCAGAAATACACAAAGAAACCCTCTCTCGAGAAGCCAAACCAAACAAAGCAAAAGCATATAAACAAACAAAAAAATCTACTATGACTAAAGCAACTTAGGGAAGAAAAACACTTATTTGGCTCATGCTTCCAGTTCACGGTCCACTGAAGAAAGTCAGGGCAGGAACCTGAACCTGAAGGCAGGGACCATGGAGGAACGCTGCTCACTAGCTCACCTGTAGATTCATACTCTGCTGGCTTTCTGACATAGCCCAAGACCAACTACCTAGGGACGGTGCTGCCCACAGTGGGCTGGGCATTTCTGCATCCGCTAATAATCAAGACAACCCCTCACAGACATGCCCAGCCTGATCTAGGCAATCCTCAGTCAAGGTTTTTATCTCAGAAGTCTCTAGGCTGTGTCACACTGACGACTAAAGATGACTAGAACAGTGTCCGTATTTTAATTTACTAATGGTTTACTCCTAGGTGGGGAGAAAGCGGCCTAGTACATGCCCACATTCACAAGGCCAGTTTTCTGGCTGTGCTTGGTGCCTTGTAATCACCGGGGGAAATTGAGGGAAAGAAACACAGAGCTCTCTTTTGCAATGTCCTGTGAGTATATAATTATTTTAAATGAAAAGGTTTTTTGGTTTTTTTTTACAGCCCTGAAAAGAAAGCCAGCCACTCCTGCTGGGTGGTGCAGAGAGGTGAGCCCTGCCTAGGCAGCCTTGTGAGGGAACACTAAAAGCGATGTTTCACAAAGGCCCCAGGCAGTGTTGCCCTCACGCGCCAACAATGCCGTGCAGTTATTGGCCATAGAACAAAGTGGTTGTGAATGTGCTTGGCTCATCATATCTCTCTGCTCTTCCACTTCTCAGCCACAGGTCGCATTTGCCCTGGTATGCTGGAGCCAGCAGACACTCAACCCATTGCTGCTCTCTGTTCAGTGCTAAAACACGCCTGGGAACACACCACCCAGACGGGCAGATGCTACAAATTGGTACTGATCTTTTTTCCCCTTTGCATCTCTGAAGGAGGATGAGAGCAATTATCTCAAAATGCAATCAGGGTTAAATGAGATAACACACATAGGTGCCTATGGCTAAATTTGTCAGTAAACAAGAAGTGATAATTGACATAACCTCACCTACTATACTATCACATTTTTAAACTTTGAGAAACTCGAGGTGAGGTTATGTCTTGATCTTTGTGTGTATATGGTGTGTGTGTGTGTGAGTCACATGCGCTTGTGTGTGCATGCCTGATTCATCCTGGCATCTCTAGAACTGCAGTATCTGATTTACATATTAGATGCTAAGTAAATGCTTGTGGACTTGCTGAATAAATGGCAACTATTAGTAACATTGCCATACGCTTCCAGAAAATTCTCATATGGCCTTAGGCCTATAGAAACACACTTAATCTTTAATCCTGGGGATTTTCAGGCTCTGGATCCCCTTGTCATGGCTTTCTAGAACACTCCCCAGAGACACAAGGCTCCTGCCTTCTCTTAGCCCTCTCCCTCCAAGGGCATACACCCCAGTAGTCGTCCCTCCAGGTAGCAGGAAAAGGCCCTCGCCCTCCTATGGGAGCTGGCGTGGGGCGTCTTTGGCTCCTAGCCTGTCTGACTAGAGGTCATTTAATCCTCTCTGGATTTGTCGTGTTTATTTTAGTGAGCAGGGCTGTTTACTTTCGGTTCTTAGTTCTGGGGGTGCTTGCTCATTTTGCTTCCCTTTTATTTACTCTTTGTAAGCACTTGGGTTTGAGTAAACATGTCTATAAAGTTCTAGGAGCCGGGTTAGCCTGTGTCTGGTATTTTAATGGCCTTTAAACAGTGTCTGCTCAGGTAAGCATTTTATAGATAGATCGAAAAGATGGGAGGATTCTGTTCTGAGTGGCCTCTGACTCCTTCCAGGCTGACAGCAGGTCACCAATAGCCTATGAATCAAGGCTTTTCATCAATAATAAAAATGCCAAAGCCAACACTCAACTAAAAAGAGAAACTGGCCCACACTGCCAGCCTGGGAAATGTGACTCTCTAAACCTTAAGAAGTGTAAGGATCCTGGGAGAGGGGGTGCTTTTTAAAATGCACATTCCTGAACCCCGCGCCTGAAAATTCTGGTTTGGAAGATCTGGTCTGTGGCCTGGAGATTTGCATTTTTAGCAGGAACAGCAAGTGATTTTGCTATCTTTGGGCCCCTCGGAGAAGCAGTGGTCCAGAATCTCAAAACTGCTTGTACCGATGGGTGGGCTCTGCTCCAGTTTTTTTTGGCTGTGTTGCTGGGTGCCACGGTGAGCTAGGGACAAACTTGTTTGCTGGGAGCAATGGCATTGTAGCTGGAGTAAGGCAGGTGACGGGGAGCAACCTTCTGCTGAGCCATGTGCTCTAGGACTGAGGGCAGAGACCATGTATCCCCAGAATTCCTAAACCTGTGTACCTCAAGGAAAGTTGTCACTGGGGAGTGGTGGCCTTGATGGCGTGAACCAGGACACTCTTACTGAAAGCAGGAAAGACAGTCCTGGTTACCCTGTGGTAGCCGTGAAGTCAGATGTGGCAAAGAGAATGGGACCATGGTGACCTGACCACGCCTCCTGAGGCTGGGATCCAGATTTTTCCAAGGCAGAGTGGACACCAGCATGCCTGGGGCACAACCTGAAGGGTGCCTGCGGCATTGCCTCAGCCTGCTGTGGTGTCATGAGGGCAAGCTGGAACCCAGGGATTTCCCAGCGCCCCACGCTAACTTGTAGCAGCTTACATTTAAACAGTTATGCTCCTGACCTGGGACAGGGAATCCTGTGTTCTGGGAGGTTTAGGCAAAGACTTCGTCTCCTTGAAGAACTCCTGGGTCCTGCCATCAGCCAATGCACTCGCCTTCTATCTGCATGCATTGGCATGCCTGTGGTTTGTCTCTCCCATCCGAAGGCAGGCTCCTCAAGGGCACCCCTGCCTTGTTCCCTGCAGGACCCAGAGCCCGACAGTCAGCTCTCCATACAGATTTCTGGCGCACGAATACTTGAATGAAAGACATCCCCGCCACCCACAATCCCTTCATTTACTCATCCTACAGCACACTCCGAACATCTGCTGTGGGCCAGGCTCTTGTCAGCCTGAATGACTTCTTTCCCACCCTGAGCAGCTACCAGGCCCGGTGGTGGGAAGCTGGAGACACATCCTTTGTGTAATGCACCCTGACAAGGCCTAGATCTGAGGTCTGATGGAGCCGGGCCTGCACAGAGGATCGAGCTGCAGCCATGACAGGTTCTTAAGTTAGAGAAATGGCATCTTGTCTAGGAGGATTTCCCCCTCCTGATTCAGGGAGCCCCATCTGCCCTGAGGCCTCTCTGCCTCTGCTGACAACGCGGCTGCTTGTTTCTGCTAAGATTGCAGCAGGGTGCTTCTATAGCAGCAATCTATAAAACACCATTTACAGCCATAACCAAACCACAAAAATCAATCCCCAGCGCTTACTCCCATCAACAAACATGCTTAGGGCGCCTTCTGAGTGTGGAGCACAGTTTTTAGGTGTCATGGGAGATAAATGGATGAATAAAAAAGGAGTCTGTCCCAAGGGGGCTTCTAATCTCCCTAAGGAGACAAGATATCTGAAGATGAGATGATGAACTACGTGAGTAAAACTGTGCATGCCAAGCAGCAAAAGAAGGTTCTAGAACCTCGCTGCCTAATGCAGCAGTCACATGCGGCTACTGAGCTCTTGAGAAGGAGTCACGCACCCAAGCACTCTGTGCAGTGAGACATGCTGCAGTAGAAAACAATGCACAGGGCAGCTCAGAAACAAAATGCATAAAATAGCCCCAGTCAAAATGCTGGTCGTGTGGCAAAATCCTATTTTGGATAGATTAAGTATATTGCTATTGAGATTAATTCCAGCCGGGCAGTGGTGGCGCACGCCTTTAATCCCAGCACTTGGGAGGCAGAGGCAGGTGGCTCTCTGTGAGTTCGAGGCCAGCCTGGTTTACAGAGCTAGTTCCACGACAGGCTCCAAAGCTACACAGAAAGACTCTGTCTCAAAACAGCACAAAACAAAACAAAAAAGAGTAATTCCACCTGTTTATTGAATATTTCTCTAAAATGTGGCTTCGAGGAGGTTTAAACTTGTCTGCGTGGCAACACATTTGAGATATTCCCAAGGGGAGCCATGGACTGTGCTGCCAAAGTTGCCAGGGGTTCTGAGGAAATGGGTCAGCTAGTTAGGGGCCAGCAAAGGAGTAGGGAGGACACTGAGGAAGTTTCCGGAAGGAAAGAGCAGTTTCAGGAGGCTGAATTCCTCAGTGACACACGCTCACGGGCTCTGTCTTCTTCCAGCTACCATCCAGAAGGACAGACCCGGAAGCACCTGCAGCTTCCCTCTTATGGGTAGGTTTTAAAAAGGTGGTGCTCCAAGCTGAGCAAGCCAGCCCACCTGGAATCCTAGGGCGGCTGAAGCAGGAGTTCATCAGGACAGCTTGAGCTGTGCAGCGAGATCCTTCCTCAAAACGTAAACAAACAAAAAACCTTGCTCCTTCCTGGCTGCCAGCTCTGAGCTTGGGTAAGGGCCATGGCAGAAACTGTGCCCTTAGAAATGGGAGTTGGTTTGAGGTGAGGGAGGGAGCCTCAGGGAACGGGGTGACCTTGGAGGAGGAGGACAGGCTCTACCCTAGCCAGACTAGGGCATGTTCTGTCCAGGATAATCTGGCGGCTGAATCCAATGTGATGCTCAGTTTTCTGCTTCTGGAGCTGCTTCCTACCTCCCCCAAGTCAGCGTAGACACTGTAAACACTTGAATACAAGGATTAGCTCACCATGTGGTGTCTGCCTGGGACATTGTGAACAACTCTTGGTCGCTGTGTTTGTATCCGTGTTAAATTGATCTTTCTAACCCCCAGCACTTAGAACACGAGGCTTGGTGCATATCCAGTGTTCAATCCATATCGATGCATGGATAAAGAAAGGAAGGAGAGAGCCTCAGTGATCAGAGGGTAGATAAGTTAAACCACAGATGCGGATTCTGGATACAGGCTAGCCCTGTCCTGGGCTAGGTGCTATCATTTGGAGAGGGCAGCATGAAGGATTTTTTATAGGTCAGATCCCACAGCATCTGGGTCACTGTCTGGTACTCTGCCTCTATCATTCTACCAACTGAAGAACCGGTCTGCCTTCATCTTAGCCTTAAAAGCCATTTTATAATAAAGACAAACTAAGTTCCTTCCTATTTATGATTAAACCTCTGTTTTTCAGGAATTGGGCTATGCCTTACCCGTATCCTTGACTACAAATGGTTCTGTACTGCCTGTTCCAGGAATGGCAATCATGTCTTTGTTTCAAAAAATTAATAACCTTCTTGCAACCCTGCCTTTGTTTCAAAAGGGTTTTTATGGCTACCGTGTTATGACCACCTGTTCTTAGGACCACCTTGCAATCATGTCTTTGTTTCAGGAGGTTGTTAAGTTCTGCTCTTGTAATCCCACCTATTTTGCCCACCAAATCCCCCATTGGGGACCTCCCCCCCCACCCCTGAACTATAAAAAAACCTTATCTTCCTCACATCCAATGCTCAAACCCCGCCTTAGAGAGAGGTAGCCCATGTACGCGAATTAAAAAGCTTGCTTTAATTAATTTCCTTCTATAATTAATTAGACTACAAGTAGGGTCAGTGGTCTTTCTCCTCCCATCTGTGGGATTAACACAGTGTATCTTTCCTTGGGACTCCTTGGGACTTTGAGACAATGTGTCTAGGTTAGTCTTCCAGTGCTAAACCTTGCCTCGTAGTCTTTGATATTATTAAGTACTTTTAGAAACCCGTAAGACCTCCTTAAAAGGATGGGTGATGTGAAGAATTCCAGGAGGATTGGATGAGCCTGGCGTGGGTATGGGTGGTTTAATGGATTTCTGGACCAGTTAGGGAAAAGGGTGTCCCAAAGCCAACAGAAAGACTGCAATTCCCCATTATGACCACTGGAGGGCATCTGGACCATGGACTACCAGAGCTCCACCTCCCACCTCTTTGGAAAACTGATTGAATTCAACAAACGTTTCAAAATCGTTACAATAATAATAGCTCCCGTGTGTTGAATATCCAATTCAGTGCTGTATAAATATATACATATACTTTGTTTAATATTCACTACAGTTGTGAATTGCTTAAGGAAAAACCTAGGCATAAGGAAATCAATGCTCTTACCTAAGGCCACTCAGCTAAAATTAAACAAAACAAAACAAAAAACAACATTTGGGAGAAAGGACTTGAATCCCGGCCTGTAAGCACCAACAGCAAATAACAAATGAGTGCAGGGAAACTGGGAGAGGGGTTCTCTGGATAAGCAGAGGTGCGGCACACACATTTCATTCCTGCACAATCCACACATTCTGAAACCAGAAGATGGGTGGCCGATGGTTTGTACATTTCATACGGTAATAATGTTTCTGTTTCCTCCCGAAACGATGTTATTAAATAAATGAAGTGTCTCACCATCTATGGTATCCTAACATGGAAGAAAGAAAGACTGGGTGATACAAGGCAGGAAATGGTCTTTTCTTTGAACACTTGCTACAGTTGCTCAGAAGCCAGACTATAGAAAACATGCTGTTGCTTGGTTGGCAGTGCTGGGAAGGATGTCCCAGGCCCTGTGGATGCTAGCTCAGCCCTCTCCCACCGAGCCTTATACCCAGCCCTTCAGTCGGTGCCAAGATAGCATGCATCATGTACCCAGAGCCTTGCATGAAATTTCTCTGCTATTCTTCATGCTTTAAGCTAAGGGTCACAATGGATGGTCCTATTTACTGACAATCCAGAGAGGGTAGCAACACACCCAAGGTCACACAGGAGGAGGAGGAGCTGAGGCGAGAGTCTCCAGTGGTTCTAGGTTTGGGATCCCAGAAGAAAAGAACTGAATGACCAGGCTGTGGCTAGCCTTGAAGGGGGAGAGGAGAGAGTTCCACCGTAGAAGAGTAATGGTGTCCCAGGGAGAGGGACAGCAAGAGCAAGGCTTTGGAGGCAGGCCATTCAAACAAGCTACCCTTGGCTCTGTGAGGCCAGTGGTGGCTAGCAGAAACTTACATAGACAAAATTTATCAGGGCCTCCTCAAAGTCAATTCTACATATACGGTCATGAGTCGGTAATATTTTAGTTCGGTGTATATTGGAAACGTTGCTAATTCGGGGTGCGAAGAAGAGGGGTTCAACTGAAGAGCCAGGATTGGAAGTGGGGTTGCTTCTGTCCAGTTAAGAGCTGAGGCCTCCGTGGCCGGGACCCTCTCCAGTGACAGGCCATTTGGGAAGTGCAGTGTGTGCTCAGGAAATGGCCGGATTGGATTTCAGGGAAGATTAAAGAAGCTAAATCTGGCCGGAGCTGGGGGAGGTGCCAGGAGAAAGAATTGCAAAGGGCCGGCAGCTGGGAGGCCCAAAGGAGTCGGCCTGGGACCTAGGGGTGGGGGTGGGGATCCCAAGCTTAGCCGGAAGCCCTTTGACCCCAATAAGGTTGGAACGCTGGGTCACCCTGTAGAGACATTCTACTTAGTTGGAGTTAGGGGTGGGATGGGGCAGACACCCGGTTGAAAAGAGATGCTGAGCCAAGCTGAAAGAGAAATTAGGGTGCTGACCCTGTTTTGAGTTTTTGTGCCTGGAGCCCCAAGGCCCTGACTACGGAGATTGCCCTGTGACAGTGCGGAGCTCCGAAGAAAAGAAGTCGGGGAGCAACTCGGATCCCCTCCCCCACTGGGTCCTCTTCTCCTTGCAGCCCCTCCCCTGTCCTGAGTGGCAGCGGCGGCTGTGGCCGCTCCTAGTCCCAGGAGTACAAGTTCAGTGCTTCTATTCCGGTACCCACGATGGGAGGGCAGGGGAGGGTTTGATTATCTGAGGCCTGATGAGGAGGGGCGTCCGAGGGATTCTGGGATCACTGTGGGTACAAGTTTCTGGCTGGAGAAACACTTCTACCAGAGAAGTTGGGATGTTCGTGGGAAAAGAGCCTATGGGACCATCTCTTGTCTCTGGCCCCGGGGAGCTAGGAAGCTGGGCGGTGGGAATCCCCCGATAGCTGGCAATCGGCCTCTGAGGCTCTTTCCAACTTCGAGGCCTCAAGATCAAGCCTGGCCTCCAGTGCCTAGTCTCCAGGCAGCCTACCTGGAAGAGCCGTGTGCTTAAGGCCGGTGGGGGGCAGTCTGTGGCCAGGATGCAGCCAAGGGGAGTGTGGCATCGGCATTTCTGTGTGGAAAGGGGATGTGGGTGTCCATCTTTTGCCCAACAGCTAGGAAACCTTCACCATCCCCACCTCACACACACCCATCCAGAGGCCTCAGGTCCCTCCAGGAGGGCAGTGGGGCTGGAGAGAGAAGCAGGACCAGATGTTGGGAGGCAAATGAATTTGGGACCATTCGCCCATGGAAATCCCCTTAAAGAGTTGCGTTAAAGAGAAAGATTGAGGCTGAGGTTGCCAAGTTGGTCTGCTGTATGGCCCACAGAGACAAAAGAGCAGCCCTTCTAGGGCCACTAGGAAGGGCCAAATCTGGGCGGTTTTGGTGGTGGTGGGGGGAGGTGGTGATGGTGGTGGTGGTGTGGTGGTGGTGGTGTGGTGGTGTTGTTGTTGGTGTGGTGGTGTTGTTGTTGGTGTGGTGGTGTTGTTGTTGGTGTGGTGGTGGTGGTGGTGGTGGTGGTGGTGGTGGTGGTGGTGGTGGTGGTGGTGGTATTGGTGTTATTGTTGTTGTTGTGGTGGTGGTGGTGGTGGGGTAGTGGTGGTGGTGTGGTGGTGTGGTGGTGGGGTAGTGGTGTGGTGGTGGTGTGGTGGTGGTGTTGGTGTGGTGGTGGTGGTGGTGGTGGTATGGTGGTGGTGTTGGTGTGGTGGTGGTGGTGGTGGTGTGGTGGTGGTGGTGTGGTGGTGGTGGTGGTGTGGTGGTGGTGTGGTGGTGGTGGTGGTGTGGTGGTGGTGTTGGTGTGGTGGTGGTGGTGGTGGTGGTGGTGTGGTGGTGGTGGTGGTGGGGTAATGGTGGTGGGGTAATGGTGGTGGTGATGGTGGTGGTATTGGTGTTATTGTTGTTGTTGTGGTGGTGGTGGTGTGGCTTTGGTTTGGTTTTGCTGTGCAGCTTTAGGGAACTTACCGCTTACCTCTCCAAGCTCTGCTCTCCTGCTCTGTAAGAGGAAGACAGAATGGACCACTTCCCATGGTTGTAAGGATTAGACACGGTGTCATAAGGCAGCTATCCGCAGTACCTACCCTGCCAGGTACACAGTTGGTTCTCAGGAGGTGCAGTGAGGTTTTAGGAGATCTGCTGGAGATCCGGAACCACGAGGCCACCTCTACCCCATGCTTCTGACCAGCAGAAACTGTCATGGAGAAGGGTGTGATGTGGTAATGACTGACCCTCAATGCAAGATGCGCTCATGTTTCACAGATGGGGAACCTGAGCCCATAGTGCTGGGGTTGAACCTAGGACCCTGTGTGAGCTAGTGCTCTACCAGCAAGCTACAGCCCCAGGGCTGTGTTTCAGGCTGATTTCCAGGTCACTGTGTGTCCCAGGTTGGCCTGGGCCTCTAGTTCTCCGGCCTACACCTTTGAGCCTGGGATTACAACCACGCACCACATCTAGCTCAGCAGCTCCTTTGTTCTTCTCTCTCTCTCTCTCTCTCTCTCTCTCTCTCTCTCTCTCTCTCTCTCTCTTTATTTATTTATTTTTTGAGACATGGTTTCTCCAAGTAGTCCTGGCTGTCTTGGAACTCACTCTGTAGACCAGGCTGGCCTCAAGTTTAGAAATCCTCCTGCCTCTGCCTCCTGAGTGTTGGGACTAAAGGCATAGGCCACCACAGCCTGGCTTACATTCTTTTTTTAATTACATTTTTAAAACATTTATTTTGTTTGCATGTGTATGGATATGCATATGAACCATGGCTTAGGTGTGGAGGTCAGAGGACAACGTGGGAGAATTTTCTCCTTCCATGATGAGGATCCCAGGGATTGAACTCAGGCCACCGGTTATGGTAACAGTCACCTTTACCCAACTGAGGCTCAGAGAGATGGATAAACTCACTCAAGAGGGATCCGCTTAGGATTTGAATCCAGGCAGGACCTACCTGCTGTTCCCCAGTTCTTTCTCTTGCTCAGACCTCTGAGGAGCCAAGTGAAGCTTGAGCCATAGTGTTGCCATTACTCAGTGGTTTAAGAAGGTGGGAGGGTAAAGGCTAGGGAGTATAACACACAACAAGCCAGGTGTGGTGTGCAGGCGCAGCCTGGGTGTTCTCTGGAATTTTAGGCCCGGTTTCAGCACGAACCCAGACAGTTCAGATAATAAACACCTACCCACTAACAAGCACAGCCTCGGGGGGTACTGTCGTGTGTTGTGGTCTGCAGTGGCAGAGAAGACCCTATGGTCTGAGCGGACCCCCACGATGAGCGTGATTCAGTCGACTGGAGGAAGAGCAGGGTGATCCTATACAGCTATAAATAGCAGCTGTGCCGTGTGCATAGTGGCCCTGTGAGGTCATTGCCAGCCACTCAGGTCCTGTTTTCAAGCACCCAGAGTCTCCGAGGGCTGGAGGAAGCCTGGACAGGGCCCAGAACAGCAGGAATATGACCAAACTGGAGGGGCAGGGACCAAAAAGGCCTATGAGGAAAGATGAAAGGAATGCGATGAATCAGAGAGACAGAGTGATGGATGACCCAGCATCCCGGCCTAAGGCCCCGAGCCGCTGGTCTGTATGTACAGAAGGGAAGGCAAGCAGGGCCTACTTTGCTACTGACAGTCACAGGAATTGACCCTGGTGGTGGCTGAAGGGCCCTGCGCTGTCTGAGCCTGTCGGCCCTGCTTTCTGCAGTCCTCAAAACCTCATGCTGTACCTGGTTTGGTGGCGCACGCCTTTAATCCCAGCACTCGGGACGCAGAGGCAGATGGATCTCCGAGTTCAAAGCCAGCCTGGTCTACATAAATAGAGTTCCAGACTAGCCAGGGCTACACAGTGAGACCCTGACTGAAATAAAAACAGTAACAACAACAACAACAAAACCAAACTACAAACAAGCAAACAACAAAACAAAACCCGATTCCAAGGCTGAACGAAGAGTGGGACCTCGTTTTCTCCTTGACAGCTTTGCCTCACCTGTCTCTTAGGCAAGCTCAGGGCTGGGCAAGACTAAGATGGTGAACAGAGAAGTTCAGGAGTATCCTCTATGGTCTGCTTGGACTGGGGGCTAGAAGGAGTATAGAGGGGAAACTGAGGCCCAGAGAACACAGAAGGAGGAGGATTTGCATTTGCCAGTGACTTGGCGCCTGAGACAACAAGGAACCTGAAGCCTGGGTGGAGAGACGGTAGTCCCAGAGGTTGACAGAGTAGGCATGCCAACTTGTGGTGAGATAAGGTCCCATCTAAGGGCTACACCTGTGATCTGGTTCCTCTTAATGGGGCGTCTGGGGGACGTACACAAAGACTCCAGGCTAGACTGCTCAAAGTGGCTCTGAAAAGTCAGCGAGAGATTACCTTCTGAGTCAACTTTATGGCTCAGTGGGTAAAGGCACTTGATGTTAAACCCGGTGACCTGAGTTCAAACCCCAGAGCCCACAATGGCAGAAAGAGAACTGCCTAGACAAGGTGTCCTCACTTCCGTATGTATGCTGGAGTGTACACCCTCCTAAACAAACAAATAAGGAAAGGCTTTAAAAATTTTAATTTTAATTGGTGACTTGGTGGTGAAGGTCTTTGACCCCACACTTGGCAGGCAGAGGCAAGTAGATCTCTGTGAGTTCGAAGCTAGCCTGGTTTACAAAGAGAGAGAGTCCCTGAACAGTCAAGGCACACAGAGAACCCCTGTCTTGGACAAAGAATTCTGGATCCTCCTGTCTCCGCCTCCCAGGCACTAGAATTACAAATCCCCCACTCCAGTCCTTGCCACCGGAGCACCTCTCCTCGCTTTGACCTCCATCTCATGACGTCTGCCTCCATGACCATCTGAATCCTGTGGCACTGAGAGTCCTTAAGGTATCACCCTGAGACCAGGCCTCAACCTCCTCCACCCCACCCCCACCTTCATTCCTTCCCTCCCTCCTACCCTCATGGATGCAGAAGTCCTATTTGGTAAAAGCTGGGGTGGGAGGAGGTGAGGTTAGGCCCAGACGTCTCCTACTTTGGCAGAAAACCCAGGGTACTTCATGTCTGTAAAAGGAGTGTGTGTTGGGGGGGGGGGGTCTGGAGCACGGCTGGGGGTGAGGAACCAGTGGAAGAAGGGATTTATTGAGGCGGAGGGGGGTGGGCAGGAGGCGGAGATGTTTGAGAACAAGAGAATGTATTTGGGAGGTCTTAAGCCAATCAGAGGAGAGAGGGGTAGCGGGTGGGTTCTTCTGATGGAGTCACCCCCTCCTCAACGCAGCAACGGAGAGAGGAATTTCAGGGAGAATCCTGAGGCCATCCTGGCTGTCCCCCCTGCTCCAGCCCTGCCCCCAGGGTTTCAGGAAGAAACAATCGCCTCTGGACATTCCTTGCCTTTTACAGTCACCCAGGAGCCTGCCCTGGTGCAGACTTAGGAGCTGCCTGTCAGGGGAAGGTGAATGGGAGCAGCCTGGGAAGGGCCTCTCTGCAGGAGGGGTGCTCGGAGATCAACCCGTCAGAAAGGAGCACTGTTTCCCCCCAAACAAGACCTGGCTCGGTCCAGTTATCACAAAGGTCATGCCAAGGAGGGCTCGCATGGTGGCACAGGTGTCTACAGGCTGAACCCTCAGGATGAGCACCCATCTTGACCTCCAGTGGAAACTCTCTCTCCCCTGGACCCCGTGTTTGTGCCTCTAGCCACCCCACCAAGTGCTGAAGTGACAGACAAGAGCACAGGTCCCCCAGAGCTCACCACGCTGCCCTGTTACCACGGCCCTCTCAAAGGATGGCTGACTGGAAACAGAGGGGACTGGACCCTGGAGAAA
The DNA here is from genome assembly GCF_950005125.1 of Chionomys nivalis. Lineage (NCBI taxonomy): Eukaryota > Metazoa > Chordata > Mammalia > Rodentia > Cricetidae > Chionomys > Chionomys nivalis. Next base: position 121,054,178 of record NC_080087.1, on the reverse strand, counting down.
GGAACAAGTGTGAGCTTGCAGATGCTGGTACAGGTTGGGTAGGGTTTGCCCTCAGGTTCCTGCACTGGAAGTTTGGGTCCCTATATTGAGTTTAAGTGGCAGCTGACAATGTAGGAGGGCTATACACGGTCTTAGGTTGGGCAATCTTTCGGGGGCATAAATTGGGCATGGGAGCTCATGTCTGTAATCCCAGCACTTGGCAAATGGCAGCAGAAAGATCAGAGTTGAAGGATATCTTCTGCTACACAGCAAGTTTGAGGCCAGCCTAGGCTACATGAGACCCTGTCTTAACTAAAACAAAAACTAGGTTGGCAAGATCAGTTAAGGTACCTGCCACCAAGAGGGATGACCTAAGCTTATTGAGTCCCCAGGCCCCACAAGGTGACAGACTGACTTCTGCAAATTGTCCACTTCTCTCTACATGGGCACCAGCTTCACCTCCCATGATCCTGAATGGAGTCACACGCACACACTCATGCACATCTGTATACATGCACACACATGTGTGCGCACACACATGCACACAAACGCATGCACACACGCACACACACCTACATACATGCACATACGCGCACACACACACATACACATGCACACATACACACAGACACATGCACTTGAGAGAGGTGAGGCATAGTTGGAGGTGGGTAGGTCAGGGCTGCGTGGCTGCTCTTGGAAAGTATTCATGTAGAGACTGGAGAGACGGCCCCGTGGTCAAGAGCACTTGCATGCCCTCGCAGAGGACCTGGGTTAAATTCCCAGCATCCACATGTAAGTTCATCCATCTGTAACTCCAATTCCAGGGGATCTATCAGCTCCTTCTAGCCTCCATAGACATGCATACAGATAAAACTGTGTGTGTGTGTGTGTGTGTGTGGTGTGTAGTATTAAACTAGTTCTTCAGAACTTCCAATCAGCTCTCTGCCAGAGTAAGTTATAAAAAATGGTGGCATGCCTCCTGAATCACTCCCAGGCTTCCTGCCTTGCTTTGCAGTCTGCTCTGCCTGTGTTCCCACACTGTGATGTCAGCTACCTTCATCGAAGCTCTTCATGAAGCACCCAGACTCAGGCATTTTGTGATAGCAATGACAACTGCCAGGGTGCCGGTCAGTAGAGGGAGTGCATGCTATGGGTGGGATCAGCACTGTAAGGACTCTGGGATTCTGGGGTTGGGGTGTCTTTTCCTTGTGCAAACAGCACAAGAGTCTGGATCTCTCTCTTCCCATCCTCCAGTTTCAGCTCCCCCAAGAGTCTTGTGCTGGCTAGACCAGGGTCTCTATTCCAGCTATTTATCCATGCCAGTCACCTGTCACCCATCTGTGCCCTCCATGGAATCCTGAGGGATCTTGGGGTTATCCAGGACCCTTGCATTCCAGGGAGCCCTCTGTGAGGTCCCAGACTGGCAGGGAATTGCATGTACTGCAAAGCCTGGAGGCCGGGGAGAGTTGGCAGTGTCCCGATACAAAAGAGGCTTGAGTAAGGGGCACAGGGAGAAGCAAGGCTGAAGTTGGCAGAGTAGGCGGGGCCACCCCTGGGGCAATGTTTGCTACCAGCAAAGGTGTTCTCTGCTGTGTAGCTGAGATCAGTTAGGTGTAGATGGGTAGGTCGGCTTTGTGCAGACAATGAGTTCCTAAGCTGTGTACAGGCTCAACCAACCAGATGTCTGCTGGAACCACAGTGGAGGTGACTAAAGCCTCAAACAGAGGGATGAACGTGGGCTGCTCCATCCTAGGCATTGTGAGGTCCAGCCTTAAATACCAGAGTACTTCAGGAGATTTCAGACGGCAAGACTGTCTTTCTGCCTTAATTTAGCCAACAAAATTTAGAGAGAGAGAGAGAAAGAGAGAGAGAGAGAGAGGTATGCATATGTTTGTTCATATGTGTGCAGATGCATGTTGATGTGCATGTACTTGTGTGTTCATGCATATGAAGGTCAGATGACAAACTCTGTTGTCATTCTTTATTGCCATCATTTTAGTTTTTTGTTTTGTTGTTGTTGTTCATTTCTTTGTTTGGGACAGAGTCTCTCACTGGCCCGGAACTCCCTAAGTAGGCTAGAGTGAGTGACCGGCAAGTCTCAGGGACCTTCGTTTCTGCTCCTCAGTTCTGGAGTTACAAACACAGTCCTTGTGCCTAACTTTCCCCACAACATGGTTTCTGGGGATCGAACTGTCACCACGCTTGCAAGGCAAGTATTAGCCCACCACAACCTCCACAAATTCATAAAGTATGTCCTTTTCCAACCATAGGCCAGCCCTGGTGGATCCTCACATTTCCAATATCAGTGAGCTCCAGGAAGAGCACGACCATGGAATAACGTGAATTTACATTAAAAAATAATTTACCAAACTAGACACAGTCAAAGGAGTGTCCTGAAGATGGCTCCGAGAGTGTCGCTTATGCTGACCACAGACTGGTAGCATTGTAAAAGCTCACAAACAGGGGACCTGCTGAATACACTCTGCGGATCCGCAGCGTGAAATACGAGCGAAGACACTGAAGCCCAAACCTTAAGCCTTGCAGCAGAGGAACGTGCAGGACCTGACGGCTTCACCGGTGAACCCCACTAAACATTTAAAGTAAAACTGTTGTCAGAGCTTTCCAAAGTTAGAGGGGGAGGAGGTAGCACTGCCTACATCATTCCGTGGGACCAGTATTACCCTGATGCCAGCACAAAAGCAAAAATGAAAACAGGTCACACGAAAACTGTGGGCTGATAAAAATTCTCAACAAAATATGGAAAAGGAAATTCAACAGCCAATAAAAAAGATCACCAACACAATTTATTTCTGCAATGTGAGAAATTTCCACACAAAGTAATATTCTACATTAGCAGAGCGAAGGGAAAGCCCACTGACTTACCAGTCGATGATAAATTGTGACGTCATTGGATAGAATTAAACTATGTGTCATTGGATAGAACACTTAGCGAGCAAAATGAAGATATACAAACTGCAAACTATAAAATGCTGCTTAAATAAATACCCAAATAAATGTAGAACATCTCAAGTTCATGGACTGCAATATTGTAAAGATGTTGATATCCCTCAAGGCTATGCATATACTCAGTTTGATCTCTATCAAAACCTCACTTTTTGCTGAGCATGGTGGTGCATGTCTTTAATCCCAGCACATGGGAGACAGAGATAGGCGGATCTCTGTGAGTTCGAAGCCAGCCTGGTGTACAGAGCAAGTTCCAGGACAGCCAGAACTGTTGCACAGAGAAACCCTCTCATGGAAAACCAAATCAAAACAAAACAAACAAACAATCAAAAAAAAAGAAAAAAAAGATCACCAACCATTCCCAAAACAAAGACTCTTTAACAGATGCCCTAAACTGCATATAGTCTGTCAAGAGGCTTCAACTAGAAACCAAAACAAAAACTGGAAAAGAAGAGCAAGACTATCCAGCTTATACTTGTTGATTTCAAAACACTTCTAAAGTTGCAGTTATTAAAACAGTGTGGTACTAGAATATATAGGCCAATATAGAATAAATACAAATATATAGGCCAATGGGATAGAACAGAACTCACTCCTTTAATCCCATCGCTGGGAAAGCAGAGGTAGGAGAATTTCTGTGAGTTTGAGGCCTACTTGGTCTATATAGTGAGCTCCAGGATAGCTGGGAGTCTATAGAGAGACTTTGTATCAAAAACAAACAAAACAAAACAAATAACAAAGACGCTAAAAAGCAGAACAAAGCAACAACAATAACAACAACAGCTATCAAAGGACACTATTAAGAGAATGAAAACCTCTCCACAGAACAGGAAAGTTGCAAATTGTCTACCTGGTAGGACAGCAATGCCTAAAAAGATCTTACAAATCAACCAGGAGAACAACCCAATGAGAAAAATGAACACAGGACTCGACTAGACACTGTGCTGACTAGCTTTATGTCAACTTGGTACAAGCCAGAGCTGTCTGAAAGGAAGGAGCCTCAACTGAGAGACTATCTTCATAGGGTCCAGCTGTAGGGCATTTCCTTAGATAGTGGTTGGTGGGGGAGGGAGTAGCCCATTGTGGGTGGTTCTATCCCTGGGGTAGTGGTCCTGGTTTCTATAAGAAAGCCACGTGGAACAAGCCAGTAAGCAGCACTCCTCCATGGCCTCTGCATCAGTCCCTGCCTCCAGGGTCATGCCCTGTTTGAGTTCCTATCCTGATTTCCTTCAATGATGAACTATGATACAAAAATATAAGCTGAATAAACCCTTTTCTCTCCAACTTGCTTTAGGTCGTGGTGTTTTACACAGCAATAGAAACTCTGACTAGGACAGACACTTATCCAAAGAAGAACCAAAGATGACCAATAAACACAAAAAGATGCTTAGCATCACTGATGATTAGCACTATGCAAATTAAAACCACAATGAGGTACCACTTCATGCTCATTAGGACAGATATTATAAAACAAACAAAGCGAGACCATAATGAGTATTGGGAACAATGTGGAGAAGCTTTTTAAAAATGTGATTGTTAACTTTGTTCTTTGAGAATTTTTTACATATATCTGATGAATTCTGGAGTAAGAG